>NC_139025.1:75976207-76576207 GCF_964662115.1 Mustela nivalis | reverse complement strand
AAGCATATTCTTTGAGAGAAAAAAATTGTGGGAAGAAAAGCAGTAATGAAGGGATACTAACTGGTCCTACTAGATGTTAAAACATTATAAATCTCAGGTATCTTATGGTTCTTGGTGCTATAGTAAATAAATTTAATGAAAACAAAAAACAAAAAAACAAAAACAAAAAAAAATTATAAATCTACAGTAATTTAAACAACATAATAAAAATACACTAGATTGATAATGTGAACTAGAAGGTCAAATGAAATAAACAGGGTCATTTAGCCTGTGATAAAAGGTCCTTTGGGAAGGAAAAGGAAATTGTTCATTTAATGGTGTTGAGACAACTAAATCATTATATGAGAAAAAAAATTAGATTGTTAACTCACTTCTTATACCAAGTTAAATTCCAGATTTATCAAATGCACAAACATAAAAAATTAAATCATAGGGGTGCCTGGGTGGCTCAGTGGATTAAGCTGCTGTCTTCAGCTCAGGTCATGATCTCAGTGTCCTAGGATCAAGCCCCGCGTCGGGCTCTTTGCTCAGTGGGGAGCCTGCTTCTCTCTCTCTCTCTGCCTACTTGTGATCTCTCTCTCTTTGTCAAATAAATAAATAAAAATCTTTTAAAAAATAATTAAATCATAAAGTAGTATGTACAAATATGAGGGATTTAACTAATAATACCAAAATGGGAAGGCTCTTTTAAGAAACACACACATACAAAATTGGCAAATTCTATAAAAAGTTAGGCACAAAAAAGAATACTCAAAAAAAATAAAAAAAGAAAAGAAAAAGGGCAAACACAAAACTGGGGAAAATGTCTGCAAGTTTCTCAGCTGAGGCCCCCAAAAGCATGAAGAGGAGACAAGCTCTCCCTGATGTTCTGTGTCCAAATTCGTAACCCCTAGAATCCATGAGCATAATTCATGGTTGATGGTTTAACGGTGCTGAGCTTGGGGGTGATTTGTTATGTAACCATAGTAACTGGAAAAATAGTGTCTGCCAAATTTCTCCACCATAAAGATATTATTTCCCTTTGGTAAGTAATAAAGTTACCACTCCCCCTTTGTTCATAGGGAGGTACCTTTGAATGTTGTGAACATTCTACTCCTTATCAAATTTTCACCCTTGTCAAACTCATTTGAACGTCCACTGATGATTTCCTAATTCCATCATTCCTTCTCTATCTATTGGGTAGCATTTTTCCATAAGGAAGAGCTTTGTCTTTACCCCTACTTGTGTAGGTATGCATGTGTTTATAACAGTGTGGTCTCAAGGATTTTTATTTTATTTAGTGGAATATAATGTGTGATCCTCAAATTTCCCCAGATTTGGCCAATGGAAGTTCTTTCAGGCTAGTGCTTGGTACTTCTGGATTTTCCAACTACTAATTGAATATCACTTTGTTTCTGGTGTAATAAAATGTCCCAGATTCATCTTGTACTTTTCATGCTCCAGTCCTGACATATAAGACTTTTCCCCAGGAAGCCCTGATTCATTTTAGTGGAGAATCAGAGAACTATTTAGATCCTAAGATGTGAATGCTCGATGTGCTCACTGCTGTTGGGTATCATTGCTTTTAGGGGTTCTCAGTGGACAGAGAGAGAACATACATTTATTTATTTATCTATCTACTGAAAAGCATGAGTTCATACTGTTATTTCCAGTTCTAATCCATAACCTTAGAGAACTTCTAATCTTCCTCCTCTTCCATATTTGTAACTATTCTCTGACAGTAGAAACCTGGCTCTGATTCCCCTAAATGTATTTACTCATTTGTTCAAGCCTAGGATACAGAGAAAGCAATTTCAAAATTGCTAACTCATTCTACTGAAGAAAAGCAAGCCTACTAATTAGAGTTCAGCATTTGTTTTCAGTTATTTTTAAGGTAAAATTTAGACAGTGAAGTGTACAAATCTAAAGTGTACAATTTGATATATATATTTTAAAATATTTTATTTATTTATTTGATGGAGAGAGATCACAAGTAGGCAGAGAGGCAGGCAGAGAGAGAGGGAAGAAGCAGGCTCCCTGCCAAGCAAAGAGCCCAATGCGGGGCTCTATCCCAGGACCCTGAGATCATGACCTGAGCCGAAGGCTTTAACTCACTGAGCCACCCAGGCAACCCCAATTTGATATATTTTGACAAATGAACACTCACCGTGCCACACACACACTGTTATGACAGCATGGACTATTTCCATCACCCCAGAAAGTTCCCTCATGTCCCTTCTTCTTAGTCACTCCTACCAGAGCCAACTATTTTTCTGATTTTTTTTTTTTAACTATAGATAATTTCATCTTTGGTAGAACTTCACATAAATAAGTTCAGACAATATCTACTCCTTTCATGACTGGCTTCTTTTGCTTAGTTTAATGCCTATGACATTCATCCAGCATATTATCAGTAGTTTGTTACTATTTATTATAGTGCATCATTCCATTTTATAAATACACCACAGTTCATTTATCCATTTTCCTGGGAATGGAAATTTGGGTTTGGTTTTGTTTTTAACCATTATGAATAAAGCTACTACAAATATTCTTGTACAAGTCTTCTAGTGCGTATACATTTTCCTTTCTCTTGGGTGAACACCTAGGTATAAAAGTGCAGTAGGTGCGTTTTCAACTGTATAAGGAACAGATCTGTCCAAAGTTGCGCCATTATACACTACCGTCAGCGATGGTTGAAAGTTCTGTTTGCTTCACATCTTTATCAGCATTTTGTATTTTTAGTCTTTTTAACTTTAGCCATTCTAGGAGTTTTAATTTTTATTTCTTTGATTACCAACGACTTTGAGCACTCTTTTCCCACGTTTTAAGCATGGATATCCTCAAAGCTTGGTTTTGGGATCATTCTCCACTCCTCTCTCTTGAGTGGGATTTAGTTCAGGGAGTGGGAGTAGTTACATGGTTCTTAAGATTTTTGCAATCAAGCTTGAAGTAATGGATCAGAAGGTTCAAGGATGCTCTTTACATTCTTAATTCAGATTTACATAAGCTTTTGTTAATGAGACAAAAATTTTGTAATTAATCACGTGCATATAATTTACTTGGGTTTGTTCTGTTTTGTAAAGCTGATTTCAATTATAGATATTTATAAAGAAAATGAGTATCTGGCATTGTTTACATGCTAACACTTCCAGAGTTTTTATGAAAATTATACAAATGGAAAGATGAATTCTCATAAAATTTTCTTAGCAGCTTTTTTTTATTTTTAGAAATTAATACAAACTGTTCAAGGCTAGCATCAACATATTGCCAGACTGATAATTGCACTGGGTGTTTTCATAATACTTTTCTTTGTGCATGCATTCAGTATGCTTACCATATCCCCATGCGGTATTATCTACATTTTACAGGTAAAGAGACGGGGGCCTCAGAAAGGCTAAGCAACTTTCCTAAGGTCTCCACAGTTGGTAACAGATCAGGAGTTAAAGTGAATGGGTCTGTTTTGTGGCTCATGCTGATTCCATTAAGAGCTGCTGGGCCTCCCAGTGAGGCCAATGTGTTCCTTGGTCCTAAAGCAACTTATTTGTTTGCTTCAAACGGCACCATGGAACAGCTCAGGGAGCCAGATTCAGCCAGGGAGAGGCAAAGTCTGTATTCAGTTGTGGGGAGAGTGTAGTGGACTCCAAAACTTTCAGAAAGGGTCATATGTCTCCTCTGGCTTCCCATAGAGATGGACATGTCTTCAGCTGAGCCTTGGTGGGAAACAGCACCTCTCTGGACTTCCCTGCAGAAACAGTTGCAGGATGGGGGCTGAAGGAGGTCTTTTTGTATTCCCATGTCTTGGAAATCTATCAGGATGGCCAGCATCTGGATTGGAACGTCCAAGTGCCTGAGCCCACCCTCTCCTCCTGGATTCAACATCAGCAATGTCTCAACCTTCTTCCTGGTTCCGTGGTCTGAGAACATTAGTTTATATCAAGGCAGCCTCCATCCAGACCCATTGCCTGGGTCCACATTCCAATACTAACATCCTTATCCAACTTTTTCATTCCTTGTCCTTAATTAAGGGTTAGGGGCACAACAGCTCAGGCAATATCCTTCAGTAGCAATCTGCAAGATGCTTGCCAAAAGAAAGGTCTCAACATAAATGGTGATGTGTTTAATAATATACCTGTCCAGTACAGATATTTCTCAGACTATGGAACAACTTTGGAGTTATAACACAAGGATACAACATAATTTGAAGGAAAAAAATCTAGAAAGTAGTTCAGAGAGATGTGCCTGTATGCTCTTATGTTATTTTTTTTAAGGTTTTATTTATTTATTTGACACACAGAAATAGAGCACAAGCAGGGGGAGTGGCAGGCAAGCAGGCAGAGGGAGAGGGAGAAGCAGGCTCCCCCTGAGCAAGGAGACCAATTTGGTGCTCCATCCCAGGACCCTGGGATCATGACTTGAGCTGAAGGCAGCCACTTAACAGACTAAGCCACCCAGGAGCCCCTATGTTATTTTTTTTCATGATGGCTTTTCCTAAAATAGAAACATTTAGAGTTAAATAGAAAGATAGGCTACTTTGGTGTCCATTAAAATACTGTATCATTTGATGATGCAGATTATTGTAGGACTTGTAGGCAGGGGTCTGAAGAGTATTTATGTTAGGATACCTAAGAAATTGTTGTCAAAAGAGAATTTGGCTACAAATTGAGGACAAAAATGAAAACACTTAAAACATTTAAAAAAATTCAGTATGTTAGCAATGGAGTTTTACTTTGCACAGTCAAATCCCAGTTGTATGACAGATCTATCCCTGAAAAACAATAAAACTTGAAAACATATTGGCAGACACATGAATTCTATGGAAAATAAGGAAATGGAAGTATGATTTGATGACTTTCTTTTATGTGTTACAAGTCTGAAGAGTGTAATGAAGGAGACAATCTTCCTAACATCTCTGGTAAATAAGAAAGGGAGTCTTGGGCAGTGGGAGGTAATAGTCTTAGAGACCAGATAGAAATAAGGACCAAGGAATGAGGTTTGAACCTGAAAAGTCTAGGGGGAAGTACAGCAGAGTCTCAGACCTGGGGTTTTTCTGGGGAGAGGGAAGGAATAGAGCTATGTGGATGGTGGGACTCTGGGGCATACAGGTCTAGGGGTAGCACTATAGGACAGCATGGGGACCCTGGGGCTCAGGGGCCAAAGAAGGAGGCTAGGAGTTAGGAGCTGATACAGGAAGCAGAGAGGGCTCCAGAGGCCCCTTCCTTTCCCCTCCTTGTTTACTTGCTCCTCTGGTGCTGGCTGTTTAAGCATCTCAGGGAAGTTTGCACAGCCTGATAGGTCCTCCCTGCAAGGGCTACAATGTATAGAAGGTGCTCCATCACCTGGAGCCCATTTCTTGTTACAGAACATGGCTTTGTACAATGGCAATTATGATTTAAAGGGAAAAACCTTTCAAAGGAAACCCATCACAGGGTTTGTCCTCTTCTGGGCAGTGTCTGGGTCAGATTTATCTCTGTGACCCCAGAGTAGGTACTGGGAATGTGTCATCCAGAATGAATGGATCTGACCTACCTAGCAGGCTTATTATGAATCCACTTAGCATTGTTTTTTTCCCCCTTCTTCTCTCCATGATAATCTGAGGGTTCAGGAGGGTACATTTACCAGAGGGTGTGGACCCTGGTAGGCAGAACTAATGGCTCTTGTTATGCCCGAGTTTTCACATCCAAGAGACTGCCAAGGAGCCAAGCACCGATGCAATCACACGATGGTTTATTTGACAAGCTTAAGCTTGGGCCCAAGTATACCTGACACAGCGGAGTAGGGACTTGGACCCTACAGCCAGATTGCAACCTGAGCCAGATTACAGTCAGAGTTTTTAAAGGCAGAGTAGAGGTGGACTCGGTGGTGGGTGAGGACAAAGGGGGTTATGGATGATGTACGTCTCTAAGGAATTTTGGAAGCGAAGTCTCCAGGACCTTGAAGGGCTAGCTTTTGTCTGAGGAAAAGGTTATTCGTTACCTATAATAAAAATCTTCTTGTGAGACCCTTTAGCTATATATCAGTGGGTCATATACTTGGGAATGATTCTCAACACTATCTTGGAGGTTTAGAGATAAAGTTTCCTAAAATAATTGTTAAAGTAGACTTACAGGATTCTGATTGGACCTGTCAGGGTAGGGAGTCAGTCAGGCTAGGATTGTCTTTAGCAAAATCTCAAGGTGAGAGCAGTTAAATCCCCAGAGGAGAGCCACTCTGTCTGTTTAAAGGGCTTGTCAATAGGTGAGGAATTTTAATGATTTTCTTCTCCCTCTATTTCCCACATCAGCTAAACTTGAGGTGGGATGGCCCTAATTTTCTCAGCCTCCACACTCTTATTATGCTGCTTTGTTATCCTGGTCTATTCAAAACACCCCTACTCCTACCCATGGCTGTCACTCCAATCATGTAGTACTCATGGGGAACCAATGTAGGACCTATCTCTTCCCTATAGCCCAGCCCAAGAGATCTAGTCTAGAGTGCATATAGAGTCTTTGCTAAAGCCAAAGGAGACTAGCCTTGCAATAGGTATCTTCTCAAATATGGCCCTAGACATTTAGTAAGATCCAGTAGATCACATTGGTAGTCAGAGATCTAATGGGCCTTATAAATTTTAATGTTCTTTTTTTTTTTTTCTGGTTTCTCAGCCAGGACTGGTACCCAGGGGAGGTCAAATTCTGCAAAATAAGAAAATAGGTGGCAGAGAGGGAATTTTTAACTGCCTTAGAAGAGAGAAGATTTAGCAAAGTCCAGGAATTAAACAGCTGAGAGAAGGTCAGGTTTAGAATATAGTGAGAGTTGTTATCCTCACTTGGCTTCTGAAGGGACAGGATTACAGAGTGTTAGTGGAGACAGTGGACAAAGGCTAAGAGAGGTTTAAAGAAAGTATGTGGAACACGGTTAACCTCCATCAATTTCTATTCCTCCTTGTTTCCCTTCCTCCCTTTGGGGGAAGAGATTGAACGTTGGCAGCAAGGCTGTACACATATTTTTACTCAGTGAGTACTTTACCATTCACACGTACTGTTTTTCTTTTTTATTATTGAATTATAATTGATGTATAACACTACATGTGCTGGCTTTCTATAAATAGAAAAATAAAGTTATAACAGTAAGATTCAGCGTGCTGATCGCTTTTCTTAAATATTGGACAAAACAATGCTGGAAAATAATTTGGCAACGTGTTTCAAGAGCCTTACTTGCATTTCCCCTTTACTTTAGTCTACTTTTGGGAATTTATCATAAGGAAATAATCATTGCAGAATTTTTTTAAATAAAGATTTATTTATATGAGAGAGGGAGAGCACAGGGAGGGGCAGAGGGAGAGAGAATCTCAAGCAAATTCTGTGCTGAGTGTGGAACACAACATGGGGCTCAGACTCACAACCCTGAGATTACAACCTGAGCTGAAACCAAGACTCAGACTCTTAACTGACCGTGTCACACAGGCACCCCTAGAATTTTATTTTAAGATTTTATTTATTTTTTAGAGAGAGAGAGTGAGAGAGAGCAGGGGGAGGAGCAGAAGGAGAGAGAGAATCTTAAGGAGACTCTGTTGAGCAGAGCCTGACATGGGACTCAATCTCACAACCCTAAGATATGATCTGAGCTGAAATCAGGAGTTGAAAGCTTAACTGACTGAGCCACCCAGATGCCCCAAATTAATTAATTAATTAATTAACTAAGATTATTTATTTATTTGACAGAAAGATAGAGAGCACAAGTAGGCAGAGCGGAAGGCAGAGGGATAGGGAGAAGCAGGCTCTCCGCTGAGCAGACACCCTGATGTGGGGCTCGATCCCAGAACCCTGCAATCATGACTTGAGCTGAAGATAGCTGCCTAACTGACTGAGCCACACAGGCACCCCCCAAATTTGTTTTTGTTTTTGTTTATTTTTATTTTTATTTATTTTTATTTTTTTAAAGATTTTATTTATTTATTTGACAGAGAGAGATCACAAGTAGGCAGAGAGGCAGGCAGAGAGAGAGAGAGCTGAGCAGAGAGCCCGATGCAGGACTCGATCCCAGGACCCTGAGATCATGACCTGAGCCGAAGGCAGCGGCTTAACCCACTGAGCCACCCAGGCGCCCCAAATTTGTTTTTTAATAGGGAAAATTGAAAACATCTCCCTATATCCAATAACAGGGGAATTTTTGAAATAAGATAACAAAACGTTAACTTTGGTATTCTCTGAGTGTGGTACACGTTCACAACTCCTGATTAAAAACCTTTAGGGTCAGATGGTGTTATGGACATTCGTCTGTGTCTCCCACCAAATTCTTATATTGAGGCCCATATGGTATTTTGAGCTAGGGTCTTTGGGAGGTAATTAGGTTTCTCCGAGGTGATGAAGGTGGAATTCCATGATGGGATTTGTGCCCTTATAGGAGGAGGAAAAGACCCCAGAGCTTCCTCCCTCCTTTCCAGTCTCCAGAACTGTGAGAAAATATCTGTTGTTTAAGCCACTCAGTATGGGTTAAGTTTCATCACAAAATTTTTGTTTTCCAGAGTTCTTGCATTTCCCACTTCTGTGTAGAAAGTGCACACTGACAAGTCTTCTCCCTTCCAGATGCAGGGTGTCTGAGCTCCCCACTGTCTCCTGGCCCCTGTGAGCCCATGTAAGGGTACCCTGACTCAGTGCTGCAGTCCTCACCTTTTAGGTGAGGGGGAAGGAGTAGACAGCTTTATTTTATTTCACACTTAGAATTTTCTCTTATGTAGATGTTTCTCCTAGCAGAGAATCCCAGAGGGGAGGATCTGGGCATACATCCTAAACTCTCAACAACCCCTCAGTTAATACTTTATCAAGACACATTCTGGGTACTCGCCCAATATCCTTTGTTAGTCTTTTCATCAGATCACTATCTGAAGATGCCAGGTCTTTTTGTTTCCTCTCTCTCTCTCTCTCCCTTTTTTTTTTTTTTTTTGCTTACACGTTGGCACCAGCATCCCTGTCATAATCTCTCTCTATTGTCCTTTATTCACCAGGTCACATTGCCTTGGACTGCTCCCCTGCCATGTAAGCATATCGTGTCTGAGTCTGATTTAATCTGCTCGTGACGGCAGGGGTCCCCTCTTGCTGCTCTCCTCCCCATACTTGGACCCCTGTATACTGGTTCAACTCCCTAAGTTCAGTTAGCTGATTATGGTTTGGTTGAACCAAACCTTCAGAACCTTCCATGGCATGACTGCTAAAACATAGAACAAGAGGGCCAGAAGTTATGTCACTTAAACCTCATGACATCTGCCATGTGATGGGTACAGTTATCCTCCTTCTCCAAATAAGGAAAGGGACCCACAGCCAGATAAGTGTGAGCCAAAGCTTGACCCTGGTCCTTTCCTGCTCCAGAACAAGTTTTCTTTCCACAATGGCTTGTTCACAGACTGGTAAGTTCGTGTCATGTGGGGTATGTGGCAATCACAAGGAGGCAGTCATACGCAGTCTGTAAAGGGTGTGGTTTGCTTAGCTGGAGAGAAACGAATGTATAAAGTACACTTAAGATAGTTTATTCTCCCAGGATGGAATAGATTTATAAAGATTTTCTCTTGTTGTCTTTTTTAAAGGAAATGTGCTAGTCAGAATGATTATGCCACAGATTCAAGATTTTATTTATTTATTTGACAGAAAAAGAGAGAACACAAGCAGGGGGGGTAGCAGGCAGAGGCAGAAGGAGAAAGCAGGCTCCCCATGGAGCAGGGAGCCCAATGTGGGGCTCAATCCCAGAACCTGGGATCATGACCTGAGCCAAAGGCAGACGCTTAACCGACAGAGCCAACCAAGTGCCCCTGTGCCATAGATTCATGGAACAAAGGCAGAGGCTTGTGACATGTACTGAAAACTCTCCATGATGACATGCTCATGATGGGTGGGGTTAACAGATGTGGGATACAACCTTGCTCTCATCTGATGGTGGCTTCTGGACAGGAGCCAGCACTGTGTTATGTAACAAGATGTGGGATTTGCTGTATGTGCTGTGTGCCTGCGGGATGGAGGAAAAAGTGTTGGGTGGGAGAGAAGTGAAGTCATATTTCTGGGAGAAATGAATGCAAAATTAATTAAAAAATTTTTTTATTTGACTAAGATAAATGAATGTCATGGCCAGCGTGACAAATCGACCCAGAACATGAGGGTAAGAGGATGGTGAAAAGAAATTAAGAGACAAAGAGATGGGGCAGGAGAGCACTGAGGAGGATGTCCAACAGTGCCGATTTTATTCCACATCTTACAAGCATTTATAAGGCAGACCACAATAGAAGGAGTAATATATCAGTATCTATTCAGATAACCACAAGTTCCTATAACAAGTTTACATTAACTACAAACAAATCTCGTGATGCCAGGTAGTCACGGCTAATGCCAGTAGCTACTATTGATGCAAGACAATCAACCAGGGAGTGGGTTATGGGCAGTACAGGAACAACAAGGACCAACAAAGAATTCATGATCCTGACCACCTTGTTCCCTTCTGTAGGGAGAGCGTGTGGGAAGTCACGTAGGCGAGCGCACAACACGTAGCACGGACCCTTTCTCAGTGTTACTCAACTTTCCTGTCCTTAACCCCTTATCAAGGCGTCTGGACTTTAAAGGAGACACAAGTCAGGGCCTGGTTTGGTCCACGACTCCAACCATGCCGTAGTCTCCAACAAATGAACAATATGTGGACTGGAAATGGTTCTTGGCCTCCAGACATTCATGGCAGCATCTTTCCTGCCTCCTCTTGTTCTCTCTGGTAGCCTAGGCCCTTCTCTGGGTGCTTCTCAGCTCCTGGTGGGGAGGGTATGTACATCAAAATACACTTGGGTGGGGAGATTTTTCAAAATTTTTTTCACACTCCCCCCTAATCTGATACTCTTGGGAGGTCACCACCACTCACTGTGTTGTGAAAAGTTCCCCAAGCAGGATTCTGATACCTAGTAATTCTCTGACATCAGCTGGGTGTCCTACAATTTAATTCAATTCTGACACTGTCTACCTGGAGATAGCATTGGATCCCATAGGTTAAGGGCTCAGTCCTACAAGGTGCCCCCAGCCCTGGCAAGTCCAGGCTTCTACCTCTGCTTCTATCCAGCTGGCTATCAAGAAACATTTTGTTACTAGATTACTGGTTTATTATAAAAGGATATTATTCAGGAATAGCCGGATCAAAGAGATGCATAGGTAAAGGCATGGAGCTTCTGTGCCCTTTCCAAGAGTGCCATTTCCCCCAAATCTCCATGTGTTCACCAACCCAGCAGCTCTCTGAACCTTGCCCTTTTGGGTTTTTATGGAAGCTTCATTACATAGGTATGATTGACTAAATCATTGGCCACTGGCTATTGAACTCAAGTCTTCAGCCCTTTGTCCCTCCTCTGAGGTTGGGGGGTAGGACTGAGTGCTCCAACTTCTAATCACAGGGTTGGTTTTCCTGACTGCCAGCCCCAAACTTAGATGCTTTCCGAAAGTCACCTCATTAACATAAACTCAGGTGTGGTTGAAGGGGGTTTGTTACAAATATTGAGACACCTGTATTCCTCTTATCATTTAGGAAATTTCAAGGGTCTTAGAAGCTCTGTGCCAGAAATAGGATGATGAATATATATGTTTCTTGTTATAAATCACAATATCACACCAGGGTATTCTGCTGTTTATCTCTTCACACAACATGTACAGCTCCACCAATATCTCTGTTTTACCTCTTTTCCTCAAAGAATCTACCCCATTTCTAGAATTTTCTCACGGTTGGGATTTCCCAGCCATGCACAGAAATACCTGTGTGTCTGGAAAGCGTGGAAAGGAAAATGCATTGTATTCTCCAGTAAGTTCCAGATTCATGCTTTAGAAACACAGGTTGTTATGGAGGAGGGCTCGGGATCAGTCTCCAGGGGGCACGCCGTGTGATTGAGCTCAGGGAGGCTTGGCCTGGCAGCACACATGTATGAATCGGATGGCTTTGCCTGTGGTGTTCAACTTCTTTTCTCCTCAGAGAGAAGGGACCTCTATAAAATCTCTTTCTCATGACTTTTTGCTTAATGAAACTTGCATGTGCCTGTTCTGCCCCAGGGCTCATGGAGTTCTATCTCTCCGAGGCTGCTTTTTCCTTCAGCTCCTTCGTCCTCTCAGGCTGAATGAGCTTTTCCCTCAGGAGGCCCTCTTGATGGCAGCTGGACCCTCTGGTAACTTTTCACACACTTTCCAGCTGTCCTAACCATCCACCTGGGGCCCACCATGCCATTCTTTCCACAATGTGATGGGTTTCTTCATGTGAAATCCCTGTTGGGTTCTCCAAAAATCATCGCTGCTTGAAGACACAGTTGTAATCACGTTAACTGTCCCTGAAAATGACAATTGTGGAAACAGCTGTTATTAGCCCATACTTGCTCACAGTGTTAGAAACCACAGCCAGATTCCCACAGTAGTAATAGAGGCTGCCATTTATAGAGAGCTTGTGATGTGTTAGTCACTAGTGTTTTTTATTCTTTTAATCTTCAAGTTAACTATTAGCTAGGAGCCAGTATTTACAGATAGAGAAATCGAGGGTCAGAGAGGTTAAATAAATTACTGAGTGTCACACAGTTGATAAATGGTGGGGCTGGACTATCTAACTACAAAGCCAATACATTCCCCTCCCACTGCTGAAGCCACCGCGCTCCATAACGTCCCACTATTGCTGTCTGTGACCGGATTCCTCTCCTGGGCAGACAGAGGCATGCCCCAGACACATTGCATTCAGAATGGCTGTGCACGAGAGGGTGAAAATCTAGTTAAGATCAGTTCAGGGAAAATTAATATTAGGACTCTTCACAGGACCCAGCACACCAGTCCTGACTAGAGCATCTTTTCACAACACCATCTTTCCTCTCCCTGTGTTGGGCACTGAGACAATGGAAGGCAAGGAAGAAGCAATGACCAGGGCCTAGCTGGGAAGGAAAGTTGACCTTTCTGCCACTCTTGACGTATTTGGTGCAGTTTTTCAACCCCTAGTATAGGCAAAACTGTGTTGTGTGTGGTGGTGGGTTGAGAGGGGGATTTCTCAAAGGGACTGGTGGTAATGTAAGCCTTATCCTCAGAAGCAGCCACCGCCTCTGTTGCTTTCCTATCAGTCTGGCTTTGCAGCCAGCCTGCGGCTAAAGGTGTTGCTCAGGCTCTTGGGAATAAGGCTGGTAAAATACAGGCCAACTGCCGGGCATATTTCAAGAAAGAGTTGCCTCTGCTTTATAATTCAGTATATATGGTAATCCTAGTAACTGTTCTTCTATCTTTACTAGAGGAAGGAGAAGGAAGGTTTGTCCAACTTTCTCAAGAAGTGAATCGCAGCCTAGAATTCTATTGACCTGTGTTCCATTCTCTCTCGAAAATTCTAGGTTGTCAAAAGCAGATAGCTTTTCCAACACAGCTGCATTGCCCACAACAGCAGGACAATAACTCCCGCCGCCCTGCCTATATTGCTTGGGGGATTTTTTGTGTGAATGTTTTTTATTCTATTTTTCCATCTGGTGACTTTTGTTTTCTCCTAAATGGCGCTGTTTAAATGCTTTCCACAAACGCAAGCTTGAAAATAAACACATTGAATGGATAAGAACAAAAGAAGATCCATTCTTGATGCTGATCACTGCTCAGAGGTTTCCTCAGCTGCAGGGACAAGGGGGCCGTGTGGATGGATTGCCCATGTAAAATGCCACCCAGGAGTGCTACCAGGATTGGAAGCTAATCAGAACCAGTCTAATGGTGTCCTGACACATATAGATATATTAGCCCTTCACAACAGGGCTCTCATAATTAACCAGCGGGCCTCAAAAACTTAAGAGGCTCATCTCCCAGTTGAAGACTTGGTTTTATGCCTCCAGCGCTTGCCAGAAGAGAGGAGACTGTGGCTAGCTGGTTACTTCATCCCTTGGGGACTTCACTGTCCACCTCCTTCCCCACACTCCCTGAGTACCCCCGGGTGATTGCTGCCTAAGTCTGGGCTCCCTGCCATCAGATGCTGAGACAAAGATTTAGGCACAGGTAATTGTTTGGGAGGGACTGAGAACTCCAGCAGGAAAGTCATTCAGGGAAAGAAGGCAGTCAACAAGGGGTGCATCGCTACTCCTCAGAGCTCAGTCCTGTGGAGGACTCAGAGCTCAGTCCTGTGGAAAGCAGTGTCAAACACACACTTCAGAATGCTTGTGCCCAGGGTGAGGAAGCTGGTGCATTTGTACACCGACTTCCAGAGCAGAGGTTGAGGACTGTTCCCAGGGGTGTTAATTCTGGGCACTAATGGAACTCCTTGCATGTGAACTGAGAGACTTTCCAGTTTTGAAAAAGAGCCTGGGGCACAGGTATGCAAGCCTGGCAGTTTGAAGTTGGCTGGAATACACTGGAACATCCAAGGAGTAGGTCTGAGGCACTTATAACACCTGCTCTCATCACACATATGACTTAAAGCAAGTAGTTCCTTTGGAGTCAGTGGCAGAGCCACATCTAGAGGGTTTTTAGGATATTTTTTGTCCATATCAAGTAACCCACATCAGAACTACTCTATTCCCCTGCCTGCCCCTGGGTGTAAGTTCTTGATAATTGCAAAGAATTTATTTGTTGCCTTTATGGATGAAGATGTCAACCATGGGGCCCTGAGACTCATGGCCTGAATGGGTGCAGGACACCAGGCCCCAGCTGGTCTGGGAGTCAGCAGCCATTTGCTGGATGTAGAATTCCAGTTGTCATTGGCAATGACTGCAGCCCCTGCTCCCTTCCCAGGAGCTTGCAGAGGAGTGGCAGATTAGGAGACCCGTCTCAGGGATGCCACCTTTAGCAGCAGAAACAGAGAACCTCAGTTCGAACTGGTTTAAACAATACAGAAAATCAATTTTATTTCAATGAACAGGAAATTTGAGATAGATTCTTTCATTTGAGTTCAGTGGTTCAGGTTCTTTCCGTCTCTGCTTTGCCATCTTCAGTGTGTCGATCTTGTTTGGGGGTATCTCTCTTCCTAAGAAAGTGGCCACTGCAGGTCTAGATCTCATGCAGGCATATATACACTACTGTAACCCACCATCTCTGTGGGGAAGCCCAAACCATGCCACACAGACACAGTGCAGGGAGAGGCCATGTGTAGATGTTTTAGCCAACAGCCTGCTGAGGTGCCAACCAACAAGCCAATGGAATGTGAGTGAGGACACATGCAGGTGATTCCAGCTCCCCCAGCTATTGACTCTTCCCACTTGAGGCCCCAGACATAATGGGACAGAAATCGGCCATTGTCATGTTGTCCCGAGTTTCTGATCCACAGAATCCAAGAGTACAATGTTTTGAATCATTAAGTTATGGGGTGGTTTTCAAATTAAATGCAATTAAATTTATTTATTAGAGAGAGAGTGAGAGAACACAAGCAGGGGGAGCAGCAAGCAGAGGAAGAGGGAGAAGGGCCTCCATCCATCCCAGGACTCTGGAACCACGACTTGAGCCAGAGGCAGATGCTTAACAGACTGAGCCACCCAGGCGCCCCATGGGATGGTTTTTTGATACAGTAACCAGAATTGAAACAGTACTGCTAGGGGGATTTGCCTTGGTCCTGAGAGAAATCCAAGGAAGGTAGAGAGACTTTGGAGGCTCATTAACTACTGTTCTCCACATTTCAGAGAGGGGCCCAGAGCCCACAGGGGACAGAAGAAAGCTGCCACAATGCAGGTCAGGGAAACTTTTTTCCATGGCTGATGTGTTCCATTATCCTGGAGGGACCAAGAGAGGGCTTTCCAAGAAATTTATTGGGATTGGGGCCCACACTGGGATGTTCCTTAATGGATGGTGCCAAAAGTTTCTGAAAGTCTCAAATCCCTTTGGCTTTACCCTCAAAATGTGCCCAGAACCTGACTACACTTTACCACATCCAGTTACCACCCTGTGGTGGTCCAACCTACCACCATCTCTTTGAATTGCTGCAACTGGCTCCTAGGTGATCTCCCCCCTTCTCCCCCTGCCCCATTACATTACATTGCCCACAAAGCAGGCAGAGTGGGTCTTCCAAAGAGAAGTCACGTCATGTAATTAGTCTGCTCAGAACCTGACCCATCTCCCTCAGCATAGAAGGCCCTATTTGATCTGCACCTTCCAGCTTTGTCTCTGACATGCTTGTCCTCATCCACCCTGGTCCAGTTGCAATGACCGCCTGTTGCTCCCCAGACATGCCAAGTACCTTCCATTCTGAATGCTCTTCCCCAAGTCAGCTCCAGATTTTACACAAATGTGCCCCAGCTGAGGCCTCCCCCGAGAGCACTATGGAAAGCTGTACCTACCACCCCACCCCAGCTCTCAAATATTTTTTTCTCTTTTTTCAGTTTTCTTTACAGAACTTATTTCTATCTAACATACCAGATATTTTGCTTATATTTAGCATCCAACCACTCCCACTAGAATTTCAGCTCAATGAGAGAAGGGCTTTTTACTTGTCATATTCAGTCTAGAACAGTGTCTGACATGGAATAGTCCCCAATAAATACTTGCTGAATGGATAAAATAGCTGACCTCGCCTTAACGTCTGTCTTCTGGTGCTGGACAGCGCCACCTGGAGGTCTTGCCAGCACCTGAGAGCCTGCATTTAGATGCACATCCTCACATCCTAGGGTCTAGGATCAAGCCTTCCAGGGTGCTCTGTACACAGTAGGTCTGATTGCCTTAGCTGGGTTTCAATTCCATTTCCTCTTCACTTCCCAGCCAGAAAGGGGAGGTAACACTTCCCACTTCCTGAGGTTGTCACAAAGAGTGAAAACGCTAAGCTTGGCAGAGAGCAAACATTCAATAAATGCCAGCCAGTAGTAGTCCCACCCCTAGCCACTTTTCCTCTTGGAAATCCTGTATTCACCTTAATCCATGTAGTTAAGAACTGGAGAGTATTTACTCCTTGCTTTTGGTAAACTTCTTGCTAACTGGTAAAGTAGTAAGAACTTGACTTGTTTTTAGATTGATTGGGTTGTATTTCACCTAGTGTGGGTTATAATGCCTCTTTTATATCAAGCCAAATTAATTGTAATAAATAGTGTTCCATTGATCAAAAAACCCAAAATGTGTGAACATTTCCGCACCGTATCTTCCACCAGGAGCTGCAGTCTTCTACCAGACAATGACATTGAAAACAGTTGTCATGGGTCCCACACTGAGGGCAGAGATGGTGCGAAGGGTTCAATATATGTCACTTTGCTTCGTTTGCACAAGCCCTCTCTCCATAAGAAACGTAGATACTGTGGCATTATCCACATTTTAAGCAGGAAGAAATGAAACTTGGAGTTTTATTTGTCAAGGTCACAGATCTAGAAAACAGGCAGAGAAAGACTTATACCCCTAATCCCTCAGGATTCAGTATTTATGTCTCCCAGTCAGACCCCCTTTTTTTTCTTTTTTGCAGGCCTTTTGAGTCACTAGGCAGCTTGAGAAGTTGCCCTGGCTTTGCCAGAATCCATCTCCTCTCACTCTTAATTGCTTTCAGTTTGGCCAGAGTTCATTCCAAGTTACAGCCAGCCTTCCTCTCTCCTTGCCAACCCTGGATAGGAAGCAGAGCATGGGGCTAAACCTGGGGCCCTGGTCTCACACCCTGCCCCATGAGGGTCACCTGGCCTCCTGCTGGCAGATTTCAGTAGAGCAAAGAGTGGATGGATCTTCCTCAGGAAATCCTGAGGCCACAAATCTGAACCTGCTTCCCATGTGTTAGGGAATTTAAAAGAAAGAAAGAAAGAAAGAAAGAAAGAAAGAAAGAAAGAAAGAAAGAAAGAAAGAAAGAAAGAAAAGTAAAATCATGATTCTCATGCAAACATTGAAGTGACCACATGTCAAAGATTTTATTTAAGTCACTAATTGAATGAGGGAACTGGTTGCATGTAACTGGTTCAGAGAAGTCAAAAGGACCACAGATTTATAAGGCATTAAGGAATGTTGAAATAACCTTTTATGTGGTTTTGAAACTTGCTTTATTATGCTTTGCAGAGAGATTGCAGAGTTTATTTCCATGTCTTTAGGCAAGAATTCTTTGCACTGCTATCCCCTGTATGCAATGTTCAGAGTTGTAAAATAACTTGATGGCATCAGAAAATTTGCAGAGGCTCCAGCATCCCACTGAAAGGCTATCCAGTAATCTCCTTTGCTTACTCCAAAGTCTTAGCACCTTTCCTTCATTTGAATGATTTTCCTTGGGTCATCTTCCCTATTTGTGGTTTCTGGGAGAGAGCTTTCCCTCTCTGTTTTGGGAGACCTTACATTGTAGGCTTTAAAACGAGGCAGAACTGGGGTTTCAATTCCCATTTTGCATTTACTAGGCATGTGGCTCCATTGAAATCACTTAATTCTGGAGTCTGTTTCATATGGTAGGTGTGAGAGTTAAAGTGCTGGGCATGGTTCCAGATTTAATGTACTCATCATCACCTCTATGGTACCGATATGGAAATGGAGGCACTGGGTGTTTAAGGCACTGATCTAAGGTCAGACTACTGGGTCGTACAGTGGAACTGGCATTCAAACGTGGCAGTCTGGCTCTGTTGACACACTTAGGCAGCACTCATGGGATGGCAGGTGCTGTGGCATTGCTTCACTTCTCTGTGTATCCAAGTTGGGATCTCTGGGTGAGTTGGCTGGTGACCCTAAGTACCCAGCTGCTGGGTTGGTGGCCACCCACTCCCCACTCCCTGGCTACCTTTTTTCCCCCCTTTTAAGATTATTTATTTATTTATTTGAAATAGAGAGAGCATGAGCAAGGGAAGGAGCAGAGAGAGAGGGAGAAGCAGTCTCCCCACTGAGCAGGGATCCCAGTGTGGGACTCGATCCCAGGATCCTGAGATCATGACCTGAGCCGAAGGCAGATGCTTAACCAACTGAGCCACCTAGGCACCCTCTCTGTTTGGCACGAAGGTGGGGTGTCATTGGGCCCACTGCTCTCATTGCGACCTGCTGTGTCAAGACCCTGCTTGAGTTGTTGTTTGTTTTGATATTATATTGAAATCTCATATACTTATAGAAAAATGCACAGCTCCATGAATTTTCAGAGGGGAATGCCTATGCATGTAAGCACGTAAAGACCTGACCAGCTGCCCAGAAACAAACTCATGCCCCCTTCTGGTCACTGCCCTCACGTGACTGCCTCGACTCTATCCCCCCAGTTTTGCCAGTCTTGGATCTTTCTGTAAAGATTTTTGTGTCTGGCTTCTTGGGTTCAACATTCTGCTGATGAGGTCCATCCATTTTGTTTTCAGTAGCTGTGGTTTATTCATTCTTATTGCTCTATGACAATACAACTCATTTTATCCATTTTATAATTGATATACATTTTGATAGTTTCTGATTTATGGCTTCAGCACATACCTTTTGGCCCAAAGAGATACACAATTTTGTGGGGTCTGCTTAGTTTATAAAAGTCACGTTGTGAGTTGGTTAGTTCTGACATTTTCTTAGCAGATGGGTCAATCTGCTTCTCCTTTGCCACAGTCAGCAATTTGGCTTTGGTTCCTTTTCTTTCTTTAGGTCAAGTGTACAGGCCCATCTGCTGGCCTCTTCAGCAGGTGCTGAGCAAGGCCAGTGGCAGCCCAGCTGTATTTTCAACGTAAGTGGGAACTAGCTTCCTATGTGCATCCTGGTTCATGGTGGGGCGGTGGGTGGAGGGGGTGGGAGGTTCTGGAATATCAGTGATCTGAAGCCCGCTCACAATCACAGCAGACCCTAGAGACTCAGCCGTTGGACAAGCTGACCCCACGAACGTCTCCCTTCAGGTGTCTGGCCGTTTCTGTAGGGACAGTGATTTCTGCTCCCCACACTTACTTTCTTGACGAGAAATCTATTGCTACTTGTTTTCTCTCCCCCTTGCCTCTGAAATGCATACAAAGGAACTTCTCTCCTAACCTGTGCTTTTTAGTGCACACACCCCTCCAGTGGCCTTCTCTTCTCCCTGTTCTTGGCCACATCGGGAAATGGTCTTGGGCATTGTGTATTTTCACCTGTTCTTCTTTCTTCCTATAGAGGAGCCCAGACCCTGTCTTTCTCAGAGGTATTTTTACTGTTTCTGTTTCTGCTTCCTCCCCTTTCCCTCAGGCCTCATTAGCCACTTCCTTACCAGTAAATAAGGTTTGTTTTGTTTTGTTTTGTTTTCCCGGGTTGGCACCTTCCTTTCCCCAAAGCGCTGTAGTCTCTGACCAGTACTTCCTGTCAGCAAAGCAGCAAGCCCACACCCTTGGATGGAGTAGGTCAGGTCAAAGATTTATATGATGACTTAGTAAAATATGCATATAAATAGAATATGAGCTTCAACCAGAAAGAAAAACACAAGTCTGCTGGCCGCTGTGGATAAAACAGCAGATTGCCTGTCAGATCTGGTACTGAGCTTCCCCTTAACAAGAACGATAAAAGAAATCAGAGATTATAGAGTTACTGTTAAGATAATAGAAAAAAGATAATAATACATAAAAGAAGATAATTGTGATTTTCTGAAGAAGTGTCTTATTCATTATTCTACTCCTAAAGACCTGGCTTAGGGCTTCATGCATAGTATATGCTTGATAAGTATTTAAGACATAAGCTAATAATGTAAAATCACTTTTAAGTGCTGGCTAATTCTCCTGAGTTCTTACCATGTGCCAGGCAAATTCTAATCAATTCCAGTCAGCATTCTCAGTAGGTAGGCTCTGTGGTTCCCTTCATTTCCTTTTTTTTTTTCCCTTTCTTCCCCCCCCCCCCCACCTTTCATTTTCAAATGTGGAAGCCAAGTGTCCAGAGTAACTCCCCAAGGTCACAGATCTTCTATGGTCTGGTGATGATTTAAAACCAAGTGCCCTATCTGGAGCCAGCCAGCGTAAACACCAAAGAATCAGAAATGATAGAGCGAATGAACATTTATGAATATTTTCATTTTACTAGACAGGAAAACCAATCATACTAGTTTTTTACTGCCGCTCCCTGGCTGGGAGCCCAATTTGGTGAGAGACCCTGCTGGAAACCAAGGCAGGCAGTCCTCCCCCAGCAGGATGCTGCCAAACTTCAAAGCTGGCAAGCCTTTTCCATGTCTGCCCCCTGCTGGCAGACTTGAAGATCATAGGGCATTCCCCCAGCCTGTTGCGGGGAGGTCTTCAGTCAGAATAAGGCCCTGGCAAGTATTGCATGGAGCACAGGGTGTTCACACGTAAACAATGAATCTTGGAACACTACATCAAACACTAATGGTGTATTGTATGGTGACTAACATAACACACACACACACACACACACACACAAAGAATGGAGCCCTGGACCCTCTGCCTGGCCCTCCTGCTGGTTTGCGAGGGATGGGGTGTACTACCCAAACCTCACACTGGAACCTGTGCTCCGACAAACGGAAATGTCTTAGGATAGGCTGTTTAAAATTGGTTGATGTCCTGGCAAGTCTAGTAGGCCTGGTCTCTTGACACAGGGTAGAGGCAGCGTGAAGGAGCTAAAGGTCAGTTTTAAAAGTGTTAGAACAAGAGTCAGGAGACCTGAGTTCCAGTCCCAGGAGGGCCTACCCACCAGAATGGCAGGTGACCTCTCTGGAGCTGCTCCCTCGTTTGCAAAAGGAGACATTATTTTATATGACTTGAATGGGTCTTCAGTCCAAAACCTTGACTTTTAAACCAAGTCCTTTAAAGGTCTCCCTCAGTTGGGTCTCCTTGGACCCCACCTCCTCACCATAAGCTCCTTCTCCAAGCCGTTCTCCCTGTCTCGGGTCTGCTGACGTGCATACCTCTGTGGCGGGCCGACTTGCTTCTCCCTAGATGCCCCCCATTCTTCCCCACCCTAAGCCAGGACTTGGCACCTTTTTATGGGGTCTCCAGGCTCACACTAACTGAATATGGGAATCTCATGATTCAGAAAGTATACTGGGCTGTACTTCTTGACATTTGTGCCAGCTTTTCTCCCACCCATAGACAAGATCAAACTCAGGATGTAGAAAGAGAGAAGCAGCTGAAACCAACCAATATATGGGATTTTGTTGGCACTAAAGATGGAGTCTGAGGTGAAACCACCTTCACACAATATGATAATTTACAGAGCATTCTGTGAGTTGCAGAACAACTCTGTAAGGAAGGCACTTCTATCACCCACATATGTTTGAGGAAATTGAACCTAGAGATCCACAAGGTCCACAGCAACTTAGCCAGCATGTGGCTAGGCTGGGGCCTGGGGTCAGGTCCACACCAGGCTCAGGACTTACCCTATCAGAAATGTGCCAGGCCTGAGAGTTCCAACCCTGGTCATTCATTCCAGAAGAAGGCAGCATTAGGCAAGACAAGTCCTCTCACCCCTTCTTTCCAGTGGGAGTCTCCCTTCTCCTTTTGGAACAGTTCTGCCCCCTGGATTTCTTACATGGGACTAGATGTCCCTTGCTTAGGCCTCCTGGTGCAGATCCTAGTCGAAGCTGGCACTGGCTTGTCTTGCAGTGACCAGCCTGTACCTCTGTGTGGTGTATTTGGACACTCTTTTCTTCCTTGAACCCCAGCTTCCTTGACTGTATGGTGGGGATGGTAATACCCACCACAGGGGTATAGTGAAGAATAAAAGTAGGATGCGTGGGAAAAGCTTTTTACAATGTGCAGAACCACCAAGCATTAGAACTTGTGGGGGAGGGAGGTAGAAAGATTTACCCATGAGCTCCCTTCTATCTATTGTTTGGCTCATGTATTACCAGGTTGGGTCACTGATCCTTTCCAGCAGTTTATGGGGAAAGTCAGACCGTATACCCTAAACACAGTGTTTCCAAGGATCCAGAAGCAGTGAAGGGGCCAGAGCCTCCTGGGTCAGGTTGGATGGGACCTGGGTGCATGGCTGCTGAGGCTCCAGCTAGGTTGGGCCTGGTGTCGGGGGAAGCTAAGACAGCCAGGGGTATCAAGAGATGAGGGGATGGTGACTGCTGGCATTTTCTGTTTGAGCAAATGGTTGAGGTTCTGGGAAAAACTGGGGCCAAAGAAATCTAGAGAGACACATAAAGTTGTTGTGGTCCAGTGGTGGCTACCTTAGGAGCCCGGAGGTCCGTGAGAGAACTGTGGGGGCTGCAGTTCCCATGGGGCAGGGCTGGGAGTTAGAACCAGCGGATGTGGCTATTGCTATGAACATGACCTCATGTTCAACCCTGCTAGTATCTGGGGTAAATAAGAGTTTCCAAAGGATTTTTGTTATTTACTTTGGAGCACACATAATATAGACATTTATTCAACCCCAGATAGGGTCTAAAGCAGAGCTTCTGTGGCGAAGCACAAATTATTTTTCTTGATTTTCAGCCCGTCATGGACTGACACCTCAAAAAATGCAATAAAAGAAAATACTAGAAAATGAAAAATGCCAAAACTAGTCTCTATTCTCTTCAGTGAGATGAGTCCTCTGATCACGTACTTGAATGACATGGTTGCATCACATTGCTATAAAATTTCTAAATCCTAACTCTCTATATCTACATTTATCTCACCCTGAGCCCCAGCTTGTGAATTCTGATTTTTGGATTCTCTGGAGATGAAATCAGTCTTCATAATTACAATAGAGATAGTACTTTTTAACAAGTGGATATTTTCCACAAGGAGTCAAAAGGGAAATTCATAACACTTGTCACCATATTTACCCAAAGACAGTGGTATTAAAGAGATATTTGTGTATGACAGTGGCTGTGCCCTCTGATTCCTGGAATTGTTTCTCAGCACCACCAGAAGTATTGCTTTCCTCCTTTAAACTTGAACATACTTACGGTACCAAATACTAAGAAGTTAAGGAACAATAGCACACTATTACATTTTAATAACACTCTACCACACTTAGTGTAAAACTCTGAATCCTTTTTGTGGTATTGAGAAAAACATGTCCAGAAATGGGAATAGGCAGGAGCTGGCTGTCCTGGGACAGGACCGGACTGGACATTGGCCAACTCTGTGCCTATCCTTTCTGATTTTCTAGCTATTTTCAGCTTTGGATCTTAGTACGGAATTTAATGCGTTTCTTTTTTTTATTTTTTTTTTTAATTTAATGTGTTTCTATTTTGATTTCAGCTACTAAGCTAATGTAGCTTTGTTCAACTGAAAAATAAAAATTAGGTACACTAGTAATCTGGTTTTAAAATTATCCTCTTGTTAGGAAATATCCTGAATATGTAAAAAGAAAAAAAAATAGACAGTACCAAGCCCTGAGGGAGATTTAATTTACGGGAATGAGACTGTTTCTCAATAGACATTCGGAACTTCTATATTCAGCTTGTGGATCATACTGTTGTTGTAATGATGCTGTCACTGCTCAGAACATTTTTGGAATGACTCTTTTAGAATTGTGTTCAGAGGACAATACCCTGAGTATTGACATACATTAATAAACTTTTCCATCATAATGTCCAGTAACCCGAGATTTAGGGAAATAGTTCAGAGGTAGTTCTAGAAGTCTAGAGACTTCTAGAAACACAAGCTAACTGTAGAATTTTAGGGTCACCATCAGGTTATGTCCATTCAGATATAGATAAGAGAACCCATGGAAAATCATGTAGAACAAATAATTAGCAAAACGTATAATTTTTCAAGACCTTTCCAAGACTTCTGAGGATAATTGTGTTTTCAAATGATGTCATTTTTACTGTTTTATGCTTGGGCAGCTCTATAGTTTCGGGTTCCACGTGCTTGTCTGGATCTTGCAGATAGCCCAAGGGTCTAGAAGTCCAAGCTCACCTGCAAAGTCTGAGGTATACACTGTTTCCAAGGGCTCCAGAGTTAATCTATGTTAGCCAGCACTTTTTAAAATTCACTCCTTTGCCCCATCACACGGCCTATTTTCATCCTCCCATCTGCTTCCCTGTACACAGAGTGTCTTCTAGGTTCTTCATCCCCTACCCTCCAGCTTCACTGAACTAATTTTCCAACCATGGTCATTCCACATCACTGCCTTGAGGCAAATGTTCAAATCAGATAAGTAAACATTTTTCTATTGGAGAAACAGCTGATGTTTGTATTTGTTTTACTGTAACTCTGTAGACCAGGTACCAACACCCACCAACAGGTGAGTGGATAAAAAAGATGCAATATATCAGTGCAGTGGAGTATTATTCAGCCTTAAAAAGGAAGGAAATTCAGAATACAGGCTACAACATGGATGAACCTTGGGGACCTTATGCTAGGTGAAAGAAGCCAGTCACCAAAGGACAAATACTGTAGGGTTCCATTTATATGAGGTACCTAGAATAGTCCAATGCATGGAGACAGGAAGTAGAACAATGGTTGCCAGGGGCTGAGGAGCGGAAGGAATGGGAAGTTATCGTGAAATGGGTACAGAGTTTTAGTTTTGCAAGCTGAAAGAGTTCTGGAGGTGGATGATAGTGATGGTTGCCTAGCAACTTGAATATACTTAATACCACTGAGCTGTATACTTAAAGATGATTCAGATGATAAGGTTTATGTTATATGTATTTTATGATGATAGCATTTTTTAAAAAAGGAAAAAGAGAAAAAAATGTAGGTTTTCAGTTCATGTCTCCCCCATCTGTGCATCTCATGACTGTGTTTTCACTACAAGCTTGAGGCCAGTCCCTCAGAAATGCAGGATGACTTGGAAACTTCATGTGCCAATTCATTTCCTCCAATTTCCTCCATAATGAATAGAACCACAGTTCACGATGAAAAGAAAAGTGACTTGAATATAGGCCAGTAGACCAAGGCTGGCCCACATCCAGACCTTGGAATGAAGTGTTGAAGCACTCAGCTGCATTCATTAATGGGGGGAAAAAAGTCTTTTACCATTTCTGTGTCACTGTTCACAGCCAGGCTACAGTGCAGTCTCGCTTTATGCTTCAGGAAGGCATGGCCTGAGCCAGGCTGGGTGCAGAAGGCAGGGAGGTCCTCGCACTAGGAGGTGACTTTGAAGGCTGAATGAGATTTGGACCCCACCCTTGGGTGACAGTACCCCTGGAGGGGCAATGCACAGTCCTCCACACTAGGTAGAGGGTAACCTGAGCCTTCTAGAAGGGATTGGGAGTTTCATAAGCACCATTGGACTGAAAATCAAGAGACCCAGCTGCTTCCTCATCTTGCTGCACAGGAGCTGTGAGACTTAGGCAGAGTTCACCATGTCTAGGCCTTCCAGATTTATAGATGGTAGATTGTGTCTGCCCTAACAATGAGATGCCATGAATCTATGAAAATGGTGACAGTCATATAACGAATTTCTCCTGAAACCCCGAGATATGATTAATTCCTAAGAAAAGAAACAAGTGTTTCATCCTGATGAATTTAAGTCACTTTCATTTCCATAATCTATGATTTCAATATCTTTTGAAAGAGGTGGTAGATTCACTTCTTTACTTTTTTTTTGCTTTTTGCTTTTTTGTTTTGTTTTTTGTTTGTTTGTTTTTTTGTGATTAAAGGAGGGAAGCTTCTTTGAGTACCCTTATGGCCCCTTTTAAATTATCTGAATTTGTGTTGTAAATAGCGAGAAGCCTTGACAAGGTATCAGCATTGAGTGTATATCTTCTTAAAGCTGAGTTAAAAGCAGGCTGTTTCCTGAGAGCTGCTTTTTTAAAAAAAGATTTTATTTATTAATTTGGGAGAGAGAGAGAGATTACAAGCAGGGGCGGAGGGGCAGAAGGAGGAGAAGCAGGCTCCCCACCAAGCACGGAGCCTAACATGGGACTCGATCCCAGGACCCTGAGATCATGACCTGAGCTGAAGGCAAATGCTTGACTGAATGAGCCACCCAGGCATCCCATGAGAGCTGTTTCTTGATCTGCTCTTGTTATATGCTCCTAACCCAGATGGCCTTGTAGGAAACATGCTCATAAAGGCTGCAGAGGGTGCCGAGGATGTGTCATCTGAAAACATGAATAGCAACCTAGAAAATTAAAAATATACTGAAAGATTGTAGAACAGGGAATTTATGAGCTGAAGTAGCATTGGACTTAAAAAAAATCAAGACATTCCTATTTGTATATAAGTGGATCCACCAATTCTCTTGGAAATGTCCCTTCTCTGCACATGTACACCAAGTCACAGGTGATCAGCCATGAAGGCAAACCACACCACACCAAGAGGTTGTTCTGGTTGTTTAGTGATTTGCAGTCTGCAAAAATATCCTGCCATTATCATTTGTTGAGGGCTTCCACTGAAGTAAGAATGGTAGGACAGTCTTCTGCCTCACTAGTGCTCAGCCTTTCTGTGTAGTAGAAACGCTATTGGACAAGGAGCCCGTGTCTATCTGTGCTCTTCCCCTGCCATCTATGTGTACATCCATGAGCAGGCCATGAAGCTCCAGGCCCCAGTTTCCACATTGAGTAGAGTGGGGGTGGAGCAAGGGCTCAGCCAGCCAGATGGTCTTACAGGCCCTTTAGCTCTGAGAGTCTTTCAAGCTCTAATGCATTTGGGGGAGGGAGGGGTCTTGACTGTGAAGCCTGATACTGATGGTTATTTTGAGTGAAGAGGAGAGCTGGTTGCTGATCAAAAGTTCAGGAAATCAGGCCTGGGAGCAAAATGTTAAACGAAAAGGTTGCCTGGGATGAGGAAGAAGAGCCCTGATATATAGAATTTGCCAATTTCCATGGTGTATATGTTCCCACCGAGGCCAATCTCAAGCCACCAACTTGGTGTTTACTGGCTCACGAAATTCCTAAAAACTCAACATTGACCTTTCTGAAGTCAAATGAACCAGACCCGGCATACTCCTGCTCAAACCCAGCTTCTTACTGCGGCCCTGTGGTCCAGCTTGGTCTGCTGTCATAACAAAATACAAGACTGGATGTCTTAAAAAACAGAAACCAATTTTCTCCATGTTCTGGAGGCTAGCAGTCCCAGATCAAGGTCTGGCCAAGTCAGTCCCTGGTGAAGACTTTCTTCCTGACTTATGGACAGCTGTCTTCTCACTGTGTCCTTATGTATTTACAAGGTACTCACTAAGCCCACCATGTTGGAGCCCTAACCTGATGGCTTCAATTAACCTAATTACTTCTGTAAAGGTTCTGTCTCCAAATACAGTTACACCAGGGTTAGGCCTTCAGTACACGAATTTGGGGCCGTAGCATCTGCCTACCTCGTCAACCCTGTTTCATGCTCCCTCTGAATATGGCACTGCTGCTACACTGCCTGCAAGCCCTCAAGTACTCAACTTTCATCCCAAGTTGACCTTCTCATTAGCTATTCCTTCTATCTAGAACTTTCTATTCCAGATCTTGACTAGTTACTCTTTGGTCTTAATGTCAGTATCTCAGAGAAGCCTCACCTGACCATCTAACACTAAAATAGAACCCCTTCCTACATCATATCTCATCACTCAGTTTATTTCCTTCACTCTCCTTACATCATCTGAAATCATCTTGCTTATTATCTGTCAACTTACTTATTTTCTGTTTCAACATATAAGCTGCAAGGGAATAGGCACTTAGAACAGGGCCTGCTCATGGCATGTTTGTTGAAGAATGAAGTTAAGAATAGGGCAAGAGTTAATTGTTTTTATTGCAAGATGGAAATGATAAGCATTAGGGAAAAGCTTGACTCTGGAGGTTTATAACATTGGTTTCAGAATTCTTTTCCTTTTAAGTTGGCGTAGTTCTATTTTGATGTGGAGACAAATGTAGATAGACTTCTTAAGACAAAACAGGGACCAGTCTTTTCTTCAAAATGAACTATTTGAGGAGTACCTGGGTGTCTCAGTCGGTTAGGTTTCTAACTCTTGATTTTGGCTCAGGTCAGTGATGTGAGATCAAGCCCCGCCACCAGCTCTATGATCAGGGGGGAGTCTGCTTGAAATTCTCTCTCCCTCTCCTTCATCCCTCTCCCCCGCAAGCTTGCTCTCTTTCTCTCTCTCTCTCTCTCTCTCTCAAATAATAAATAAATCTTAAAAAAATAAAATGAACTATTTGAAAAACCCACTGAACCAGGAAGAAGGAGGAGGAAGAAAAAGACACAGTTGAACTGTTCATTTTCTAAGGGTGTAACACAGGAGAATAAAAACCTTCTTGTGTGATTGATGCTTCTCAGACTTCAACGTGCAACCAAATCCCCAGTGTTGCAGCTTGAGGATCTAGCTAATGCAGATTTGGACTGAGCAGGTCTGAGCGGGGCCGAGGGTCTCCATCTTAACAGGCTCCAGGTGCCATTGTGGCTGCTCAGTAGATCATGCTCGGACATGCTTTGCCTAGCTGGGCACCATAGTTACCTGAGAGAAATGCAGAAATCTTAAGCTCTGCCCAGGCCAATGTAGTCAGGATCCACAGTGTAATAGAATCTCAGGTCACTGAGATGTAAATTCAAGTTTAGGAAACACTGCTCTAGAAAGTATGAACTGCCAGGCAGGTCCTGAGGGACTATATGGATTGAATGATGACCTCCCCACACCCTACCCTAAAACATATGTCAACACCCAAATCCCTGGATCTTGTGAATGTGACCATCTTTGGGGGGAGGGGAAGTGTGTGTGTGGGGGGGTTTCTTTGCAGGTGCAATTAAGGATATCTTAAAATGAGATTATCCTGGATTACCTGGTGTGCAGGTAATCCATGTGCAATCACATGATGTGTCCTTACAAGAGAGGCAGGGGGAGACTTCAGACAGACTGAGGAGGATAAGGCAACATGACCACAGAAACAGAGATTAGAGTGATGAGGCCATAAGCCAAGGAGGCCAAGAAGAAACTGGAAAGGCAGTGGAGTCTCTCTTAGAACATCTGAGGAGCACTGCCCGGCTGACACCTTAATTTCAGCCTCTGGCCTTCAGAAGCATGAGAGAGTCTATTTCTGAGGTTTTTAAGCCTCCCAGCTATGGGTAGTTATGGCCTTCCAAGGAAACTGGCTCAGTGAGGAAGGGTGACCCCTCATTGAGGCAAGAGCTTGAGGTGTAAATGGGGAGTGGGCAACTCAGCTCACCCAGTGCTGAATAAAATGGTCCATGAAGCCCCTGATCCTGTGGCTTGTGCCCAGAGCAATTTGGGAAGGTGACTGGGGATTATAAAAGGAAAGGAAAGAGGTAACAGAGGTTCCGAAAGCACAAAGAATTGTGGAAGGAGGATCTGTAGAAGAAGAAGAAAAAGAAGGATGAAAAGCAAATACAGACCAGATTCGCTGGAAGAGAACAGCAGTCCTGGGCCAGGAATCAGGGTGGGGGTTCCCTGAGCACAGTCCTCAGTGCACCTGAGACAGGAGGCAGGGCAGTGAAAGGACTATCAGGAGAACCCATGTGGCAGGCTCTGCCAAAGATCTATGAGAAGCCGGGATGCAGGCTACTGAATTAGAGAGGACTATCACTACTACTGAATTCTACGATGGAGAAGAGGGGATAATCACATTGAAATATGATGAAATGTGCTTTTTTGGAAATGACTTAGAGCTTTAAATATGCACAGTGTTACCTCTCCTGATAACCAGTGGGCATCACATGCAATCATTAAGCACAAAAATACCGTATATTCACTATCCTTATGAATTGGGACTGATTGTGGAGCTAAGGGAGGTTCTTCTGGAAGATGGCCTCTTTGAAGCTGTGTGTTCAGGGGACCAGCTTTTTGGCTCCAATTATAAAATGTTCAACTCCTGGAGTGCCTCGGTGGCTCAGTGGGTTAAAGCCTCTGCCTTCGGCTCAGGTCATGATCCCAGGGTCCTGGATTGAGCCCTGGGTTGGGCTCTCTGCTCAGTGGGGAGCCTGTTTCCTCCTCTCTCTCTGCCTGCTTCTCTGCCTACTTGTGACCTCCGTCTGTCAAATAAATAAAGTCTTTATTTAAAAAAAAAAAGGAAAATGTTCAACTCCTTACCAACCCATAGACTTGTGGAACTTCAAGTTATAAGAGGGGTGTCAAGGTCTATCTTGTCCCAACTCCCTAATGAGCAGGAACTCTCTCCCTAGAAGCCCTGACTGGGACTCCTGGGTGGCTCAGTTGGTTAAGCAGCTGCCTTCGGCCTAGAAGCCCTGACCAAGAAGTGTACCAGCTCCCCTGGTTTGCCCATGTTTTTTTTTTTTGTTGTTGTTGTTGTTTTGTTGTTTATCTTTTAAAGTTTATTTTATTTAAGTGAGGGAGAGAGAGAGAGCACAAGCAGGGAGGAGGGGCAGAATGAGAGGGAGGAGCAGACCCCTTGCTGAGCAGGGAGACTGATGCAGGACTTGATCCCAGGATCTTGGCGTCATGACCTGAGCAGAAGGCAGAGGCTTAACCAACGGAACCACCTAGGTGCCCTCTTTTTCTTTTTTTAAATGTATAGCCAGTTCATTCACTGACTCAGCCTGGGTCAGTGGTTCATTTTAGAAGGTGTACATATGATACCAATTATTTTTGTGAATCTAGTAGAACTTGATTTTCTCAGTGACTCAAATATTCTTTCACCAATGTTCTATCCACCAAAAATGTATTGAGTTCATGCTATGTGCCAGACACTAAGATGACTAAAACATGAATGGCTAGAGAAAATATATTGATTAATTTACTTTGACTCCTTCATATAGCCAAATGGATATAACTGGTTTGATCTATCATTGCCTGGTGGTTGGAGAGCTAAGACAGAGTCCTAAGTCACTGTTTTTGGATTTATTTCTATAGTTATCTGGGTGGTGGAGCTCAGATAGGGGCAAAGATTCATCAGTATTCTAAGGACATTATTTTCTGCCACCCTTCTCCCCAATTTTAATAACTATGCCAATGAAAACTTACAGGCTTTATATTTAAACTTATATTTGATTTTACAAAGGACCAAATCCCACTTTTAGTCAGTGTAGCATACAGGGAAAAAAATCATAGATTTTGGGATAAATCAGAGGCTCAAATTTCTAGGTAAGAAAGTGTGGGCAAGTTACTCTTTGAGAATCAGTTTTATCACCTGCAAAATGGGGAATAATCTCTTGCATGATTGTTGTGAGGTTTAAATGAGATAAGCTGGACATGCAAGTGCTTGAAGATGGAGAGCAATTGCTTGTGACAACTTAATGATTTTTTTCTTTTTTTTTTTCAACTTAATGATTTATAACATTTCCTTCTTCTCCACACTTGCCTCAGAGACCACACACAAAGAAGTGTCAGGCACTCCTGCATTATCACGAGCAGAGAGTTCATTTTTCTTTGTGTGTTTTTTATTGTTTCATGAGTTTCACGAACAGTAAAAGCACCAAGCTGCATTTGGGGAGGGTGGTAAGCATGCTAGAGAGAGCATTAATTTCAGGAGGGAAGGGAGGTACTTTGATCTTAGTGATCCATTAGTTTGAGTATAAAACCAAGGCTACTCAGAGAAAAGGATTTGCTTCAGTATATGTATTGGTTTGCCTACAAGTTCAAATAGGGCATAAAGTGATAATCTGTGAGTGAAAAGTGGTCCATGAACACATTTCATGCCCTTGCAGCAGTAAGTCAGGGCTACATACAGGCATATTAGTGTTTGGGACTTGTATTCTGCAGTTGATATTCAATGAATGCCCAAATCGTCCCTTCAACAGCCAAATTGCATGTCTGACCTACGAGTGAAATTGCCTTACCCACTCAGTTTATTAGAGCCTAGATATAAAGGGGGAAATGGTATTATGTTTATGAAGCAAAATAACAAGTTTGAATGAAGGCATTGAAAATGACTGTAGAAGTTCTCTGGTGAAATCTGCATTTACAGATGGTCCACCGAGGTTCAGATTGGAGAGAGGACACTGCAGTCATGTTTGGAAGATGGCCAGCTAGGAAGAGAAGTTGGGCTGGTGAGGTCAGACTCAGACTCAGGGATCCCTGGGAGGAATTCTAGATGTGGTCCTTACTGTGTGACATTGGACAAACCACTTGACCTCCCCAGGCTTCAATTTCTTCATCAGTGAAATGGAGACTTCTCACCTTTCTCACAGGGTGGTTGGATGGGAAGGGGGTACCAAAAAAATGATGGATGTGAAAGGGATTGATGTTAGAGACTTAAGCCATGGGCCCAGTCCAGCCCAAGGATGGCTAATCTGGCTGGCACTGTGTTTTGTGAACATTGAACTTGAATGCCTTTGGGTGAGAATGCTTCTTTTTTCATACAAGCTCTATTTACAGCTGGCCTGATCGTCTGATTTATGTTACCTGCCTGGCTCCTCTAGACATTCTGATTCAGGACCCTTAACAACTTAGAGACTACTGTGTAGGTAAAGCCAGCTTCCTGTGTGTGTGAAGTAGGTGCTATCATTTCAAGGGGTTCTCAAAGGCACTGCCTCCTTTTCCCTCCTCTTCTTCCACAAGCCCAGCTTGTTGTTGCCTATAATGCTTTGGGGAAATCCTCTGGACAAACAAAAACCTGTGTTGGAAGGGAGGATAACATTTCAAGCCTTAGCTTTGCTTTATCATTTATAATTTAGGTAGATCTAAAAACCAGAGGAGAGGGGTGCCTCCTTGGCTCATGTGGTGGGAGTACATGACTGTTGATCTCAGGGTTGTGAGTTTAAGTCCCACATTAAATGTAGTGATTATTTAAAAATAAAATCTTAAAGAAAACGATTGGTTAAAAGCAGACTTAAAAATTTTTTTGAGAACAGGTTTTGATAAGAGAACTTGAGACACTCACCATGTGTGTTGGGGATGTGCGGGTATGAGAGGGAAACTCTAGCAAGCAGGTAGCAAAGGGGTATACGTGGCTGGATAGGGGGGTGACTTTTTCTGGAAATTAGGATAATACTTGCATCATAGTATTGCTGGGAGAATTAAGTGAGAATGTAAAGAACTTAGTAGAATAAGAAAGTAAATGCAGTCATTCTTGTTTTCTTGGTCTGAAAGAAGAAACACACTTTCACAATAACGTGGAGTGGGAAGGAGGCAAAGGGGTATTGTGCTCAGCTACTTATCCATCTGAGCTCAAATAGGCTAGCAGAGGAAGCTTGTATGCACTGTGTCTGGTTGGGTTTCCTCCATGCCAAACACATAACAATTTGGAAGTAATGAAAGATTGAATAGTTCATTCATATCTGGAATCCTTGTCAAATGTAGAATTTCCTTAACAGCTGTCCACCATAGTCGGCTTCTTAGCCTTTTCCAATTTAACCAAAATAGAGATGATTTTGTGGCCATCATAAGGTCCACAAACTATGTGTTTATAGTAAATTACATTTTTTTTTCTTCCGCTCTCTTTTTTTACACAGTATTGCAGCTGAAAGGAATTGAAATTGTGCAAAACTAGAAATGTTCCTAGTGGTTGGGGAATAGCCTGATGGAACCTGATAATTTCCTCTTGAGGGAGATGTTGACATCCACATGTTAGATCCCCTACCTTATACTAAGAGAAATTTTATAGCGCTTTCCCATGGACTATCTCTTTTTGAGAAAGATTCTCCAAACATACCTGTGTGTGGGGTGGGTAAGGCGGAATCATCCAGATTTTATGGATGAAGAAACTGATGTATTTTCTGTATCAGATTCCTTGGGTAAGGAGGCAAGGAATGACAAGTCTCAAAAGGGGGTTGCCTAACATAACAAGATGGGAGAGCTGGGAAACTGACTGTTCTTCTCAGCCTTCCAGCAGTGAGTCCTGTGGCAAAGAAGCAGCTCAATGAAGGGGCCAGGGGCTTTGGAAGGAGTGGTGGACTTGAGGGCAAGTCTCCCAAACTCCCTGGGTTTCTGTTCTCATGGATACAATGTGGGGCTTCCTGGAACAATCATACTAATGTGAGAGTCGTCATGAAGCTTAAAATGGGAAATGGATGTAGAAGCATCTGGCACATCTTCTGCCCTCTCTACTGCATGTGAAAATGTTTGAGGGTGTCATGAGTCAACATAACTGCTGAGCATCATCATTATTGTGCCTATGCTTATTGAGAAGTTGTCCTGTACCAGACACTGTCCTAACAACTTCACATGAATCATCTCTTATAAGCCTTACAGCAACCTTCTGAAGTAATTATTATCCCCATTGGATTGATGAGAAAACTGAGGTATGGAGAGATTGAACAGCTTGCCCAACTATACATGTAAGAAAAGGCTGAGCCTAGTTTTGAGGCTTTATTGCCTCCTTATTTAGGGGGTCATAGAGCTGAAAGGGATTTTAAAAACCACTTGGACCACAGGCTCAACCTCTAGGTCTTGTAATTTCAGATCTTCATCATAAGAAATATTTTACTAATATAGTAATCCATGCTATCCATGTGGGATGCCCAAGACCCACAGTGGATGCCTGAAACCAGATAGTACCAAACCCTATACATACTGTTTTCTTCCTGTACAGACATCTCTATGATAAAGTTTAACTTTTAAATTAAGCACAGTAAAAGATTAACAACAATAGCTAGTAATAAAAGAGAACAATTTTAACAATAGATTGTTGTATGAGTTGTATGAAAGTGGTTTCACTCTTTCTCAAAAGATCTTACTATACTGTGTGAACCCTTCTTCTTGTGATGGTGTGAGATGATAAAATGCCGGCATGGTGAGCAAAAGTGAGGTGAGTGATGCAGGCACTGTGACACAGTGTTAGGCTACTGTTGACCTTCTCATAGTACTTGCAAAGGATCATCTTCTCCCTCATTGCTGTAGACCATGGGTCTCTGAAATGGCGCAGAGTGAAACCATGGATAAAGGGGGACTACTGTAAATTAAAATACTGAAGTTTGTGAAACGTTTGCATTTGGTTATAATAAGAGTGGATTCAAGGTTATTCTTATAGTAATTTTTATAATTATATTCTTACAATAATTCTCATTTGTTTTATGCTTTAAAATGCTTTCTTGATAAAAGAAGAAGGGCAGAGTATATACCTAATGGGCTAGACTTGGACCAGGTTGATTTGTGTGAATGCATCCTGTTTGGTTGAGCTGGTGGAAAGAGGGTATGGCCATTGGCTCCCTAGACATAGGTCAACATCTGCAAAGAGCTGCAGAAAAGAAATGAGGGCGTTCACTCAGGTAAGCCCTATCTGATGAGCCCTGGAGAGTTCAGCCTTTGACTTTGCTTTTCGTGAGCTAAGTACAACTAAAGTATCACAAATTCCATGTCATTCATTACTTTGACGGAATTTAATTGAGCATATCCTTCTGCAAGTATGAGTGAAAGATTCAGTCACAGAGTCCAGATGATACAGGAGGCTGAGGAGGATTCAGCTTGTATTCTTTCTAGTGGGCCAATGCCATACACTTATGAGAATATTAGCACCATGATTAGCCAAAGGTGCTATTTAGAAATAAAAGTGACAACTTCCAACTGAATTTCTCAATATGTGGGATGTTCCGTATGGCATTATTTTCTCCTTGGATGAGAAAAAAGTGGGGTGTCAATGAAGGCAGAGGGAGCAGTGTCCAGTATACCTGAAGATAGGAGAGCACAACTGTCTTTATGATTTCACCATAATAGAGTCTTTATATATACATTTCACTGACAATTTCTTTGAAAACTGGTGAAAGTTGAATCCACAGCACATTCAAGATGATAATTAAGTACATAACAATGAGGCAAAATTCTGAAAACAGGATTTTCAAATATATGTTGATCAACCTAATGAAAAATCAATGATACTCCCAATTCCTTAAGCAAAGCCTGTACAAACATATGAGGGTTGTTAGTACAGACCAAGCAGAATGAAAAGTTGAATGACTACCAGGATAATTTGATTTTGGGAGTCTTCTTGGGTCATTCAAACCAATACTTTCCCTCTTACTATCATTCCCTTGTCCCCCACCCCCATACCTAGCTTTTCCCCAGCATACTTTTGTATCTACAATATCTCTATATAACTATATAAACCTTCCATTTGAGTTTGACTGTGTAGACATTGGCCTTAGCTACATGCATACATACAAAATACAGTAGATGTTCCAAGGGAACTGGATGGGTAAAGTATACTGTCTGAAGTCTCTTTTCCTCTACCCTGCAGCTCCAGCTAGAGGCCAAGTAAAGTGTGTGTTTATAGTCATCAAGTGAATTAACTTGGGTACATTAACTATAGAATCCTGGCCTTTCTTACTGGAGCCTGAATTATTTGGATGCTTGTCCAGACCTGACTATGGACATATCCAGGTATACAGGTATATTTCTGTGTATGTTTAAGCCATATAAATGATCCATATTGTTCCAAGTTTAAATATTTCCTTCTTTACTAAGACCTATCCTTGAATTCTTAGAATACTTGCCTCCCCTTTACTTGTATTCTGAGGCCACTTAAATTATGTATAAGCAAGAGTGTGTGTTCAGTGATATCCTTCTTCCAGGGTAGATATACAGAATCAGAATGGGGGATTGGGATGGATTACAAAAGAAATAAAAGAGCTCCTACTCTCAGGGTTCTTATACTCTCATTTTATTCTTATCTGTTGTCCTATTACTAAACAGTAGGATGAAAAAAATATTCAAATGTTGAGATGGCACTTAACTCAATAGCAAACATTTACTTACTTGTAAATGAGTTTACAATTTTTAAATTGTAGATACAATCATTCAGTAGATACAATCATATTGGCTATTTAACACAAGTAAAGTATTTGGAAAATTAACTTGTCTACTTGATTCTCTTTATTTTTAAAAATGTTTATTATTTCCTTATTTATTTTAGAGTGAGAGCACACAAGAGTGGGGAGAGGGTAGAAGGAGAGGGAGAGAGGATATCTTAAGCAGGCTCCACACCCAGCATGGAGCCCGACACGTGGCTCGATCTCACAACCCTGAGATCATGACCTGAACCAAAACCGAGAGTCAGATGTTTAAATGACTGAGCCAGCCAAGGGGCCCCATACTTGATTCTCTTTAAAGAACTAATTTATAAGGTGTGCATTTTATCCGTGGCTATATATAATGATTCAATAAACTCAATAGCTGTTAAATCTCTAAAGTAACTATTAAATTCGAGGTAGCATAAAAGATGATTGCAAGACCTCTACCTTGACCATGTTCTCTACTGATTTGTTGCTGTTAACTTCGGAATCACGGAAAGAAAGAGAGGGGGAAACTGTTGAGGGAGAAAGAGGTTGGAATGGGCTTGAACCCACTAGGTTGTGGAATTAAATGTAGATGTAGAGGAGCTCTCCTCTCTCAAATCATTGGGGCCATTGTAAGAGTTCATAGATACCATTATTTAAAGTTATCTCTTGATTAGCACTAGTGGAGCTAATCAATGATGCAAACATGAAGAAAAGAATTTTTATTTGATTTGAAATGCATTGGGTGATTTTTCTTTTCCTATAGCAGATGTGTGGTCCTGATTATATTTTACTCAGGCTATTATTAAGTTACTTTATATTACCCAAATCTGTGTCTATTGTAGTGGAAGTGAGTGGCTGAGGATACATTGAGACCCTGGGAAAGGATAGTCCCCTATTTAACTTTTGCCACAGGCAAGTCACCTGTGGGTAATCAAGAGTAAATTGAATAATTCATAGGAAACATCAAATGTTGAATTTGTAAGCACTTCTCCAAAGAATATGAATGTCATGGAGCCTACCACTGAAAACTAAATCAAAATACTTTTATTCACATTAGCAGGTATGTTGGGTCCTAAGTACCTGGACATCAGCCTGGCCTTTCTAATGGACTTGAGTGTTTCTGCCCCAAACATTAAAGTGCTTTGGGGGCAGGCAGTAGAGATTTTGTGGGAAGGAGGATGTAAGTTTTGCTGATGACCTACTTTTTCCAAAGCATGTTTTGTGGGATTGACCATTTTCCCTATAAATTCTTGACCTCTATTTTCTCTGGAAGTCTTGTTCTCTGATTTGGAAAGAACAGGTGAGCAATGTCTCCTGACTTGCTGACAATCCATATGAGGTATGCCTATAAAATGGCACAGGCCACCAAATGTTCATTGTGAGGATGACACTACCTGGTCAAGACGGACGATTTTCATATGAACTACTGATGAGAAATGCTCCAGAGTAGGTACTGATCAATTTTCTTTAGTGTTTGAGGCACTTTTCTGAATTTCTTGGGATAAAAACCATATCCAGCAAGTTGCTAGTTTCATCTGGGTGTAAGGACAAGCCATATGTTTTCCGTAAACTTTCAACACACTCTCCTTGCAATGTCTGCACGTGGAATCGTCTCAGAAGTGTAACCAGGACGACTTTCATCATCACCATGGCGATGTATTTTCCTGCACAGCTACGGGGCCCAAAACCAAAAGGCTGAAAATACCTGTAGGGAACCTATGAAAATGATCAGACAGTTAGCCAGAGTCATGTAGTCTCTCTTTGATTCACCCTGAAACCACCAATCTGTCAGAACGCTGTTATAGGGTCCAAACCATACTGTTCCTTCACTGAGATGCATGAGTGTAACTCAAATAAGTTCTTTTTTTATCCAGTGTGATCCACCCCATGATATATGCCCAACTTGGACAGTCCCTGCTTTTCACATTAATTTGCTGGGATAAAGCAATGCACATCATGTTATTACAACCAGTGTTAGCATACTCAACTAGGTCTGTGCGATAGCCACAGCTTTATTACTCTACTGCATTTCAACAAGGCAAAGATTGTTTTTTTTTGTGTGCAAAGGTGTTGACTCCTGGCCCATTAGTGTCAAGCATCCAAATATTTTTAGATATGCAAAAAATTAATGGGGACCAAATCTGTCTGTCTTGTTACCATCTGTGTTTACATAGTACCTGGCACATAGTAAATGTTCAATAAATCTTTGTTGAACAGTTGTCAACATAAAATGGGTTGATCACATAGAAACAGAATGAATTAGAGAACTGGATTAATTGGGATCAGATTTATACATCATATGCAAATAGAAAAAGAGGAGGAGGGAAATATCTGGAAAATTTTGGTTAATAAACATCATTGCCTAAAATTTGACGTAACTGAAGCAGAATCTATACTATATGAAGCTGAAGCTCTTCTAGGTACTGAATTCCATTTAGAATGGGAATTAGGGTTCATTGGGCCATTTGGCTAACCAAAGGCAGACTGTGAAAACTAAATCTTCATCTCGTTTGATTTCCATCTGAAGCACAACTGGATTTTCCTTTGCTTAGGAAGTGCCAGAGTTGAATCTACATGGTTACAAAGGGACAAGTTGAAATGGGAAAGTAGGCTTGTTGGGTTAAACAACATTTGTCTCATGGCAGCCAAATTAAGGGCTGGACCTTTGACCCATTGTGTGGCCACCATGTGGATGCTTCTCAGAGCTGGAGACCCAGCATTGTTGGCTTGAGGACGGTAGTCTTGTCCTAAGCCAGAGGAAACATGTGCTTCTGGTGAGGCAATAGAGGGAAACAAGTAAATAGAATGAAATGTACATGGTGCAAACACAGAACCAGAGAGGATTTAACAGTTGACATTTTTAAGAGTGGCATGCTTGGGTTTAAGGAAGAGCTCTTACATTCTTTGCAAAGTTTTCAAGAGTAAATTCATTGGGCTTGGGGAAAAACTCGAGTCTATGCATTCTTCCAATATTCAGGATAATGTTAGTCCCCTTTTTCACTGGGTAGCCATCGATGACATCATCCTGTAAGGCTTTGCGCATGACTAAGTTCACAACAGGCTGGTACCGCATGCTCTCGTAGATAAAGTTCTCCACCACTTTTAATTTTTGCATATCATCAATCCTTACATCTCTTTCACCTGTGGGAACAGGTTAAACAGGACAAGGAGGTAATGGTAGTTACAATATGTGATGGGCATTAAAACTCCCATAGTTTCCACAGAAAAGTCAGCTCCTGGCTGAAAATATTTTTTTTCTAGATTCTAATGCAAACCAGCAACCTAGGTTGAGTATGTCATTTGGTTCACAGCATGTTTTATAAAAATTCAGACTTGAAGCTAATTACTATAAAACCTAGGAGATTTCATGGAAAAGTCTGGATTTCTAGAAAAATCAGAAAACCTGGGGATACTGGACCCATATCCCTGCATGGCAATGACGAGGTGACCTTGAGTGGCCGATGAGCCCTTTAGAGGGGAATCCGCCTGTGGTTTTATGCAGACCTACACAGTCTGCTTCAAACTTTTATCTGCCTGGCCTCTGTCTTCGAGTTTGGTATCCCCTTCTAAATTCTAGGGGACATTCACTCCTTCTCTAGTCAAAGTGAAATGGTGAATTAAATCCCTTTCAGTGAAATTTTCTCGTCTGGTCCCCTGTGCAGTCATCTGCCTGGAATGCATCACTGATAGTCCCTCCTTCCATCTCATCAAGTACGACCCATTGCAGTAGAGCGGCAAGAACCTCTCTCCCTACCAAAGCAAAACAGGAGCCTCAGCTAAACTCTAGATGTGCTAGGGTTGACAGATACTTTCACTGTTTCAGATTGGCCTGACACTGGTCAGAGAGGCTTGGATTACTCCCAGAACTGGCAAAGCCTCAGAGCATTCTCAAATGGGTTACCACTTTTGCAGAACCAAAATCAGCCCAGGGGCCTCAGTCAGCTTTGTCTTCTATACAACTATGCCATTCAGAAAAGTTCTCATTTGGTTAGAGAACTGTAACAGCCCTGCACTTTGCATACTACTTTTTTTTTTTTTTTTTTTTTTTTACACTCAAGGGTCTCATGGGGGTACATTTATCTGGGGTGGGGTGGATAGAAGTGAAGACGATAGAGAAGATAATGAGAGGCATTCCCTAGGAAGTAATTAGTATGTATGTGTATCTGGAGGGAGCATGAACACATGGACACATGGTTCAGCTGTTTTCCATCTTTGTAAAGGTTTGTTGAAGTGTCAGGGGGATATCACAGGGCGCAAACACTTTTCACCTCTCAAGGAAATTGTATTAAATGCTCATGGTTTCAAGAACAATTTTCACCTTGTTGCCTGAACTCCATCATTCTGTGGCTCTCTCTTCACTCCACTGGGCTTGCTTGTTAAGTTCTCTTTCTCCTGCCAGCCTGTGAGCCTTCCAGGTATAGGAATAGCTCTGGCTTATTCACTGATTTCCCCCTGTGCCTGACCCAGAAACCACAATCTGACGGGGCACATGAGAAACCATTCTGGAATTTGGGGCTTGGATGTTATTCTGGCTTCCTGCTATCTGTCTTCCCAGGCACAGCAACACATCTGTAGATACCTTCTCTCACATATTTAACCCTTCTGTGAAATTTCCCCTTACTGTCAACTATTTTAAGTAACACTCGAATGGCTTTAAAAAGATGGTGCTGCTCTGCACCCAAGTAAGTCTTTTCACAGGGATTGTATAAGGTCAAGAGAGAAAGGTCTTTATCATTACTGGTATCTCTTCATATGTCAGAAATGTGTTCCTAAAAAGATCATCTATATTGGGGAGCCTGGGTGGCTCAATCGGTTAAGCGTCTGACTCTTGATTTCGGCTCCTCATGTTCCCAGGGCTGTGGGATCAAGTCCTGCATCAGAGCATCCTCAAATGGGTTACCACTCTTGCAGAATCAAAATCAGCCCAGGATCCTGAGGCAGCTCTTTCTCTCACTTCCTCTTCCCCTTCCCCCTTCCCACCAACCCCACCCACCCGTGTTCATGGTACCTGTGCTTGCTCTCTCTCATTTGCTCTCCCTCTTAAAAAAAAAAAAAAAAGAAAAGAAAAGAAAAGAAAAAAGATTATCCATATGAAGGACATTCCAAATAAGGAATTCTGGTTTTGTTCCCCAGAAAGCAATTTCCTCCAAATATGGCACTGTTTGTATGGAAGGGAGTGGCAGCATGCAGAATGATGCTTAGGCAAAGGCAGAACAGAAAATGTAGTGTCAGGAAGAGCTGAGTAGGGACCTGCTCAGCTTGAGGGGGGAGAGGACTAGGGAAGAAGGGTCCAGCATTACTGGATTTGGGGGGAGAGGGAAACTGATCATTCTTTTGCCTTTGTTGTCATCCTCCCCTTGTCCTTCTGCCGCTGACTGGAAGTGTATTTGTAAACAGACTGCTTGAAACTCAGAAACACTGCTGTAGATGATAGCCAGTTCCCTGGAAGGACCCACAAAAGCATTTGGCCCTGGTAGGGTAGGCAGAACATTTAAGTGCATATTAAGGAAGACCTTGAAGAATACACAGCAAAGTATTAACAGTAGTTCCCCCTGGGGAGTACAGATGAGGCTGGTGAAGAGAGTGGAAGGGGTCAGAGAATGTCACTTTCTGCTTTATACATCTCTGTGTTATTTAATTTTTTTGCAATGAGGATGCCCTGTTTTTATAATGAAAAAAAAAAAAAAACCACAGTAAGAATGGATTTGCGATCTATCTGGCATAACCAAGTGTGGCAAAATGACTACCTTTATTATTCTCTGGATGAATTAAAATAAAGATTTTTTGAAATCAGATTCTTAGGACATAAAAAGCCGAGGTTCAGAAGGAATTTTTTTCTAAGCTCTATTATTATTTGATCAGTTCTTACCAATAACAGTCTGGATTTCCTTCACTATTGCCTCTTCAACCTTAGGGTGCTTTGCAATGAGAAATAGCATGAAAAACACAGAGACAGACATGGTGTCTGGTGCTGCGACCAACATTTCCAGTATGCACTGGTTCACATTCTCTCTTGTCAGGTCACCACGTTTCTGAACAATTGGAAGAAGGGAGAAAAGTTAGAAAAGAAACTCAAAGCTTCCAAAAAGGAGGGGAAGGGACAGTTAGGATCAAAAACATCAGTAAAATGAGGTCATAAATATTACACCTCTGTAACTGACATTTTTCATAATAGTCTTCATGTGAAATCAGAAAAATTTAACCAATTATCTATATGTACTGTCTCTGGGCTCCCCCATTTTCATATTTTGTACTGTGCAGACACAGTAGTTTCGATCTTAAAGGTCAGTCTCACCAGAATGTGCAATGAGTGGGCTCTTTGAGTCATCATTATAGAAGTACTAGAGCAGATACTTAAAAGCAGAAGTATGCAACAATTACAAGAGGGGATCTTTACACAACCTACACACAGTCGAGTACATATATTGTGTGGGAATTATGGTTAATCCAGGTCAATACCTCAGCAAAAATCAACTCAGTGGCAAAATCCATATAGTCTTCCAGTTTCTCCGCTGTGGAAATTCTATGTCTTTTTTCTTCTATCAGAATTTCCATGGCATCTTTCAAATCCTTGCTAAAAAAAAAAAGAAAGAAAGAAAAAAGAAAATATAATCTATCTGCAGTCAGTTAAGACATCTAGAAAAACGAATTCATTTTTTTTAAAGATTTTTTTTAAAAATTTATTTGAGAAAGAGAGAGCACGAGACATGGGAGGGTCAGAGGGAGAAGCAGACTTCCCACTGAGCAGGGAGCCTAATGAGGGACTCAGTCCCAGGACCCCAGGATCACGACCTGAGCTGAAGACAGTTGCTCAACCAGCTGAGCCACCCAGGCGCCCAAAAATGAATTCATTTGCCATTTGTTTAAATAAATTATCTGCTTTAATTGAAGCCTTTAGTATTCATGAATTACTGAATTTGAACTTAATTTTTCACAAAGATCCTTAAATTATATTTTCATTACACTTCATCTGAAGGAACCAAATTTAGCTAAGATTTTAGGTACTGGTAGCAAAATGAAGGCTGTAACCTCTAGTTAAGGGTTAAAAGCTGGTACCAGAATGATAAATCCAATCATGTTTTCTGATTTTTGATGGGTCCCTTACAGTGTCTAAGTTGAAGTGACAAAGGCCAGTGAAGGTCTTTGGTGGGGGCATGCACTCACCAGTTTGCCCCAGGCACCTTCACTTCCTGTTGACTCATAACCACCCAGCCCATTTCTATTTGCCCAACTCTGGAAACAATTGAGTTTGAGATTTCCTGTTCTAGAAAGTGAACACAAGGGATCAAATATTATTCTTGATCTTTACTCTTGTACCTTGCAGTTTCTGCCACATAGTAAACATGAAGTAGATATTTATTGATTGACTAGCCACAAGAGTATGTATATTATATGTGTTTTGATGGTGTGGTAAGGGGAAGAGCACCTTGGAAAGAGAGTCAGGTTCTAGTTCAGATTGTTCTCTTTCTATGTGACCTACTTTACATCTCTCTCTCTTTTTTTAATTTTAGTTTTCTTCTTCTTCTTTTTTTTAAATTTATTTTTTATTTTCAGCATAACAGTATTCATTATTTTTGCACCACACCCAGTGTTCCGTGCAATCTGTGCCCTCTATAATATCCACCACCTGGTACCCCGACCTCCCACCTCCCGCCCCTTCAAAACCCTCAGATTGTTTTTCAGAGTCCATAGTCTCTCATGTTTCACCTCCCCTTCCAATTTCCCCAAACTCCCTTCTCTTCTCTAACTCCCCATGTCCTCCATACTATTTGTTATGCTCCATAAATAAGTGAAACCATATGATAATTGACTCTCTTTACTCCTACTTTACATCTTTTACATCTCTTTTAAAGTGAAGGGCTCAGCTCAATGAAAAGTAAGTCCATCTTAAGATCTAGATTCTGCTATGCTTGCCTTTGTCTTAAACCGTATGTGTCCACCTGTAAGTGTAGTGTTTACCAATCTCAGGGCATGCTATTCTGCATTACCTTACATGTACAATAAATCTTTCTTTCAAAAATTTGCTGATATAGTCACCTGTACACCTTGTGGGTGGTGCTGACATAAATAACCTCTATGTTTACTCCAGCTCAGCAGGAACAGTAAGGGAACATTCTTTAAGATTCTTCCCACTTTTTGAAGTTTCTTTATGGGCATCTCAAGGAATTTTTTTTTTAAAGATTTTATTATTCATTTGTCAGAAAGAGAGCACAGGTACAAGCAGGGGGAGCGGCAGGCAGAGGGAGAAGCAGACTGCTCACTGAGCATGGAGCCCAAGATGGACTTGATCCCAGAACCCTGAGACCATGACCTGAGATGAAGGCAGACACTTAACCAACTGAGCCACCCAGGCGCCCCTTAAGAAAGGTATTTGAACATTTGAAGAGGTATTCTTCAGGCTAGTGTAGTAACTGTGTCATTCAAAATGAAGCTGCTATCTATTGTGTATCTCTGTAAGTGTGCCTGTAGATACATACATACCTCCAGAAAGACACCAGGGATAAATTTACATTCATTCATTCATTCATCTACCAGTCCATTTACTCAGCGAATATTGAAACTCTTACTTATAAGGGACAGATATTCACTCAGTTGGTGGGCTGTGAATGCTCATAGCATTCCTACCTGAGCCACGGCCCCTAAATTTAGGTTGAGGAGTTGTTGAAATGCTCTAAGACTATATAAATTCATGGAGAATTCCTTGATGGAACTTCAGCCATTTCTGACCACCTACGTCCTCCCTGGGCCAGAATTGGGACCTATGAATGTCCATTGGAATTCTCCCTATTCAGGTTAAAAGCTGGTCTTACATAAATGTATGTGTCTGAATTTATATGCCCTTAAACACTGGGAGAATTGAGTTCATCAACAGTGTTCAGGAAACAGGAAATCTCCAACTTAACAAACACGTATTATAAGAATGTATCTGTGAGTCTGTGGTTTGGAACTCTGAGCGTATTTTGCATCCAAACAGGTTGGTTAGGTTATCAGTCCAGGCCAGGAACACTTATTTAAGGTGTTCTGTGGCTAAAAAAAAAACCCTTAAACTTGCCAGAATAAAAAGTAGAAAACAACACTGCTGCAATATTGGGAATTAAGACAGGCAGAAGTATAAAACTGAATAAATAGGGATGGCAGTAGTTGTCCCAGAATCCTTTCCGTCAGTATATTCCTAAAAAGTATTGGCATGACAGAGAAAGACAACTAATATATGATCTCATTTATATGTGGACTCTTAAAACACAAAACCCTAGCTCAGAGATACAGAGAACAGATTGGTGGCTGCCAGAGGTGCAGGGGATAAGGGTGGGCAAAATGGCTGAAGGGAGTCAAAAGGTAGAAACTTCTAGTTATAAAATAAGTCATGGAGACATGATGTACAGCATAGTGACTATAGTTAACAGTACTGTATTACAGATTTGAAAGTTGCTAAGAGTATAGATCTTAAAAGCTTTCATCACGAGAAGAAAGTTTAGTAGTGAGATATAATGGTGATCATTTCGCAATATTTAAAATTACTGACTCATGATGTTGTTTGTATACCTGAAAGTAATGTTTTATGTCAGTTATACTTTAATTTTTAAAAAATGGCTTTATTACAATGGGTATGGGTGGGAGAGAAGATTAAAAGATTTCTCTCTGTCTTTACTGCTCTAGGACATAGGATATATAGATTAGTGTACTAACAACCATTGACAAATATTATATACAGAGGGAATGTTGTGGAGCTAATTTCTATAGAAACCTAAGAGAAACCATTATATAGTTTCATGCAATAAGTTTCAACGGGCTTGCTGGCCAAAACCAAAGCCAAACTAATGACCAAGAAGCATAAAATGAGACTCTTCAAACCACTGACAAATTTGAACATATGGAAGTGATGAATCTTTTATCTCATTGATTCAAGTTACAATAAGCTCTGGTGAAAACTAAATGAAACATATAAAGACCCAAGTGTCCAAATCTCCTACTTAATATTCACCAACCACAGGAAAATATATAAAGCAACACCAAGTTGGCTTCCTTCCTGGAGACTAACATTATTAAATTTTCAAAATTACACAAACAGGATGAAGTTGGGTCTTCAAACAAGTTTGGGAACTTTTAGTGATGGAGAATTTAAAATCATCGGGGACATCTGGGAGAAGATATGAACAGAGGGAAGGAGAAAACCATCATCTTTAGTGCCTTCTATGTGCCATCCTCTGTGATAATTGCCCACATATAGGCTCTCATTGATCTATATCTCTATTCTGGAAGGTAGGTTATATTTTACTTTAAATAACTGCCCAAGGCCAATTTGTTACTAAGCAGTAGAGACAGGATATAAACCAGGTCTGTCTGCCTCTAAACCCCATAATCTCCTCAGTGATGGTTAGAGGGGCAGTGTTTAGTGGCTGGCTCCTTACACTCTAGAAACCTATTCTTTTGCCTGAAGGCCCTTGGGCATTTGTCCAGTTTCTGTCTACACTTGTTTATAATCAAGGCAAAGCCATTTAATGACAGTTTCATATATATGACCAAAAAAAAAAAAAAAAAGGAAATCACACATTTTGTTGAAGTCCATTATATTCATTATGAAAAAATTCTTTTGAGACTACTGTTAATTCCTAGAAGTTGAATTATGTTAAATTCATTCAGAAGCAACAGGGCTATAAAATGATTTTGTGTTTCCACTTTCCAGATATGAAAAGAGAATTTTTACCGATAGTGATGATAGGTTTAGCCAACCCATCTCTTCAACTGAAACTATACTGCCATGTCCTAATTCCAGACTTGGGGCTCTCAGACCGCCCACTTGGCCCCCTTGTTAAAAAGCTGCCTGGGTCTCAGGCCTCCCTTACTCTGGTCTGTCCACTACGTGCAGCCAAATTGCTGTACAGTGTTTCATCAGCAACTTAATCCACAGCTCCCGTGTGGGTTCTGAAGAGCAGAAAGCTAGCCAAACAGGCCAACAATAGCAAAGACATAACCCAAAGTCAATCCAATCTCACTGATAAGTTTTCCAAACTTGTGTTACTTACACAGACTTTTCATACTTTTTGTATAGCCAAGAAATCTTAAAGAAGATGTCTGGTTTGAGAAGGAGAGCTTGCCATGCATCAAAATAACCCTGGATTTTAACCACGATGGCACTTTCTGGAAAAACAAAACAAAGAGCAGAGTAGTTGAGCAAAAATGTGAGCCCAAGAAAGTTACCTGAGAAGAGAAGTTCCCCTGTATAGAGTCTCTTGCCAGCCTGGGCTTTAGCTTTCAGCCATATGAGTGCCACTAGACAAACCAACATTAGCTTATTCTGCTTGACATCTAAATCAACCAAGCTAACCAGAGTTGGCAAGTTTTCAAGTTTGTGTTATAGACACAGCTAGAATCTCATGTCACCTCTTTGAGTGTCCAACACCGTCCTGGTTTTTGTTTTTGTTGTTGTTGTTGTTGTTGTTTTTGACTATGGGAAATAAGAGGGACACCAGTAATTACGGGTGTCATTGACCTCAATTCTGGCACCAGGGAGGGCAAAAAGCCACATCACTCTCCTGGTTACATCTTGGTCCAGAGTATAGAATTCATCTTAGTATCCCTTATCATGAGCCTCATGCATAGTCAACTCCTAATGAACATCCTTTAATTAAATTACATGTTTGGGGAAAGAAAACTCCTGCATTTTTCAAATTGTGCAGGAAGGAAGGGAACAGACGTTTCTTTTCAACTGCTAAATACCAGTCACCATGCAAAATGCTTTACAAAAGAGACCTCATTTTTTTTTTTTTTTTTTTTTTTTTTTTTCCTTTTAATCCTTACAATCTTGCTAGGGGAGTAATATAGTGTCATCACTTTTTCAGACCAATAAACTGGGAAGCTTGCCTAACACCATACAGCCAGTGTGGCAGGCGGCCCTTAGGCTAGAGCCTAGCCCTATCTGACCTCTGAGCAATGTTCTTTCCTCTTGTTACTCTGGCTCCCTCAGGCAAATTGAGAGTTTAACTAGGATAGGGTGCGGAGAAAGGAAATCAACAGAACTCTGCATGGGTTATGCAGATTCTTAACATCACAGCCTGCATGCCTAAGTTTACAGAGAGATTTACATCCTTCCTAAGAACCCAGGCCAGCCAGGAACCAGAAGAAGCAGGGACTAATAAAACACGAACTTGCCTGACCTTCGGAGAGCTGCATGTAGGACAGGTCAGCCGGGATTAGAGTTCCTGTCTGAAGGGGATGAAGCAATGGGTGTGACTAAAAATACTCAGAGTTGAATGGGGCGCCCATCCAAATGACAGTCAGGCGAGGTTTCTATGACTCTTGTGGGGAGTAAGTAAAGAGCAGGGGGGTAAGCAGAGCTGGAGAGGAGAAAAGGAGGCTTATAGCTTATCTGTTCTTCCAAATGTGGCCAGTGAGGCAGCAGGTGTTACAGATCAGCTGCTTTGGGCCATTGTTAAAATGAGGCCCCATTCTCGTGCCGGAAGTGTTCTTCCCTCAGACTTGGATGTGGCTCCCGATCTCCCTTCACTGAGGCTGATGTCCAGGTGTCCTCCGTGTGCAATCCTTTCCTGACAACTCTCTCTGGGATAGCCACACCCACTCCCCCCACCCCATGCACCTCCTTCTTCACTTTCTATCCCCTTTCCCTGCTTCGTTTATTCTTCAGGGCACTTAGTTTTGCCTAATGTATTATGAGATATTTACTTGTCTCTGTTTATATTGCCACTGGGATGTGACCACCTTGAAGGCAAGGACTTTATCTGTCTTGTTCACTGTTCAGTCCCCAGAACCTAGAACAGTGCCTAGCATAAAACAGGCAATTAGCAAATATTTTTTGAATGAATGCATGAGTCAGCAAACATGCTAGAATTCAGGGGAAATTACATTAAGCTGGACAACAGGAGCATGGAATTAACCCAACTGATTAGTGTTTATTTTTTGGTGGTGATAGAGTTGCATGTATGTGTTTTAATATTTGTTTCTGTAGTATAGTGAAGGGAGTAGCTTTTTGAGTGGGACATTCTTACAAGAGTTGTTATAATGCTACATGATAAACTCCATATATAAAGCAACTTTTTTATAGTAGATACTAAACTAATAGTAGCTCTTTTTATCATTTCCAACAGCATCAGCACCAGCACTATTATCGTACAGACAGTCAAAATTTTCATTCTTAGTAGCTTTGAGGGAGGACTATATATGTATATTTATATATATATATGTATGTATATCTGTGCGTGTGTATGTGTGTGTGTGTGTGTGTGTGTGTGTGCCCACAAGAATGGTTGGAATTGGTTAAATATATCCATTTGATTGGTGGTAGGATATATTCATGGCCAAATGAACTGATCATATTTGTCAAGCTTTGACTGTGGGTAGAATCATATTTCCCAGAGCAATGAGGAGATGGTCCCTACTCACAGAAACTTATAAAGGAGCAAGGCAGACACTCTAGGGGGAAATAATCAGAAGAATACTTGGAGATGTTTGAATATGAGCGATGTAAAAAAGCAACATTATCTCTCCTTGAGTCTGTAATCCCCTCCATCCCCTTAGTCAATAAAGTGGAGCATGTCAGTTCTCACGTACCGTCCAAGGGGATCCCCAGGAAGAGAATGTTGGAGGTGTCCAGCATGATACGCCGCATGAGGGTCAGCACATCGATGTACCCCAATTCGTTGCTGACCTCCTCCAGCCTGTCCAGATGCGTGAGGATGGATCCAACACAAACGGTCACCATGCGCACAAGGCCCGGGCCGGACAAAGCTGAGGGAAACATGTCGGAGAGGGAGTCACATGAACTTAGGGACACACACAAATCAGCTTAGTATGGCCTTTTCTGTGTGGAGTTTCACCATACATGATTTTTTTAATTCAATAACTTAGCAGAAATTTTCATGTCTTTTTGAATACTTTTCTGCATTCTCCTAATTTTTTACAAACATGCATCACCTTTATGGGGAAAAGTGAATGAATGAATGAATGAATGAATGAAAATCTTAAAATATTCAAAATTAAACTCTTCTTCATGTTATGGCAAATCACTTGTGAGACTACAAATGAAACATTTAGTACTTATCGTCATGAATCACACATCCGTGATTTTCCATATTTATTGTATATGTATTTCTCTAAAGAAGGTGTATATTTGGCCAGGGAGATGTTTATATTTCAACAGGTGGCAGGGTATTGCTATCGAACTACTCAAACTGGCCCTTGACTATTTGATCTAAAGTGCTTCCTGTTTAATTGTGGTTTATGCAGCTCAAAACGCTAGTCTTAGAAATTACCAAAAGTGTTCTCTTATTTTTGGTTTCTCTTCAGACTACTTCTAGATTTGTTTTACTCAGCCAAGGTCATGACAACTAAGCAAATTTTTGTTTGTGTATCAGTCTTCCCAACTGGCTGGGAATTCTTGAAGTGCAGTGACAGCCTCCTATTAGCACTGTCCTTCAAGTCCACAGTACATGGTGGCCTTCAAATCCTATTTGTCAAATAGAGGAATGAACGAATAAAAGGATGGGTGAATAAATGAGTAAAGACAGAGTGAACTGGCTCTGCTCTAGGTCATCTGGGTAGCTAGTGGGTCATGGTGGTAGATGATCTGTCTAGAGAATTTAACTCTAATTAAAGCCCTCCTTTCTCCTATTTTTTTTTAAGTTTTCTTTAAGAGTCATCTCTCCTACTTATGTCTTTTATTATTCAGACTTACTGTTAAAGTCAGTTCTTGAAATGCAATGAAAAATCCTAGGAAAATTTATAGCCATAATTCTTTCTTAAAAAAAAAAAAAAATCAGTTGTACAATAGAACCCCCTGAAGGCAGACTTTGCAAATAAGAAAGGAAGCCTGGTGAGCAGTTCTAGAGTCCTAACATTTCTACTTATCTATAAAAAAGGAAGGTTGGGTTGGTAGCATACTTTCTGATTTTCATACTTTCTATCGCATTCCCAGGTGGGATTCCTTTATGATTCTTTAATGATTCAGCCCTTTGTGCAGAAGGGTTGGCTTGGAATATAGGTGGTTTCCTCCTATACCAATGTATGACTTGCCTCTCTGTCCAAGAGCTGGAAGCCATGTTTCAACCATATAAGCAAAATGTAATATCATTGCTTATAGGCAGTGGCCTGATGTGGATATAATTTTAATTTTTGAAATGTGTGAAAAAGTACTGAATCTTATCCAGGTTAAAAAAAAAAAAGTAGAGCAAGTAATCAACGTAATTCCTTCACCGTGGAGAACTCTTCTGTCAGTTTCAGGAAATACAGGCTATTTTTTGCCCCTCCACCTTCATCTCTCCAGCATGGGCCATTTGCCTAGGCTGCTCTTCATTCTCTGTCCATTGGTAAGCCCAGGGAATCAAAGCCTTCATTAATGTTACTACTTTAGATACCAAAATGTACCCCCCAATTTTTTTTTATTACATTATGTTAGTCACCATACAGTACATTAGTGTTTGATGTAGTGTTCCATAATTCATTGTGTGCATATTATACCCAGTGCTCTATGCAGCCTGTGCCCTCCTTAATACCCACCACTGGGCTCACCCATCCCCACGTACTCCTTCCCTCTAAGACCCTCAGTTTGTTTCTCAGAGTACATAGTCTTTCATGGTTCAGCTCCCTCACCAATTTCCCCCACTTCTTTTTTCCCTTCCTTCTTCTAATGTCCTCCATACTATGCCTCATATTCCACAAATAAGTGAAACCAAATGATAATTAACTTTCTCTGCTTGACTTATTTCACTCAGTATAATCTCCTCCAGTCCCATACATGTTTATGTAAAAGCTGGGTATGCATCCTTTCTGATGGCTGAGTAATACTTCATTGTGTATATAGACCACATCTTCTTTATCCATTCGCCTGTTGAAGGGCATCTCGGCTCTTTCCACAGTTTGGCTATTGTGGCCATGGCTGCTATGAACATTGGGGAGCATATGGCCCTTTTTTTCACTACATTCGTATCTTTGGGGTAAATACCCAGTAGTGTAATTGCAGGGTCATAGGGTAACTCCAAATTTCTGCTATATCAGGAAAACTAATGAGAAACATAACTCTCAAGGGAGATTCAAGAAATGCCTGGGTGGCTTAGTCAGTTAAGCATTTGGCTTCAACTCAGGTTATGATCTCAGGGTCCAGGAATGGAGCCCCACTTCAGGTTCCCTGCTCAGCGGGGAGTCAGCGTCTCCCTCTGCCTCTGCTTCTCACTCATGTTCTCATTCTCTCAAATAAATAAAATCTTTAAAAAAATGCTTGGGACTCTCATTGATTACTAAAAATGTCAGACACAGCAGGGAACTTTTAATAAGTAATTAGACTTCTACTTTTTTTTTAAAGACCTCTATTTTTGGCATTTAATATGGGTAGTTTTATAATGTTTTTATTAGAAAATCTGATCTTCTATATACAATGTTTATCTAAAAAAAGGTCACAAAGAGATGTTCATGTCATTCTGCTTAAAATCTTGAATGACTTACTGTAACTTTTGAGATGAACTCAGCTTGGTGCCTCCCCTAGGCCTCATGCCTACATGTGTCCATGACAGGCACAAGGGCCTACTTATGGACACACGGTGCTGTTCCACCCTTCTCTGTCTTGGAGTATCCTGTTCTTTCCTTCTGTGGAATGCATCCTTGTCAAACTTTCTTAATGTAGATAGCTTTTATCTTCTTTCAAAACTTATTGCAAGCATCTGCTCCTGAAAAAACCTCCCATGACCCTTCAGAATACTTTAGATGGCCCATTTTTTCTATGTCTTGTAGCACTCTGCACACACCTCTAGCATAATATATCACCTAGGATGATATTTGGTGATATGATATCTGCCCCTCCCCCTTTTATAAATTTCCTGAGGGCAAGGACCATGTCTTGACTATCATTGTATTCTGGGTACTCACTAAGTTTGTGGCAATTTGCTACAGCAGCACTAGGAGACTAATACAGTGGAGTCTATAGTAGAGTTGTACTGAGTCTTGGTGATGGGCAACTCTGTAGAGAGAATCAATGCGCAGCTGTGTCAGGCATAGATTCTCCCAGTCCCAGTAGCCACAGGGGAGGCATCCAGGTTCACTACAGAGGCTGGCTGGAGGGAAGAATGTTGCATGGTCAGGCCTAAGATCCATCTAGCCCCAGATTCTATCACTGACAGTGTTGACAGGGCATGATTATTTTCCTTGATATTGATTTCAAAGACTGGCTGTGTGTATTCCCCAGCTGCTTCATTTTCCAGTGAAATACAGTAAAGGATAGATAAGGAGCCTTGGGACCAAGTCCCTACTCATCTATTATTTGCTATGTTGCCTGAGTAAAAATCACAACCTCTCTAGGACTGCGTTTCCCCAACTATAAAATTCAGAGACTGGATGAGATGACATATATAGTCCTTCCTAGTTCTAAAATTCTCTAGTTTTATTCACAAATTGCTTTCTGTTAAAACATCTAGGACGTCAGTCAATGATTCAGTGAACACATTGTTTGGCTATGTTTAAATCAAACATGTGACTGAAACATTAAATTCTTAATTGAAATGATCCTAAGTACAGAGCTGTAGCTCTTCTTCATGTCTGTGGAATTGCTTTATGTATCAACAGGAAGAATGGAGTTTGTGGTGGTTAAAAATGTAGGCACTGGGGATGCCTGGATGGCTCAGTGGGTTAAAGCCTCTGCCTTTGGCTCAGGTCATAATCCCAGGGTCCTGGGTTCGAGCCCCGCATCAGGCTCTCCGCTCAGCAGGGAGCCTGCTTCCTCCTCTCTCTCTGCCTGCCTCTCTACCTCCTTGTGATTTCTGTCTGTCAAATAAATAAATAAATCTTTAAAAAAAAATGTAGGCACTGGCATTATCTTCTGGGCCACCATTTACTAATTTGGGGACCTTGGGTAAGTTATTTCAGCTTTCTTATGTGTAAAATGTAGGTGACAAGAGTATTTACCCCATGAGGTTGTTGTGGGATTAAAATATCAAGTACTTAGAATAGTGCCTACCATATCTTATTATTTCAACGTAAGTGATGCAGCAGCATTTAAGTTCAAGAAAAGGGGCTCATTTATAGATAAAAGAGCAGAAAGTCACCAGCATCTGATTACCTTTTGTAAAGAAAGGACGAATGGCTTTCCAGAGGGTTGGATTATTGTTAAATATGATGCCATTTTCATGCATTCCGATGCACTGCAATCCAAGTTTGCTGCCAAATCGGGAGCTATAGTGACTGTGCTTCATTACGTGGAACATACTTGAGGACCTACAGAGACAACAAAACTTTGTGTTAATTTTGAAGGGTCCAGAGAGCTCATGATGATGATTTTGACTATCAGGTGGCTTTCTTAGTAAATGCATGTTCCTCTAAATGCAAAGCATTTGAGGGGTGCCAGTAGGTTAAGTGTCCAATGCTTGGTTTTGACTCAGGTTGTGATCTTGAGGTCCTGAGATTAAGCTCCAGGGTGGATGGACTCTGTTCTCAGCAGGAAGTCTGCTGGAAATTTTCTCCCTCTTTTTTTGCCTCCTCCCCTACTCACAGTCTCTCTCCCTTTCTCCAAAAATAAATAAATAAATCTTTTTAAAAAATTCAAGGCATACTAGTATTCATATTGAGTAGTGTTTGTGAGCATAAGAACATTCCTCTCCAGTTGAAATATTCCTACTTACTAACTCCCTGTTTGAGTATCACCAAAGATAGAACACACACACACACACACACACACACACACACATACCATTCCTTATTCCTCCCCTTTTTTTCTAATTCCAAATCACAAAAATACTAGCCACGACTGGGGTAAGAGCTGCAAGGCCCTGAGTCCCAGAAGAGTCCAGCCCCATTCCAGACAGTTGCCACCCCCTGCAGGACTGAGTCTCAGAATCCTGAGTTCCTGGAATTGCTGAAGTCTTCTTCTGTTTGGAACAAGCAGTTCTTCCTCATACCACCTATCCTCAGAATCTCTCATCAGGCCTAGTCTCTCTGGTGGGTATCATTCTGGGCTTGAAGGAATCTCCTGGGCACTCATGAGTCTGGCTTTGCTGGCTAGGCTGGGCCTGGACGGCTCTCTGTGGTAGTGGCAGCAGTTATCTTGAGACTACATTCCATCCTGACTCATCAAGGTCTCCAGGGTCACAGAGTTCTGTCAGGATATAGGGCATGGTGAGGCATTGATAGCCCTTGAGGTAGCAACACTGGGACCTTGCCAACAGTCTTCCTTGAACTTCTCAACTCCTCTCCGCTGTTTTGCTTCTATCCCCTGCCATGCCCAGCTTTTAAGGCCTGGGAAGAACTAGGGGGCAGGAAGCAGCTCCTTCTGTTCCTCTCCTCCCCACCCTTTTCCTCCTCTAGGAGCTACTTCCTGCCCCTCCACATCTCAGGGAGGCAATTTGGGCATGATGAGGCACTGAAAATTAGAAAATGTTATAAAATTCAAGCTGAAGAAGTTATAGGAGCCTGCACATGTGAGTAGAGTATTATATTCTTAGGACAGTGGTATAGAATTCTTCTGTAGGGGGAGACTGACTCGCTTTGCTGAGATGTTAAGACTGCTTAGGAGTTAGCCTATGGCATTAGAAGGATAAATGGGTAATTAAGTAATAATCAAAAGGATTAAAGACAAAATGATAATTATTCTCTTCAGGATAAATAATAGGTGGGTTTATTGGAGGATGGGTGCAAGCAGCATGGGGAAGGAGAGGGTGGGGAGCTGAGATGAATGCTGTAGAGTGAAGATTTGTAGAGAGAGGACTCCTGGCTCAGTACTCAGCAAAAGAAGTCTGCTGTAATTTATGAAGTTGAGAATTATGGAGTAGATGGGATGAATTCATTTTTCACCTGCCAAGAGAAAAATTAAGAGATGTTACAGGTGACTGCATTTCCTGTGGCATGGGGCTTTGGCTGGAAAACAGGTTCATGCAGGGCCCAGAGGGAAGCAGGCTAACTGGACAAGGGCTGAATGATGGCTGAGGCCATGGATGTAATGGGTCAGGAAGCCAGAACTCCAAGATGGCATGTGTTAATAAGCTATGTGGCTAACCCTTCATAAGCTAAGCAAGATGGACACTACATGAAGGCAGGACAGTGTTTACTGGAGGATGGAGAAGATAACAGGACATGTGGCGCTTATATGTCTATTGTTTTCATAAATGCCAATATCATATTGTAGGTGTAGACCCCACTTGGAAAAAAATCAAATGAGGTTATCTAAAGGATATTGTAGAAAGTGAGCAGAGTGAGAACAAGAGGCAGACGAAACAGTGCAGAAGGGGGTGCAAACTGCCAGATCCCTAAATCCTCACCCACAGTGGTGCATGGTCATGCCTGAGTGAGTGAAGAAAGGGAGGTCACACGTCAGCCACTTCCTTTCAAGGCCCAGCCCTTCCATACAGAAGGCTGGAGCATGCCATCTCAGAGGCTTGGGGCCCTCCAACATCGCTGTGCTCCCGAGTGGACACTAGAAACACAGAGTACACAGAGGACTGCAGAGTTTGTGCTCAGAAAGTCTCATGTGTCGTCCTTGGCCTCCCTATGGTAACAAAGCCTGTCCCAAGCACATACATTACCCAGACTCCTCTGAGGTGCATGGTGACAAGTTCTTCAGATCATAAGGCCGATGTCCAAGTACTTATATGTGGACAAGATGGCCAAATGCAAATTACCCTTGGTAAACTGTAAGCATAAGCAGATTTACTTCCCTCCATATATATTTTCAGCCACTTCAACGAATTTCTACTCAAGTATATTCAAATGGATCACCATTTTTCTTGGGAGATAGGGAGAAAATGGGAGGGAGAGGGTTTGGGAATTAAAAAGAGGAGTCAGAATGGTGAGCAGAGGAGGAATAGAGGTTTTTGGCATGCAACCATGGGAGGTGTGAAGAAAGTGGAGGCAGGGTAAACTGTCAGGAGTCTGGCTTTTGGCCGTGTTAACAGTGCCAGAGCCCCTACCTATGTATGCGCTGGTGGGGATTTCAGGCAAACCCCAAGTGACATAACTCTTAACCTTGGGGCTTAAGAACTAAACCACTCAGGTCTGCCAGGTAAGTTCAAAGAGATCTCCCCAAGCTTTTTTTCACCTGGGGATTATAAATTACTGCCTGTGTTACATTTTAGACGCTGTTGTTATTTTTTTTCTATTTGGGTGACCTTAATATTTATACAAGTTTTCATGTGTTCATTGTGACTTCGGTTCTTCCTCTCCACTTTTCCACTGAAATTTTGTTTTTCAACTGCAAATTCTCCTACTATGGGACGTTTTTGAACACATAACCCTGAGAGATGGGAGTGGCCATTATAGTGTATGTACCTGGTTCCTACACTGGGCTGGAGTGGCCATATTACCACTTGCTCTTCCCTCTTAAAGTTGATACTTGATTCCTAAAAGGATGACTTTGCCTTAATGAGGTTGTTCAGTTAGTGCTTGTGAAAACACATTCCTAAAGAAGGCATTCGGCCAAAGGAGCTGGGGGCTCTGGCTGAATAGATCAGTCTGCGGGCTAAGAATTAGCCAAATCCTCACATTTATGATGGTTCCGTAGTCCTATTTAAATTTTAAAAGAAAGACCCTGAAATAATGTCAATGTCAAGAAATGAAAACAATTATTTTATGAATAAATTATGTACTACATAATTTCTTTAAGGAAAAAAAATTCTTATTTTCAAATCAAAACACTCTATTAAGTCAGATGTTCTCTCGATTCTGGATAATTTTCGTCAAATGATCCCTGTGTTTTGCACAAGTTTTTTCTCTCCCTAGCGACAAAAATAAAAACAAAAATCCAGATGCTTCTGTTTATATTCTAGGGAATTAATTTGACTGACAAATAGCTAAAACTTTGTCCTGTATATAAAAATCATGCTATGAGAGGGCTGAAAATCTTATTAATAGATTTCAGAACTTTAGCTTCTTTTACCTTCCCCTACCTTAGTCTATAATGACAACAGAAAGTAAGTGATTTGTACATTCTGTATTCACAAATTCATATCAAAAATTTTAAGTGTTCAGAGGTAAAGCAGAACACTATTTTTTCTGGTCTGACCCCTAGAGCTTTTATATACTGCATTTAACCACATTAGCCTGTCCATTTACTTTGAAAAATTACTAATCAGTTTAAAAAAAAAGAACAAGAGACTCCAGTCTTAAATCCTGCTAAAGGTGTAGTTACTAAAAAGAGCTAACTTCAGACATAAATGTGTTCTTTAGGGGGCGCCAACAACTCAGTGATTTCTTCAAGTTGGAGGCTCGGACTTGGACTTGGCAAAGGACGAAGATAGAAGTGAGAGACCTTGAGGGAGAAGACTGGCTGCAGGTGAGCAATTTAAAATCAAGTCTTTGATCAAAGGTAGGCTGGCTTTATCTAACCAGAATAAATCAAGAAAGTGAAGAAAAGAAAGTTGGTGAAAGAACTAAGGACTCCAGCCCAGAGCTCTCAGGACATTCCGGAAATAGTGGAGACCTTGCTCCAGCCTTGTGGGCTAGCCTGTAATACAAGTTAAGGGAGATGTTATACTGACTGGGAGAGTAAGGACTTCTTACCACTCAAGAGAGACCCCAGGCTCAGGAGGGGTAGTGGGTAGTGCAAACCGGATGGTAAATGAGGTCATTTTCCTTCCTTCCTCTTTTCCCTCCCTCCTTCCCTCCCTCTCCCTCTCCCCCTCCCTCCATCCTTCCGTCCTTCTTTTCTTCCTCTTTCTCTCTTCTTCTTTTCTTTTCTCTCTTCCTTATTTGAATATAGTTGACACAGTGTTATGTTAGTTTCAGAAGTACAAGGTTGTCATTCAACCAGTTTATACATTATGCTGTGCTCACCACAAGCACAGCTGCTATCTGTCGCTATACAGTGCTATCACAAGACCTTTGACTGTATTCCTGTCTTGCACCTTTCATCCTTGTGACTTATTCATTCCATAAGTGGAAGCCTATATCCCCCTTTCCCCTTCATTTTTCTTCTTTAAACATGACTAACGTCAAAAGACATTGTCAAAGATGGCAAACCTATTGTCTATTCAAAATGAAAAGTAGCCAGAGTAAGTTCTTAGGTATTGAGGAGGAAGCCACCTTCAGTTCTGAATTTAAAGCACTCACTTAGGGGCACCTGGCTGGCTCAGTTAGTGCAGCACAGGTCTCTTGATCTTGAGGTTGTGAGTTTGAGACCCGTGTTGGGTATAGAGGTTACTTAAAAAGAAAATCTTCAAAAAAAATTTTAAAAATTTAAAGACCCTGAAATAATGTCAATTATTTAAAAAAAAAAAAAAAAGACTCTTTAAAAAAAAAAAAAGGACTCATGCTTCTGTGGCCAGGTTCAGGAATGATGAGTACTGAACATATGGAGGAGAAACTAATGGAATCATTGGTACCAAACAGTTAAAAACACTTGCCTGCGTAGACCTGTTTTGTGTTGAGACTCACAGTCTATTGGTCCCCTTGCCTTTCCCCTGTCCTTTGCCCCGCTAATATTCTCACTTACCCAGCTTAAATAGTGGAATCATGCAAGAGAAAAACAAGTTTTAGAAAGGAGAGATCTGCCTGTAACTACCCTACCCAGTGATCACATTTAACATCCCTGATAGTGGGACAACCTTTTCTTGTCTCTTAATAGGATGCAGTATGAAGTGCCCAATATTGCCAAGGAGGTATCGTTACAGAAGTGTTTAACCTGAATGAAACTGAGCCTTAAGCCATAATTTCCAGTTTATAAAAAATACAGGGAATAGGGGAGTATGCTAAGTGACACCATAATGTAATGAGAGAAATTTGGAAATGCAGAACATCCCATAAGACAATTGACTTGGTCTCTTGAGAAGGTCAATGTCACGTGGGGCAGGGAATGAGAGAACTGCTCTTTCAGCTTTCCTATTCATTTGAACATTTACTTAATAAAAAATTGGAAAAATATTTTATTGTCAATCATTAAAATCACTCTCTCTTCCCATGCATTCTCAACTCCCTTGACCCTCTCCTTACTTTGTCATAGTTGCCTGGTAAAAACTCACCCCTGGCTAAATCCAACTCTTAGCTTACTCTGGGTTTGCCCCTGACAGCTGAATGTGCCTGGGGAAAAAACTGCACATGCACATGTACACACACACACACACACACACACAGGTCCCAGTTAAATTCAAGTGGACCCTTAGCACAGCTGGCAATTCTACATTTCCTCAAGTCCCTTCACTGTCACTGTTCTAGATGACTATTACAGCCCGACTTCTCACTCCTCAAATACTCTACTTCCTCAGTCTCAGCTAAAGACTTTATTTCTTATTTTACTGAAGAAAAAGAAGAAACTAGAATCTCTGTAAGCTCCAACTATTAGGATCTGTGCTTGTATTTTCAAACTTCCCAAACTTACTGTGGGTGAACTTCCATGTCCCTATTCAAGACCAACTCTACTGTCACTTGGACCCCCTTGCCATCTCACCTAGCACACCCCTTTCTCTTCCATCAACAATTTTGCTTTGTAATCCATTATTGCCATCTCAACACACACGTTGTAAATTCTCCTATCTTACAAAGGCTCCTGGGACCATACATCCTTTCTATTTCTTTGTCCCATTTCTCGGCTGCCTTTAAGACAAACTCCTTGGAGCAGTTGTTTACACCTGCTGTCTATAATTCTTTCCCCTCTTTCTGTACTATAGTCCTACTTCTGCCCCCAGCACTCTGGCCTGACCTTCCCGCCCCACCCGCCCAACCCCCTCCGTCCCCTGCCTGTGAAGTTCTGCAACCCCCACCACTTTGGGACAATGCTGGTAGGGAAAGTTGGACCATAATCTCTACTCAGTTGTAATGACTGCAGATCTTAAACTTTTCAAAAGAAAAAACCTGGCAAAGTATTCAACTAAAAATAAAAAGCTTTCTGAGGTCCAGTGGGGTATTTTTCAAGAGGCACGGGTAGTTCTGGAAGGGACCTGAAGAACAGGCAAGGGAAGGAGATGGGGACAAACATGTCCTATTCCCGCAGGAGCTCAGCCCTTAACAACAAAATTGAATGGTTCAGAGGCAATTAAGGAGAACACAAAGACTCCAACCAGTGAAGAGCCTGTGAGGACAGGATGAGGAGAGAACTGGGAGAGCTGGGGGAAGGGCGGGATGGGTTGTGTACTCATCTTGAGCATGAATCAGCATCTGAATTGGTCAGGGTCGCTAAGGTGATGTTCTTAATGAAGACAGGAGAGCAGTCCGATGCCACCCTGCACTGTCACTGAAGGATGCTACTTCAGGAATGGCTTTGGGCTTCCAGGATTGGGTCTTGTGTCTTGTGATCCAAATGTGTAGTATGTGTTCTGGTTCTCTGGTTCTTTGTCACATTCTTGACTCCAGTTCTTATACTACCACCACTTGAGCTAGACTGAAGGGTAAGTTGATCAGGGAAAAGCACTCCAAGCCTGCTTAGCTGCTGCCCAACCCCAAGGCAAGGCCCCCCGGTGCTGGCAGCTGCTTACCTATTCTCCTGCCTCAGGCTCTGCAGCACATTGGCATTACTTGGGGAGCTCTACAAATACCTGCTGCCCAGGTTCCACCCCCCACCCCACCCAGAGATTCTGAAAGCTGAGGTGTGCCCTGGGCACTGGGATGTTTAAAAGCTCCCTGGGCGACTTTAATGTGCAGCTTGGGTGAGAACCACCGCTTTGTGGCCTGAGCTATAGATTAAAAACCCTGCGGGTCACTTCACCTGTCTGCTGAGAAGGGCTGGAAGGCAACTAGCTATGCCGGTGGATGAAAGAACAGGGCCAAACATCCCAAGCCCTGAAGCCCTTGTGTCATCAGTCCCAGGACATTTTGAGACATTTTGAGACATTTCGATACTGTGGGCCATTGCTAATGTAAAGTATTAATTTCTAAAACCTAAATCCTGGCTGACCAGAATAGCCCAGAGAAGTAAACCCAAGGATAATTATTGGTCCCCACTTCCTTCTGTGTTATTTGGTTCAAAGAATTGACCTTTGAAATTACCATGGTATTTTATTAAATAATGCATGTAATCTTGGCTTGAAAGAAACCACTGTAGTTTCCAGAAATGCTTCACTTACTTCTGAGTAATAGTCTATATATCTGGACAAAAAAATTCTAATGGATCAGTAAAACCCTAGTTTTACTGTCAGGGAATATAAAAACTTATCAATGACCCAGTGTTGGAGTATAACATTGTGAAATATCCAGTAAAGATAGCTGAAAGTCTAGTGAAATGTGCTCTCTATTTTCTATCAGTAAATAAGAAAACTAGTATTTCACAAAGCTAGATCTCTACAGTCAATTCCTATTTGATTAACCCTGGATGAAGTCAATCTGCTAAATTTATCCAGAAAATATAACAAATCATTTTTTAAAAATAGGAAATATTCCTGATTTATTTGAGGTCACTCAGCTGAGACACTGGCCCACAGTCACAAATAGAATAGGAGTATAAGAATGACATCTTTTTCTGGGCATCTGGTTGGCTCAGTGGGTTAAGGCCTCTGCCTTCGGCTCAGGTCATGATCCCAGGGTCCTGGGATCGAGCCCCACATCGGGCTCTCTGCTCAGCAGGGAGCCTGCTTCCTCCTCTCTCTCTGCCTGCCTCTCTGCCAACTTGCGATCTTTGTCAAATAAATTAAAAAAAAAAAAAAAAAAGACATCTTTTTCTACTGTTTCCCCTTCTAGAGGTGCTCCAGAGCTTGCCATTAGAAGCACATTAGCAAATTGATGCAGATTCCTTTCTCTTGAGGGTTTGGTTTTCTTTTGTTTTAACTGCTCGCTTACAGCAATAAGACCAAAATCTTAGGAAAGCAGAAAAGATAATGCCTCTCCCTAAAGTATGTCTCATCAAACTCAAATTCTTTGGATTCTAAATTTCCATTCACTGCTCAGAGAAATTTCAAATAGTTTCCCAGCTTTCCAGAGTTCTTTATCTATGTACCTTTGGGTTTAGGCCAAACTCAAGCATTCCATTTCTATATAGGATTAGATTTTTCTTTTTTAACCTAGGAAGTAAAAACACAGCCTTAGCAACAAAAGCATCAAGATATCAAAATAAGTTTGTTTGTTACTTAATAGGAAAAACACAGCCTTGGTTTTAAAAATTTGTCTCTGATTATAAAAGACTCACTTGCTAATAATGAGTGTTTCCTCTCCACATATCCAGACTCTCATGAACTCTCCATACATCTTGTTGTAGTAGTTGCAGGCACTGCCGATGCCCATCCACAGAAACCTGCAGTGGGAGATGAGGGGCCCGATCCCCATACAATAGCCAGGACCTAGGAGAGTCATCAGAGCAGAGTCAGCATTATAGCAGACACCAAAAAAGAGCAACCGCTTTATGTTATTTCTGCTTGTGTTCTTTTATATCTGAAAGGTCTTTATATCTTCCAGTGTATATCTGTGAATTACTAAACAAACAAACAAACAAGCTTAACATGAGAAAAAGAGTAGTTCAGTGTCCATACCACAGTAGTTCCATTTGGTCTCCATCATTTTGATCTGAATGAACCAGGGTAGGGGTCTGCTATTTTCTTGCCATGTTAAACAATGTCAGTGAGTTTTAAAATCAAGTCAGTCAGTCCATCTAGTTCCAAGCACGGAGACCAGGACTTGCAACAAGCTGACCGATCTGTTTGGCTGTCTAGTTTTGTCTGAAAACTTTCAATTTGAATGCCCAGCTAATGGAATGGGTGGGTTAAAATTAGATTGTAGTTTTGGTGTAAACTTTTTAACCATTCATTTTTTTTAACCATTCTTTTTATTTTCCCCTTCAAAAAGGATTCCATTTGAGAGAAGAATCCTAAGCTAAATTTCATTATGCAAATAATACGGCTAAGCATTGAGGAATTAGTCAATGAGTCCAATTAGAGTCTGGACTAGAATTTGGTCCAGTGATGTGGTTTTACTCAAGAAAAGTGACTGTTCATGTCCTTGCTTACATTAAAAATGGAGAAATTTGCTATTACTTAAACCAGAGAACAAACTTGCTAGCTTGATTTTACTGGTAGCAGTAAAAAGTTAGACAGAAACTTCTTGGAATGGTTTTAGGAGTTTTCCTGGGAATAGTAGCTTTTCTACATCAAACCTTTCTCCTTTAATTCCATTCCAGTAGTAAAATAGGAAACCAACATGCACAATGGTTTGAGACAGTATTCTCATTCCAGGGGCAAGCGCTGTGTAAATAAATCTGGATAATCTAAGCTTCTGCTTAAATTATCTAAATTAGATCTTAATTCCCAAATTTGGCAAATAAGATTTAGTCTTTTGCAATCGCTGCATTAATGGGAATATGACCGTCAGGTTTTTTTCTTTAGAGTGAAGGTCTTTTGGAACGCCTGGGTGGCTCAGTTGTTAAGTGCCTGCCTTCAGCTCAGGTCATGATCCCAGGGTCCCGGGATTGAGTTCAGCATCAGGCTCCGTGCTCAGCAGGGAGTTTGTTTCTCCTTCTGCCTGCTGCATCCCCCTGCTTGTGCTCACTCTCTCTCTTTCTCTCTGACAAATAAATAAATAAAATCTTTGAAGTGAAGGTCTTTGGTAGTATCTATAGAATCAAAATATTTTCAAAGGGTTCTTCTTAATCTTCTGATTGTTCTGATAATACTGAATTATAAGTAGATGACTGACTTTATATTAAATAATTTCATTAAGTTCTTTATAAGATTGAAAAAAGAAAATCTGAATATGTATTTCCTTAAAGGTCATCAGATATATAGATCTCTAATCAACTAAAGTGTATGTAACAATAAACTACTCTGCTGGGGTTTACAGCTTGAAACATTGTAGATGTGTAATAAGTGTTTCCTGGTGAATTTTTTTAAAATTAATTAGAAATGGGTGTATAATGTAAAGGATGAAGTTTTAAGTGTCATCCTCATTTAGAGTATTTTAGGTAGTATTTACATTTTGATAAAATGGAAAAATATTGTTGTGTCATGTACATTTAGTCCACAGGAGGTCAGACATCTGGCTATTTGGAAATAGAATCATTCAACAAACATTTACTGACTTAATATGCTAGGCCCACGAGGCACAAAGACATACAAATGAAAAGCTGCACTCATCCTTTTTATAATCTAACAGTTGGGTGCCATGTAGATAGTTTTAATATTAGGGAACCACCATTCAAGAGAACCACCATCTCTTGATTGGGAACCACCAATCAAGAGATCTGACAGTGCAGATCTCTATCCACTGAAAAAGGGAGATGATAATGAGCTTTGCTCAGGTTGAAAACCTGAATGTTCTAACCAGAGGAGAATCCGAGTCTGGAGTCCCTAGTGATCGATCAGTTACTTGTCAGCTTAAGTCATCCAACAAACACTTACTGAGACTCTGCTAGGTAAAGACCCTAACTACAAGTCAGAGGCCAGAGATGAGCGATATGCATAACTAGGTTCCCATCAGAGTCCCGGCCAGGAGAGAAGAGTATGTGAGGAGAAAGTACAATATTGAATTATTATAACACAGTGTGACCCTTTCATTTACATGTATATCTTAAACCCTCCATCTGAGAAAAGACTGTTCTAGGAGGGGAGAGACTTTGGTACGATATTTAGGAAATACTTTGTTGGCAATCACCTTAAGCTGCTCTCTGCCTGTCAGATTTGGGAAAGCTGATCTAGGCCTGCAGTGATTTTGGGAGGCTCTTCCATACCCTAAGAGGAGCAATGAATACTACACTGCCAGTTTGTGCAGAAACAGGCTCCCAGAAGCCAACAGCTGGGACCTTTCACCCAATGTCCTAATGCAGAAGATGTTGCATTCCAGGCTATGTGTACGCCCTAGAGAAACCTGTGCATGGGAAGGTTCATAGCAGCACTGCTCACAATAGTCTCAAACTGGAGCCACCCAACAGTATCATCAGTATCATCAGTATCATCAGCACCAGCAGTATCATCAGTAACTAAACCATGAGATGTGTGTGCTACTGCATACCATGCGAGCTATAGTGGCATGTCACAATGTGGGTGAAGTTTCCAAACACAATACTGAGCAAAAGAAGAATATAGAATAACATAGGACTCAATTGCTAAAACAGTTAAAATTAACAGGCAAAATTAATCTGTATTATTTGGGATATGAGATTAGGTGGCAAAATTATAAAAAGCAAGGGAGTGATTATCACAAGACCGAAGAATGTTTATCTCTGGAAGTGAGAGAGGAGGCCCAAGAGAAGTTTCTGGGATGCTAACACCCTGTTTCTTGTCTTGTGTTGTGGTGACATATTTATTTGTACACTTTTCTGTGAAGTCTTTTCTTAGTGGGAGAAAGGGAAATGTGTGGCTATGTCCTTTTCCCAGTGCCATCCTCTGAGGACATGGTGCCCAGGGCAGAGAGAGGCTCTGGGGAAGTGGACCCAGATGCAGGTTCGGGGATGGCTCAGGAGACTTAGCTCTGAGTTCCAGTTTCATCACTTACTAGCTACGCACCATTGACCCTCTTTAATCTGTTTCTTCATCTGCAAAATAGGCATAAACACACCTACCTCACCAGAGTGCTATGAAGATCACAAGAGAAAAATGAATGTGAAACTGCTTTGTAAATTGTAACTAACTTAAGTGTTTTTAAATTATTACACCTTCTTAACTCCCCTTGACTTTTCCTGACCCTAAGCTTCCCCCAAACCTGTAAAACCAAGAACCCAGAGAACCAGTGATTTGAGGAAACTACCAAAAGGAGTTCAGGAAGAACCACCCGAACAAAGCCAATTTTCCCACTTTTCCTTCCCCCACTGGGCACCATGGGACCTTAGTCTGTGCCACAAGTGGATTCTGACCAGAGCTCACATTTCCGAAGGGAAAGCATAGGACTAGAAGACTCCCAGCTAGCAAAATGATCACTAACCTGAAATTTAGGAATTCCTGGTTACCCCCCTACCCCTCAACTCCCACTTCCTTTCAAGCTGAGATGCTACAAGCCATTTCCTTTTTTGGGGCTTTAACCCCTCACTGAAGGGTTTGAACTCAGTGGTTTATTTCTCATAATGATTTGTTTGGGTAAGGCCATTCACTTCTCTGGGGCTCGGTTTCCCCTTCTGTCAAGTGAAGGGGTTGAGCTCATATCTATGGCTCTCAATTCTGACTGCTAATGAAAAATCACTTGGGAAGGTTTTTTAAAATTTTATTTTATTTTATTTTCAGCTGGGGGTCATGATACAGAGGGAGAAGGAGAGAGAGACTCTTAAACAGGCTCTAAGCCTAGCATGGTGCTCAATGTGGGCCTGGCAGGCTCTATCTCATGACCCCAAGGTCATGAACTGAGCTAAAATCAAGAGTCAGACCCTCAAGCAGCTGAGCCACCCAGGCATCCCAGATTTTTTTTTTTTTTTTTTTTTATAATATCAACATGCAGGCCCTGCCCCAGACATGGCTGAGAACCATAGTACAATTAGTGTATGACAACATGATGTCCCCAGCGCAGGAATGGTAGACACAGTGAGCTGTCACATAGGCTCCTGATCCAAAGCTCCAGGGGTGCCGGTTCTTGTGCTTGCCCCCCATAGGCTGACCTCCTTTTTCAAAGATCCAGGGACTTCTTCTAACACTTGCAACATAAATGTCTGGGGGGACTTGCTAAAAAATACTCTCCACCTCACCCCACTGTACACACATCCTGACCTGGGAGCCCACTGTGGGAGAAGTCCAGTGAGGAAGGGGCTGTTGTGGGAAGGAGCTCAAGTTAAAAGCCATGAAAGAGTCTTCCCTCAGAACCCTCAGGGAGCAGAGAACAGCATTAACTGAGTGCTCTGTGTTTAAGTGGGCATGAAAGCCCCCCACAACACCAGGCTAAATCAGATCAACAGGACACACAGTTCTCTGGAAAGGTTTGGAAGAACCAGACATGGGGCACTTGGCAACTTGGCATCAGCTTCACATTCCTACATTTAGTCCCTCTGCGATGAGGCCCACTGCACTTGGAAGTGCATAATGACTATGCTCTTGAAGTAAAGCCTTGTTGGTTATTTCATGAGACTGGGGATTGAGGCCTGCCCTGAATAATTTTCACTGAACACCAGAGAAACATTTGAATAGTTCTGATAATTCGGAATTAATCTGATAGTGTGGAGTGGTAGCAGTTTCTTTTGGAGTTATCTGCATAATTATATGACACCCTATGTTTGGTTATCCACAGATCTGGTTGATGATTCTTTCAGGGTATGATGTTCTAAGGGAACCATAGTGGTCCCTATTTTTCTTCCACTGCCCAGGACCCAGGCAACTCTTAGGTGGCACCACCATTACACCTACCCCCAAGACTAAGAGGAAATGTGGGATGAAGGAGAAAGAAAGAGTGGGATGAAGAGAGGAAGTAAGTTCAAAAAAGGAAGAGGACAGAGCTCATGGATGAGGCAAAGCAGGAGGGAGGAGAGGGGTATAGAAGCATTCCAGGTGCGCCTGGCTGGCTCAGAGGAGCCTGGCTGGTCAGAGGAGCTCATGACTCTTGATCTCTAGGTTGTGAGCTCAAGCCCTACACTGGATGTAGAGATTACTTAAAAATAAAATCTTAAAAAAAAAAAAGAAGGCATTCCAGAGACATTTTCACCTCCAGAGCAACACTGGAATGAGTTTGAATTAAAAAAAAAAAAAAATCCTGGTTTACCTTGCTTCACCCCATCTCAAACTTACTGTTTTTTTTTTTCTTCCATCTTTTTTTTTCCCCCCAAACTTACTTGAAAGGATACTTCTGCCAAGTCTACTTTACCAAAGCAAAGCACAGACTGGAAGGGATTATCTAAGATTTTTTTTTTTCAAATGCTTTCATTTGAAAAGTGCAGGTAATTGGTATAAAATTTTTCACCTGAGATTTTATTTGCTAACATTGCCATGGGCTTCTGCCATTTCCCCATGTTTGCTTTTGTCCTTTTGTAAAATTTTCCTTACCCTCATGGACTGAGAGCCCCAAGGAAACAATCTCCTTAGTTACAGAACTAATGACTGACTCACCTGGTATTGAGGATGGGTCTTCATAATTCCAAACCAAAAGAAGAAAGCCAGTGAGCAACAGCATCAGCATGGTGGCCACAGGCATGACTTCGGGCATCATGCTGGTGATGTTATAATGCATTGGGTTCAGCATTTCCAAAACCATCCTTTGTTGCTGGATCTCAGGAGAAAAAACTTAAAGTCCTGTGGAAATCAGAGGAGCGAAAAAAAAAAAATTAGAGAATCCTCGAAAGGTGACATCCAAGACTCCCGTTGCTTCTTCAGAGGATGCTGTAGTGCAGAAATCAGCGTTTGTTTTATAAAGTGATTGGACACCCAGACAAGATAAACTTATGGTTACAAGTCAAAACAAGCCAAAGAGAGATCTTTTGGCTTCAAGTGCAGTATTTCTGACCTTGGTAGAGTCTCAGGTTTGTTTAGACACTTGGTTTGATAGAACCTTATCATCTTGCCCTTGAGTGGGTAGAGTGACTGAATTCCCAATTGAGAATCAAATTTCTTACCAAAATATAAGAAAATGAAGCTCGTTCCAGAGGTAGAGCCATTCTGTGACTTCATCAACAAATATTGCTTAGGCAATCTTTTTCTCTTGACATCAAATCAGTTTTTTAAAAAGTAACCTCTAACCCCCTTCCTTGCTCAAAATTCCTTCCCCAATTCCTTCCCTAGCAAGAATTGTTGCTTGGGCATTGTCGAGGTATCCTCAGTGCCTCCTGTTGGGTTGTTTCTTGAATTCAGTGTGACTTAGAACGATCTTTCTCTATTGGCTTTAATAAGGCTTAAAATCTCTTGCACCACAGGCTGGATAAAACAGTGTCCATGTGGGCCAATGTCAGAGACAGCAGGGGAGAAGAATGAGAGAGGAAGAATCAAGGCAGAGGAGAAAGAGAAGGAATGGAGAGGAGGGAGAAAAGAAAGGACAGAAAGAGTAGAATGCTGCCAGCAATAGGCTCAGGTCCCACTTGTGCTTTGCCCACAGCAGCTAACCTCCTGCGCAAGGTAACTTTCAATTTGATTTGCTGGTTCTGTCATGTTTCTCAACAATGTAATGTTGAGTCTGTCTCTTCAGTAGGGTTTTCTAAGGCCAATACTCACAGAGGAGAGCTTCAGGAATGGTGGTTTGTTGAAGAACCTAGACTGAATAAACTTGCATAACAAGGCAAGAGCCACCATTCAGTGTGGTTCTGATGCCCCATGACTGCTCTGAGGATTACCCTCCCTTGGAAAGTGAGCTGAGTTTGCAAGACTTGTAATGGCTCTGAAACAGTTTTTGGCAGGATTTTATCTAGGAATAGTTCTAGATTCTTAACCACATCTTCTAATGGGATTATGGATGTTCTGTGAACTCCCTGAAATGCTACATGAAGTGTTGTATCTCCTCACCTGAACTTTTAGAAGGAGAGAACTTTCATCAGATTCTTAAAGAGTACATAATTACATTTCTCCCCTGATCTATATGAGATCTCATTTTATTTATTTTTTATAATTCATTTGACGGGGGTGGGGGTGTACACAAGCAGGGGGATTAGCAGGCAGAGAGAGAAGGAGAAGCAGACTCCCTGCTGAGCAGGGAGCCTGATGTGGGGCTCAATCCCAGGACTCTGGGATCATGACCTGGGCAGAGGCTCAAACCACTGACTTACCCAGGCACCCCTCAATCTATATGAGATCTTAAATATCCAGTTAAAAACCCATTTCTGGAAATTAGAGAAATTTCATAATATAGTTGAATTTATTCACTTGCTTGATTCATACTATTGATTCCTTCTATTATTGCACCATTTAAATAATTATTTTTTAAAAAGATTTTATTTATTTATTTGACAGAGATCACAAGTAGGCAGGCGGGGGTTGGGGGTTGGGAAACAGGCTCCCTGCTGTGCAGAGAGCCCGATGCAGGGCTCATCCCAAGACCCTAAGATCATGACCTGAGCTGAAAGCAGAGGCTTAACCTGCTGAGCCACCCAGGCACCCCCATTTAAATAATTACTAACAGTTAAGTGCAAGGCATTAAAAGTGCCTGTATGTATATTGGGCAATTTGGGTGGTTTGTTTGTTGGTTTGTTTGTTTGTTTAAAGATTTTATTTATTTGACAGACAAAGATCACAAGTAGGCAGAGAGGCAGGAAGAGAGAGAGAGGGGGAAGCAGGCTGCCCGCCGAGCAGAAAGCTCCATGCGGGGCTCCATCCTAGGACCCCAAGATCATGACCTGAGCTGAAGGTAGAGGCTCAACCCACTGAGCCACCCAGATGCCCCCAATTTGGATGTTTTTAAATGTATATAAGATGAGGCTGAGAAGTTAGAAGTGTGTCTGTTATCATCTGGTTCCTTTGTTAACGAGAAGCCGCTTTGAAACAGGTTGAATTTTAGGTTTTGAATTTCCATTGTGGAATTTTACAACATTCTGGATAAGCTCCCTGTGACTTTATGACAGCCAGGCCCTTCAAGGTTTCTGTTGATATTAATGAAACCTGAACCCAGTGTTAAAAGTGTAAGTGAAGGGGCGCCTTGGTGGCTCTGTCGCTTAAGCTTCTGCCTTCGGCTCTGATCAAGATCCCAGAGTCCTGGGATCCAGTCCCATTGAGCTCCCTACTGAGTGGGGAGTCTTCCTCTCCTCTCCTGCTCCTCCTCCTGCTTATGCTCTATCTCTATCTCTTCCTTTCTCTCAAATAAATAAAATCTTTAAAAGAAATATTTAGTGTATTATGTATTGGGTCTTACTATTTTTTTTTACTTCCATACACACTTAAAATCTGTAGTGTGAAAGTTTTTAATGATTCAACAAAAATTTAAAAGGTCATAGAACACTTGTGTTCTTTTCTCTCAATTTGTCAAAAGATTTATTTATTTATTTATTTTTAAAAATTAACATGTAATGTATTATTTGATTCAGGGGTAGAGGTCTGTGATTCACCAGTCTTACACGATTCACAGTGCTCACCATAGTACACAGTGCCCATCACCCAACCACCCCATCAGTTCCACTCCCCTCCACTCCAGCAGCCCTCACCTGAGATTGAGTCTTTTAATGTTTGTCTCCCTCTCTGGTTTCATCTTGTTTCATTTTTCCCTCCCTTACCCTATGATCCTCTGTCTTGTTTCTCAAATTCCTCATATCAGTGAGATCATATGATAATTGTCTTTCTATGATTGACTTATTTCACTTAGCGTAATACCTCCTAGTTCCATCCACATCATTGCAAGTAGTAAAATTTCATTTTTTGAATGCTGCATTGTATTCCATTTTGTGTGTATGTATGTAGTGTGTGTGTGTGTGTGTGTGTGTGTGTGTGTGTGTGTGTGTGTGTGTGTATACACACTGGGACTGGATCCTAGGACTCTGTGACTCTGTATACACACACACACACACACACACACACACACACACACACATATTTCACATCTTTATCCATTCATTTACTGATGGACATCTGGGTTCTTTCCATAGTTTGGCTATTGTGGACATTGCTGCTATAAACATTGGGGTGCACATGCTACTTTGGATCACTACATTTGTCTCTTTCGGGTAAATACCCAGTAGTACAGTTGCTAGGTCATAGGGTAGCTCTATTTTCAACTTCTTAAGGAATCCCCATACTGTTTTCCAGACTGATTATACCAGCTTTCATTCCCACCAACAGTGTAGGAAGGTTCCCCTTTCTCCGCATCCTCTCCAACATCTGTCATTTCCTGACTTGTTAATTTTAGCCATTCTGACTGGCGTGAGGTGGTATCTCATTGTGGTTTTCATTTGTATTTCCCTGATACCGAGTGATGTTGAGCATTTTTTCATGTGTCTATTGGCCATTTGTATGTCTTCTTTGGAGAAATGTCTGCTCATGTCTTCTGCCCATTTCTTGTTTGGGATATTTGTTCCTTGGGTGTTAACTTTGATATATTTTTTGGATACTAGCCCTTTATCTGATACGTTGTTTGCAAATATTTTCACCCATTCTGTCAGGGTTTTTTGTTTTGTTTTGTTGACTGTTTCCTTTGCTGCACAAAAGCTTTTAATCTTGATGAAGTCCCAATAGTTGTTTTACCCTTACTTCTCTTGCCTTTGGTGATGTTTCTAGGAAGAAGTTGCTGTGGCTGAGGTCGGAGAGGTTGTTGCCTGTGTTCTCCTTAAGGATTTTGATGGATTTGTATCTCACATTGAGGTCTTTCCTCCATTTTGAGTCTGTTTTTGTGTGTGGTAGAAAGAAATGGTCCAGTTTTATTCTTCTGCATGTGGCTGTCCAATTTTCCCAACACCATTTGTTGAAGAGACTCTTTTTCCATTGGACATTCTTTCCTGCTTTGTCGAAGATTAGTTGAGGGCCCATTTATGGGCTCTCTGTTCTGTTCCATTGGTCTGTGTGTCTTTTTGTGACAGTACCATATTGTCATGATGATTACAGCTTTGTAATAGAGCTTGAAGCCCATAACTGTGATGCCACCAGCTTTGGTTTTCTTTTTCAACAGTCCTCTGGCTATTTGGGGTCTTTTCTGGTTCCATACAAATTTTAGGATTATTTGTTCCATTTCTTTGAAAAAAGTTGATGGTATTTTGATAGAGATTTCATTAAAGGTGTAGATTGCTCTAGGTAGCATAGACATTTTCCCAATATTTGTTCTTCCAATCCATGAGCATGGAACATTTTTCCATTTCTTTGTGTCTTCCTCAGTTTCTTTCATGAGTACTTTAGAGTGTTCTGAGTATAGATTCTTTGCGCCTTTGGTTAGGTTTATTCCTAGGTATCTCACGGTTTGGGGTGCAGTTGTTAATGGGATCGACTCCTTAATTTCTCTTTCTTCTGCCTTGTTGTTGGTGTATAGAAATGCAACTAATTTCTGTGCATTGATTTTATATCTTGATACTTCACTGAATTCCTGTATGAGTTCTAGCACTTTTGGGGTGGAATCTTTTGGGTTTTCCACATAAAGTATCATCTCATCTGCAAAGAGTGAGAGTTTGTCTTCTTTGCTGATTCAGATGCCTTTTATTCCTTTTTGTTGTCTGACTGCTGAGACTAGGACTTCTAGTACCATGTTGAATAGCAGTGGCGATAGTGGACAGCCCTGCCGTGTTCCTGACCTGAGGGGGAAAGCTCTCAGTTTTTCCCCATTGAGAATGATATTTGGGTTTTTGATAATGGGTTTTTCCTAGATGGCTTTGATGATGTTGAGGTATGTACCCTCTATCCCTATACTGTGAAGAGTTTTGATCAAGAAAGGATGCTGTACTTTGTCAAATGTTTTTTCTGCAAAAGATTTTATTTTATTTGACAGAGAGAGAGCACAAGCAGGGAGCAGCAGCAGGAGAGGGAGAAGCAGACTCCCCGCTGAGCAGGGAGCCTGATGTGGGACTCAATCCCAGGACCCTGGAATCACGACCTGAGCTGAAAGCAGATTTTTAACCAGCTGAGCCACCTAGGAGCCCTTTTCTCTTGATTTTTACAGTTTCACTTTTTATAGTCGTTATGGTCTTGTACTACTGTGTAAAGCAAAGACTGCCTGTATGTCTAAATGCTTAATAGGACTTAGAAGCCTGGTTCCTCATCCGGTTGCTGGTTCCTCATCTTCCTCAAGATGAGTGTGAGAATTTTTTTTTTTTAATGCTTACTGTCCATTTACTCTGTGTCAGACATTGTTCCAAGTGCTTTATAAATACGAAGTCATTCATCCTCACAACCATCCTGAGCTAAGTAAGATGATCCCTATTTTACAGATGAGGAAATGGGAAGAGTGATAAGTAGGGCACCCAGCTTGTTTACTGCAGAGTTAGGATTAAAGTCCATCTAGTCTCTCCCTGGAGCCCATGTGCTTTTGGTTTTCAAGTTTTTATTTACATTCCAGTTAGGTTAACATACAATGTAACATTAGTTGCAGGTGTAGAATCTAGTGATTCATCACTTATATACAACACCCAGTGCAGAGCCCATGCTCTCAGTTGTGCCATTTTAATACCTATTATGGGATTTATTGGGTCTCTTCATTCAGGGACTTTTCAATTCTAAACTATTTATGTTCATTTGTAAGCTATTCAGAATGACTTCCTTTAAAGGAGTAAGCTTTTCAGACCTTTGAATAACACACCTGGAAAGGTCCTTTCAAATTCTTTCCTTGCAGATTGATTTTCCTGTTCAGTAGAACATTCTAATGGGCCGCACAGACAGGTTGGTTGAACAGACACCTTTGAGCAGTGGTATAGGAATGTAGAAAAGTCCTAGAATGTCATAGGGGATGCTTAGATGTCCTCTGTGCCGGGAATACCTCCCCCCGCCCCCACTCCCAAACACGCATACACATACACATGGCCCTCAAGTGCCATGTTTCTTCAAAAGCCATCTCAAGTATTTGGGGCTCTGGGCATTTGTTTGCCAAGCAGTCTCTACTCTTCACTCACTGGGAATCCCACATGGGTCCTGGTACCAAACAGGACCTGTGGAAGTACCAAACTGTGCTCTGTGGAACCACAGGTATCCTAACACCTTCACTTACTGCCCCATAACCTCAGGATGAGGAAATGCCAGTCCTACCTCCAGAGTCCCAGTGCAGGGCAAAGGCTTCTGGGGACACTGCAGAGCCTGGGTGTCCTGGTGCCTTGAGTTCAGGACACACTCTGGGCCCTGCAGTACCAGGAGGGGTTCCCAGATGTCCTGGTACAGCCTTGACCCTCTGCAGGGTGGGGAAGCAGCCCCCAGGCTTGCAGGAGTATCACCTGGCCGGGCCAGATCCTACCAAATCCTGCCTTGCAGTATGGGGGCAACCTGTCTAGGGGACCCTTCCACTCTGGGTCTGTGGGCCAGGTGTCAAGCCTGCCCTTCCTTTCCTTCTCGCCACTAGACGTGGTGTGCTCCTCTTGTCCCCACTCACAGAGAAATGTGACCCAGCTACCTTGGTTCTCCCTATAAGTCCCTTACAGAATAAAATGAGGCATTCATCCTTAAAAGTTCTCTCCCTCCTTTTGTTACTTCTTCTAGGAGGGGAGTTCTCCAAGGCGAAAGATTTGTGTCTTTCTCCTTCAAGACTATATCCCATTCCCAGAACAGTGTCCTGGACTTTACTTTGTAAACGCTCACTACAAGCCTGTTGCCTGAGTTTGCAGTCTCCACATTCATTCAGGTTGTACTCCTTGGTGCAATCTCCCTGAGACCCTTCTTCTCAGACCTTCTCTTTCAGTCTATCCTGTGCACTGTTGCCAGACTGCTTTTCAGTTCAGTTTTCATGACATCAGTTCCTTGCTAAGCCTTTCCTTGCTTCTAGTTGATTGCAAGGCTTCCAAATTCATCCTCATTCAGACTTATTTCTTGGCTTTCTGCACTAACATTCTGAATCCTCACTGATCCACAGACATCCTACCTTGGAGCTCTTCCTCATGCCTTCCCTATCTCCCCAACTTAGCTGGTTCTGCCCTACAGGCCTCACAGGAAAGATTTGCTTCCTCCTCTCCCATCTCTGAGCCATCTCTTACCTGGTATAAAAACCCCTCCCTCCTTTCTTTGACTTTAGTTCTGGGACACTCTTGCTTTTGACTGCCAAGTCACTCTATAGCTGAAGAGTCATTGTTTCATTAGACAAGCGTTTATTAAAGATATTGTCGGAGCAAGATGCTATATTCAGAGATGAGAGGCATAAGACAATTTTCAAGAAGGTGGTGTTAATCCAGGGACTGGTGGGCGGATGGCAAGTCTCTAGGATGACAGGCAGAGTTGCCCATGAACTGCTGCATCAAGGAAACACAGCTGGAAAGAAACTCTGAGATCTCCCAATAGTACAGTTTTCTCTCTTGAAAAATGAACCAACCACCTGAGGTCCAGGGAAGTAAAGATTCACTCATCAGTGGTCCCTTACAGGTGGAAAAAGTTTACCCACATGCACATTCTACGGTATGATTTCCATGATGCCTTCCTACTGGGGTCATGACACTGCAGATTCTTGTCATTCTTTCCAGCAAGCTTCCAAGTGAGTCTCTGGGAATTTCTTGTTCTGGAGAAGGAGAGATAACAAGAACCAACCAGGGGACACCTGGAGGGATAAACATTGTGTGGTTGGCCTGGACTCCCCTTTAGGGACTACAGGCAAGACCTGAGCCAACTGGCACTCCAAACACAAAAGGAAGACTTATTGACATTGTGTTAAAGGCAAGGGTCCCTCTTGAATAATTTCATAGCTGTCAAAACCCACATTTCACATGAGCATGCAGATCCAAAGCTCTTGGACATCAGGCGGGACTAGGGCTTTCTTCCTCATCTTTGAGGTTCCATGACTTCAGTGCATGTTTGTGGAAATACTCTTTTCTTTGCAAGAGCTTACTGGCCAACTACCAGTAGGCCTGGCTGCTCTGTTACCTTAGCTTTCCTCTTTGCCCATCTGAGGGTACCCTCTTGTCCCCCAGATACCTAATCCATTGTCTTCCCAATGGGCTATATCTGATATCTCCTCCCAAGGCAATGTTTTAAAACATAGCTAGCAGAGATCCCTGGCAAAACCTTCTATATCTTGACATTAAAAGCTTTTCAGGCCACTAGACAGGGTGTGGGTATTGTGAACCAGAGACCCACCATGGGCCGTTCAGTTTTACGAGACCCAACATGTTGTCTGGTCTCTGAGGGAACAGGTAGCAGAGTTTTTCAACCTAATCTTGGCTTTTAACCTGAAGAGGGAAAAAGCAGAAGTGACACATATCACAGAAAGGTTTGAAGAGGGGGCCTGAGTTCAAGTCTCAGTGGCTGACCAGCTCCGTGAGCTTGTTTGCTTCCCAAGCCTACCTGAGCCCTGGCTGAGGAAACCAATTCTCTCTACCTTAGGACATGGAGAAAAGGGTTAAAGCAAAACCTCCAGAGCCAGCACCAGTGGTGTTGGCGGGTGCTCCTCAGGCTCAGACTCTCTGTGGCACATGGGATTGTGGGACTCCAGGACTCTGGGAGCAACTATGCCATGTCCCCAAGTGGGATTGCCTAAGATAGCCCTGATGCCACCAGCTGGAGAGGCCCAGAGAGAGAACCTCTTTCTTGGGGCAAGATCCAGAGCCCTCCCTCAGCCTTGGTATCCAAGATTTACTACACTGAGGTCCCAAGTGGCCCTGCTTTAGCTTACCTACCTGGATGTGATAAGTTCTTCTAAGGGCAATAACGAAGCTGGCTCCTGTACAGAACATCCAGCTGCCTCTGCAGTGGGATGTCTTTTGTCATTACCACAGCATAAGTTCCTCCAGGGCTAACGGTCACATCTCTGTCCTCTTTGTGGCTCCCATGGAGGCTACATGAGTGCCTTGTGCCTAGTAAGTGCTCAGTAAATGTCAGTGACATGAATGGTTAGCAGGTTAAAGTTTGGGGTCTGGGTTGTTAAAACATAATGAACTCACACACCCGCAAGGGAATGTTTTCCATATCCTATCTGTGCTTGCATATGTCAAGTTTCAGCAATGCAGTGGCCCACAGCCCACAGTCAGATAACAGCGGCTGGCCTTTCCTTGTGAGCTTATCTGTTGTTGAGCAAACTAGGCCACACAGATGGCCTAGAGCAGGGCCAGTCTCTGACAAGGGAGCCACTGGCTGACCCCAAGTGCTCACATTACTTAACCCCTCTGGTCCTCCTTTCCTTATCTCTAAAACAGGGATTCGGCCATATGACCTTTTCTATTTCTGTGTCTGATCCCCAGAATTCTTACCCTTTATCTTAGCTTCCCCTCCTGGTTCTCTCTTCATCTTCCTTGATTCTTTTTCCTTGTGTATCATTGCCTTAGGCCAGCCAGGGGTGCCCAAAGGCCCAGGTATCCAGAACAAAACTGGAATATCTGGGAAGCTGGGGTGCTGTAGCTCTTCTCATTCTCCTTAAATCCCCAGGCCCATTATGAGAACCAAATGAAAGAACTTACAGAACTTCAGTCTGGGAAACACACTCAGGAATCAATATGCAGTGTTTTTGAATACAGTTCTGAGTTCTGGACCCCCTGAGGCCCATTCACCAACTTCAAATTAACAACCTCTGGGGCCAGTTCCTTTTTCCACTTTCCACCTCAGTTTCCCAATATCCCAGAGACCCTTTCCACATCAAAACCACCTTCACTGACCAGTAGAGTGTGATTTTCAGATTGTAAGTGAGTGGAATTTCCTTTGGGAATTTTACATTTCTCCTGGACCCTAAATCCACAGGTGAAACCTTAATGATAAGGTGGTAGATGAAGCAGCCAGTGGAACTAGTGAGAAAAAATTAACAGGAGAATGTCTGATAACACTGAAATCCCAGCTGTGGCCTACCTCTCACTGACACTGTCTCTCATTGACACTGTCCAAGTAACCCTTGGTAGGTATCAAGGCTCAGAAGTTCTGTGGACTTCTGCCATGGAAGGTCCTATCTCATGGGAAAACACACATGCAGGTAGACTATTGTGCTCACTCCCCAAGTTTCATATCTACAACATCTTATGCACTAGGCTCTAGAAATATAGCAATGAACAAAATGAGGTCCGTGCCCTCAAGGAGTTAATTTGGACAATACAGAGCCACCTGTATTACCATTCTTGTAAGTCAAATTACAAGTTTAACCACAGGCATCCTTAGGAAGATAAGAGAAACAGATTATCATGGGAAGGTTGGCTATGGTTTAGTGAGCAGGCTTTGAAGGAAGAGCATTATTTTCAAAATATCAAATTGAAGGAAAGGCATTGCAGCTTAAGAGAATGAGAAAAGAATTGATAGGGGAAACTCAAAGCTGTTCCTGCATCCCTCCCCATGCCATTAGTTTTCCTGTGTTCAGATGGATGCCCATCACTGATTATGTTCACTGCTACAGCTCTGCCTCAGTTTCTTCATCAGAAAAAAAGGAGAAATAGAGTTTCTTGATGTGGTAACTATAAAGAGAGAGACCTTATTAGTGTCTCTACCACATGGGAAGAGTTCAATAAATGATGTTATTAGTCTCCAGTGTCCAGCAAAAACATAGACTATAAGGGACAGTCCTAGAAATAGCTAGAAGCAGCAGTCTCTGGACTGAAGTGGTGTCCTGGGGGTCACCAAAGATGTCTGTGCTTTGGGGCAAATCACTACACCTCCCTGCACCGTAAGCCTCATTGGTGAGTGGTCTGAAGGTCAATAATTCTATGACCCTTTTGTCATGGAGCAATTGGGGATCATGTGAGAGAGGCTGAGGTGGCCTGAACAGAATTGCAGAGTTGCAGAATAATTGATGTTTGCCTCCAGTGCCCTTCCTCACCCAGACTTCCTTTTCTGAGTCATTTGCCCACATTTTATATCCACCCACTTTCTTCTCCCCAGTCATAAGAAATCATCTCACCAAAATAATTGGTCTCCAGGGGCTAATCTTTCAACTTGTTCTCCCTCCTAGGGATATTTTCATTTTAACAGGTGCCTGGAGCAGTTTTTTGGAGGGCACAAAAGAAATGTTTGGCACTCTCTCAGCTCTCTGGGAGCCTGTGGTCTAGTAGGAGAAGAGAACTAATAAGCATGACATGGTTGACAAGTACAAAGAGATATTAACACAGAGAAGTGGCCAAAGAAGGCTTTGCATGAATTGTGAAACTTGTTCTGGGCCTTGAAATGTGGTTGGAGTTTTAATGGGAAGAAGACAGGGTTTAGTAAGAGCTTGGAGGCAGGAATGAGTAGGGTGGTTGGGGATAACGAGACTGAAGAAGCCGGATCCATATTGAGAAGCATTACTATCTACTGGCGGAGCTCTAAGCAGGGGTAGGGATGATGAGGGAGGGTACAGGAGAGGCAGGATTCTCTTAGCTGACCCCCTGGCTTCTAGCTTGTTCATGTACTCCTGTGCTAGGAAACTAGGGGAAGGTTCGAAGACACAGGAAATTCAACTAGCTAAACTGCCTGTGTGGGTGCAGGCATCCTCAGAACCAATTTGTGAGCCTTGCAAAAATGTTTTAAATTCACATCTAATTTCACTTACGGCTCATTGTCAACAAGCACTGTATTTGATCATCCATTTGTTCCACCAGCATGGCTTCAAATGACCTTTTACGGCTTCCCAAATCAAGTCTCTCATTGGTGAAGGAAGAATTGGCCCCTTGATATATGTGTAGGAGAATTCAGGCAATCCCAACTCAGTTCTGGCAAATTCTTGGCTAATATTTCTTTGGTGGTTGTCTCTCCTCTGTTCTCAGTATTTTTGCTTCCTAGAATACCAGCTAGACAAATATTGAGCCTTATGGATCCATTCTTCATGTTTCTTACCTGCTCTTTTTATATTTTCCATCTCTTTTACCTCTTTGTGCTGCATTCTGAGATCATTCCATGATTGGAACCCCCAGGTCTTCAACTGTTATTTGGCTTTCAGTCTATCCATTCAGATTTCCATTTCAAAAATCAAACTATTAATGTCCATTTTATATTAATTTCTTTATGGATGGCAGTATCTGCTGATATCTCTGAGGTGGTTATTAATTCAGTGTATTATATAGGGCCCTGTTTTCATTGACCAGTAAGTCTTGTTTCCTCAGGTGCAAACTCTTCTGTTTACAGTTTGTGACTTCCTATGGTGTTGGCATTCATCAGATTTTGGTGAGTCTTAATTACATGCTCATTTTTGTGGCTGAAATTCCCCGTAAGGCATCTGGCTGCTTCTGTTTGTCCACCTTTTTGGGGAGGAAGAGCAGAGACAGGACGTTCTGGTGCAGTTTGTATTCCAATCTGTTTACAGGAAGAGTGAGAAAGAGGTGAAACGTGCCACTAGTCAGAATATCTTAGAGTTAGGCTTCTGGGCTCGGGTGTACCCTGCACCTCCCGCTCCAGCCCTCTGTGCCAATAGCTCCTTTGGGAAGAGTCCCTACATCAGCTACTGCTTGATAAGGGGGAAAGACATATTCAGGAACTCCTGAAGCCCATTCCTCAACCTGCTTGTTGCCCCTAGTTTCCTCCTACTCTCATGAATCTACTTTCTCCACATAGGGAGTCCCATTCAGTTTTGTATTTCCTTTGTAGGGATACTCTTCCTTGTGTATGTTGATTTGTTTCCTCTACCAGGTCAATCCTGTCCGGTTTTGTATTTTCAGAATTCCTGGCCCAAGGAGAGCTCCCTTCTTGTTTTAGAGTTCAGTTGTAGCTTTTAAAAATATCTTTTTCTATCCATTCCAGAGATTTGGGGTGACAAAGAAAGGCTGTAATGTATACTTCACCTACTGTCTTGAACCAGTTTACTCAGGAGATTATAAGTGTCACAGGCTTCTGAAAGCAATTCCAAAGAAGTGACTCTGGGGATGTGTTGGCTTCTATCATTGAAATGAGTAGGCTGCATAGGAGTGTCATCTGCTTGGTCCTATAATGTCTGATGTAATAGTTACTCATTAGTCCTGTGGCTCTGAGGCCTGACCCTGTGGCAATAAGGCAGCGTTGTTGATTTCCGAGGTGCTCTAGACTTCATCCACAGAGGGTCCAGAGTTGGATATGGTAAACAGAGGAGGCAGCAGGGGATAAAGAACAAACAGTGATGTACTCAGGAGACCCAGGAGAGCAAATATAGGTCAGATATGGAGGTCTGTGACCCAGCTGGAGGGAGAAGAAACAAGCAGAAATGCACACATATAAAAATGGCTTCTCCCAGAGTGGGTGGTGGAATAGTGAACATGGGAGATTTTGGCCAGGCATGAGAATGCTAATAAAATGATCAACATTTCTCTAATGCAGGGTAAACTTGGAAAAATGGAGTGGGTGAATCCTTCATAAGTGTTAGAAACAGTTTGCACAAGGCCCTGAATGATCTGTGACCAGTTGGAACTTGAAAGTGAGACAATCAGCATTGTTACAGTTTTTATGACATTCTATGTTGTCATAATGGGGAATAATTTACTTTACAGCCCCATACTGTGTGACTTGAGGCAAGTTACTAAACGCATCTGAGCCTTCAGTTTCCTTCCCAGTAAAATGGAGATAATAGAGTCTTCTTTGCCTTGAGATAACTTAGATGAAATATCTACATACACTGTGATAGAGTACAAATGGCAAGCAGGATTTTGCCTGATACTTCTTCTCTCTTGGGAGTTCAGAAGCAAAGCAAAAATGAACGAGAGAGAGAATCCCTTGAAAGAGATAAACCCTCAGGTAAGCATTCCAGGGATCCCTGCAAAGCTCTGAAATGCCACAACCAGCGAACCAGACATGTTCTCTCAAGGTGTCTACTCCTTCAGCAAGGGCCTTCTGTTCTAGGTACTACATCAGGTGATGGGCACCTGAGGAACATGGTTGACAGGCCCTGTCCCACCTGAGGAACATGGTTGACAGGCCCTGTCCCTAGAGCTCATGACCTAGTAGTGAAGGCAGGCCTTGAACTGGTAAGCATAACATTGAGACAAGGTTTATCAGAGAGAGCATGCATGGTCCTATAGGAGTATGTAACAGAAAACCCCTTCCAGATTCCCCAGATGAGGTCAGGTGCCTACTCAAATTCAATCTGAAAGATAGTATTTTCCAGGAGAAGGAATGGCAAAGGGGTGACTTATTCCAGAGAGAGGGAACAGTGTGTATAAAGGCTCTGGTGGTTAAGAAGAAAATGCTCTTACCAAAAGTAGGAAAACTTCTTTCCAAATTATGCAGACACTATTCCAGTAATTGGAGGCAGATCTTATTTGTGTGGAGGGTCTCTGGAACAGCTGGGCTGTAAGTTCTTACATGGTTTCCTGACTCATTGGGGGAGTAAAATGGGGGACGGCCCCATGTGCAGGTGCACTCGCCTGAATTGATTGCCACCATTTCTCATTAAAGTCACTATTGACCTGGGCACAATGAGGGATCCCTGTCTCCCATAAAAACCCAGTTAAAGTAACTCAGAGGAATCTTTACTCAACAGAATATTTTGAGAAGAAATTTCATTTTCAGTTTGTTTTGCTCACAAGTGAATGGGGAGGGAGGCTTTCCGGTGTTTCCACTCCTCAGGAAAAGTTTGGAAGCCTTTAACCCCATGTTTAGCTGAGACAAAAGTTGTGGCTTGCCTGCTATTGATTCCAAGTTCTACATGGGAGCTGCTAATAAGGGTCCTAAGAAATCAGCCAAGGGGTACAGAGGAAAACTCCCCTTTGCTTGGATATGACGTAGGCAGAGAGTACGTCTGGAAAGCATCTGAAGGTGACAGGCTCTGTAATGATGGATGAGTAAGGTGTTTGCCAAAGAGCTCTTTCCACACTCCTGCCAGTGCTATAAGAAGCAGTCCTTTCCTCACATGATGGGAACCATCCTGAAAATTATTGCCCCAAAAAGAATGAAGTGGCCCAAATAGTTCAGCCAAATCCTGAGTATTATTCCCTCGATTTATGGGAGCCCTAATTTTGCTCATATAGAACCAGACATTCAGAGTTAATATCTTTCCACCAAGAGATACTTAATGGGTAAGGCAGTATACCTATATCACTGTGGCAGAATGCAAAGTAGGCATTCCTGAAAGAAATGTTTCTGTACAGCTTATCAAAAAAAAGCACGGAGCCTAGAGATAATGCCCTCTGTCCGCTGCCCCCACTCTAGGGATCTTAAAATGGAAAAAAAAAAAAAAAAAGATAAAATCTGCTGCCAGCTTAGCTGTACAATCTTTAGGTCTTACAAAAACTACACAGAACCTATATTTATGAAGCTCCCATTTCTGTGAAAATCAAGACAGAAGCCACTGGTTATTTAGCCCAGTTCTCGAACCTGAGAATTTGGAAATTTGGCATTTATAGGAGAGGAAGATATTTACTTTGGATATTTACCCATAAGTCCAGCAGGTGAGGAGTGGGCATGACAGCCCTGCATATATCATTCTGGGCTCACCTCTAAAAATTCTGATCCAGTAAAGGCCTGGCTTTGACCTATGTGGTAAATCCCCAATATACCATTTAATAAACGGGTAACCTTGGTTGGGCAAGTTACTTAACCTCTCTGAGCCTCAGATTCCATAGCCTTGTAATGGAAGTAGCACCTACCTTCTAGAGTGGTTGGTGAGGATTTTAGAGTTCGTTTACTTAAAGCACCTAGTACAATGGCTAATACATATTCATTCCCCAATAAGTGATAGCCAGCCTTAATGGTAAAATAAATACCTGTCAAAAGACAATGATGTTAAGAAGAAGAAAAATATTCAACTAAGAGCTATGTTTTGAGAAAAGATGTATAGTCAGACAGCTTGGCATTGGAGGTGAGGGTAGAGTGAGGGTTATATATCAGTAGAGAGAGACTCTTGGACTGGTTTGCCCAAAACACTCCCAATGATGCCTATTGTCCCTGCACCATTAATAGTATTCCCTTTACTCTCAAAAATGTTCCAGTTTAGTAATAAATTTTATAATCACCTTAATTATATGTGATTCTTCAGTGTGCTTCCAGAAGCAGTCACCCCCTTCCTTCTGCCTGCAGCATCACACTACAGTGACTGCAGCTATCAGTAATTATAATGGTTACATTTTATTGAACACCAAACTTTACCTTGCTACATCCAAGCCTCACAATAAGTCCCATAAAGATTTTACTCTCATATCCATTTGCATATGTGGCTTAGAGAGATGAAGTAGCTTGCCTAAGAGTTTAGATTTCACAAAGCATAGAACTTGGGGCTGGATGGAATAGCAAGCTTCTGTGTGGCCTTCAGTCTAGAGAAGGGCAGAGCAGGTAGTAATTCTGTGAGGGTGAGGAGAGCCGCTCTGGAAATTTCCCTTGCCAGTAGAGCTGGTCTCCCATGACCTCCAGGGTCTGAACCACAAACACCTCTGGGAAGGGTGCAGAACTCAAAGGAATGTTGGCTCTTGGGTTGGTGACCAATAGGAGCTTTGCCTCCATGCCAGAGTGGAAGGAATTCCAAACAGGCCCTAGCTTCTTGGACACTGTGCTCCAGTGCCTGAGCCCAGGGCACTGAGGTCAGTCTCAAACAGCACCCTTCTCATTGCAATATTTTCTTCCAAATACTATGCCAAAGTGCTAAACCATACAAAAACAGCAGCAACATGAGGATCAAACCCTCTTTCCCTTTTGTGGTATCTTTTAGACTATAACTCTCAATCCTACTTGTGGATCACAACAGACATTTTGTGCCTACACATATATATATATATCAGTAAACGTAAAAATAATAATAGCTAACACTTATTGAGCACTTACTGTGCACCAGGCACTGTGCAGAGCGCCTTGTAGGTAATATTCTCACTTAATCCTTATATGAACTCTAGGAGTTAGGCACTAATACTGAAGTCCAGAAACTAGCAACAGCTGTCCAAGGTCACCGAGCTACTGAGCGGTAGAACCAGACTCAGATCCTGGCAGTGCAGCTCAGAAGCATACTTTGATCCTCTCTACTGTTTCTTGCTTTCTTCTCTCTCCTCTGCTCTGTACTGGTAGCTAATGTTACATGAGCTACCTACTTCCAAAGGACCAGAAGCTCCTTGAGCAGGCACTAAGTAGGACTCTAGAGCCCTGCCAGAGGATGGAACTAAGTTTGTCCTTATAGCTAGGATTGTGTGCTTTCCAAATCACTGCTTCTTCTCCACAAAGCTTTCCTGATCTCCCCAGTCCCCTCTCCCACGTGTCTTCCTTTATTGCCCACGACCAGGGTCAGCACTTGTGAGCTTCTCATCACTTCTTGTGACATTTCTAACATGCCTTTATGCCAGTGTAACCCAGGTGCTTTTAAGCATGTGGCTTGACTTCCAGGTTAGATTGTAAACTATCATGCCTCTCTCTCCAGTCACTTCCCAGCAATGCCCCTGTCAGTCTCTACAGCACACTTGTATGATCTAGAAAATTCCACATCTGGGAGGAAAACTTTGGAAAAGGCTCCCTTTCAGTGGACCTTGGACTGGATTCCAGTTCCTCCTGCCCCTGCACTTCTTTCCCACCGCCCTCTGTATCTAGCAGAAGGGCTAAGAAAGAAGTGCTCAGTACCTATCTATGTATTGGCGGCCTGGAATTCTAAGGTAGGCTCTGTTGAAATTGTTGCAAATATTTACAAAAAACAAAGAGGACTATAAGAGTGGTTTTCTCTTTAAAATGAAAGTCTGATTTATCCAATTAGAAGAATTCAAATCGAAAAAACTAAGGCAGGGCGTCATCCATCTTAAGTAGATGACTGAATGTCCAAGGAACCAAAGTGGGCCACAGCAAATGCTGCTCACGACAAATTTGACAAAAGCTTGAGAAAGTGGGAAAGTCTTAGGATGCTTTGAGTTTAACTAACTTCCATCTCCAGCCCCTACCATGATTTACAAGCTGTGGCAGTTTAGGAAAATCACAAAAGCTCTCTCCTAGCCCCAGATTGTACATCTGTAAAATGGAGCTAATGATTCCTGCCCTCTCACCATCCAGAGGATGATGTAATCACTAGAGGAGATTGTGAATCTCTAGTACAAGCACCCAGAGAATTATGCTAGGCAGAGTTAGGGCTTAGCATTGCTATCCCCTGTAACATCTGTCAAATTATCAAGTAGTCAAAGCAAGAAAGGAAGGAAGGAAGGAAGGAGGAAGGAAGCAATGAAGGAAGAAAGAAAGAAAAAGAAAGAAAGGAAGAAAGAAAGAAAGAAAGAAAGAAAGAAAGAAAAAGAAAAGAAATTGCATGAAAAATAATGGTGAATGCGTTGCACAGGATCAGATTCTGGCAAATGCTTAAGTTTAGGAATAACTGGAGATAGCTGGAAACATTTTGGCTATGTGCAAGAAAAGATGGTATAAGGAAATTACCCAGAGAGAGACCACATTGTGTTCTTCAGTTTCAAGGGAGATTTTTAGGGGTGAATTGGGCACTGCACCTAGCTTCTTTTGGTTCTAAGATGACCAGCTCTTTTGCCAAGGGAAACTTCATACGGCTTTCTTGTAGAGTTGCCATGGGTAAGGAGGCAGGGTGGGTGGCATTGTTCTTAGGGCTGGAGAAACCAGCAGTGGTAGAACAGTTCTCAAATGGAAGAATGCTAAACTCTGGAACTAGCCCTATTAATACGTTTAAAAATGAGTCAAAAGAGGGAGCAGATTGGAAAGCTCTCTAGAGGTAGAGGGAAATGCCAGACAGATGGGGAGAAACTATAGGAAGCCAGTAGGAGTGGGCTGAGAAGAGGCTGAGGATTTTCAATGTGGGCAAAGATAGGTGATGCATTTTGCAGAAAAAAAAATGACCCAAATTATGCTTATGACTCATTGACTTTTCTAGAACTCTGAACTCCAACTAAGTGCAAGGCATGGTATTAAGCCAGGCAGGTAGGGAGGACTAAAAGGATACCGTCTGTGCTGTTAAGGAGGTTTTGATACAGCTAGAGAGAAAGGCATGAATACAAATAAAAATCACAAGGCTTTCTGTGATAAACTCCACAGGAAAGGAGTATGCAAATTATGACAGTGGAATAGCAAAGGATTGACTCTGATCACAGAAGAGGATGGAAGTCAGGAACTATCTCACAAGGAAGAAGTCTTTCTGGTGTTGTGGGATCATTAGGACTCTGTGGAAACTAGATGTCAAAGTGCTCTTGGCAATGGTATAGGACACTAACTCGGGTATATTCTGAGCATTTTCATGGAAGGCATTGGTCCTAAAGGACTGCCGAAGCCTTGGTGAATGTTCAGAAATTTTAGGAGAAGCATTAACTATGAGGAAGTCTGTTTAAGTCAACCCAGAGCATACATGAGTTAAACCATGTGATAATATGCATCCAGTGTAACTAAAAACGTCTGACCCCTTTGCTACATTGCCAAAGCACACACACACAAAGCTCACAAAGAGGTTGATCTGAACCAGCTGAGCTGGAGAGCAGTTACCAGGAGTTTTCAGGATACAAGCATCATTTAGAAGCTCAGAGATAGGGGCACCTGGGTGGCTCAGTGGGTTAAAGCCCTGCCTTCGGCTCAGGTCATGTTCCCAGGGTCCCGGGATGGGAGCCCTGAATCAGGCTTTCTACTCAGCAGGGAGCCTGCTTCGTCCTCTCTCTGCCTGCCTCTCTGCCTGCTGTCAAATAAATGAATTAAAAAAGAAGAAGAAGAAGAAGCTCGGAGATGGCCTCTTAGGCTATTCTAGAGTTAAGAGCTTGTTGACTCTGAAACAAAAGTAAGAAGCAGGCAGCCAGGATCAGCCAAGACCTTTGTATAAATCTTGAAATGAGTAATTAGCATTATTAACATATCCCTTCAGAACTTTGATATAAGAAAAGAGATATCCTTAGTTAATTATAAGGAAATAACAATAGTAAATATGCTTCTCTTATTAATTTTTTTTGGGGGGGGCAAGTGTTCCAGTTTGAACTAGCCAGTTCATCACAGATGGCACAAATGCCTTGATAGAGTCAACTATAAGAGCACTTGTGTTATATATGTGGTAATGAGAAGGAGTCCTTCTCCCTGGGGTAACCAAGGAGGGCTTCAGAGAGCTCACCAGGGAGCAATAGGATTCCAAAGAGGGAAGCGTGGGGCAGGTCTTTCCAGGGAGAGAGAACATCATGGCTGTGAAGGCTTGCTGAAGTGGGTGATGGGCAAAGTACTGAAGTCTTCTGATTCCGGGCAATCTCTTCCTGCCCACCATCCCACCCCCATATTCAATTGCCCTTTTATCTCTGCAAGTCTTGCCTCTCCCCTGCCTCTCTCTTCTCAATGCCGCCTGTGAGCTAAGGCTCTTGCCAGCCCTCCTTCGGAAGAGAGTCACACAAATGCCCCTGCCCCCTTCTCTCCTTCCACCAATTCTTTCTCCTTCCTGCTGACAGGTTTTCAAAATGCAGCACTCACTATGTCACTCCTTGGTTTAAAAGCTTGAAGACCTCCCCCACTCCTCAGTGCTAGGTTTACTTTTATTAATACAAGATTCCCCCACTCTTGGCAAAAGAACACATCTGGACTCCCTGTTCTTTAGTAAAGAAAAGATAGCTGTAGGCCGAATCTGGAAAACAGACTACGGTGACAAGTCCTAACTGTTCGACCATCTCAAGAAGGCAGAGGTATGCTTTCTCCTTTGGCAGGCAGAGCAGGGGCCCATTGAGTAGCCATTAGCAGGGAAGCTCAGTCCCTGAGCTGGCCCCAGTGGATCACAGAAGTGGTAAAAGCAAAAAAGGCATTGCCCACCCTCAGAGAGCTTACAGTTCTAGTAAGGGAGGCCCACAAACAATATACAGATAATCACTCAACTCAGTACTTAGCTGCAGTTCTGGGATAGAAAAAGGTGAGGATTCAGGAAAGATTAAACCAGGTTGGATATGGTATTTGAGGCCTTGGGAGAACCTGAAATTGCCTAGCAACACTGTGCTATGAATGAGAGAAGCTCCCAAAGAACTCAAAAATTCAGAATTTGGGGAGAGGAAGAATAGGCAAAAGATCCCAAGAAACGCCAGTCAGAAGGTATAAGGAAGAAATAGCATTTATCACCAAAGACAAGAAGAGAGAGTGTTTCAAGGAGCCGGATATGGTCAACTGTATCGAATGTTGCAGGGAGGTCAAGTCAGATGAAGACAAAGTTTATATTGATAAAGCAAGGAAGCTACAGTGACCTCAGCAAGAGCACTTTCTGCCAAGTGGTGAGGTAGGAAGCCAGACTGGAAAGGGGAAGAGGAGACAGTGGAGACAATGCCCGTGTATAACTGTTAAAAAAAAAATTAAAAAGCTTGGCTCTAGATGGAGGGGAGAGAGATTAGGTGAGAATTTGAGGGATGTGTTCAGTTAAGGGAAGTTTTGTTTGCTTGGCTTTGTTTGTAATGGAGGATTCTAGCATATGTTTAAGTGAAATCCAGGTATGAGGCAGAGATTGAATATTTGGGTGGGAAAAGGGAGCGAATATCCTGATGGAGCAGGGCTTTCTTTAAGCAGGAGGAGATGAGATTTTGGCTGGAGGGGAGACCTGTGCTCTGTTGTCATATAGGTATGAGGAGAGGACGGGTACAAACACAACTGACCAGTGTTTTCTGTCAGGCCTCTTCTCTGGGAATAAACGGGTTTGGAAGCATGAAGCTCCGAGAAGAGGAAATGAAATTGTGATTGTGAATGTGGCTTGAGAGCTTCTAGAAAAGTGCAGTAGTACTGCTGGCCAGTGCCAAGGGGCCCAACAAGCCTGGAGAACTCAATGAAGTGAGATTTATGACAAAATGTCCAGGCAGGTCATTTTCTTCAGTAAGGCTCGTCTGCTTAGCACAAGCATGGATTGTTCTGCAGGTCTTGGCCAGGCAAGGACTTTTGGAAAGAGCATGATGCACTCAGTAATCTGTTTAGGACACTCTGGGAAGAATTATTGCCTCTAAGGAAGATATAAAGGACGAAAAGACAGAAGGAGGGTCACGGACAGAGAAGGTGGAGGGACCACTGGCATGGAGATCTCACAGTGAAGGCACCTGAGAGAACGAGCTGGAAGAGGTGGCAAGAGAATGAGATTTCAGGGGAGATACACATTGGAATGATGCTAAGATCCCAGCTGTGCCCAAGGGGGTGGCTGAGAAGGAGGGAGATTGTCACAGAAGGAATGAGTGTCAGGTAACACAGCAACCAGGGTGTTCTTGCTTCCATCAGTCACAAGGACACTTAGCTGTTTTGGATGATGGGGTTGAGGGAAAGATGTGTAGAAGGAGACTAAAGGCTTCTGTGACTAGGGGAGACAGACAGATGCTGTGAAACCTCAAGCAGGTTTCATCTCTTTAGAAAGAAAAAGGGAATAATTGTCCAGAGGCAGCACTCAGGAAGGCACCAACATGGGACATTGGAAACCTAATGGTGCACACACATCCTTTACTTGAGCAGACAGATGGGAAAACAGGGTTCTCAGGGGTCAGCCCGAGTATGGTACAGAGACAGAGCTGGAAAGATTGCTGGGGAAGAAGAGGAGTTGGTGGAGCCTGGGGAAACAGGGAATGGGAGCTGGAGCCTCCAGCTGGAGGCAGGCAGAAAACACAGCAGTTCCAGGAACAGCAAAGTTTAGTGACAGCTCTGGCATACCGCTCAGTCAAGTCTTGTGTTACCTAATACCCTCCGTGCAACCTGTAGCAGCTCTGGATACATAGTAGAGGTCAAGATCACCCACATTATAATGGGCATGGTTCCCCAGATCGTGGTTTTGGAAACCCATTTATGTCACTTCAGAGTGCACAGATGATAAATTATACCCAATGGGATGAAGGATTAGTCACCAACTTTACAAAATAACTCTATAAAAATAACGTTAAGTAATCACTCCTGAGTCAATGAACAACTTTCTCTACATTAAATCCCTATTTTCCTCTCCCTTTCCAGTGTCATGTGCCCTACACTCTACCCAGCTATACCAAACTAGTCCTAACTTCCCAAGCACACCACCCCCATTTGGGTCTCTTGAGATTGTGTATGTGATGTTCCTCCATCTGGTCTAGTCCCTGGGGTGGGGGGCAGGCTAGCTAGTGCTACCGGATCACTCTTTATGCCCTCTCCTTATTAAGTCAGCGGAGGATTTTTCATTGTTTCAGGGAAGCAGAACACAGAAGGAAAAACATTTTCCTGGTTTTTGAATTTCAAAATCCAGGCCCTGTAGGGGTAGGCAAGGACTGGCCACATTCACAGCTTTGGGGAAAAGCACAACTTAAAGGAGCAAGGCTTCTCACCTCTGCCTTCCAGAGAGAGATGACATCTCCTCCTGGGGGAGGTAGAAGTGATGGAAAAGGAGAAGCTGATGCGGGAGCCGGACAGCCTGGAGGAGGAGGCTCTCTGCAGGAATTAGGGCACAGGACCATCTTCTGTCACATTTCCCTGCCTTAACTGAAGTTCCCATCTGTAACCCGCTCACCCTGCTTACCTACTCATCTTGTCTTACGTTGTGCTTTAAATTTGCTTTTGCTGCCATAATTTAAAATTTTGAATATCTCAAACTTTAAAATTCAGGTTTCAGGCCTCTGTTAAGGAAAAACCCAGGAGATCTGACACACTGGACTCACATTCCTCTGTGGCCACAGCCTGTTGGTCCTTTCAATGGGGCAGGCACCCTCCTTTCCCCCCTAATTATTATACCCTCATCATTACCTGCCCGACCTTTGTAGCTCTCTGAGCTTCACGTACCCTGATGGCCACCAGGCCAAGGTCAGTGACTATGACCGGGCTTGATAAACCTAGTTATAGCCTCAGAGACAAAGCAAATCTTAGTTTCCCCCAACACTAAGAAAGAGTCGGTTTCCTTTGTGCCAAGGTGCACTAAGCCTCTGTTCACTCTGTAAATCTGGCCCAATGTGCAGCCCAGACTCAGCTGAGGAAGACTTCGCTTTCTTCCTGGACAAAAACCTGCCAGATCCAACTCTCTCCTGCCAGGCTCAGAAGGGCAGAGATGACTCTGGATAATGCTCTCACATGTCACATTATGTGCGCAATGCTTTCCTCTCACTAAGGGGCGCTTGCATATTTGCCGACAGAGCGGCGAGTGTTGGCATATCCTGAGAGGTTAAACTATGTACCCAAGGTCTCCCAGCTAATCCGTGACCTCGGTAAAGACCCAGTCCGCCTCTCTTCCCCGCCAGTACCCTTGCAGATTATACTGCTTCATCCTGCCTCTGGGAAAGGCTGGGTTCGAGGCCCTTCCCTGACAGGCAGAAGGAAAAGCACCTCCCTCCTCACACAGGTGGAGGTGGATAAACTTCTGCCAGTTCCTTCTCTAACCCGTGGAGTCAAGGATTAGTCCAAAATTTCTAGCATGCCTTGACCCATTTAATGGAACCTTCCAAGTTTATTTTTACTTCTAAATCCATGAGTTTTAACAGGTTTATAGGGCATGTTTCCTAAAAAGAGCTCTTATCTGCTCTTGACCTTTAAAATAAGCATGACCTGGACCATGTGGAAAAAGCTGGAGGCAAACAACTGGCAAATCAAAGAGGTCCGGCCACTAATCGATGATGGGCTAGGCGCGCGAAATTTCTCTAAGGTCTGGTCTTTTGTTGCGGCTGGGTCATTGTCTGACTAGGAGTATTCATTCTGGAAGGAAAGGCAAGGTATTGAAAGAGAGCCTGATGTATTTTACTACTCTCTCTGTGGACTTGGCTGTTGTCATGGTTACTTTCTTCAAAACAACAAATTGGGACTTTCACCCTTATTCCACACTAGAGAGGAAATCAAAGAACAGGGAGGACTGTAACCAGAAGAATCTAATGAGAGCAGGACTTGCCTTGCTTCTACCCTGATATACTTCCTACTCTGGAGAGCAAGTCTAACCTACATTCCAGACTCTCCATCATGGGCTTCAGTCTCTGTCCCTCCTGGTCAGGGTGAATGGAGCCAAACCTTTCCCTTGATGGGCACTGGATGCTTTCTGGAGTGAAATCAGTCCAGCTCCTCTCCTTGCGGGAATCCATGGCTGGAGCCCCTGGGCAGGCAGGGCGGGGAAGGAGAGCACTGTTCCCACACAGGCTGCTCTGTAGCTGGGACTGACCACAGAATTTGCAAGGCCCAGTGCAAAATAAAAATGCAGAGCCCCTTTCTGGTTCAGAAAGCAGGCAAAAGGACTTTTTCTTTCTTTTACAGTCTTTCTTTCCACCTGTCATGGTGTCTTTCATAATGTTGTGCTACTTGGGGCACAGGGATACTCGATGGGCAAATACAGACCCTCCCAGTTGCCCGGAGGCCCCCCACCCTATGACTCAGTCCCCTGACTGTGCACCCAGTCCCCCCATTCTTCTCATGCACTGTCAGGCAGAGGGCAACAGTGTTGGCTGGGCAGGGAGGAGAAAGATCAGGCAGTGGAGAACTTATCCCCATTCCCAGGGAAGCCACAGAAGAGGTGACCCTGCATGAGTTAAGGGTCCAGGTTCCCCATACATCCCCTATCCCATTGGACTTCGCTTACAAATTCAAAGATAAAATGATTAAGAACTTCCTTCCTCTGACTGCAGAGCGTTAAACCTGCTCATGGGTGCCCCTCCTGAATTCTGAGCCCTATGTGACTGTCTTGGCTGATGGGCTGCCCAAGCAGCTGGCCTTGCTGCTCCTCCTCCTCATGCTCAAGGGAGCTTGAATGCCAGGGCTGGTCCCAGTGTGCACCAGGCATTGTGCCTGGCTCCACTCCCCCCACCCAGCCTGAGGGGAAGGTCCATATTAAAACAGACAAAGAGGAAAGCAAAGTAGAAGACTCAGTGCTCCCTAGGTTTCTTCTAGAACACCGTTCAAACTGTTTTAGTGTACAGGGGGTCCTGCATCCATTACATCAGACCCTGTCTCCCTCCAACCCTTTAAAACCACTTTACTGAGGCATAATTGACATACAATAATCCTCAAATACTTAAAGTGTACAGTCTGATATGTTTTAACATACACGTACACAATTGCGAAATCATCCCCAGAACCAAGATAACATTTTCTTCCCCCTTTGGTAATCCATCCCTTCATGTGCCCTGTCCTCCACACAGCTGTGGATCTGCTTCCTGTCACTATTGATTAGCTTGCATTTTCTAGATTTTTATGGCAGGGTAATCCTACAACCCGTGCTCTTTTCTCTCTGGCTTCTTTCACCCAGTACACTGATTTTGAGAGCCATTCACGCGGCTGTGCTCATCAGCGGTGTGTCCCCTAATGCTGCTGAGTTGGGTTCTATTGCATAGTCAAACGACGGTTTATCCCTTCATTTGTTAATGGATACCTGGGTTGTTTCCCAGTCTGCGCCATGTCCTATAAGGCTACAGGGAATGCTAGTATACAAGAGCATTGTACGGTAGATACAGGTTTAACTTTTGAAGAAACTTCCAAATGATCTACATACCCCCACTTTCCCACCAGTAGTATATGAGAGTTCCAGTTGCCCCACATTCTCACCAACTGCTTGGCGCGTGCCAGGCTTTTAATTGTAGCCATTCTAGAGGTATCTGTTTGGGGTCTTAATTTGCAGGTGCCTGATTTTCTGATGATTTTGAACATTTTTTTAGTAGTTTCCTAGCCATTCATGTATCTTCTTTTGTGAAGTGTCTGGTCAAGTACTTTCCCTGTTTTTTAAAAATCGGTTTGTCTTGGGGCGTCTGGGTGGCTCAGTTGGTTGAGTGTCCTGACTCTTTGATTTCAGCTCAGCTCAGGATCTCAGGCTTGTGGGATCAAGCCCCAAGTCGAGTCTGCTTAGGATTCTTTCTCTACCCCTCTTTCTAGCTCTTCCCACACCTCCCTCTCTAAAAAACAACAAACAAAAATTGGTGTGTCTTACTGAATTTTAAGAGATTTTTATAAACTGCATTCTGGATTCAAGTTCTTTGTCTGATTTGTGTTTCAGATATTTTCTCCTAGTTTGTGGTTTGCTTTATTTTCCTAATGTCTATTATAGATCAAAAATTTTAAATTTTTGATGAAGTCCAATTGTCAAGCTTTTCTTTTACTAATGGTTCATGCTTTTGTGTGTGTGTTCTAAGAAGACTTTGCTGCTCCATGGTCACAGAGATTTTTCTCTTGCTTTCTTACAGAAGTTTAATAGTTTTATATCTTTCTTTTAGGTCCCTGATCCATGCTGAGTTATTTTTTCTCTATGGTTGAGGTAAGGGTTGACGGGCTCTCCCCTCATAGATATCCAGTTGATCTAGTGCTATTTGTTGAAAAGACTTTCCTTTTCCTGTTGAACTGCCTTAGTATCTTTAGTTAAAAATGGGCAATATAGGGGCGCCTGGGTGGCTCAGTCAGTTAAGGGTCTGCTTTCGGCTCAGGACATGATCCCAGTGTGCTGGGATTGAGCCCCCACATCAGGGTCCCTGCTTGATCAGCAACCTGCTGTTGGGAGTGTGGTTCCCTACTAAGTTCACAGAAAGGCCCACTTCTCTGGGTAGCTCCTAACTGGTGACTAGATATAGTGGGGGTGCTAGTGCTAGCCCTTCCCATGCAGGACAAGACTCTTCTAACAGGAAATCCTTGTTTCAGGACTCTCCATTTCTGGCCAAAACTCTTGCTCAGGACTACGGTGTGGTCTCAAGCCCTCTCCATACAATTCTTCCTTCCCTCTCTCCTTTCACAGGTGTCAGACTAGCACTGGGTTCTGACTGTTTCCCGACCTGTTTCTGCTCCCTCCTCTTTTATCCTTCCCATTATTTTCCCCTATAAATCTCTTGCATATCATATCTAATCTAGTCCTGGTGAGAAGTCTGACCTTCTCAAAGGTCCTTGCATCCTGAAACCTTGCTACTATACTAGTGCCAGTAGTTTTGTCTCTGCTCCCCTTTCCTTTTGAAATAAAATTTTCTTGGGACCCCAGTGCTGTAATAAGAGTGGAGTGTGGTGGGGTTATGGACATTGCGGAGGGTATGTGCTTTGGTGAGTGCTGTGAAGTGTGTAAACCTGGAGATTCACAGACCTGTACCCCTGGGGATAAAAATACATGTTTATTAAAAAAAAAAAAAAAAAAGAGAGGAGTGTGGGTAGCTGATGTTCCTCCTTCTACCAGCTTCTGTCTCCCTCGCCAGAACCGACCCTCACCTTCAAAACTGATCTGGGGAATTTCTGAAGAGCCCCAAGACTCTAAGTAACATAGCTAAACAATCCACTGTTCCAGAGAAGGGGGTATTTACTCAGCGTCTCCCCCAATATTTTATAGGTGTTTTATCCCAATTTAGTCTTTAAAAGAAAACAGAAATACCTTGTAAGATAAGTAGAAATGATTCCCTTCTAAAGGTGAAGAAATAAGAGATTAAATCTCCTTGAAATGGCCTCAGTTGGTTGCTGTCTACAGAAGGATTAAAATGCATCTGTCTGACTCCAGAGTTCATGCTCCTCCCTCCTGCCCCAACCTGGCTATTTCCCAGGCTGACAGAGGCAGACAGCTGTGAAAGCCCCAGCTTTAGACTGGCTCAGCCTGGCATTCATTTAGCACATGAGCTTACAGGTCAGGAGACCCCCAGGGTGCCGACAGCCCAATCTTGTTTCCCAGCTTCCTCTTCCACCCACAGTGCTTTTGGAGGATATCCGTGACCTCTTGCTCACCCGTCTGACGGGACTGTTTGCAGGCCTAAGCATTTTTTACTTCTGTGCTGCCTTAGCACAGAACATCTTAGACCTGGGTGATCCAGTTTGCTTTGGGTTCTCTTCTAAAGTCTCTGGTCACCTTCCATCTGTCCTCTCTGATTTGTAGTTTGGGAGACATAGTTAACATTTCTCCTTAGAAATGTTAGAAATCCCCCCCCCCCGGGGGGATGGGCATATTTAGAGTATCTATCCAAACCTCATTGAAAAACAAGCTCGTGATATTTCTACCTAAATGGGTAGCTAATTCCTAATTTCTGCTATTTCTAGGGATTCCACCACCCTTTTGTTTCCTTGCCTCCTTTACTTCTCCCATTAAACCACCAACCCTAGCCCATTTGCTTCCAACCTGTTTTGGGTTGGGCTCTATCTCTGCAGCTGTTGCCCAGGCCAGGGCCACATCAGCTCACTTTTGATTAAGTCAAGGATATCAAAATACTGACCTTCTAGTCTCTGGACTCCCTCAGCCAGGGTCAATAATACATGGACAAGAATCTTTCCTTTCTCTCTGGCACTTTTTGCCACAGGTATCCACAATCTAATGATATTCAACAGCCAGGAGCCTGCACCAGCAGATTTTGTATTGGTGCCCGAATTTCTGTTCACTAAATCTGAACCCCTTTTTCAGATGTTTAAGGTTATCCATCTCTCAGCATCCCATATCACCACTTTCATTATTCATACTATTGCTCTGTATGGAACTCTTTCAGCCAAGAGCTGAAACCCAGGCTCTGCTGGTCCTCTTAAATGGGGCCTGATTATTCTCTCTTGCTTGCTTTTGCCTGAATGCCAATATTCAAATCTCCCCCCTCATTATAAACCTGAAGCCTCTATTTTCTTATTCTAGGACTTCTCCTCTAACTCTTTCCAGGCTTCAAGATGTGAGTTCCAGGGTAAATCTTTTAGGATATGCTTGTAAATATCTTATTTGCTATTAAGCTAGCTCTGGTGAACAGAAGTTCCCACATTAACTGGAAATGAATATCATGAGGCTATGAGCTTCTTCAAGACAAGGACCATGTCTTATTTAACTTTATATCACCAGCACCCAGCACAGTGCCAGGCACATCATTTAAGTACAGTAAACATACGCTGGATAAATGAACACCACATTGTGGTGTTACCCCCACCCCCTTCAGCAAGTTCCTTAAATACAAAAGAGTTTCAACTGCCTTATCTGGAAAATTGTACTTAGAATCCTGACATCAGAAGTCATGAACATTAAATAAGAAAACCTATGTAAAGGTCCTAGCACTGAACTTGGCAGAGGGTGCCATGCTTGTGAGTTCACACATTCCTACTAACTTTATAGAAATATTGTCAGAACCATGGACTTCTCCCAATTGCTTTTGCATGTCAGTGTATTTTTGCTGGGTCTTCTTTTGAGGCGGTATCAATTGCAAGCATGGGGGTTTTAATAGTCTTGGTCCAATAGGACTACTGTTAATTTCTGGTGTGGGACTTGGCTGCAACAATTCTGATATACAGATACATGCTGGTTTATCTTTTAAAGGGATTCCATAAATGCATACTCTGTTTGGATGCCAGGCTTCATTGACAGTGGAGACTATCTTCCCCTCCCTTTCTTTGAACACTCACTGTGTTCACTGTAACACTGAACTTTGCATAGTTATAACTAGCAGGTGGAATGAGAATTATTAATCCTGAGGATCTGTTAAATGAGTTTCATGGATTTAGTAATTTTTATACTTCAAGTGGCCATTTGTCCCTAACATGAAATATGTCCTCAGTTTTTCTATCTGTAAACTAGAGGTAATAGTTTGTACTCTCACCCCCTTAGGATTAGCATTTATCATGATACAGAGGAAAGAGCACTGGACTGGGAGTCAAGAGAACAGAGCTCTATCCTTCATAATGACTAGCTGCATAGACCTTGGGCATATCATTCAACTTAGTCCCCTCACCTCCAAAATGATAAGTGTAAATTAAGCAATTTTTAAGTCAGTTCCCAAGCTTAAAATGATGGTTTTTTAAAGGAGGGAAACAAGTTAAGTAACCCCCTTCGTCTACCCAAGGACTTTCTATGCACTCTGCAGAGAGGGGGATTTAGCCTATACTGGCCATAGTAGATATGTGGCGTCTATATGCCAACCATAAGGCAGGAACTCAAAGAAAGTATATGCATGTCTTATTGAGGACAAAAACCCAGGGAAGTAGAGGCATGTGGATTACTTGGGATGCTTTTGCACAAAGCATATTATTTTTGTACAAAAATCGAACCTAGAACTATTCATTCTTTTCAGACTTCCTAAGCTGTGCACCAGCCCTCTGACTTATGGTTGGAGGGATTACCCCTCAGCATACCCCAGCAGAGAGGGATTGGAAAAAGAAGCGGGAGCTTGCCTCTTCCACCTATTGATGTATTAGGTCCCCTCTCCAGGGATGGACTCCAGTGCAGCCGGCGAAGAGCTGCCCTTGGTGTTCACTTGATGATCATGCAAAGTTCAAGGCAGGTCATGCCACTGTCAGCTCCAAACCTTCCTGATCCATATAACATCTCAGACTCTACATGTGCCCATATATACCGTCATATTTTCCAGATGTAGGAGAGAGCCAAAGGGTTTCTAATTAAAAGACCCGAGTTTGAGTCCCACCTATACAAACTGCATGGCTTTGGGCAAGACAGTTTAGGTCTCTGAGCCAATTGATATAAGGATCAACAGAAATGGGAATGTGTAGGGTGCTTTGTTTCAGGGCTAGTCATGGCTGAACTCTTTTACAAATCTTTTACCCAAAAACTGTTTGAGGGAAGTTTTTAAAATTATCTAAGACTGATCCTTTTGTTAGGGAAACCTAAAGAGTGGGCAACAACACAAGCCAAAGGCTTTAGAACCAGAGGGGACAGGGCTCTGCAGCCCTGCAACTTTGAAGCAAGGTCCTTGGGGCAAAGCTCTGCTTTCTATAGTGTCGTTTCTCCCTCCCCCTGCTTTGGCCACACCCGGGTCCTCTTCCCCACCACTTTAACTTGGCCTTGACCCATTCAGGATCTTGGTTTGGCTTCCTCCCCACCTGTGCAGTCCCTAACTGTTGTGGGGTGGGGATGCCCCCCAGAGAGCCCCGACTCAGTCTCTGTCCTCACAGGAAAGTGTCCCTCATAGAGCCCTACACCCCGCTTCATTTGGGATGTGCATCATGGCAAGGAATGGCGACACGCCCGGGGCCCACCGTGGCCACAGCCCAGCCGAGTGCCCACCTCCAGTTCATAGCCTGTGGCAGACATTGAAAATGCAGGATTGGAGTCACCCCCAGCCAACAGAACCGGGGGTAAGAAGACTTGTCTGTAAAAAGTTACCTGAGTCTCCACTGCCAACCCAACTGCTCAGTTTTTGCTTCACTAAGACTGCAGAGACTATTTAAATGTCTGTTTAAAATAATTTCTGGTGCCATTGTGGCACAAGAAAGCACCTAGACAGTGGCAGGGGGGAAACAGGAGGGGGTTGGTGTCAGAGCAGACCCTGGGTTTCAAGCCCAGTGTGCTGATTGACTGTTTAGGGAACATATCGGCAAACTGCTGAACCTGGCTTACACAGGTGTAAAATGGAGATGCTGATGCCTTTGCACAGCTGTTGTGAGGATTAAACAGAACTGCACATTGCAAAGTGCCTAGGCCACAGTGGCTGCTCCAGAGGGTTTTGTTTGTTTTTTGTTCTTGTTTTTTTGCTTCCCTCTCACTAGAGAAAAACCAGATTACCCCAAGTATGATTCCTTCAGGAGGGCTAAAATTTTTCTGTTAAAAGTAGTACTTGACCAAGTTCTTGCCTAATCATTTCAATTCAGGTATTACGGTGTCCAAACTAAATCGATTTGTTTGCAGCACAGATCTCCCATGCCGCAGGAATGTTTGGCAGTGGGCATGTCCCCTGTTATACCTCCCCCCCCCAACACACCCTTACCCCCACCAACCCAGTCCTAGCCAAGACGTGAAAGAAAAGAGCCCTCAAGTTTTGTTTAGGATGTTTTAGACACCAAATAATGATTATGATGAAAATTCTCATTCATGAAATTAAAACTGCCCTTTTCCCTAGGAAGCCTTCGCTAATAGCCTTGTTTTGATCTCCCGCTTTAGGATTTATACTGAGACCATTCATGTGTACATGTGTGTATCTCAAGTAACTAATCCCAACACAGCAGAATGCATTGGCTTGGTTTATAATGGCCAGTCTAGTCGGAGTATTTCATCGCAGATTTCAAATCTTGCCATTGTTTGTCCATCAGACGGCTCATTAAGACAGCCAAAATGACAAGCTCTACAGTGCCCCTGGCCCTCTTTGTTTCCTTATACATAGACAACACACAGATGACTGGAACCTCAAAGGACAGAGTTTGAAAAATCTTCAAGAACCACTGCAACAACTTAGCTGTCACTTGTAATATGTTACTGTATCTTTATTTTTTTCCCCTTCATATTTAGGAGACCATGGTATACCTAAAACTGGAAATGTATCCAGACACAGCCAACAAAAGCAGTGTCTTCCTGTTATTTACCCAAGTTCCTTAACTTAAAGCTACAGACAGGTTTCTACAATAATGCTCACACTACAATAGAAGTACATAAAACCATTAGCTCTAAGTGACAAAGCTATACATTTCTCTGTACTTTCATATTACATTGCTTTAAAAAGAGTAGCCGCAATTCAACTTAAAATACCCAGTTGCTAACTTCCGAGCAAAAACAATCACAAGAAGAAATCCTCTCTGCCTCAAGTTGTTAGCGGTAACAGAAATACAAGTCATAAGCAGCCTTTAAATCAAGTGTAATCATATCGTGCTGATCATAACGAGCCTTTTCTCAGCAGAACATTAATAAGTCCCGGATTTTTCTAGGATTGTCCCAATTCTGGATGCCCTGACCCATTGCCAAGCTCTGTATCTGAGACAAAGTATCCCATTTTCTGATTCTCAGAAGATGACAGCAGACTCTGTCCCCTCTGGTTCTAAAGATTTATTTCAGCTAGCCTCTCAATTTAAAGATAAGTGGCACATGCAATTCTCATAAAAAAACAAAGTATCACCATCCTAACTTGGGTTTATCAAAGCTGCAATTTTCTAAAGTCTGTTTGCTTAGATCTGTGATGTCTCTGTGTAATGTTGCTAAGCTCAATCAGGAAGATTTTTATTTCACTTTCACAAAACATCCCCTTTTTATGCCCCATGCATACCCCCAAGTGGGTTACCCCTTAATCAAAGGGGTACAGATGGAAAAAACAATTGTTCCTCATCTCCAGCTCCAATTTTCTAGAAAGACATATATTTAAGTCTTTAATTCCTGGGTACCTGAAAAAGCAAACAAGGTACAGATGGCTGGAATTTCTCCTATTTTTAGTTTTAGAATGAAACTTTTTCCAATAGCAACGAAAACAAATAGAAAAATGCTAGCTTTTGTGCTATGAGACAGAGAAAAAACAGTCCTTGTTATTTGCAACAAAAGAACATCATTTGCTACTGGAATTGACAACTGTATTAAATGGCTTAAATTTGGAGGTAAAATAATTTTGCTATTCTTTAAATATTTTAACAGTCTAAAAATACCCTGGGGGGAATATACGTAACCCCCTAGCAGTGCATACCACTCAGGGTGATATTCTGCACGTTATTTTTGCCACAGTGTGGATTTTTTCCCCCTTCAAATGAAAACCTACAGAAATAAACTCTGAAAAGGATAGATTGTTCCCCCCTTCCATCCTCATGTCAATGAAATATTGAGTGAACTGTTTTCTGATCACAAAATTTATTCCAAGTTGTCTAAAAAAAATCAAGAAGCAGTTATTTAATAGAACATCCTATTAAAAGTTAGCCAAAACCAACTAGTAAGATCTCAAAAGAAATGCACATATTTCAAAGAATTTTATTCTCTTCAATAGTTGCATGAGTTTTTGTTTTTTTTTTTCTTTTTCAGGAAAATGTGCAAATATCAAGGTTACCTGGGTCTGCTGGTCACTTCTAGTTTTTGGACTCTTGAAGATGGTGAGTTTTGCTAATGATGCGCGGCTGTTTAAGAACCGGGTGGCTTTTCTGGCAATCACTCTTTGTGTGCCATCTTTTATAAAGGTGCTTCTTGTTGCTAAGAGATCAGTTGCTTAGAGACCAAATCATTAAAAAAAATATATATGTCAGGGGCCAACATAAATTATAACCAAATTTTGTCATTTCAGCTGGCCCTCTGAATGTTTGGCTTTTGTAATAGATCGTAACGTACCAAGAGAAGCCAATTACTAATCACAAATAGAAAACCAACCATGAGGAGGAGAAAAGATCTGTGCGTGCCCTCGCATGGGCAGAGAGTAATGCTACGGATTCCCTGTGAAGGAGATGCATCGTCGTGAAGCTCTTGGAAACTTTGACTCCTAGTGGGCGTCCTGGATGCATCCTGGGAATATAGATTCACACAGTCACACACACACACATGCACACATGTGCACACATGCATGCACGTGTGTGTGCACACACACACACACACACCTGTCCCAGGCAAACTTGAGCGCAGTTTGGAGTCTGAAAATGTGGGAATTGTGAAACCACTTGAGCCGTTTCCAAAGGGAAATTAGGAAAATGTAGGGTAGAAATCTGAGGTGATGTTAGCCTTCAGCCAGATGTCTTCATGTTTGAACAACTGTCAGTGCTTCAGGTGTGTGTGCTGTGGGGAGGGGGCTCCGAAACAAATCTGTCTTTTCTCTCCTACCCTGTAGTCAGATGCAGCACTAACCAGGAGATGGAAGTGTGTACAACTGGTTAAGCCTGTAAGGTTTGGCTTTGAAATTCTTCCTCTTCCCCTTTGGGGTTGCTTTGTCCGCAAAGCCCCTGTCCCCTGTCCCCTCAAACTGTCACCCAAGTGTTACCCCTCCTAAGGACATTGGCATTTTAGGAACCTACTTTTAAATCAAAGACCCTTAAATTCCTTTAAATTCCATTCTAAAGGAATGGTGGGACATTCCAAGCTTAGTAGGTAGGATGGCAGATATTTGGGAGCCAGATAAAGCTGGACACAACCCTTTACTGTAGGACTCCATAACATAACTCCGTGTCCACTTCCCTCCTCTCCCCCTCCCATCCTTCACGGCTCTCTGCGGTCTCATCTTAGGTGAGAAGCAAGCAAGCAAATTAAAAAAAAAAAAAAAAAAAAAAGAAAGAAAGAAAAGAAAAAACAAGAGAAGAGGTAAAAAGAATACCTGGGATCCTAGAGATTATTTTCCCCCTTTACTAGCCACCAAAACGCTTGTCATTGGGCTTGACTGTGATAATGAATACTTTACAGGTGGAGGAGGAGTGAGGGCTGCGGGCTGGAGCAGATGCAGGGGCAGGGGGTGGAGAGGTCCAGCACGGTCACTCTCTAGCTCTGCTAGAAGAGCATCATCTCATCACTCATTTACAGGGTAGATGTAAGACCCACAACAAGCTTCAATTTACTTAGCAATAAATGGCAGTTAAAAAAAAATTACAGTCTGTGCAAATGGAAAGGGGCTAACGCTTGTAGAAGTTCATTACAGGAGGAAAGGAAGTGATGAGGGAGCAGGAGGCTGGCTGAGAACAAAGCAAAAGCTGGCGCCTTGCACCCTCCCTCCACCCGCTCCCCCCATATGTGTAGCATTCCTCAGGCACCCCTGACTGCCATAAAACGATAAATAGTTAACTTGCTGGAGATCACAATCCTGCAAGACAGGAGTCTCCCTTGGTTTGCAAATGTCCTTGAGATTACAACAAAGAAGTTACCTTATCAATAGCCCAATTTCCAAAGACACAGAACTCAGTTCCTCAAGCCTAATGTCACCCTCCCCTCCATAAAAAAACCGAAGGAGGTAGAAGTAGAAGGAAAAGTAAATAAAGTTAAATTTCTTCTAAACCTAAATCTCATTAACAAGGATGCTTGATAGCAGGAATGTAACATTCCACCAGGAGACTCCCAATTGTCTTTACTTGATAGTAACCAGGCCTTCTATATCCTGATAGTATTCTTTGCCCCAATAGCCCTTCTGAACACGCCTTTGTCCTCACCTACCCAACTCCTGTGTATATAACCAGCCACTCCTCACAACCCGGGGCAGCAGCTCTTCCTGCCCACGGGTCCTGTCCCTGTGCTTTAATAAACCACCATTTTGCACCAAAGATGTCTTAAGAATTCTTTCTTTAGTCATCAGCTCCGAACCTCACCCCACAGAACCTGACTTAGGTTCTGGGACTTCATCAGAAGTGCTGAATTTCCCCAACCCAAGCTGCAAGTGACATGGACACAGAGTACTCGAGCATCACAGAATGAACTCAGGTATGCTAACTAGGCATACATTTTCCCTTAGACTCTTTCCTCTTCTTTCTACTCCCCCAGATTTCTCTTGATTGCCTCATTTTTATTTATTTATTTGAGAGAGAGAGAGAAATGGAAGCAGAAAAGGAAGGAATCTGAGAGAGAGGAATTATGGATGGAGAAAAGAAAGAGAAATAAAAATGTCCAAACTCATGTTCGGTCCTCAGGAAATGCTAGTTGAAAGAATAAGGAAGAGGAGGCAGTGGCTGAGGGGAGAAGAGGCAGTGCACTTGACTATACGTTCCCTGAGGCAAAACCCATCTTTGCTTTCCTTCCCCCCCCCTCCATTCCAAGTACTTTATACAGAGCTTTTGCACTTAGAACACAATCAAATGTTTTTGTTAAATTCTAAGTCAAAGGACAAAAAGAGCAGAAGGGAGGGGCCTGAGGGATTGAACTATTTACTTGGCCCTCTATTCTGTGTGCCTGGTTCCCTCCAAAGGAGCATATTCTGTAGACATTTGTTTTTTACACCTCAATCCAAAAATACAAGCCTGCCCTTCTTCTTACCCATCCATTCTAGTCTTTCTACTTTGCCTCTGATTGGCTCTCCCTGGCCTTGTGGCCATTTGCTTTGGATTCTTAGCTTCTACCTCGGAGATACGAGGCCCCCCACCTCCCCTTCTTATTAGGAGGCACCATTCTGGATCCCAGTACTTGCAGGCTCCAGGCTTTCGTCTACCTGGGTGGAGGTGGGGAATTGCTGTGGTCTGTGAAGGATCCACCCAGTTGTCAACACGGTGTGGCTGAAGTATTGAAATTGACTTGGATCCATAAGGGCTTTGTCTGCAAATGTATCAACTTTGAAGATTTGAAAGGATTTTTTTTTTTTTTTTTTTTTGCATGCATGTAACTGTTTGTAAAGAATGTGATCTGGTGTCATTTTGGATCCTTCTGTATGGCAGACTACTTACTCACAGGTACATAGAAACAGAGAGTCCCCACCTCTGCTGGGAAGCTGCCCAGCCCATGCAAGCTCCATCTCCCATCCTCGGGAATTAGGGGGAGCAGGTGGGAACTCAGAACAGTGGGCTCCTGCCTTGACATCAGGAGATGATACACTGAGAGACATTAAGCCCTAAGGCATTCTCTGCAGAAGTGGCTGCCCCTGCTGGTGCATTTTGCTGGGGAAACCAGTGTCCCAAACCCACTCCTGAGAACACAAAAATCCTGATGCCATCAACTGCCTACTGCCCAGTGGTCAGTGGTTCCTTTAGGACTTTCCTCTCCTACAGGAAAAGCCAAGACCCCATTTCTAGAAAGGCTTACACAGGACCTTCTTTAGGTAGGAGGTAGAAAGAATCCACTTGTATCCTGGGACGTTCCAGTGCAGTGCTCCATAACTCTGTTCATATTTCTCCAGGAAATTCTCAGAAGAGGCTTAAAGAGGACCATGACATGCTAGATAGGAATAGACACTGCTTCAAGTGCTTGCTGTCCTCTCAAGGAGGACCTCTGCATGCAACCTAGTAGAAGCCTGACCAGCACTAAACAAGGTTGTTTTTCCCAAACAACATTACCTTGCCAAATGCCCTGTGTTAGTGTGTTAGGCAGAAAGCTACTCTTAGAAGCCAGGGCACAGAGGGCAGCAGATAAAGGCCTGCCCTGGAAAAGTCACCTCTAGCCACCCAGCCCAACTGTAACTATTAAAAAGTAGTGTTTAGGCAGTGAGAGCAGCAAAACACAACTGCCTCAATCTGAACTCTAGAGTACCTTTGGGAGACATGAGGTGAAGGGGCAGAAGGTCTTGGTGTGTCCCAGGAGGCAGCTGCTCAGCCTGGCCAGAGGTATGGCAACCAAGCTTGCCCCTGTGCAATCATGAGTGCTTCTCTAGACTCAAAAATCTTCATAGTATAGGGACTCTGGCATGCTATGACCTTGAGGCCTGGGTCAATAGCGAAAAGACCTCAAGACACATGGTTATAGTTGCCTCTTCTGGTCATACCTCCTGTACCCCCTACTCCCTACCCCCCTTACGGTCTTGCCTCCTCTTTGCAGTGGCCTTAAGACATCACATTTCATCCTTCCAGTTTGGCACATCATCACAGCTCTGCTCAGCAAAAATTTCTCTAAACATCTTGCCCCCCCCATCCATATTTTATGCCAGCTTTGTGGGGTATACACCTGTGCACATGCACATCCACTAGTTCTCCAATAATTGCCTAAAGAGCAAAGCCAGACACGGTGTATCACTTGGGTGCTCGAAAAAGGCTTGTTCTTGCCCCTGTCACCAGCAGTAGACCTGATCAACTATCCAGAAAAATTTACCTGTAACAGCTCTGTCCCTTCCCTGGTGCTGGAACACCCCATTTTCTCTCTGCCCTCTCCTTCTCCACCCCTGCCACCGAAAATATGGTTTCTGCCCACACCAGATTCCCAGTGCTGTGGTCATACCAACACTCTGGCAGCTGGCTTGCCATTTAGGGAGCTAGAGCAACCCTCTACCAGGAAGGCCTTTGAGAAGACTTGCTCTGACATGTTGAAGACCACAACTAAGAAGTCCACCAACCACTGCTCACTCCAGAGTGAGCATATGTGTCCAACTCATTTTGTTACCAGACATTCATTCAAGGCAGGGAGCTCTTGGACTGCAATTTGTGTGATAACGTTAACAAAAGAGTGCAGCCTAATAAGCACCACCATTCATCCCAGTTTTACTGCTTTGCTTGAACAAAGAACCATGATGTTCTTCTCATACATTGCCTGACCCTGGTTGACCCTAAATTGATAATTCACCTCTAGTCACTGCCTTTGATAGCTTACAGGTATTAATTATACCCATCTGTTAGGTAGTTTACTGAGGGAGAAAAGACCGGGGAGAGGGATGGGAAACAAGAGAAGAATATTATGTGGTGGGGGAAAAGTGGAAGCAAAGAGAAGTCTGGGGCCTCTTGAACTTCACAAAGTGATGTACATACATGAATAGCTACACTGAACAAATTCTACAGTAACTACTGACTCTGAAATCTTCTAACCCTTTAGAGAAAAAATTGCAAATTACTACTAATTGAAATACAATTATAAATCACCACAAATGAACACAATTATAAGCCAGTTTGTTTCACTAAAGTGCAACTAACCTGAGCAAAATTCTCATAAACTAGTTTCCATCCTCCTGTCTCTTATCTGACCCACCTTGGAGTCCATCTCTCCCTATCTCCTTCCTCTCTCTACCTGTACGTCCCACCAGCCATCTCTCATCTTCGGGGAAGCACCCTCCCTCCCACACCTCTGGATGCCATCGATCAAGCCAAGGACAGACACGTATCTTTAAGTGAAGTGGGCTAACATAAAGGCAAAGAAACACTAAACTGCTCTGCCTTGATGCACTTGTTTTATTGGATTTTTTTTTTCCTTCAAAGTTTGATTCCTGTCTGAACCACAGCCTTCACAACCAGCAGGGTACAAAGTGCTTTTTATTTCATTCAACACATCACATTTTGAGGCCAAGTGTGTCCTGATTATAGTGGGTGTGTCCAAAGCCCACTGTGTAATGGCCCGCAGTCCTCTGACAGCTTAAGGGAATCCTCCCAAGAAGAGCAAATGTTTTCATGCTGTGTGTGCTCCAAACATCATTGTCTCCTCCCCCTTTGGGGTTTCCCAACATTCTGCAGGGGATTTGTTGATTTGTAAGCATGGACCAGGCAACCAGTGAAAGGTTGATGAAAATCACCCAGAAGAAAATAAAAGGCAAGGATCCACGCACGGGAGATACACTGGCTGAAACACGAGCAAGAAGTTGACACCTCACACCCATGGCGTCTTGAGAGAGGTAAGCTGTGGCACATTCAGAACACACCTCTAGGAGGCCTCTAGAGGGGACAGGAGGTGCTGTTCCAGTCTTGCTGAGGATGATTCCAGCAGGAGAAGCTTTCAATTTGTCCTATCATTTCCATCCATGGGGTGCCGTTGATAGAGGGCAAGATGGACAAGAGTGGGGCTTGCCACCATGTATTCCTCCCACCCATAACTCATTCAAGTGACTCCCACTCCAAACAAAACTTAGACTTTTGGGGATGAGCTAGGAAGTTGGTCAGTCTTTCTTTTCTTACCCATCCTGTCCTTCCCAGTCCCCTAGACTAGTCCCAATCAAAGTAATCAAAAATATGTGCTTCCAAAATTAAACAAAAAAACAACTTTAGCCAAGAGAGAAGGCAGCATGCAACTAATTAGTATGGCTGTTTCCAAGAGGCACTTTAAAGCATGGTGAACCCTGATGTGCCATGTTCTTTGGCAAAAAACATCTGATTTGTTTTGAGTCAACCAGAAAAAACTGAGCCCACTTGAACTGGGGGCTTCTTTCAGTGCCGGTTCCTTGAGGATATTGTGGGCCTCCTCTCAGGTTCTCAGGCAGCTCAGACATTGGTATCATGGTCTGCAGAAGGAGTCTGTTCCCACACAGAACCCTCCACTCTGGGCCTCTCCTCCTCTCCTGGGCCCAAATACCTTTGCCTGGAGTCTCTGCTGGCCAGGTCTCCACTGTACTCTCAGATGGCCCCCTAACTCCAGGCGTTCAGTTAAAACTACCAAAGTAATAGTAAACAGACTCCTGATTCTCTTCAGTGATTGAGGGTTGAAGCTCTAATAAAGCAGACAGAAGCACCACTGTCTTAATGGCCAGCCCAAAGCAGGTCTAGGTAGCCCGCTGATTTTATGGGCAACTAACAGGAAATTCCAACTTATGTGCATCTAGGGAGGTGGGGTATGAATTGAAAGTGGAATGTTTAAGAGTTCGGTGCCTTATTGAAATAATCTGTGGCTGACTAGATTTGAGAGACGTAAGCTAGAGTCTTAGTGGAGTAAAATGTAAGTGATAGCTACTTTCAGGTAATAATAACTAAAAGCACCATGAATTTGACAAATCATCTTCAGGCACTGGAATCTAGTTTTCCCAGCCTATCTCCCCTGAAGATTCATGAACCTCTCAAGAGTAAGGACCATGTCTTACTCATCTTCCTATCCCTGGGCAGCTGCTGCCTATAGCACTCCATAACTGGGCAGTGAGTTTGGAAAGAACGGAACTGTTTATGCTTTGCCTCACAACCCTGCCCCTGCCTTCCCTGGTCTTCCTCAGATTCTGGCAGCTGAGGTATCTGAGCTGGCACTCCTGCCCCATTCCCAGACCAATCATGTCTCAGACAAGGATTCTCAGTCTGGTGGCTCTCAGCTCTGCCTGCTGTCCAGTGTGGTACCAACTCACTGGCCACGACCCAGGAATTCAATTTGGTTCTTGGTGCTCTGGAGCCGACCCATCATGTTCCACAGCTGCTACTCAAGTCGGTAGATTCTCCACCAACCCAGGGCCCCTGGGATTCTCCTGCTGACACTGAGATTTCTTGCATCACTCAGTGGCTTCACCGCTGAGTACCAAGGGGCATGCACTGGACCTCTTTTGCTTGTTCTGGGCCAGCTGTCCAGTGAGCACTCCAGCTCTGGCTCGTCACCCCACTGCATGCTCCTGCAGCCCACTATGGAGACAGCTGAAGGTCCCTTCTCCCCTGAGCCCGCTCCCCTGCTTTTATTCCCCACCCTCTGCCCCCACCTTCTGTCCTGCTCCCTGGAAACAGAGGCCCTGCTTGTGAACCCCTGGCCCAACAGCTCACTTCCTGTTAAATTCAGATTGCTTTCAGTGGTGACAGCTACTTCTCTGCCCTAGGCCCGGTCTTTACTTTGCCCTCCGATGGGACACCCCCACCTCCATTTCGTGAGCCCCCAGTACTGACCATTTGTTTAAATCAAGATAGGAGATTACTGTGTCCTTTACCCTTCCAACTGGCTCTCCAGTTAGCACCATCTGCCCACCATTGATGAGAGAGGGTCCTGGGGTCTCCCAGCCTTTCTTGCCAACCTTCAACACAACAAAGGGATCTGGTATGGTGGTAATTACCGCACTCCCAACACGCACGCGCACACACACACACACACACACACATACACACTTGCTTTCCAGCTTCCTTCTTGCACTGCCAAGAGAAATGGAAGGTGAACTAACCCACAGGGGTTATTCTGAAAGCACATAGAATGAGTTTTTTGGTTATTTACATTTTTCATGGAAGCAGGGGACCTGGGGTACAGATAGATCTCTGAGAACCACACATGCTGAAATTATCTTGGACAGCCCCACTTTCCTAATGTTTTATTCTTTTCAATGAAGGGTATTTTTTATTAATACACATATTTTATTAATGTGTATTTTTATTAATACACATGTTTATATGTGTATTTATATGTTTATATTTCAAATGCCTTGTTAGACTTCATATATATATATATATATATATATATATTCATATATATATATATTCATATATATTTCCAAAAACATTTGAAAAGAATCCCTTCTCAAATCATGAATTTGGGAAAAGAGGGCCCCTGGATAAGGAGGTGACCAGGTCACTGCTTGTACAGCTCTCGGGATGTTTCTGGACATGGAACAGCTCTCCTAGGATGCCCCTGTCCTGGAGCCCTGCCCCAGGCTTCATGCTCCGAGAGTCATGCTCTCAACAACAGGGGTGTGAACTTGGTTTTGCTCATCATCTCTCTTGGCTTCTTCCTACATAAGGCTGCAAACCAGCATCCTGTCTCTAGCTGGGTGGGTACTTTGGGACCTTATGTTATGCTTTGAGGGCAGATTTGTCTGCAGAACTCTCAGCAGCCCACTGTGACCCCTCTTTTCTCCCCACTTTCCTCAGACAGCCAGGATCGGATCCCTGGACATCCTCCCAGTCCTTGCCAGAAAACTTTGCTGAGTCATCCATTTCATTTTATAAATGGAAGGTACCCCTTTCACCGTAAAGTTATTTGTATTTTAGGCCTTTTTTTTTTTTTTTTCTTTTCAGTGAATCAAAGAATGAAAACTAGTCCCATTAAAGGAAATTTATTGTTGATCCTCAGGAGAGTGGAGGAGCTGGGGGAGGCTCCCTTCCAATGCTCAAATATCCTACACACACTCCTGCTGCTAGGCCCAGCAGAAGCCAGTGAGGGTCAAACATGAACAGCCCTCACATGCCTCCAACTATGCCCCTTCCCCACCACTGAACTTCAGGACTCCTAGTGGGTGAGTGAAATGCAGACAGCAGGTGTGAGGCTGAGGTTGAGTTGCAAAACCATCTTTTAAAGGCCGCCTTCCTTGGCTGGTCCCAGCCTACATGGGCCCGCATTCCCCTAACTCCTCAAGAGGTTCACATTCTTACTTCGCTTCCCAGGAGTCACCTGGGGATGAGGCAATGTGTTTCCCTTAGCACAGTGCCTGGCACATAGTAAGCACTCAGTAAATATTAGCTATTAACAATAAAAAGAATAAATCCAGAGTGGGATCCATGGGATGCTTGCATAGGAGCTGCTAGGAGTAGTCAAGGGGCTGAGACAGGGTAGGCAGCTTCATTCTCAGCACATTATAGCCTGTTCATTTCGTGTACCTGAATTGAAGGGAGTTTCACTTCTTTAAAGTGGAAGAGGAATGCCTGTTGGCCAAATGACAATGATAAGAGCTCCTTACTCCTAAATCTCCAAGAGTTTAAAAAAAAAAAAAAAAAAAAAGTTTTCATGCAATAGCTAAACATCCCGCTCAATGCCCAAGACGGAAATTTATGACCAAAACACTACCCATCTGCCTTCTGTTTTGGCCATAAGAATTCTAATTGGCCAGGTGATGTAGACAACTTTCAAAGGACCTGGCACCTTCTACAGAAGGAGGTGAGGCTAGTGAGGTGTGTTAAAGCAATTAAGCAAGCAATATTTGTAAGATTCTCACCTAAAGCCAGGGAACAGAAAGAGAAACAGCTGAGATTCTGCCCTCAGAGTCCAGAATTAATATTGTTGACTTAAAGCGTGGGATCACAGCATTGCTGTTTTCCCTCCTCACCCTGTCATGTTGCTTTGCACAGAGTGGTTGGAATTTTGCCTCCATTTCCTGAGACTCTGGACTTCCAACTGGTCCTTTAGCAGTGCCTTGACTTCTAAACTGGTTAGCTGGGGCAGAGGCATGGATCCTCTGCCTAAGACCTGTCAGACTTCTTGCCTGAGGACTAGAGCCCAGAACCTAGGTGTAGGTGAAGCACCCACTTCAGTTTGAATATCTGCAGGGCCCCACAGTACTGTCCCCAAGCTCTAGATTGAATGTCATTAGGTAGGATACTAGTTACACTTCTCTTCCCTCCCTCGACCCTCAGATTATGTATCATTTTGGTCATAGCATGCCTAAATATGGCAGAAAACTGGATTGGAGACAGATTATAAAAACCTTGAAAGTGAAGGTATGGAATGAGGGATGGGGACACTGAAGGCTTTTAGGCAGGCAATTCATATGATCAGAGCTGTGCTTCAGGCCGTGGTTAAGGTAAAGGTGGATTGGAATGGGCAGAGCCTAAAGGCAGAGAGGTTGGCTCACAATCCAGGTTAACTTGCCCTCAAGGTGGACAGGAGGGGACCAATCTGTGAGATGGTTCAGAAGAACTGACATGGATTTGGGGAAGGGTAGGGGAAAGGAAAGTTATTACATTAACTGGACAATTGCAAAACCATCTTTGTATGCTGTCTTCCTTGGCTGATCCCAGCCCCTGTGAGCCCACACTCCCTAACTCCTCAGAGTTTCTATCTAACTGGAGGTCCCTGCTCAGTTTTCCTGGAATCACCTGGGAATGAAGAAAGCATACCTTACAGGGAAATAAATGTTCATGCTAATAAAAAATGGGCAGAAGGACCAACCTCTAATAAGTGCTTATTACAGAAAAAGCATTGGTAGCATTCATGGAACAGGCAAAAACAAAAACAAAACAAAACCCAAAAAATTGCTTCAGGAAGTGTAGAACCAGGATTCTAACCTAGGGGTGTGACCCAAAGTCCTTGCCCTTTGCACTGCAGAGTGTTTCTCTAGAGAAGCCAAAAGGAGAAGCAAAATAGAGTGTGGAAAGTGGCTTTGAATATGTTGAGGGGCTGGCAGGCCAGGCAGAGCACACCATCAGCAGTTCGAAATGTGAGCACAGAAATCTGGAAATAGATGAGGACCAGAAGATACAAATCTGGGAGTTAGTTGCATGACCGTTACAATGGAAACTCTGGGGCACATCAAATCTCCAACACAGAAGGTAGAGATCAGGGAAGAAAGCTCAGGCTGGAGACCTGAGGGATACCCTCGGCTTAGAAACCAATAAAGAAACATAAAAGGAGCCATCAGAGTAGAGGGAAACCAGGAGAGGATCATTTAACCAGAGTCCAAGGAGGACCACATAAAAATAAGAAAGAGAAACCAGTGACTTAGAACCCTTGACACTGACAAAAAATTAAAAAACAAGCAAGCAAACAACAAACAAACAAGAAAAGGCTAGCAGCTTCAGCAAGGAACACAGTGGTGCTCTCTATCAATCAGATCCAGTCAGGTGGTGGGCAGGGGAGCTGCTGAGAGAGCAAGGGTGGACTCTTCTTTCAAGAATTTGGCATTAAGAGAAGAGAGGTATTGGAAAAGGTGGGCAGGGATGGGGGACCTCTTTGGACCAGTCTAACGAATGAATTGCACACCTTCCTTCAACAGTTTTGTAATGCCACCTTTCAACCCCAGCTCCTCCTTGGTAGTAATTCTGCCACCATCATCGGCCTCTCAAGATAGTTACTCTTCAATACAATGCTGACATCTGGGAGATCATCTCATCCAGTCCTCCATGCAGCAGTGGGAATGGCTCAAGTTGGCCAGGGGTCTTCTAGATCCAAAAATCCCATAGAAAGCTTTGTGCATTTTCATAACCTGGCAAATCATATCTTTCACAGATTTAGCCTGTTCCTTGGCCTCTTCCCTTTTCTTCTGCCTTTGAATTGGAGAGGGGCCCGTCTAAGAGAAAATGACATGAAAAACCAAGGGGGAAGCTCCCTTTACTTGGGGCCACGGAAGCAGGAGCCAAGTAGGAGTGACATCCAGCCCCTGCTTCCTTGCCAGGCTTTGGATGCCTCTGGAGGGGACACCTTTTTCTAAATTGCACAAAAGAGGGTAGACTAGTGGGGCTCTGCCTAAACAGTTGTGCTAGGAGAAGGACTGGGTAGAGAGCAGCTCTCTCCTCAAAAGAAGCTATTTTCTCTGACGGGGGTCCTTCTGTGGCCACAGGCCCCAACCCCAGAGCCCAGGTACTCCCATTTCTCTGCTTAACATTGAGGGGCATGTGGGGAGAGCTGGGAGTCAGTGTTCCACAGGACATGATGGTCTTGAGTAGAAAGGTCTGCCTCCCTCCAGGAGGAACACTGGCTCACATAGGGAAAGGGGCCCAGATGATGTGCTGAGTTGTGGGAACAAGCCTAATGCCAAAGAGTGTCAACTGCAGAATTTGCCCAAATTCTTTTAAATAGAAAATTAGCAAGTCTGAGCTACCCGCTCCTCTTGAAGGAGGCTGATGAGACCAGACTCTAAGAGGTTAAATTGTGTGGAAAACCCTTACTTTTAAATGGAACTACATTTAGTCAAGAACCACTTGTGTAGGATATGTCTTCAAATATTATTGCCATTTGCCAGAGAAAATATGCTTTAATTCCTTGATGCTGAGGAATGTCTGATACATTGTATAATGAAACTAGAATAATTGAACCACTTGTTCATTACAAAGCTCTCTAGCCAAATACTCTAAATTCTTCAGCGTCCGAGTGGGCTTGCAGTGAATTAACAACGTTCTCTTCTTAAAAAAAAAAAAAATAATTATTATTATTTTGAGGTAGGATACAATATTTACAAAAGAATTTTTGTGAAGCCTTACTAAGTGCTTTTTATTCCCAGAAGGATCATGCATTATTCTTTGTTGCTAATGCCAGGGTGATTCAGAAGGACAAGTGAACCGTTAGCTAAGGCATTAAGCAAGAATCCAGACCAGCTTTACTCTGGCCATTTTTCTCTCAGTTCCCACCAGGGATCGTCCCCTAACCTACTGCCCCCCTTTCATGGCGTTCCCACAAAATGGCCTTGCCTCCAGGTAACCAAAACATCAATTCTGCTACCTCCACCTCTCCAACTCCCTTAAGCTGGGAAGCCCTATAAAGACAGAGGCCATGTGGTATTAACATTCTGGTCATCAAAAGCGCACAACGGAGTACTTCACACCTAGGAGGCCCTCAGAAAGGCATTGATGTTGGGTACAGAGAGCTAGAGTTAAGTGAGATACTAGAATAAAAATGGAAAAAAGTCCAAACGCAGACAGATGCTTCCTCCACCCCCCTGGACTTGACGGAGGTAGTCAACTTCTTTGCATTTCCTGGGAAGTTTAAATGAGGTGCCAGAGAATCAAGACTGTTTGGGGAAAGAAAGTTGGCCTTGTCATGGATCACAAAACTCTGGCAGCAAGGGAGTTGAGGGAGTGGAGAGAAGAGTGAAAAAAGAGAGAAATGACTCAGTAAAACATGGCCCGGCCAACCAAGGCAGGCATAAGGATGTTTCAAGGTGTGTGGGAACATTTTAAAGATCACAGACAGGTTGATTTTAAGGCCAACCAAGGAAAGGTCCCTGGGTTTCAGGAAGTGGCTTCTAGATTTCCACTGTTTCCAGAAAGGTGAGGCTAGAAGCCAGATGGCAGAGAGGTAGAAAGGGCTTGGGAGGATGGGAGGCAGCAGGGCAAAGACCACATTTCCAGAGCAGTAGGAGATAAGAGGTAGGAGGAAAGAGTCTATGTCTGACGGGGGCAGGGAGAGGGAGCAGTTGCTGGAGTTCATTTTACAGCAAACCTCCGGGTAGGACTTATGGTAGAAAGGGCCTTGAGAGAAAGAATCTGAGGAGCAGAAATTAAGTACATTCTTCCTCTGAGATTAGAGGATTTGAAAAAGAAAAGAATGGATGTAGATTTGACATGCTTTCACAAGTACCCCTCTTCCAAGTCAAGATGGTGCACACTATCGTCTCTAAACTGGTGATCCTTGGAGCCAATTCATGGACCAGTGTCCTTCCACAGTAAACTTCTCACTGAAATGAGGTTCTTTTTATATAGAGCTCAATTCAATGTGAAGGACTGTCCTTTATGCTGAGACTAAATCCTCTACTTTTTTGGTATTAATATGTTCTTTGCTGAACACGAAATGATGATAGTAGATCAGAGTTTGATTTTTCCCTCCATGTCTTTACTTAGCAAAAGAAAACAATGCTATTCCTTGTGAGTCCTCCTTCTGCCACCACCACCATTCATTTTTCATGTTTCTGTTTGTGAAATAAATTATTGAGAGTAATTGTTCTGAAATGAAGGTTTATATGCCTCTAAAATAGAGTTTTAGAAAATGGTTATTTTAAATGAACTATTTTGGGGAGCCCAAGAAAAGGCATTTCTGGTTTCATCTCCCTGGTTAGGACTTACAACCTCATGCCAGTGTTTCAGTTGAAATGAGAATTATTTCCTTTGAGGATCACCTTAAAGATGAGTGGGAAACCAAGTCTTTTTGACTCAGTGGTTTCCAAAAGGACCAGGTGACGACTTTTGTGTACACCTCCTTCCAGAGACACCAATGAACAGGTTTGTGGTAGTAGTAGACATCCAGGTTATGCAGTCCTAAGATCCCAGACCTTTAAGCCTGGAAGGAACTTTAGAATTCCTTTTTGTCATCTCTTCTGGATTAGTCTGTCTGAGGCCCTGTGCCCAAAGCCACACAACCAACCAGCAGCAGTGCCAAGATGAGAGAGGCCCAGGCTTCAAATCCCCAAGTGTCCCTCTCCCATCTCTACTTGCTCCTGGCTCAGGATCATTCCTCGTAGGCAAGCCTCAAGCCAAACAGTAGCAGCCTTGGCCCACCAAGCTTGGCCTATGGGCTGGTACATAGAGAGCCATTTCCTCCTTTATAATAATGGCTGTTGCCTCAAATGTTTAATGCCTTCCTAATTGTTATCACTCAGAACTCCTGCTGCAACTCTTTAGTCCCCTCCCAGAAGGGCTTCTCTCTAATGACTCAGAGATCACTTCCAAGGCCCAGGCTTTCATAGTCCACCTCAACCTCCACGATTTCAACAAGGCTTTCCTGCAAATGGCTCCCCTTGACAGCTCCCTTCTCTTATCTCCCTGTTCATTGTCCACCCCAGGAGTGGCATCTTATTTCTGGTGAAACAGACCTTGTGGGAATCCCAGTTTTACCAATTAGCACTAAACATTTTCATAGTAGCCTTTGAAGCTGAAAGACCAGGAATTACAAACAAGAATGCACCTAGGGCTGGTGGAGACCTATCAGAGTCACCTTATGCTATGACTATAAGGGACATTGTGTAAGGGTGGCAGAAGAGCATGAGAACAGGGGATGATTTGGGTCACTCTGGGAAATGGGGGTGGGGGAACCCAGGAAAGCTTCACAGAGAAGACATTTGAGCTGGCCTTGAAGAACGATTTCAAGGCAGAGGAAGAATCTTCTAAGCTCCTTGCCTCTAGTCATAGAACTGACCTCAGAGAGCAAAACAGGAGGTGGAGAGAACTGCCTAAGAAACAAGGAGGACCCACCAAGCTGGGATGCAGCTACTGTTTGGGATAGCACAGAATCAAATGGTCCTTCCTTACTGATTTGGGTTATGTTCCAGCTGATGGTATAATATAAGGTTATCTGTCCACTGACTATAAGCTGAGATTTAATGCCATAATGACATTAAAGTTACTTTGCATTTTTGGCTTATTTATCGTTTTTAGAACCTATAGAGTAATTCAAACTCTAATGGAGCCTATACCATGAAAAATTAAGTGTAACTGTTCCAATTGTTATGTTGACAAAATACATTGACATTTCATTACCATTTGTGACCTTGGGTGATGATTAAAAGTAGTGATGTCACTACTTCATGGTGCATATTATGATAAGGTGTTTAGTTGGAGATGTGTCATGAGCCATGTGTTTTTAAAAGTTGGTACTTATCATAAAAATTAACATAAAAGAATCCAGAAACATTGTCTTTGTGGAAAGATCAGGTGGGAATCAGGAAGACGTAGTTTCTCCCTCTGGCTCATCTCCTGACACAGTGTCTCATCCCTGACTACCATCCACTTTACTTTCTCATTAGTAAAAAGGAAGTAGATGCCTAGCTAGAGACAGGAAAAACGGAATAGATGGTTTCTAAGGACTCTTCCAGCTCTGCCATTTCTATGATGAAATTCAAGGGATTCCTTTCTTGAGCAGTAGTCCAGAACATTTCCTTCCATGCCCATCTTATGCATCATTTGCTTCTAAAACCTTGAACCCTTGCTTTCTCAGTAACTCTTAGCATGGTTAGTATGTTGGCTCAGAAATTGCTCAAGTACTAACGATCATTATCTCACTTTAGCTGTTGCTGAGAAAGTGAGAAAAAGGAACTGGTTTGGGGGCAAAGAATCATCCCTAGGATAATGGATTACTATTTTTCTTAAATTAGAAAACAAGTCCTGAGCTGACTGCAAATGTAAGCTTGTTCACATGGTTAATGGGAAGCTAGGAAAGAAGGTGGCTGGCCCCCATTGGCCAGCTCCATCGCTTTAGGGTTTCTTGAAACCAACAAAGGCACTTTCTGATCTGATCCCTCAGTCTTCTGCCTCAGAAGGTTTCTTAGAGAGGCAAGGGGCCTCTGCCAGAACAGAGGACCCTTGCTACTGAGTTTCCCATGTATTCTTTTCCATTGTTGGTGGCATCTGCTGTCTGATGGCAACTGGGCTTCTTGCCATCACCAGGGCTTCCTTTTGATCCCTGGTTTACATGGCTTTCTGTTGAGCAAACAAACACACACTCATCCCCGCCCCAACAAAACAAAGGCAATTCATTCACAGTAGCCGCTGCCCAGCTGACAGATGTTCTGGCCTCTTGTCCCTGCAGCCCAGCATGCTGCTGACCTTAAAGGTGAAAGGCTCTGTCACCCATTCTCATCCCGCTGTTGGCCAGTTGCTGCTACACAGGATCATCCAAGAATTCTGACATTTGTCTTTCCTCCTCCACTCCTGCCCCCATGACTCTTAGTGGCTCTTAGGGCAGAGCTATTTCCAAAGTGGCCTTTGATCATGTCAGCTGGAGAATGAAAAAGATGGGTCATGTGGTCAGGGTTTCCTTGTCACAGTTGCTCAGATCCTTCTTTTGCAGACCCGACTGTGCCTTTGCAAAGACAAGGCCATGAGGAACTCTTTTAGGTACTTCTCCACAGAGAGAGAGAGCAAGGAGAAGGCCCTTTATAGGAACTTAATGGCTGAAAAATAAGTCCCAACTTTCCCAGCTTTATCATGATGTTGTTGGGGCTCAATAATCTTACTTTCTTTGATAGTTTACAGCCTAGGGAAGGGAGAAAAGACCTTTGCTAACATACTGTCCAGGTTTTAGGGTCTAGGGGACTGCCCAAATGTTTGTTGAGCCCAGAGAAGAAAATGTTGACTACCAAAGGGAAACTCTTGAAAGGTTCTGCAGAGGAGGTGATGTTTGAGCTGGGCCAGAGGAGAGGTAAAATTTCATCAGCAGAAGTAGAGATGGGAGGGCCTACGGTTATGCAGCTGCTTCTGTGTGAAGGCAATAGATTCTTAGGATCAGAGCCAATCCGAGCAGCAGGGAGGGTGGAAGAGCAGCTGATGAGGCAAGAGGGACCTCCCCACCACAAAGATGCTCTTTGAGTGTGTCAGTTAGCCCTCTGAAGAGTGCTGAGCCCAGTTTGAGCAACTCTTTAAACCCATTTCTTTGTGGAAATTCAGAGGGTTTTGAGAGGGAATTAACCCCTAGGTAGTCTTTAAAAGGAAACTCTATGATCTGAACTCAGCTGACTTCCTTCCTGTCTATGCTTCTTTGGAGTCTTCCAACATTTTTCTACATAAGTTACTGAGTGTTCTATGCTTGTACCCCAAACCACGACTAACCAGAAGGGCCACAAACAGCCTGTTAGCTTATCTTTGAGAGCTAAGACTCTCTAGAAATCACTATGGTGCTTTTCAGCTCTTTTCATGGGAAAACATCTCTGAAGCAAATGATCAGGTGCACTAGAAAGAGGTTTGAGTCACATGTGACAGCATTAAGGAGCCAATTTCACTCCACCAATAGTCAGAGACTTTCAAGAATAAAACCCTAAAAAGCCTGTCTCCACCAAAGCTGTGAGGCTTGAAGCTCTGGCCCTCCTGTGCCACTTGCAGAGTCTGAGCAGTACCACCACCCAGCTCCTCCTCTAGCCCTACACTGGAAACCAGCTCCTGCTGCTTTTCCCTCCTTCAATGAAGAGTATTTCCACCATATTACATTCCTCTTCAGTGCCTTTTTAGTGTATCAAATGATTGAAGTTCCCTGTTAGTGAAACTATTGTGTTTTGTTTGTTTAAAAGCATATTTCCCTTAAGAAAGAACATTTCCTTAAAAGAACATTTCCCTTAAGAAAATCATCAACCCCAGAAAGAGAAAACAATTGTAGGGGACAAATTGGACACCAATAAGACTGAAGGCCAGCAAAGTGTGATCAGAGAAACGGCAGGAAGGAGAAAGAGGTGAAGAGAAGTGAGCAGAAAGCTAAGAAAGGAGATCACCTCCCTAGGAAAGATAATTCAATTGGACCAGGGGGAAACTGTCAGAAGAGAAATCAGATCCAAAGGGACCTGCCACAGTAAGGGTTGATTTGCTTGGGTTGGGAATAGAATGGGTATAGAAAAGCTGGCCTTTTAAGGCAACTGACAGAAGCAAAGGCTAGAAAGACTGAGTTTAGAGGCTGAAAAAATTCATGTGGGCATATCCCCAAAGGCAATTTCTCATACTTGGCAAATTGCCAATCTGACTCCAAGTAGTTGAGTTGGCCATGTTGCCCCTTGTCATTTGCCTCCCAGTGTCTGATGATACTGAGATAATCTGCACTATTGTATGACAGTTCTTGCCCAACAATGGTAGACATTAAGCATAAAACTTAGAGGGCACAAAGCTTCCTTTCCAAATTAGGTCAATTTAGCCTTTTAGATCCTGGGTTGACCAGAAGAAGGGTTCACCTCATGCTGGATGGTAGGGCTACATCTCTTAAGGTCAAGGATCCTCCCCACCCCACCCCCAGCCATGTGTATAAAAGATCAAGCAGAGAATGAATGTCTCCTCCTCCCACCAGAGGATTCTTAGGATCAGGAACCATAGATCTGCATGCTGACCCTTCTCTGACTAACCCACTATGCCTGCCTTTTTTTGTTTTTTTTTTAATGCCACCATCCAAGGTATGCTACTACTCTCTCAGGTCTGAGTCTTGTGCTCTTCATTCTTTGGTTGACTAGACCTAATTTATCTGCCAACTTCTCTTCTATCACGTATCATTGGGTTGCTTTTTCTTCCAAGGCTATGGTTACTGCTGACTAAATTCAGCTCACTGGGAATGACTAGAATCCTGGGGAGATACTGGTTATATCTGGGCTTGAAAACAAAAGTCCAAAGGGTATTATGCCATGAAAGATTAAAAATTGTTCTTGGAGGTTGTACAAACATTTTTAAAGGAGTAATGTTTTGGGTAATGATTTCCCTGCCAAAGAAAAATTTTTGCAAGATCCCTCTGTAGTCTCTACAAAATGGTAGAGCTAAAATTCTAAAACAGCAAGCAACAAAGGGGGGGGGGGAAGAACTGAATTAAATATTTAAGTGTGGACTTCTTAAGTAAGTTTCCCCTTTTATCTTATCATTCAGTTGCCCCTTCTCTACCTTTTTTTTTGTTTTGGTTCTCATCAAGTAATTTATTATCAACTCCTCTCTACCCATGTCAACTCCAGTCCTCCTCTTTCTCATTTCTGCCTACACTCTTCAAAACATGTACCCATACTCTTTCTATTGGCAGACATGAACTAAACATCAACCTGATACTCTGGCAAATTCAAGTGAACTGTTCTGATCATATTCACTCTTTGGGGTCCCATCTCCCATTCTACTGTGAAGTATCATTGCTTGCTTGAGGGCATTCACTAAGAGACCTTGCCTAGGCCCAGAGGTGTATCACTGGCTCTCCCTCCAAACACAGACTCATAGAATAATGGGACTGAGGGGTCAAACTAACCACTCTCAGAGAGCACTTGTCATTCCAGCCGAGTTCTCAACTTTCAGCCATTACTCCCTATAAATAAATAATACCTATTTTCATCTGGACAACATTGGGCAAAATGTGAAAGCAGGTAAAGTGTCATTCCTGGTGTCCTTACTGGTGAAAACACCCAGAGTCTCCTTGGCTTTTTCCTACCTTTCTCCAACTACCTACCCCCCCACCTTCAGACCACAGTCTTGGACTGAAGGTGTCCATCACCATAACTAGCACCACCTCCAATCTCTGCCTGTGGAAAGTTCCCTGTCACCTTCCTAAGTCCAGCTCAAATGCAACCTCTTCTAGCAGGCCTTCCTTGATGACCAGCCTGCATCTTTCTCTCTTCTGAAGCCCTATGGCCCTTGGAATTGGCTTTGCTATGGTACTTGGCACTTTTCTACCACTAGACAGTGAGCTCCTCGAGGGCAGGATCCATGTCTGATTCATCTCTGGGTCCCCTGTGGGGCTGAGCCCAGTGATCACTCTTGGAGGTATGCAGGAATGGCTGAGGAAGGAGTGAGGCTCTAAACATGGCACAACACACTCTTTCAGTAGGTTGGGAGGAACATGGGCCTGGGGTCTACCTCTTCATAAAGCTGGTTATTTCCTTTCCTCTTCCATTCTCACTCCCAATCCATTCCTGAAGGACCTCTCCCATTCACTATCTTCAGCTAACTGTCACTGTGAGGAGAATTCTCTGTGAAGGCTTTCGCTGTTAACAGCTTAGAATGTTACTGCTCCCAGAAGTCTTTGCACTCAACAGTAGGGGTGGGATGGGATGGGGTTGGGGGAGTGCTGAAGGAGGGGAGGGTGAAAACATTTAGTTCCCAATGACATGCCCTCTTATTAGAGGATTTAGGTATGACAGGTTGGGCAAGGAAAGAATTTGGGGGATTGGGAGAGCTACATCTTGATACCTGTCGAGTCATAGCCGTTCAGTATTCTGAGCTACTTTTCTTCTTTTTCTGCCTATGTTTCTTTTAAAAAGATCTCCTAGCACAAAGTAGCCCTTAAATAAATTATAATGATTAATGTCAGTACTAATAAGTCAAGAACATAAACAACATAGACACATAGCCCAGTATAAGCACATAAATGCTTGGAGGTACCAGGTATAGATGTAGATAAATTTTGTTAGAATTTCTGAAGTGTCAATGAAGATTTTGAAATCTCTGCTTCCCTGGTGGTGGAAACAGTCTGAACAAAGATAAGGAGGTAAAAACCAGCAAGTTATGTATGCACAGGGAATGGCCAGTGACTGAAGAGAGGGTCCTCCTAAAAGACTGACAAATGGAGTTGGTTAGATGGGAGGAAACTAGAGGGGAGAGAGGGTCCGTGTTGAAGAGAGACCTGATGAAAAATTCAACTTTGAGTTGTTGATAGGTCAGTAAAAGGAAATGTCCCCTAGGAGCCTAAAGATCCCAGGCAGTGAGTAGATACGTAGGGCTCAGGGTCATAGGCAATGCATGAATCCTGCAAAGCAACAAATGCAAAGGAAAGAGCAGGGTTCAGCATTCATGTTCAAATGAAATAGTTGGGGATGAAGAGGGTGATAGTGGTGATAGATAGTGCTTTTAGTGTCTCAGTGCTCTGTAACAGAAAAGTCCAGAAATGTGAGGTCAGGTAGAAAAAATATAGGATGGGAGATGGAGAACTTATTAGAAACCCTAAGTGTGTTCTAAAGACAGCTTGGCTTAAATTAAATATTGACATTGTATTTACTTAATGATTTAACAAATAACGCTTTTGCTGTTTTTCTGGGTTGGAAGACATATGCAAGTGTCCATAAAATTGAGTTGAAGGTCCCACTTGGTGCTCTCCTTGGTGCTGGATTTGCACAGTGCATTCCTTGTCTTAGGGGTTTATGGAAACCAATGCTTTCTCCTTGTTCTTCTCCCTTTCGGTGCTAGCCAGGAAGTAAATCTTGCCAAATAAAATCACCTTTACATGACTTGTGTTTCTCCTCCACACAGCGTCACTAAGGTTAATGTTTGCTGCGAAGTATTGAATAGAGACAGCAGTCCTTTCCAGGAGTAAAACTCTCCATTTTTTTCCCAAACCAAATCATGTTAATAGTTTTCAGGGGGTGGTCAGATTATGAAGACTGTTTATTTCCTTTACATTTTCCACATTTTCCAAATGTTACTTCCATAGTTAAATTTGTATTTCTTTTAGAGAGAAAAGTAGATTGGAGATGGAGTTACCACTCTTAGAAAGTCTTGTAAGATAACCATAAGCTGTGAAATTCTCAATGACATGGCATTTCTTCTGTGTCTCCTTTAAGAGAAAATTCTTTGCAAAATATTCAGGTTTTTAGACTTTATTTGTAAAGATTTATTTATTTTAGAGAGAGTGCACACAAGTGGGGGGAGAGGCAGTGGGGAGAGTCATCAAGCCGACTTCCTCCTGAGCATGGAGCCCCAGGTGGGTTTCTATCTCACAACCTGTGAGATTGTGACCTGAGCCAAATGTAAGAATTGGATGCTTAACCAACTGAGCCACCCAGGAGCCCCTAAAGTTTATTTTTAAGAAGATAAATGCAAAGAACTCTGTAACTTGAGCTTTAGGATTTTATTTTTTTTTATTTTTTTTTTAAAGATTTTATTTATTTATCAGAGAGAGAGGGGGAGAGAGCGAGCACAGGCAGACAGAATGGCAGGCAGAGGCAGAGGGAGAAGCAGGCTCCCTGCTGAGCAAGGAGCCCGATGTGGGACTCGATCCCAGGACGCTGGGATCATGACCTGAGCCGAAGGCAGCTGCTTAACCAACTGAGCCACCCAGGCGTCCCGAGCTTTAGGATTTTAATTCAAAATAGTTTATGGGGCACCTGGGTGGCTCATTGGGTTAAGTGTCTGCCTTCTGCTCAAGTCATGATTCCAGGATCCTGGGATTGAGCCCTGCATTGGGCTGCTCAGCGGGGAGCCTGTTTCTCTCTCTCCCTCTGCTGCTCCCACTGCTTGTGCTCTCTCTCTCTGTCAAATAAATACAATTTTTTTTTTAAAAATAGTGTACTACTCAAGTGCCCGCTTTTCTTCCTTTCAATGTAGAACATCACCTGTGAGTACCAACTCTTCAGTGCATTACAGGAGAATTTTGGGTTTTGGAAGATTGCTGAGAAAACCGTAAGGTCATGGCCTATGTTATATGTCTAGGAAAAATTCAGCTAGCAGGGATGAATGGAGAACATAGTCATATGCTTCAGAATGTCTCAAAACCAAAGTCAGACACTATGAACTTGACACATGAAGCACTGGGTGCTGCTCACTGCCCTCCACTGTTGTCTTCACACACCCATGCTCTGAGCCAGCTGACAATGTCCCCTGAATCCCCACATACTTTATGTTGGACTGTTGTTAGGCTTTCCTTCCATTCTTTCTCTAACCTTTACAAAGCACCTAGTATGTGCCTTTTACTGCACTTTTGCTCTGATATGATAAAAATGGACATGATAGATCCCTAAAGACACTTAAGAACCAAAAGGAGAGGCAGCTATGCCAAGGTGACAGTAAAGCAGATGACTGTCAGCCCAGAGGTCAATACAGGGTGTTAGGGAGCACAGAAAGATCCTAATTTTGCTTGGTGAAAGATGGTGGGAAATAAATAAGGGAAGAGGGTCACAAAGGAGGGGACACTTACATTCATTCTTCAGGTATATTGGGGAGGGGTCAATGGGAGAGGATCTGGGGGTACAGACCCAGAGAGAAGAACCAGGAAGCTACTTCAAGAGAAGGGCTCAGGAATGATGAAGGGACTTACCTGGGACCTATTCTGCTGAATTGTTAATTGGAAGACTGAGTCCCATGGACTGAGAACATGCGGGGGCGGGGTGGTAGATATAGTTGGTGGAATTATAATTATACTGTAATTCTATAGTAGGTGGAATTCAGCTCCCCAAGATTCCAAACCCCTGTAGAATCCTCTCTCCAGGACAGTAAGTAGGACTTGTGAAGATGTAATTTCACGCCTGTGATTATGTTACCTTATACAATAAAGAGGGTTTATGTATGTAATCAAAGTCCTTAATCAATTGACTTTAAATAAATTAAAAGGACAATTATCCTGGGCCTGAACTTAGCAAGTGATATAAAAGTGTATAGGCCTTACCAGAAGTCAGTGATTCCAAGCAGAATATAGGCTCTCCTGTTGACCTTGAGGAAAAATCTGCCATGTTGTGGAGAAAATCACGTGGCTAGGAAGAAGAGCATGTGGCCTCTAGGAGTTGGAAATGAATTGAACAAGCAGTGAGCTTGGACGAAAACCCTAAGCCTCAAGTGAGATGGCAACCTTGGCCAACACCTTGATTCCAGCCTGAGGAGACCCTGAGCAGCTATCCCGTACCTGTGCCCACGTGGGATAATAAATTTATGCTGCCTTCTTTTTTTTTAAGAGTTTATTTGACAGAGAGATCACAAGAAGGTAGAGAGGCAGGCAGAGAGAGAGAGGGGAGCAGGCTTCCCACTGAGCAGAGAGCCTGATGCAGTGCTCAGTTCCAGGACCCTGAGATCACAACCTGAGCTGAAGGCAGAAGCTTAACCCACTGAGCCACCCAGGCACCCCTAAATTTATGCATCTTAGCCTCTTAAGTTGGTGATAATATGTTATGTAGCAACAGAAAACTAGTTCAGTGGGTAAAGAAAGAATAAATGGTGAAGACAGGAGAGGAGGTAAGATCTAGAGCCCTAGTTTCCGTAGAGAAACTGGGGAACAAAAAACATTCTGGTCAGCTGGTCAGTCAGTGAGAGGTGCTGAAGTATAAAGTCAGGCAAAAAAGCCCTGCCTACTTCAAGGATACCCGTGATAGGAACAAAACCCGTGAGACTTTCCTTCTCAAGAGGAATGCTCAGGTGAGTGGTGCTGGCTTCGGCTCTATGACTTTTCTTGCCCAAGAAGAGACCAGTGGAAAGGAGATGATGTTTATATCCTGGGGAGATGTCAAAAGTGTGTTTCATTCAAAGGCAAATACATAATTTTTGTACTATAAAACTTGGCAAGTTTCTTTCCTGAAATTTAGTTGTTTCCTAGCACTTTGTTTCATGTTGTTACTTCCTACCAAAGATGCAAAAGCATACTCTTGCATTTTATGGTGCATTTCAATTCTTTCAAAATATTGAAATAAGGTGTAACCAGTTTATTTTTCCCTTCAAAGAAGCCAATATTTGATTTTCTTCTTTGTCACACTGGTGAATCATTTCAAAGTTTGAATCATTTTAGAAAGTCCCGAGGGACTATTTCTTTAACACTGGAAATAATCAGTGGTTATATAATATACATAAGAAGGACAAATAAGGGGCGCCTGGGTGGCTCAGTGGGTTAAGCCGCTGCCTTCGGCTCAGGTCATGATCTCAGGGTCCTGGGATCGAGTCCCACATCGGGCTCTCTGCTCAGCGGGGAGCCTGCTTCCCTCTCTCTCTCTCTCTCTCTCTCTGCCAGTCTCTCTACCTACCTGTGATCTCTCTCTGTCAAATAAATAAATAAAATCTTTAAAAAAAAAAAAAGGACAAATAATTTTTACAAAGAAATCCCTTCATCTCTTTTTCTTCTGCCATCTCAAGAACCCTAAGTCTTCACTGAAAATAGTAAACTATTTTTAATGACAAAGTTATCTTCCTATGAAATTTTAAATCTCTAGTAAATTTTGCAATAGAATATCAAGTACCTATTCTATGAGAAAAATATGGCATTGTACTGTCACATCCACAGGTGGAAGGAAATTATAGACATCTAAAGACAATTAACAATACAGGATGATTAAACGTGGCACAAGGAGCCCAGATAATCAAAGGTATAATTGCAGGGGAAGGAAGAATTGCCTAGAGTCTAGGTGACCAGCCCATCTTTGAAGGAGGAGTGATCTCCCATCAGTGGTGAGGACTGAAAAGGGGGGGGGGGTGGCATAAGGCAGGGAAAAGTTGGGAAGGTTGGAAGAGTCTAGGCATATTTGTGTAGCAATAAGTAAATCAGTTAGCTTGAAGGTAGGATTCATGTAAAAGGAAGTAGGGGAGATGTTTGGAAAATATTACTGAGTCTAGGCTTTTCCTATGTACAGTAGAAAGCCACTGAAGTCTTCTGGACCTAACAAAAGCAAATGTTTTTTGAAGATCCAAGGCAAATTGTGTTTGTTTAGATTGGTGGCAGAGAGCCTATTGGGAGTTTATGGCAAAAGTGATAAGGACCCAACCATGGCAGGGGGAAAGCAGACAGAAAGATGACATTCAAAATATAATATATGGAAAAATGCAAAAGATGTGTTACTTCTCTAGGGAATTTTTGATGTCACAAACCTTCTAAGATTTTGGTCAACATCCAGCTTGTTTGGTGGGGACCAGTGGTCTCAGGCAACATTCCTTTCTCTTTGCAGAGAAATATAATTGTATGTGAGCTCACAGTGACATTTTTAGAGAATCAGCTCATGACTCATTGAGAACTTCAGTGGGAACTAGGGATGATTCCACCATCCTGCTGTTGCTACTCCTCACTAAGCAATCCCTCCTCCATCCCCAAATCACTTTCCTGGTCAGAAGAAGAGGTCCTGGAAAATGATGCCACCCTTACCTCACCTTTACTTCCTTTGTCTCATGGTCAGTTTCTGACCTTTTTTATTTTTGAGAGAGGGAAATATGCACTTGCCTGAATTATACTCCAAGGAGATACAGGTTTGGGGAACTTGCAGTCTGGCTTCCCAGTGGACTTCTTTCTCTCTTGTGAGCCTCAGATCCCACTATTGGTATCTCTTCCCCATACTCCCCAGAATAACCCATATGTCACACAGAAAACCTCTGTGGCTCTTGTGGTGTGAGAAGGGAAACTTTCAGACCCCAAAGTCTAAAGGCTGGTGCAGTGGAGAAAATAGAACCTGTACTCGGGATACCTAGGTTCCAGTCTACATTTTCCCAACAAGGGATACATTTTCCTTGTTAGGAAAATGTAGACTGAGAAAATCACATTGCCCTTTAGTTTGTCTCCCTGTGGACCATGTAGGCATCACAAAGCTTATCACAAAGGCATGCTGGATTGTCATGACAATGGTAAGATAACTAATACACAGAACACTCTTGTTGATGTGGTGCATGGTACCTATTTGTGCTAGCTAAATAGCTGACCCCTGTTTTTTCTCCTGCTTTTTATCCTCTTTCCCAGATTGAACACACTGGCATTACTTTGTTGTAGAAAGAGAAGGTAAGTGCTTTCAAAGAGAAAAGATAGCAGAGATGGCAAGGAGGAGTAGTTAACCTTCCTTATGAAGAATTTCATCCTTGGCAAATGGCCTCAGCTTCTCCCACTCTTTTTTTTTTTTAATATAAGATTTCATCCTTTTTCCACTTCAAATGCTACTCTGGACACCCTCTCATGTCTTCATTTCCCTTTTGAGTTCTGGAGCCCCAAACTTGATTGTATTCTCTAAGACTACATTTATTATGCAAGAAAACTATTACACGGAGTAATCTTGGCATTTTGTAGGATTCATAAAACTTAAAGTAGTACCTTATACACTGTTTTGTGAAAGTGATTTGCTATTGGTTTTCATCAGAAGAGAGAGAGAATCCTTCTATAGTTGTTTTCTAGAAAGTGAAAGCCCCAGAATCAGGCTGGGAAATGCTCTCTAACAATATGTTGCATTCTGAGGGACATGAAAGACCTTAAGAAAGATTTCAGACTTGGATCCCAAATTTATAGTCCGAATTTCTGCTATTTCACTGAATTGTGAGCTCATTAAGGTCAGGGATGATGTTTAAGCCATTTTTGTATTTCCAAGATAATAGCACATAGGGACATTCAATACATCTTTGTTGAATGAACATCTATATCAAGTATCAAGAAAAATATGGCATTGTACTGTCACATCCACAGGTGGAAGGAAATTATAGACATCTAAAGACAATTAACAATACAGGATGATTAAACGTGGCACAAATAAGGCAGAGATTCCTGGAACTTGGCACCACCAGACCAGGGGTTATAGGATTCCTAAATACAACTGTTTCTATCAGTGGGCCTCTGCCAGTAAGTCCTAGGGCAGCACCAACTAAAAGTAAAAGAGATGGATTCCAAGTATGTGGCTAGACTTCCAGGTCCAACCAAATGGAGGAGAGACATTGTACTCTCTCACACTGATCAACAACTAAACACTGAACAAAATACAAACACACAAAGCAATTAATTAAGGACTCTGAAAAGTAAGTAAAAGCAAATGGACTGGGGCAAGAAAGAAAAACTCAATATATGTCCAATATGGTGACAGTGAGTTTCTTAGAATTTTTCTCCTGACTTTGACCTGAGGGTGAGCTGACTCATGAAACTGCATAGCAGTCATAGACAGCAACTATAAAAAGCAGTCTATCTTTCTGGACAAATGACCTGGAAAGGGGGTCCTTCCAAGCCAGAGTATGTGGGGAAATTTCTTGTTCTCATATATTTTCTCAACTCAGTCTCAAAGCCAGTTGCAGCTTCCAAACTACACTGCCACTGCCATAGCAGCAGCCCGGGCACCTAAAATCCCTGAGAGAAAAACCTGTACCTCTGGATAGAAGGATGTAGAAAAAGGACCTCTGCTATGTGAAGAGTATAAGAGCAATCCTCATTTTTTTCTCTTTTCTCTTGCCATTTTATCCAGAGGGCAGGCCTAGTAGAATGAAACTCTATGATGTTATTATTGGCTCTAACTGAGAAAGAGCCCCATCTTGCTGGTCAGGAGACCAGCAAAAGGTGATTCTAGGAGCTGAAGAATGTGAGGGAAATCCTGGAGAGGAAAGAAGGGGAGAAAGGGATTCCATGTATGAACAAGCATACGTCCTAGACTTTACCTCCAAATTCTGCATGTGTGGAATACAAAAGCACAGCATAGTCTTTGGAACCTGAACTGAGAGTGGAACCTCTGCACGCAGAAGGTGAGAGAACTACAGTCTGCACTTAACTGGTTTGCTTAAATGCTAAAATGAAACAAAACAAAAAAATCAACATGCTCTGATTTTTCACAGGAGTTACATAACACTCCATATAAAATACCTAAGATATAATCCAAAATTACCCGATGTGCTAAGAACCAGGAAAATCTGACCAATTCTCAAAGGAAAAGGTAAGACAATGTTGAAATTATAAGAAAAAAGATTTTAAACCAATTGTTGGAATCATTCTTCATGATGTTAAAGTAAACACTCTTGAAATGTATAGAAAGACATTGTCAATAGATTTGAAATAGAAACTTTTTTGAAATGGAAATTGTAAAACTAAGAAATACAACATCTAAAATTTTAAAAATTCACTAGATGGGCTCGATAACAGAATGCAAATGACAAAGGGAAGAGTCAGTAGACTGGAAGACAGATCAATAAAAATGATCCAATCTGCAGAACATAGAGAAAAATGTTTGAAAAATAGTAAATAGAGCCAAAGGGACCTGTGGAACAATATCAAATTGTCTGACATCTGTGTCATTGTAGTTCTTAAGGGAGTGGAGAAAGAATGGGAGATTAGAAAATAGTTGAAAAAAATTAATGGCTGAAGATTTCCCAAATTTGGCCGGAGATATAAGCTTATAGATTTAAGTAGCTCAGCAAACCCCAAACAGAATAAACTTAAAGAAAACTGAATATCCCACCATTCCCTATCATTTTACCCACCAGTGCCCTTCTTAGACCCTGAAGACATTTGAGTTTTTGACCCCAGAGTCAGGGAAGGAGCACGTGAATAGGACTCAGACTCCTAAGGACAGGCTCAAGTGTGAGACCCAGGGAAAACCAGTTCCCCTGCGGGGCCTCAGGTCCTCATCTAGAAAATCTTAGGGTTGAACTACATGATTTTCTAATTTCTTTCCAGCTCTTAAATATTAGCCATTATTAGCTATTCTGTGAACTTTTTCTGTTCAAAATGATAACATTATCAAAACTTAATGCTCTGAAACAAGAAACCACTTTCCTGCCAAGTGTTTCCACCCTTTGTAATGGTGCAACTGACTGAAATGGAGATACTCACAGAACACAACCAAAAATGAAGTTTTGTAGCAACCAGAATGGAGGTTGGTTTTCCCCAGCAGCTTCCTACAGAGCTCTTTGAACACCATGGGAAGCCTGGAATTCATTGCAAAGGAAAGGAAGCTCATCAGAAAACTTTACACTCTCTGAAAATGTATTTCCAATCTCATCAAGTTTCTCAGAGGCTAAGGAATGGAATGGAATGCCCCCATGGCCTCTAATACCTAGTTTGATGTCAAGTCTTGTCAGAATAGGTTAAATCTAACTACCACTTGTATAGTAAAAGCAAACAGAGCAGTTCTTTTTCATGCATAATTTCATTTCATCCTCCCAACCACCAACCTCTGCGGTAGGTTGTAACAGTCTCCCCCTGTTTCCTCAGAGGAAACAGTCTGAGAGAGGTTGAGAGTTTTACCCCAGGCCATCTAGTACTAAACTTATGAAAGTGCCAAATCTCTGGCTTCCAGTTCTGTCCTTTTTTCCCACCACCAGGAACCAGAGGCCCTAGGCAATACCCAGAGCCAAGCTGTGACGTGAAGCTACTAGGCAAGAGGCCAGTTACCCCACATTTTAAGGACAAGCTGTGGTATATTTGATCCACTAGATCATTCCTCCCAAGAGAAACATGGTGTTAAAGGTTGGCTCCAGTACTCTCTGTCCCTCTCCCAGTCCCTCCTGCCTCTAGCCAGGCTACTTGACATGGAGAGTCTCTCTGATATCAGATACAAGCTCTTTTGAAAATGTCTTTCCTCCCCTACTTCTAACTGCTTGAGAATGTGCTCGACTTTGGGTCAAGTATGTTTAGGAAGTGGTGGTTGCTTGTTCAGGTTTTGCCACTGAGGGGCCTTGAAGGGCTTTGTTGCTTGGCCCCCCACACAGGCTTCCTCCCTGCTCTCCTCTCCCCCAAGGAATTGCTGTTCCCTCCCATTCTTGTACATTCATTCAGCCTCCACTCTGCATTGATGTTCCTGGAGGTCATCCTTCCCTCCTTGCATGAGCCAATTTCATCTCATTTATTCACACATTGTCCCTTCATTTTCAGGAAAAATACAAAGTAGTCTCTTTGAGTATGATAATTCTGAGTCATTGCATACCATCATTTCAGAACAAAAAGATTTCAAAAGGTGGGCGGGTTCATTTCATCTAGCAAGAGAGTAGGCTTCTCTTCTTTGTTTTACCCTTAATGACTCATTCAACCTGAATCCAAGCTGAGTAGTATTGGCCTTTGAACAGGAGGCTGGGGCCTGAAGGGGGAGGAGCAGGGTGTAGGTACCAACCAAGCTGGGGCCATGGCCACATGGCATGGAGTGGGCAGAAGGGACTGAGAAAATAGAATTGTAGCAGGTGCCATATGAAGCCCTTGTTCAACTCTGGACCTCTTGTTTTCCCATCTATAAAAACCTCAAAAGAATCACACAAGAGTGGGTCAACACTGGGTGTATGACTTCACTATAACTATTTTTCTGAATCACTGTGTTTTTCTACTTGGCATTGGAACCTTGATTCAGAAAAGGAGGTTCAACCCTCACCTGTCTTAGATACCTGAGGAGGTGGAGAAAGGAGGCTTTGCTGGCTGAGTTAGCTTGGATCCTACCTCTACTACTTCCTGGCTCTGCGACCTTGGGATAAAATTTTCAGCTCTCTGTGTCTCATTTATAGTTTTCTCATTTATAAAAAGAGAATAGTACTTATTTTGATAAGGTGATTGTGAGGACAAAATGTAATATCTGCCATAGTTATCTCAGGGACTTTCTTGACTCACATGCAGGATATATAGGACAGAGGACAGTTAGGCTGAGTGGGCTTAGACAGTCTTTTAATATCCCTCAGTGTATTCTTTGGTAAAACTGAAATAATAACGTGTGCTTTGCAAGAGGTTTCTGAGTGTTAAAGTTGATATAGTAAAGAGTCCAGCACAGCATTAGGACTTTAAGTGGTGCTGCTCGTCAGTTAGAGGTTATCAGTATTTACCTTACCCAGGGCCAATGCTGGGTCAAAGCAGGAGACAGCAGTGGGTTTTGAGCTAGAGAAGGTGCGACCAAGATGCCATCAGCATACAGGCTAGGGCCAGTACCTAGAGGTATTGTACAGGATGCTCAGACAGGGGATGGCGTCCTGCAAGAGTTTACACCCCAGAACCAGAGAGGCTGCCCCACGCACATACTCATACAGCTGTATTTTCCACAGTGTTGGGTTCAGGGAGTCTCCTTGATGAGGCCTGACAGACCTCACAATATAAGCTGCCAGGCAGGCCTCTACAGAGGCCTAGAAATAGGATAGCAACACTCCAGGGCAATAGCTCTCAGCATGAGGATCCAGGTCACTGCAGAAGATTCACAAACATAAAAACATTCCCTTTGGGGAAGGAAGACTTTTGGGTTTTTCCTCCCTGATGGAAACTGGGATCTATGGGGTTTTGGTCATGCTGGGCTATCTAGTGGTTCATAGACCTCTTGAGGTTCCCGCACAAGTGGCCTTGGGGTACACAAAGGACTATGAACCATTCTGGGAAGGGAATGGGATTCATTTCCCCAGTCCCTTCCTTCACCAAGTTTTAGTTGCATACCATGGAGAACCAGGTCTCAGCATCTCTCCCCCAAAAAACCATGACCAAACCATCTGCTAAACAAATCATAAACTGTTCTGTCTCAATAATCTTACTTGCATCATTGTGCAGCATGGAATGTCCTCTCCAGTCACTCAAATCCTACCCATATAAAAGGCCCAGCACCCATCCTAACTTTTCTGGGAAGCCTTCCAAGCTCTTTCTAGCCCACAGAAATTATCCCTTCCTCAGAATACATGGTCATGCCACCATTTTCTTTCTGGATAGCTCTCATTCTATGGTTTTGTTAGCATCTGTCTTTGGTATTTTTATTTTTTTTCTTCATGAATATTGGTTTCTTCCATCTTTCTCATTTATTCCTTCCAGCTCATCACCAAAACCTGTTGTTTGTGTCTCTCAAAATTATCTTAAATCCATTAGCTTCTCTTTACCTATCAGGATCAATCAATCTCTGGTTCAAGCCACCATAACTATAGCAGCCTCCTGAGAAGTCTCCTCCATCAGGACCAACCCTTCTAATCCATTCTTCACCCTGATCCCAGAGGACTGTTTCTAAAATACAAATCTGCCTTGGGATGCCTTGGTGGCTCAGTCAGTTAAGCATCTGCCTTCGGCTCAGGTCATGATCCCAGGGTCCTGGGATTGAGTTCCATTGTCAGACTCCCCGCTCAGTGAGAAGCCCACTTCTCCCACTGCCTGCCACTCTCCCTGCTTGTACACACTCTCTCTCTGACAAATAAAATCTTAAAAAAAAAAAAAAAAAACAAATCTGCCCCAAGCCCTTTATCCCACTAGCCTCAAGATAAAATATATACTTTCCAACAGTCTTAAAAGGCCTTCATTTACAGGTCTCTACCCACCTCTGCAGTCATATTTCTTAATATTTCTCTCCCCCAACCCCTTCCACCATTATCACTGAGGCCTACCACCTTCTGGTCATGATAAATCCTTCTTTGCTCCTCACACACACACGCTGTTAGACATTCCATCTGGAATTCTCTTCCTTCCACCCCCACCATGACTCTCCCACAGCACTTGCTGCACCTACATGTATTTAGCTCAAGTCTCTAGTTCCATGTTCTCTCTTCTGCTGAGCCTTCACTTGATCTTAGCCAAAAGGCCAAGAAGCGATTCTTCCACTGAGCCTTGATGCCTACCAGCCTCCAACACACACCCCAGTCTTGGTGACCTACCCAGACAGACCTACCCTGTCCTCTCCCCATCACCATACTTTTAATTCCACTTTATAGTTGCCTGTTTGACTGGTCTTTGTCCCCCAGTAGACTATAAGCAATTTCAGAGCAGAAACTGTATCTGCACAGTTTACTGTTGCATACCCAATGCTGGGTGCAGTGTCTACCTTTCATAGATGCTAAAGAAATAATTTTTTAAAAAATGAATGAAAAGAATCTATACATCCAAATCTTCAAGGGCAATAAACATTTTATATGCTTCTCTGTATCTCCCTTCAGCGCCTGTTTTAGGGACCTGTGTTTTCTAGGTACAGAGGGAAAGAGGTAATGCCCTCATTATTTAAATAGAATGTTCCTCTATTTCTTGTTATTTCCCTTTTCCAGACTGAAAGCCTTTTGAACTACATGCTGACAGGAGCGCAGCTGACAACACAGTGACCTAGATCTGCTGCCAGGGGTGCCAGATGAGCAAGAAACCCCACAAAATTCAAGGCCTCAGAATCTGAATGGGCCACTCATCAAGGAGGAGCTGGAAAAAGCCTTGAGGGAGTCCAGAAATTGAAGCTCTCATCCTGGCTCCTTCATTCAGTAGCTCTATGACCACAGGCAAATCACTTAGCCACTGAAGTTCAGTTTCATCAATGGTAAAATGTAAGAAAAATGACTGACAGTTTATCTTCACTTAGAGCTTGGAGTTATCATTCATTAATAAATATATCACCACATTCCCACCAGAGGTGAGGAAGAATTGGGCTGTTTACAACCTAAAGATCGGGATACCATATCATTACAAACAAGGTAAGCGTTTTTGTAACCATAATCTTATATATTATATGAGGCTTTAAACTAGGTAGTAAGTTTTCATATTTTTAATTATTAAAGTAACTGCAGCTATATAAGTATATCAATAACCATTATCCCCCTCTTGCCTATCAATTTATTAGAAATGGCAATATGTCTAGTTAAAAACTATATTCTCCAGCCTCCCTTATAGCTAAGATAATCATGTGACTAGGTTCTAACAGGTAAGATTTGAGCAGAAGCATGATGTATAGCATCCATGTAAAGCCTCTCTAAAGGGGAAGAATGCACTCTTTACCTTCTTTGTCCTCTCCTTTCTGAAGGCTGAATGTGAAAAAGATGTCTGAACTTGGCATCCATAGTGGACCATGAGGTGATGTGCTAAGAATAGTGGAGCAGCAAGATAGAAGGAGTTGGGTCCCTGACTCCTGGAACCACCATCCCAACCCTGGGTTATTTTCTGTTGGACCTCTTTGTCATAAGAGAGAAATGATTTCTATCTTCTTTAGACTACTGTTATTTTAGTTTTCTTGTCACATGTAAACTTAGCCCTAACTGATAAAATAATCATCTATTCAAGACCCTAGTGCTAAATGCTGCACGTGCTGTAAAGATATAAAGGTTTTTAGATACTCAAAGAATTGACCAGGAAGGCTCTGTCTGGTGTGAAGGAAATGCTAAGAAAGGTTTGGCCTGGTAGGGCTATGTAGATATGAAGAGGATTTTATAAGATGAAGCCAGTGAATATTATGGAAGGAGCTTAAATGCCAGGCTAATGACATTGAACTTGACCCAGTGATGGACAAACAGAGCAAGTAAGCTTGCCTCCAATTTGTGAATGAAGAAAACCAGGCCTTATCAGATTATAGGACTTGTTCAAGGATACCCAGCTGGTGAGCTGCAGAGCCAGAGCCAGTCTCAATTCTGACACTTGCACCAGTGCCATCTCATAGTTCTGATGTCTTTGATGGAATCTGGGGAAAAAGAGTAGGAATGGAGATTTTGCACTTTGGCATAGCCAGGGGACTAGACTGTGCCCCTCTTCATACCCCCACACCGTTAAGAGGAAGCTTTGGAGGGTTGCTAGAAGTTTAGGATCCAGACCTACCTTGAAGTCAGAGGACCTTCTCGGCTTCTGGCTTAAGCAACCCCATGAGGCTACAGTGGCCAAGGTGCTGCTTTGCTATGTGGTAAGTTCTCATGTGGCAGGCACAGTGCTGGGCACTCTGTACACATTATGTAATTTAGTGCCTTCAGTGGTTTGACAAGAAAGTTATAATACCACTCCTATCTTACAACAAAGATGTAGAAACTGAGGCTCTAAGAAATGAAACCACCAACCAAAGTTGATGGCAGAGTTGAACTTCAAAGCCACATTTGTTCAACTCCAAAGCTGAGTTCTTTGCCCCACATTCTAATGTCTTCCCAATCCCTGTCGCCAAAGCATGGAATAGTATCCTATTACTACTCAGACACCAAGGACTTACCTGGTTTAGTAGGCTGACGAGTACCAGATTCCCTCTGTGCGCATTCCACCTATAGTTGGGAGTCAACCTCCAATCCAATAATCCTATCAACCATGCCTTACACGTGACCCTCACATGGTGAGGGATCTCCTGGAGAGGTAGACCCACAGATGCTCAGATCTTTGTGGCCTCAAGCCTCCCAGGGTTCTTTGTCTTGGCTGGTCATGTGGCTAGGATGTCAGAGTCCTCCCATTCTAGGTTCTAGAATTCACAAATTCCAATGAGCTGTTTCATGGAATCAGGGACACTGCATTCTTTGTGTCCTTCCTGTGGCTGCCATGGTTAGAATGCATTTGTTATGATTTGCACTGGCATTCAGTCAATAAACAACTGGTCATTGGAATTGAATCTCCTATCATTGCCAACATTTGGAAAATTGCATTTTATTTTGCTGGTTATCCAGTGCGCATCTTTCCAGTAATGTGGTATGTCCAGTGTTCCAACACAAACCACATATTCCCCTAAGCTGACCACACTGGTTTTCTTCTGGAACTTCCATAGGAAACACCCTGAGATGTAGCCTGTAGAGCTGAAGGCGACTGATGGACCCCTATCTCCTCTGCATTCTCTGCCCAACAGAGACAAACTACTTTGTCAGGTTTTGCCCTGGGTCATCACCCACCACCCAATTCTTGTGCAACCTCCCTTCCTATTGGAAAAACTTCTTCCTTCCCATGCTCAGCCTGTGATTCTCACCCCACACCCTCTTGCTAATCAGGCTGAAGATGGAATGTTTCCCTTATTTTAACTAGATATGTTAGGTTTAGCCTAAGTCTAGCAGATTTTAAGTTATCGATAGAATTTTCATCCATTTCCTTGTAAACACTATAATCAACATTCCTATTTTCAGATGCACTACTTACAGCATCTGAAGTCAGACATGAAAAAGTAATTTAAATTTGTTCACAACAAAGTTTTCTGAAGATATAAGCAGATTCTGTCAGATGCAGAAGCACAATTCTTACAAACACTTTCAGGCATTGTAGTGTAGTCAAACTATCTCACCAGAGCTTACCAATACACTTGGTAGACATTCTTATCAATGGTTCTTATACAATCCTCATAATCTGCCATTGTCACCCCAAAGTGATGGCCAGTTAAGCAGTTGGATCCACATGATTACCAAAGGCTCACGTCTTCCTTGACTGCAACATTTTCTTTAAAATTATGCCCTAGTTATTTCATATAGGTAACATTTGACATTTACATGTTCCCTCAGGAAGCATCAGCAACTGGTGGACCTGAAAGGACTTTGAAACCCTGTATGACACTGTACGATGTGTCAGCTGTCCTTTTACATGGTAACGGATGGTGGCTGAAGTCCAGTTAAACTCTACCTCTTAACTGTAGTATGATCTCTAGTAGGGCATTCACACTCTCTCACCTCCCAAGTTTTTCATCTGTGAAATGGAAATGATAATGCTTGCCCTACCATGAAGTTCAAATGAGATCATAGTTGGGAAATGCCTTCAACAGTCAAATGTTAACAATTTTATCAAATGCATTTACTTTTAATCTTCACAATAGTAAGACATAGAGGTCATTATCCCCTTTTATGGATGTGAAGACTCAAGCGAATAAGTACTGGAGGGCCTCACGTCCACACCCAGGTCTCCCTGTCCAATGCTCTTTCCTCTCTGGGAGGAGGTACACTCCACCGCACCGTCCCTGTTTATGGCTCTGTCCTCTGCACATTTTGAACAGCACATCATGAAGCTGTTGGCCTAAAGTCTGGCAGCAAATCAATCCTCAAGAGCCACACAATGGAAAGAAGGGGACCAAGGGGAAGGCAGTCAAGCCCCCGAGGCCTCTACTGTCCATGAATCCTACTCCCAGCCCAGCTGCCTGATTTTCCCCAACACAGGTATGTTGGCCACATACCTGTGAAACACCTGCTTCCACCACAGCCCTGGGGAAGGTAGATGGGATTCAGTGGCAGTGCCCTGAAAAGAAGTGTCACCTGAGGCAAGAACTCAAGAGCCACAGCAGCAATTAACATGAAAGAGTTTATGTTCAGGTGCCTAGTGAGTAGGAAGGACACAGGGTCATTTCCAGATGCTTCACTTGGGGAACACTGGAAATCCTGGAAGTTCTCTCTGGCCCCCAAAAGCCCAAGAAATACCTCAGTTTGGGGAGAAACAGAATCGGCATTTTCTCTCCTCTTTCCTCAATCCCACTTCCTTACCACAGAGCTGTTTCACTCACTGGCCTACAAGGTTCTGTGTGGTCAGAGAGCAGATGTTTCCATTGTCATAAGCTCTAGACCTACCCCAGAGTCCACCCTCAGTGAACGTCTACTTAATTGAACAGATGTAAGTAAAGTACTTAGAAAACAACAGGGAATCACCCTCTGGCCTCAGAGACCTATGAAGCGTATGCAGGCTGGACTCTGTCCTGGGAAGGAGGAGGCCTAGGCACTCATGTAGGAGCCAAAGGAAGGAAAACCATCAACATCCTATGAACTAAATGGAGAAAATGCTGTTTAGGGAAAAAAAAAAAATCCGATAAATGAAATTCCCAAGAGCAGCAACTATCAGGGGAAAATCCCTCCCTTGTGTGAGAGGCAGGGAAGTGGTGTTCTGGCCGCCACCAGCCAGAGCTGGGCTGCGAAGGTGAAGGGGCTGCTTCCTGCACTTGAAGTCGACTGATGGGAACCCTGTGGGCACCTTCCTGCCTCGCTGTAGGGACTCATGGGTGAGTTTTGAGGGCCCTGACCTCTTCAGAGGAAGGAGGCCTAATTGCCAGGTCCAGTATTCTTCCCTGATCTTGTACTGAGTGAGTGGAGAACAAGCGGGGGCTTTCTCTGAACCACGTGGCCCCTTACCTGATCTGGAAGCACAAGGGGAAACTAATACAGAGCTACTTTATGCAAACACCCCCCTCTTTTTTTTGTATACTATATTTAGAGAAAGAAACTGCTTTGGCATTCAGAGATAAGTTTTACATAAGAGTTTGTTGCTGCTGCTGTTAACCAAACAGTAAAAGCCAAGTGGAAGCAGTCAAATGTCAGTAATAAGACCAAAATGCTTAAAACTATCCACAAGGCCCCCTTCAGTCACCACATTTTTAAAACTTCTGGAGTATAGAAAACCTTCTTGGAAGAACTTATCATAATCTAATGCTTGACAAAATGTTTTCCACCTTCCCTCCCAACTTCTCCATTAAGGTTTTTCAGGTGTACTTGATTGCAATGACTTTGGGCCAAGCTAAGTCACTGTGTATGTAGCCTTGGGCAAGTCCCTATCCCTGTTGGTCTCAGTTGCTGATTGTAGGACTTCTAAGTTTCCCCCCTGCTGAAAGGGGCCCCTTTCAGCACTATGAGTCCAGAACCAGTGATCCCATTAGGAAACAATGCAGCTCCTAGAATTATGGGTCCACAGGGAGCATATCGCACCTCTGGCCGAACCATTCCCAGACTGCTGCTAACACAGAGGCTCCAAGCTTTCAAGCCTCAGTAATGGCTCCAAGGAATTCAGTGTTTTGTACCAAATGAATTCTGGCACCACAAGGGGACTGGAGCGGTCTTACTTAGCTGGCCCAGTAAAAAGAAGGAAAGTGACCTTCTGCCCTCTTCCTACGTTCTCCTCCACTGGTCTCCTGGGCCACCTTCTCTGGACCTCTCTCCACACCCCTACTACCAAAGCCATCAGCACTGCGAGAGTTTGGGCTCTTGCGTGGTCTGTGAGTACCTACCATGCCTGGCTCCCTCCAGCCCTCTCCTTCCCAGCCTGCTGAAAAACTCCTTCTGTAGGAAGCTGCTCTCAGGTGGGAAGGAGACAACTGACTAATTCACACGGAGACATACTGCTTACTAAAGAATTGAAATGCAGATGTCCTATAGGAAGAAGAAAAAATTCATTAAGTTCCCAAGGAAATTGAAGAGTAGAACTTGAGGCATCAAAGATGAACCAAGAGAAGATGTTTTATGGCATGAGAGTTTTCCAACACCAGATTTTTGGATTTGGGTGTGGCTCTGCCCTTTCTTTTACAAATATGTACTCTAGGGAAATTTGTTTAACCACTCTGAAATCCAAGTTCTAGGACTATAAAATGGCTCTGACCTACCCCCATGAGATAACAGAAAAGTGCTTGCAAAATGCAGAGTTCAGCACAGCCCCCCGTGCTCACGCCCCCCTTAACCTACCCCCAGTCATCTCTTTCTTAGTTCCACTACTCACTCCCACTACCCTGAGAAAACAAGAGAGAGAAAGATGCTGGCATGTTCCCTTCCAGCCTTCCCCACGCTTCATCCCCTCCCTACCTCCTAATCATCACAGGGATTTGGAGGGTTGTTTTTGCATCTGGATTTTCCCTTGCCATAGGGGAAGCACTCCAAGTCTCTGGAACCACAAGGTTTGACACGTTCTGTAATAGGACAATAGAAGATGGGGTGTGCAGGGTGGGAAAGAGGGGGATCTGCATGGTGGACAAAATCAGGAGAAACGAAGGTTGTGCTTTTTTTTTTTTTTTTTAAGACCTATATAAAAATGTGTCCCTTCTGACTCTTTTGCCAACATCTCTCAGTCCTCTTGAAGACTGGGCAGCAGGATGACAAGCTTGGTGCTATTTTATAATCAGGCTATTTCCACATATTCCTCTCAGTGGGGGACAGTTCTCCACCTCCAACAGAGTAGATATTCCCCTTATTTAAATGTAGACATTTCTCGGGGTGCCTGGGTGGCTCAGTGGGGTAAGACTCTGACTTTGACTCAGGTCATGATCCCAGGGTCCTGGAATCGAGCCCCACATCAGGTTCTCTGCTCAGCAGGGAGCCAGCTTCTCCCCCTCTCTCTGCATGCCTCTGTGCCTACTTCTGCCTATTTGTGATTTCTCTCTCTGTCAAATAAATAAATAATCTTTTAAATAAATAAATAAATGTGAACATTTCTCATTACTGACAAAGATTAATATTTATAAAGTCCTAACTTGATGGGAATTATTCTAGCTGTTCCTGATTACCATTAGGCTTATATGTTAACAGTGTATTACCAAGTAAGTTTGGGAATTGGTCTAAAAAATATGAACATAGAAATAAGAGTGAATAAAAACAAAGCCAATTCATAGGACACTAGAACATTGCAAAGAGAGGAACCATCATGTTTATTAAGCCCCTGTATGATGAAATTAGGTAATGCATGCTGGGGAGCAAGGTCACACACTGATCAGAGCTGAATTAGAACACAGTTCTTCTAATCCACTTTGTAATTACGAGCAAAAAAAAAAATAAAAAGACAAATTCAAAGATGGTTCAAAACTAAACACCAATCTAAATTCAACTAACAAACAAATAGATGGAAATGAAATTCAAATGGGAAAAAGCATAAGTGGAGGGGCGCCTGGGTGGCTCAGTGGGTTAAGCTGCTGCCTTCGGCTCAAGTCATGATCTCAGGGTCCTGGGATCGAGTCCCACATCGGGCTCTCTGCTCAGCAGGGAGCCTGCTTCCTCCTCTCTCTCTGCCTGCCTCTCTGCCTACTTGTGATCTCTCTCTGTCAAATAAATAAATAAAATCATTTTTAAAAAATAGCATAAGTGGAAATGCAAATTTCAGACAGGGAGAATGAATGCGAACTGGAACTCCACTTAAGCCATCCACTGATCTGGAGCTTTTACTGTCCGCTGTGGAGCTCCCACTGGGTCATAATACCAAGGAAGAAGTGATTCTATTTGGGAAAACAAGGTTAAAGACAATAACAAAATGCTGGGGCTTGTGTTTGACACAAATTGAAAGCAAACCGTAACCTCATTTTTGGTGACAATCACCAGGAAGAATAAACAAAAGAGTTCTTGGGGCCCACTCCACGAAAAGGAATAAAATGCCAGTAACAAGAAAAACAAAGTAATTAAGAGAATTCCTCAGCCCACATCAACTCTGCTTATTGGGGTGAGTGCCCAAAGCAGGTTGCTCCTAGGCAAGGCCCTTAAAGTTGTTCTGGAAAGCCCCTGAGAAGTAGAGGCCCTGTGGGTGCTTGTTGCTGGCAGGGCAAGAGGTTGTGAAGACTGAGGAGACAGAGAAGAAAGCTTCCATTTTAAGGACTTTGACCCTGAAGATTTTCATCTCCTCCTCCATCTGCCCTCTCTGCTCTGTGCTCTTGGGCTAACAGTGGGACACTTAACCTTGGGGCTTGCACCTCATACTCCCCCGGCAAATAATGAAGAGACTTCCCATGCACCCCCTACTTTTCCCAGTTCGATTAGCATAGGTGTCTGAATCAGGCTGCCACACAGTAAACACCTGTTTTACTGAACTCCGTCAGCTCAATTCATAGTTCCCCCATAATTCCCAGCCATGGCTTCCAAGAGGCCAGGGTTAAAGCTTGTCCAGGAAAGTGGAGAAAGGAAAGTGCCTCTGCAATAATTTAAGTCAAATGTTGGGTCTCCCAGACAACAAGAAATGAGACTTGAGCAAAATTAATAGGAACACAACATGGACCTTACAGTCAAGGAATTTTGCTGGTAGAATTCTCAAGTACAATAAAATATAGAACGAGGCTCGAGTTTAAATATTTTTTTTAAAGATTTTATTTATTTATTGGACAGAGATCACAAGTATGCCGAGAGGCAGCCGGAGAGAGTGGGGGAAAGCAGGCTCCCTGCGGAGCAGAGAGCCCAATGCAAGGCTCAGTCCCAGGACCCTAAGATCATGACCCAAGCAGAAGGCAGAGGCTTAACCCACTGAGCCACCCACGTGCCCCTCGAGTTTAAATATTTTAATAGTAAATCCCACAGATCCAGACTTTCACTCAGTGGTTTTATTTTCTTAATAGGAATTGTCCAATATCATGCCTAGTACCTAAAGAAAGTAACAATGTACCTTTGACACAGCACTGTCCTTGACACTCAGAAATAACAGGTTCTAAAACTGGAGAAGAAAATGCCCTTCCTCAAGCCCATTGGCCAAAAAATACAGAATTTTGAACCTGAAAAAAATCTTAATTGGAGACCCAGGTTTAGGGTAATATTATCATCTTGACAAAATAAGGCACAGGGCCTTAGGAATAGGTGATTGTGAAATGAGGGGCCTTAAAGTGTGAGCATCTTTAGTTTCATGGTATATGTACCTCTGCCAATGACTCACGGTGTAATTCACTTAAATAGTCATTTACTGCATTTTGTTGATTTGTAGAATTTTCAACCTGAAAATATCAACTGGCTTGTTCATTGCCATGCATTTAGTAGTTGGAAAGCGTCAGGGATCAAGCCCTGTATTTTGAACTCCTATCCAGAACTGTATTACCTCTACTGGCTACGTCTGTAACTATTTTGTATATACCCCTAAACATCCAAAAGCATCACATACTTTTGGTTTCAGGTAGTCAATAAAAGGTCTTAATTAACATAAGGAAAGAGAATAAACCTATCTACTATTTAGAAGTAAAGTAACTTAGGACTTAGGCCAGCCCTAAATGAAAGCCAGTGCGTGATACATGGCACCATATGTCAGGTTTGTTAACAGCTTAGCTCTCTCCTGCTTGTACTCATCTTTGTTCTTCTTTTTTTCCAGAATCAGGTGCCAGGCCTAATTAAATTCCTGATTATAGCCCAAGACATCGCTGGGAGTTCAGCTGGCCAGCTGGCTGGCTAGGTATAAAGGACAAAACAATCTCCCCTATTAGATTTCCAAAGATACTGGTATTGTATTGGTAGAGCCATCTGTTGGACTCTCCCAAATCATGCACTCATTTATTCATTCATCCATTCATTCACTAATTTGTTCATTCATTCATTCAACATTCATAATGAGTGCCTCAGGACATGGGACACATCAGTCTCTCTTCTTAAGGAATTTACAGTCCATTTGAGGAGATCAGAAATGAACTCATGAAAAGAATTTTAGTTGGAGCACATGTAGGCAGAACAGAGAGGGGAGAGAGCTTCCTCAAGGTGGACCTGATCCAGGACCTGTAAGTCCCTGGAAGATAGGCACAAAGCCCTCTTTCCAGCCCTTGACTGAACAAAGAAATATCTCATTGACACTCAGTGACATTAGCCAGTTGCTTAGGGACTTGCTAATTTCTTTTCTTTCTTTTTTTTTTTTTTTTAAGATTTTATTCATTCATTTAACACAGAGAGAGAGAGAATGCAAGCTGGCACAGAGGCAAGCAGAGAGATGGAGGTAAGCAGGCTCCCCGCTGAGCAGAGAGCCCAATGCGGGGTTTGATCCCAGGACCTTGAGATCATGACCCGAGCCAAAGGCAGAGGCTCAACCCACTGAGCCACCCAGACGCCCCTCTTTCTTTCTTTTTTTTTTTTTTAAGATTTTGTTTTTTAAGTAATCTATCTCTACACCCAGCGTGGGCCTCGAGCCCACAACCCTCAGATTAAGAGTCACACGTTCCACTGATAGAGCCAGCCAGGTGCCCCGGGACTCATTAATTTCTGATTATGGAAGATAAGATTATTGGGGACCTAGCCTCCTCACTGCACACAGACCCCTTGGAGCCAGGCTTGGGCCTGACAGGTAGATGAGCATCTCTTCAGAGGCACTGGTTCATTTAGAATAGTGGCTTTCAGCCATACTAAACTTAATGCCTCGTTTTATAACAAATAATTTGTAACTCTCCCTTTGTTATGCTCAAATGAAAACCATAAATAACACAATCTGCCTACACAAAGAATTTTCCCTCCAAAATCCATAATTTTAAAAATTATTAACAACGCACTCACTGTTACAATGAAAGACCAAAGAAATGTAATTTTATAGTAAAACATTAAGTATTTCAGTATAACTGAAAAAAAATGTACATAGTTACATTGGACCACCTAATGAGTAGTTAGATGTCTGCACCTCTGGGCAGAATCACCATGAATGCAATATGTAAATGCACAGATCCACAAGTATTTTAAGGGCCACTCAAATGCTGATTGGCTTTGCTATTCATTATATGGTTTTCCAGAATCATGGGAATCCTAGGGAACAACACTCCATAAAGTCCTAAACAAAATATGCCACCTTCACTCAATTTTGCATTCCTAGAAAAATTCAGTTCCTGTCAAAATTGAAAAAAAAAAATCCTTCATGTTTATATGTAAAATGGAGTTGACATTTTACATATAAATACAAACAGGGTTTGTATTTATAATTACAAACAGGGTTTTCATGGACAAACATCTGGTGGGACATTTGAAAGTATGTTGACAGTACCTTGTGGTATAGACTGTCCTGATCATGGCAGAACATCTGACACCCCATCCAGTGACAGCACCCCCCCCAATCATTGGAACAAACTGTGATTATGACAAATGCTTCCATAAAATCCCAAAATTCCTCTTAAGGAGTGAAACTATCCTTTCTGGGAAGCCTAGATTAGAGGGCAAGGTGTGTGTGTGTGTGTGTGTGTGTGTGTGTGTGTGTGTGTGTGATAAGGTATGTGTCTTCTCTAACAGCTGGAGGTAAGGATCACCTGCTCACCCTGTTGCCTCCTGAAGTGGTTAATTTAATGTGATGGGGCACCAGCTGGCTCAATCATTTGGGGTCTGACTTCTGCTCAGGTCATGATCTTGGTATCCTGAGATTAGAGCCTTGCATCAGGCTCCCCTACTCAGTGGGGAGTCTGCTTGTCCCTCTTCTTCTCCCTCTGTCCCTCCCCCCACTAGTGCTCTCTCTGTCTCTCTCTAATACATAAAATCTTTAAAGAAATTTTACGTGTCAACCTATCAGCTATAGGGTGCCCAGATATTTGGTCAAACATTATTCTCGAGTATTTCTGTGAGTGTGTTTTTGGATGGGATTAACATTTAAATTTATAGACTGAGTAAAGGAGATTGCACCCTCTAATGTGGGTGGTCCTCACCCAATTAGTTGAAGATCTGAATAGAACAAAAAGGCTGACCCTCTTAGAGTAAGAGAGTAAGAGAATTCCTTAGACTGCCTTAAACTGGGACATCAGCTTTCTCCTGCCTTCCGACTCAGACTGAAACATGGGCTCTTTCTGAGTCTCAAGGCTGCTAGCATTCAGACTGGTACCACAACGTCAGATCTCCTAGGTCTCCACATTGCCAATTCATTCTGTCAACCTCCATAATCACCTTAAGCCAAGGTAGAAGAAAGGATATAAGGTACAGGTGTGGAGTGAGGAGAACTAGGCTAGAGAGAGCAGGCAGGAGTTGGATTGTGGGATGCCCTGTGTGGGTCATGATAGGCTGCTTGGTTTTCACTCAAAAGGCAATAAGAAGCCACTGAAATATTTTAAGCAGGAGAGTGGCCTATCAGATTTGTATAATAAATGTATCACTCAGACTGAAGAAAAGAGTCTGGTTGCATAAACTAGCAGACCAAGAGCAGGAGCAACACTCAGGAAAGTGTTGCAGTAATTTGGTGGAGGTGTGATGGGGACCAAAATTAAGGCACAAGTCAGGGAGGAAGGAAGGGGTATGCAGAATATCAAGTAGAGAAAGGATTTGCATATACACACACATAACTGATCAGTAAAACATAAAAAAATCTTGCTATAACTAATAAAGCAATTAAAAAAGTGATAAGGTACTTTCTTCTGTTGACTTCATAAGGGTTTTTGTTTTATTTTATTCTTTGGGAATACAGGACATGTTGAGTTTGAGGTCCCTGTGGGTCTCCAAATGGATTCCCTCCATTAGTAGTTGGCCCTGTGGGTCCATAATTCAGGAGATAGTCCTGGGCTGCAGATAGAGTTTGGGAGTCACCCATGGTAAGTGGTGGTCAGCAGCTTTGGAAGTGAGCTAAATCACCAAGGGAGAGTCTGTATAGAGAGGAAACAGGGCGAAATCCTGGGAAACACTAGCAATCAAGGTGAAGAGGGGTTAAAGAACAGCTAAAGGAGGCTAAGAAGGAATTGTCAGAAAAGTAGAAGCAAACCTAAGAGAAAATAAGGTGGAAGCCAGGCCAGGAAGGAACACCAAGAAGGAGGGAGTGAGGAAAACCACCAAAGGTTGCAGAGAGGTAAAGTGAGGTTGACCTTCATACTGAATATTATGCACTGCATTCAGCAAACAAGTCATTGGTGACTTGTTTCTTCTATTTTATTTATTATTTCATTCCCCCCCCCCCATTTCCTTGTACGAATTAGTTGTTACTCAACTTTTTTATTTTCCTTGTTAATCTGGGATCTCTACTTTTTCCATAATATCAGCTTTCTTCTCCTTTTTGTGACTTATAGTCAGACCCATATTTTTATTCCATTGCATGAAGACTCCAACTATTTCCCCTAAACTCTATTCTCCTGCTGTTCTTCCTCCCCTGAAGGATGAATCCTTTAGAGTGCTTTCACTTCCCACTCTCACACCAACATGAGACGTGTGGGAAAGTTTTCCTTCCCCTCTTTCTCCTTTAGTACTTTCAGTTCCAGGCTATTATTAACATTTCCCTTGAAATATGTCTCTTCTATTTTGAGTACTTCTATTACACATCCTTAAACAGTCTATTATTATCCATACAAATGTAACTAGTTATATATTGTAAAGGTTCTTTCTCATCACTATTTTTTTTTCTTTTTATCCTCCATCCATCTTGACACCTTTATACAGATTCAATTATTGTTTGGTTAGGTCTTTTATTAATATCTTTTTTGTCTGATGGAAGATGTGGGTGACACATCCTTTGAATCTTTGCATATCCTCAAATATATTTCTTTCACTCTGACAGGGGAACAATGTCATGCTACAGGATTCTTGGTATGCACTATTTTTTTCTCAGTGATCTTCACATGATTCACCACAATACTGTTTCAAGCATTGAAGAGAAAGTTGATTTCCCCATGATCCTTTTTCCTTTGTCAGTAACTTGTACTTTCTTTCTGGATGATTGTAACATTTCTTTTTATCCTTATACTTCAGGAATTTACCAAGCTGACTCACTTGTCTTTGTCCAGAACTTGCCAAAACCTTCTAATCAGCAGTCTTGGGCCTTTTTTTAGCTTAGGGAATTTATTTTCTACTACTGAAATATTCTGTCTCTCTCTTTTCCATCTACTTAACTTGTGTGCAGATCTTATCTTTTGGCTTCAGAAAGTTTTTTGTACCCTACAAAAATCTTTACATCCTAATGTTCTTACTATTTTAAAAGGTTATTATTGTCCTTTATGCAAGCTTCTTTCCTAAGAGTATTGCTGGGCTCCTTAGGTATTATAGTAGTTTCTTTTGTCTGTTCTCAGGGCTCAGTGCCCGTCCCTGAGGTGCTTTAAGATGGAGCAGACCCACAAGTGATGGGCAGTACTCACCCAGTCAAGATGCCAGGAGGATGGCCCTCATCCTCCAGTTTTCTCACATTGCCCAGTCTTGACAGTCGAGGTAGAACATAGTACACCTATATAATTTCCCTTCTTCTCAATCAGCTGAGTCTCTTTGCCAGAATAGCTACTGGTACCCAGATGCTGGGGCCTTCTAGTTTGGAGAGGAGGTGCTTACATGCACAGCTTTAAGAAAGCAACACAGGTCCCATTCAAGAAGTTATCTCAAATTGACATGAGCAAGATAGCACAGTAGGAAGACCTTAATTCTCCATAAATACATTGATTTAGCAGCAATTCATAGACAAATTCCTTTTGTGAGAAATTCAGAAATTAATTGAAAGGCTTTTGTACCTCAGGCAAACATGAAACCAGGTTCACTGAAGCCAGGAGGGAAATTCAGGACACAATTTTGCCAGAATTCCTACACTTAGCGCAGTACCATATGATCACGAAGAGACTTGCCAGGTCCCAGGATTTCACAGGGGAGGAAAGAGTTGATTCATGCATCTGGTGGCCCCCCTTTTCCAAAAGGGCTCCCCAAGAACTGGCTTCTGTCTTGCCAAGCTTGGCACTTTTATGGGTCCAACACAGTCTAGCCACCCAGGGGAGAACGGAGACAGTGACTTGGACTCCATGACGCCTCCCCTTTGCACAGCACAGAGCAAGCAGGCAAAAGCACAGCTGCCTGCTTCTCCCTGGTGAGGTAAAGAATTGGTCCAGGCTTCCAAAATCACTTTTCTGGGAGTTTCCCAAAGGACTAGTTCTGACTTGCCTGTCTTGGAGTGCCAATGTGACCTGACATAGTCTATCTGCCTGAGGGCTAGTGAGCACAGAATCAAGATTTGGGTTGGAAGTCATCATACTACCCTTTCCTGGTTCAGCACAGAGCAAGCAGAGATAGATAGATATAGATGAATGGATGGAGAGATAGATAGATAGATAGATAGAGGTTTCCCGCTTGTGCCTAGGAAAGGAAAAGTTGGACAGAGTACCCAGTGATCCAACTTTTCTGGGTCCCATCTAGGGAACTGGCTTCAATCTCACTTGTCCCAGATAGAATCCAGGATACTCCAGACATCTAGTAGCTGTATAGAAAGTGGGTTGGTTTAACACAAAATATTGAAAAGCTCCTAGAATTTCTGGCCAGCCCAATTGATGGGGGGTCTTCTCCTGTACACAGCCAGTCAGTGAAAACTATGAGAGGCGGCTGTTTTGTCTAATATGCAGACACCAACACAGAGTCCAGGAAAATGAAGAATCAGATAAAGATATCATAAAGGTACACAATAAATCTTAATAAAACAACCCTAATGAAATAGAGGTATATGATATACCTAACAGAGAATTCAAAATAACTATCATAAAGGTGCACTTGAGGTTAAGAGAACATGAAGGAAGTAATAATTTCAATAAAGAAATAGAAAATATTTTAAAAGTCCCAAATAGGAATCTGAATCTGAAGAACACAATAGCTAAAATTAAAAATTCACTAGAGGTGGTTCAATAACAGACTAGAGCAACAGAAGAAAGAATCAGTGAATTAAAAGATAAGTCATTGAAAATAATTCATTCAGAGGCGCAAAAAAGGAAAAATAAAAAATGAAGGAGTGTAGAAAGCGTAAGGGACTTATGAAATAAGTTGGCCAAACAGGCCAACATATACATTGTAGGAATTCCAGAAGGAGAAAAGAGAAAGAAAGGACCAAAAAGCTTATTCAAAGAAATAATGGCTGAATATTTCTCTTCAACTCCGTGTAAGGAAATAGACATCCAAATCCAAGAAGACCAAAAACTACCCAAAAATGTGAAACAAGAAAATGTCACACTGAAATACATTATACTCAAACTGTCAATTCAAAGACAAAAAGAGAATTTTAAAAACAGCAAGAGAGAAGCAAATTGCCTTATACAAGGGAACCATCATAAGACTATCAGCAATTTCTCAGCAGAAATCTTGCAGGCCAGAAGGGAATGGTAGGATAAATCCCAAATGCTCAAAGGAGAAAACTGCCAACCAAGCGTACTGTACCTGGCAAAACTGCCTTTCAAAAATGAAGGAGAGATAAAAACTTTCTAGACAAACAAAAGGTAAAGGGAGTTCATCACCGTTAGACCTCCTTACAAGAAATACTAAAGATAGCATAAGAAAGTATAAAATGTATTGGTAAAGATGAATATATACACAGATACAGAATACTGTGTTACTATAATGGTAGTAGTTAAAATAGTTTTAATTCTAGTATTAAAAAAACAAAAATACTAAAAATAACTATCTAAAATATGTTAAAAGAGAAACAATATGAATAGATATTATGTTGTCATACAACAACAAAATATGTGAGAAGTTATAGTTTTTATATGTGATTAAACAGCTTAAAATAGACTACTTTTATGAGCTTAAAATAAGCTTTTAATTATGAGATATTTTATGTAAGCCCCGAAGTAACCATTAACACCAAGAATATCTATACAAGTTACACCAAAAAAAGGAAAAAAGAATTTTAAAAATATCAGTACCAAAAAATCAACAAAACACAAAATAAGATAGCAAGAGAGGAAGACAGACAACAAAATTAGAAGATCAACAAAAAATAACAAAACAGCAATAATAATTTAAATGTACAAATAATTTAGATGTAAATGGACTTGGGGCACCTGTGTGGCTCAGTGAAGCCTCTGCCTTCAGCTCAGGTCATGATCCCAGGAACCTGGGATTGAGCCCCACACCCGGGCTCTCTGCTCAGTGGGGAGCATGCTTCCCCCTCTCTCTCTGCCTGCCTCTCTGCCTACTTGTGATCTCTGCCTGTCAAATAAATAAAATCTTAAAAATAAACAAATAAATAAATAAATATAAATGGATTAAATTTCCCAATCAAAAGAGATAGAGTGAAGGAGTGGCAGGATAGATAAGAAAACAAGACCCAACAATATGCTATCTACAAGTAAGTCAATTTAGATTTAAGGACACACATGGGCTAAAAGTGAAGATGGAAAAAGATAGTCCATATATATGGTAACCTAGAGAGAGCAGAGGTGGCTATAGATATACCACACAAAATAAACATATAAAAATGAAGTAGGAAACTATCACAGAGACAAAAAAGAGACAAATAAAGATAAAAGGGTCAATTTACTAGGAAGGTATAACAATTATAAATATATATGCACCCAATATCAGAGCACCACAATATATAAAGCAAACATTGACAGAACCAGAGGAAGAAATATATAGCAATACAATAATAGTAGGAGACTTTCATACTTCACTTTTAATAATGGATAGAACATTCAGACAATACCAATAAGGAAACACAGGATTTGAACAACACTGTAGATCAAATGGACCTAAGAGGCATATAAAAAATATTCTTTTTTTTTTTTAAGATTTTTTATTTATTTCACACACAGAGATCACAAGTAGGCAAAGAGGCAGGCAGAGAGAGAGGGGAAACAGGCTCACTGAGCAGAGAGCCCGATGCGGGGCTCGATCCCAGGACCCTGGGATCATGACTGAGCCGAAGGCAGAGGTTTAACCCACTGAGTCACCCAGGCAGTCCTCATACTCAAAATATTCTAACCAAGAGCAGAGAAACACACATTCTTCTCAAATACACATGGACTTTTCTCTAGGATAGATCACATGTTAGGTGACAAAACAAGTCATAACAAATTTAGGAAGACTGAAATCATACCACATACCTTTTCGGAAATGAATCTAGAAATCAATACCAGAAGGAATACTGAGAAACTCACAGATATGTGGAAATTAAACAACATACTCCTGAACAAAAATTAGTTCAAAGAAGAAATCAAAAGGAAATTAGAAAATACCTCAGGTCAAACAAACAACAACAAAACCATGACATATCAAGATTTATGGGATATAGCAAAAGCAGTTCTAAAAGGGAAATTTATTGAGATTAAAAAGAAGGAATAAAAAATAATAAAGATCTCAAACAATCTAACTTTACACCTCAAGGAGCTAGAAAAAGAACAAACTAAGCCAACAATTTGGAAAAGGGAGGAAATAACAAAGATTGGGGGGAAATCAATGAAAGAGAGGATAGGAAATTAATAATTAAAAAATGAAAATAAGGGGCACCTGGGTGGCTCAGCAGCTTAAAGCCTCTGCCTTCGGCTCAGGTCATGATCCCAGGTTCCTGGGATCCAGCCTCGAATCGGGCTCTCTGCTCAGCAGGGAGCCTGCTTCCTCCTCTCTCTCTCTCTCTCTGCCTGCCTCTCTGCCTACTCTCTGTCAAATAAATAAGTAAAATCTTTTAAAATAAAAATAAATAAATAAATAATATCTTTTTTTTTTAAAAGATAAACAAAATTGATTAACCCTTAGACTAAGGAGAAAAGAGATAAATTTATTATAAATTATATAATATATAAGTATATGATATAAATATAATTTATTTATCTCTTTTTATATTTTTATATTATAAATGTCTTTTAAATAATTTATTATTAATTATAATTTTTATATTTTAAAATATATTTTATATAATGTATATTTAAATTATACTTATTATTTCTAAAATATATTTATATACTTATATATATTTATTATAAATTTATTATTTTAATAAATAAAATAAGTAATGAAAAAGGAGACATTACCACTGATGCCACAGAAATATAAAGGATCATAACAGCCTACTATAAACAATCATACCACAACAAATTGGGTAACCTAGAAGAAATGATACATTCCTAGAAACATACAAGCTACCAAGACAGAACAAGAAAGATACAAGAAATCTAAACAGACCTATAACTAGCATGCAGGTTGAATCAGTAATTAAACACCCCTTAATAAACAAAAGCTGAGGATAAGATGGCTTTACTGGTGAATTCTACCAAATATTTAAAGAATTAATGCCAATCCTCAAACTGTTACAAAAGATTGGAAAGAAAGGAATACTTCCACACTCGTTTTATGAGGCCAGCATAGCCCTTATACCAAAAGCAAAGACACTGCGTACAGAAAAAGGAAACAGCATCCCTGATGAATATAGATGCAAAAACCTTCAGTGAAATACTAGCAAATTTAATCTAATAGCATATTTAAAAGATCATACACCAAAACCAAGTAGAATTTAATCTCTGGGATACAAGGATGCAAATATGAAATTTCATATTTCAGCATATGAAAATAAATTAATGGGATACATCATATTAACAGAATAAAAGGTAAAAATCACATGATTGTATCCAGATGCAAAATCGGTTTTGACAAAATTCAACACCATTTCATGATAAAAACTATCACCAAATTAGGAATAGAAGGAAATTACTCAATATAATAAAGGCCATATATGAAAAGCCCACAGCTAATATCAGACTCAATGGTGAAGAACTAAAAGCTTTTCCTTTATGATCAAGAGCAAGGCAAGGATGCTCACTTTCACTACTTCTATTCAATATGGTATTGGAAGTACTAGCTAGAGCAAATAGGTAAGAAAAATAAATATAAGTCATCTACATCAGAAAGGAGGAAGTATTACTATGATTGTTTGTAGACAACATGATTTTATTTATATAAAAAATACTAAAGACTACATGAAAACCCATTAGAATAATAAAATAACTCAGTAAAGTTGCAAGATACAAAATCAACATGTGAAAATCAGTTGCATTTCTGTATACTAACAGCAAACTTTCTGAAAAAGAAATAATAAAACAATCCCATTTATGATAGTGCCAAAAAGAATAAAGTACTTAGGAATAAACTGAACTATTCTATACTGGAATCTACAAAACACTGATAAAAGAAATAGAAGAAAATACAAACACAGAAAGACATTTCAAGGTCATGGATTTGAAGACAATATTGTTGAAAATGTCCATACTATACAAAGTTACCTACAGCTTCCAAACAATCTCAAAATCCCAATGATAGTTTTTACAGAAAGGCAAAAAAAATTCTAAAATGCATATGGAACAACAAATGACCATGAATAACCAAATCAACCTTAAGAAAGAAGAACAAAGCTGGAGTCATCATATTTCCTGATTTCAACATACATTACAAAGCTAGAACAATCAAAACAGCATGGTGCTGGCATAAAGAAAGTCATATAGGCAAATGGAACAAAAGAGAGCACCCAGAAATAAAACCATGCATATATGATCAACTGATGTTTTGACAAGTTTATCAAGAATACACAATGGGAAAATGATGATCTCTTCAACATACAGTGCTGAGAAAACTGGATGTAAATATGCAGAACAATGAAGCTGGATTCCTATCTTATGCCAGACACAATAATCAACTCAAAATGCCTTACAGACTTAAATGTAAGATGTGAAACTGCAAAACTCCTGGAAGAAACAGTGAAAAACTTCATGACGGTGGTCTTGGTAATAATTTCATGGATCTGACACAAAAGCACAGGCAGCAAAAGCAAAAACAGAGAAGTGGGGAAAAAATAAAGTGAGACTACATCAAACTACAAAGCTTCTTCACAGCAAAAGAAACAGTCAACAGGGGCACCTGGGTGGCTCAGTGGGTTAAAGCCTCTGCCTTCGGCTCAGGTCATGATCCCAGGGTCCTGGGATCGAACCCCGCATCGGGCTCTCTGCTTGGTGGGGAGCCTGCTTCCTCCTCTCTCTCTCTGCCTACTTGTAATCTCTGCCTGTCAAATAAATAAATAAAATCTTTAAAAAAAAAAAAAAAGGAAGAAAGAAAGAAAGAGTCAACAGAGTGAAAAGGCATCATATGAAATGGGGAAAGTATTTTCAAACCATGTATCTGAAAAGGGGCTAATCTCCAAAATATATAAGGAACCCCTTACAACTCAGTACCAACAACAAACAAACCCCCTAATGACCCAATTAAAAAATCAGCTAAGAACTTGAGTAGGTATTTTCTGAAAGAAGACATACAAATGGCCCAATAGATATATGAAAAAAACCTCAACAACACTAATCATCAGGGAAATGCAAGTCAAAACCACTGAGATATTACCCTCACACTTGTCAAGATGGCCATCAAGAAAAAAAAAAAAAAAAAAAAAGACCAGTGTTTTTGAAGATGCAGAGAAACTGGACACTGTTGATGGAACTGTAAATTGGTGCAGCTGCTATGGAAAACAGTATGAAAATTCCTCAAAAAATTAAAATAGAACTATCATATGATCCAGCAATCCCACTCTGGGTATTTATCCAAAAGAATTGAAATCAGGATCCTGAAGAGATATCTGCATTCTGTTGTTAGCGTCACTCTTCACAATAGCCAAAATGTGGAAACAACTTAAATATCCATTGATGGCTGGAGAAAGACAATGTGGCACATGCATACCATAGGATATTATTCAACCTTAAAAAAGAAATTCTTCAATATGCGACAATATGGATGAGCTTTGAGGGCATTATGCTAAGGGAAGTAGGAAAGTCACAGAAAGATAAATACTACATGATTTCACTAATATGAGGTATCTAAAATAGTCAAATTTGTAGACGGAAAGACCAGAATTAGTGACTGTCAGGGAATAGGGTTAAGGGGGAAATGGGGAGTTACTAATCAAAGGACATGCTTTAGTTAAGCAAGATGAGTTAAGTTTTAGAAATCTATAGTACAATATTAGACTTATAGTCAACAATACTGTATCATATAACAAAACTTTTCTAAAGATTTTTATTTACTTAACAGAGTGAGAGAGCACAAGCAGAGGGAGCAGAAAAGAGGGAGGGAAAAGCCCACTGAGCAGGGAGCCTGATGTGGGGCTCCATCCCAGGACCCTGGGAGCATGACCTGGCTGAAGGCAGACACTTAACAGACTGAGCCACCCAGGCACCCTAAAAATTTGTTAAGAGGGTAGGTCTCATGTAAGTATTCTTACCATAATAAAACTTTTTTTTTTTTTTAAAGAGACCAAGTAAAATGACATACAAGAGTAATTCATTCCTAATAACTTTGTGACACTGTAAACCAAAAGAAGGAAGGCAGGAAGGCAGGAGAGAAAGGAAAGGAAGGAAAGGGTAGGAGAGATATAGCCTATTATCACAGTTATGCACATCTCTTAAAAAGAAGAAGAACGTCATCTGGGTTCAGGGTCTGTAGTCTGACCTGCATTCCCCCTGGCTGAGGATAGTCCTCCAGTCCCCTGGTTCTGCAGGTGGAGTGCCATCTCTCCAGACTCGGTATTGGCAGGAATCCCTTTTGGTCCCTTTCACTTAGACTTTGGAGAGGTGAGGCATATCTACTTTTGCTTTTTGCAGTCACTGCCTTCTGACCCCAAGGAAGAAAAGTCTTGGTTTCTCAAGCCCCAAATTCACCTTCATTCAGGTTCCATATTCATCTCTGAGATGCAGGGAGGACCGTTCCCCTACTTGATCTCCAGGAAATCGTTCTGACATCACTGCTCTCCCTGAGCCCTCCATAAAATGCTAAACTGGGGACTGGCTTGCTTTCTCTTGCATTGTTTATATATTCTAGCAATCAGACTTGCCCCGCCTTTGTTTTGAAGTCGTGGAGCCAAGTGCCGCTCTAAGCCCTTTTCCATTTCATCAGTTTGAATCCTTTCCCTGCCCTATTTTTCCACTTCCTGTCCAGCAACATGAGCATTCCTGACTGACCCAAGATTTGGGTCAAGAAAGTTCCCACTTTCCATGAATACTGGTGAGGTTGCAACAGTATGATCTTGAGCAAGTCACTTAACCTTCGTGAGTCTTGCTTTCTCATCTGTGAAATGGTTCTAAGACCTGCCCTGCTCACTTCACAAGCCGATTATGGTGCTCAAATGACATGAGAAAGTACTTTGAAAACTGAAGTGCCCTACACATGTAAAGTAAAGTTTTGTTTTGTCCTTTCAAAAACAGTGGTTCAAGTTTCATAAGTGGGGCTTTACAGTATTAAGTTACTTCCATGGATCCAGCCATTTTAAAGCTACTAGTTGAGCTTTTCTTCCTATTTTCATTTTTCTGAAAACAATCACTTTTTTATTTACTGAACAGCCATAACTCTAGGTGAAAAAGAAGGCTTCTCTCCACTGTCTGATAGGATTACAACTTCAAGTTCACTAACATTGGAACTGCAGACCTGTCTTTGACACTAAGCAGGTGGTTGATATGGTAGATGTGGAGATGTGCCCCACTTTCCCTTTCAAGGAAGGACTTGCTGCCCAGGGGCAGAGAGTGAGGGCAGGGTATGCCTCTGATTTGAGAACCAACTGGCCCAAGGTCACACTCTTCCTGAAGCAGCCCACAGCTGCCCTGTGACTTGGTAAGACTGGTTTGAAAGCCAAGCCCATTCTGGCCTGACAAGGGACACTCTAATGGACAATACTCAACTCACAGATCCACAAAGTGTTGGCCAAGGCTTTGCAAGACTGCACTGAGTTGGACTTCTCCCTCTATCTAATCCAGCTTCTTCTATTTCCTTCATAGATACTGATCCCTAATAAACATCTTGCACCCCAAATTCCATCTCAGCATCTGTTCCAGGGAACCCCATCTGTGATAATTGGCTATGATGCACTGGGAGGGCAGGATGGGTGGGGTGGGGTGGGGTGGGGCGTGTTTATCACAAACAAAGGAAATGAAGCACAGAAAGGGTAGAAGGAGAATTTGAAATAACACTACTGTATAACCTCGAACAGCTCCGTGTCTAACAATGCTTGGGTAACTCTCAGATACTGCACCTATGGCAGGTGGAAAGCTGTTGTTACTTCCCCAACTTAGAGCAAAATCTTGTAGGGGAAGCAACATCTTCTATTCTTCCTCTCAATTCTAGAGATGGCTTGATTTGTTTATCTCACCTTGAGGTACCAAAGACTGGCTTCTCAAAAAATGTAAATACCTGCTAGGTATCATACAAAAACTCCAACTAATGTCATGACTAGCCAAATTATCTAAATGTTAGTCATGGTTCTATTTTTCAACTACTTTTTAATGTGCTATGAAAGAGAAAATGGCATTTTCTAGAACTAAATGTCTTCTCATTTCATTTGGAAAGATGGGTTTGAAGGCTGAGATTTAGCCTGGTGGAGGTCAGAGATGATTTCTTTAGTGACAGAAGCCACTGCAAATCCTACCAATAAAAGGTAATCTTTGAAAATGAAAATCCGTCATTTACCAACCCAACCTCCCAGCCCAACACATACACTTAAAACTCTTAACTAACGTCCCATTTCTCCTACAATAAAGACCCCAGTCCTACAAGTTCTCACCTACAGAATCTGGCCCCTAACTCAGTCTCCAGCCTCACTTCATTCCCCTTTCCTCTTTGCTCCCTATGGTCTTTCTCCTATAGCCACATGGGGCTTCTTATGGTTCTTCAAATAAACGATGGTACTTCCTGCCGTAGGATCTCACATGTACTGGCCCCTCTGACTACAACTCTCCCACTCACACCTAGCTAACTACTGCTAATCTTCAGATTCCAGCTCAACCACAATCACTTCTTCAGGGAGTCCTTCCCTGACCCCACACTCCACATCTAAGACAGGTTTCTCAGTGATTAGATCTCACAGAATAGCACTCCTTTCCTTCAGATCTTCTATCTCATTGTCGCATTTAGAATTATACCCTCACACAATTACTTGACTCATTCCTTCTCCCCGCTTAGACCACGGCCTTCAGGAAGACAGGAAGAGTGTCTGGTTTTTCTCTCCGTCCTATTTCTAGTTCCTAGCACAGTTCCTGACAAATAGTAAGCACCTACTTTGTTGAATAAATGGATAAATGAATGAGTGAGTGAACGAAGAAAAGAAATTTCTGACTCTTTGTGAAGCTTGAAGTTCATGGGGTTAAAACGTAGAAATGTTGAGCTAAAAACCCAACGCGGTTGGGCAAAAGATATATTTTGGTGGCAACTGTTACAGAGATTTTCTCCCTAATCCCTGGCAAGGAGGAAGGGTGGGGTGGGGAGGCAGCATCTAGCACCATCAGGAGTCACAGCATACCTGCCAATGTCATCACAGAGGATGACAATCCCCAAGATCAGGCCTGAGAGTAAATGAAAATTATTCACTTCATCGTCATGAGGAAATGCTGTGGATTTAGAGTTAGAGTATATTCTTGAATTGGGTATTTTTCTCCAGGGCCCTAAAGTTTACTAGCTGGAATCATTTTTTAAGGACCATTCTATTTAACCTTTGAAAATGAAGCATCTGTCTTTTAATGGAAAAGCTCCTTCTCATTGTAAAGATAGCTCAGAATGTTCTTGGCTTTTTTGGTCTCCAGAAAAGGAAAGTCAGATATCTCCCTGTGTCCCCACTGTATCTTGAACCTCTGTGTCAACAAAATAGGCCATATTAATAGCGAAATTTTTTTTTTTTAGACTTACTTATTAGGAAAAGTACCAGCCCATCCTGAGAAACATTAGGTAGGGCAGTCTACACAGATGTATCTACCCCTAAAGGAGTCATGGGAGGCTTAGGAAGCCAGAGATGGAAAGGTTCCAGACAGCCAATCTCAAAGCCACTATGTTCAGAAAAGAGTCCAAGCTTACCATACATTGAAAAGTTCTATTCCTCAGAAAACATAAAAAAAAAAAAAAAAAAAAAAAAAAGATAGGGGCGCCTGGGTGGCTCAGTGGGTTAAAGCCTCTGCCTTCGGCTCAGGTCATGATCCCAGGATCCTGGGATCGAGCCCCGCATCGGGCTCCCTGCTCAGCAGGGAGTCTGCTTCCCTCTCTCTCTCTGCCTGCCTCTCTGCCTACTTGTGATCTCTGTCAAATAAATAAATAAAATCTTTAAAAAAAATAAATAAAGGTAATTAGCTAATTAATTTATTAATCTGATATTCTTATTTGGCATAAGCCCCTCCTGTGTCACAGTAAAGAGAGGTCTCCTTCTTAAGCATACTATAACCCAACAAAAGAAGTAAGATCTAGAAGAACTAAGATGTTGGTAAACAGGCCAAAGCACAGCAAGGGTGTCAGCAAGTTCATAGGCAATAGCACTAATGTCCACTGAGTATTTACTATATGCCAAGTGCTCTAAATGTGTATTCTCATTAAATCTTCACAAGCTATGAGATGGATATGATTACCCTCTCCTTAGAAAAGCTGAGTAACATACCCAAGGTTGTAAACATCAAAAGCAGTTTCAAGCTTTGTTCTGATTCCAAAGTCCATGCTTCTAGGCTCCGAGTCCCTGAGGCTTCCAGGATTCAGGAAGGCAAGGCTTGATGAGGGACAGGGTTCTGAGCTAGGCCTTAAACGGGCACAACTCTAAGATAGGACAGAGAAGAAGTGTCAGTGCATGGAGCTGGTGGAGTGAGGATGTGGAGAGAAGACAGAGAAGAAAGGGGAAAGAGAACAGAGAAAGGCCAGTTGCTTGGACACAGCCATCTTGCGGGGAGGGATGAGTGAAGACACCTGCCTGGTAGGCCATAAGAACTTGCCCTACCCTTCTCCTTTCCAATAAAATATTATATTCCTACACAGAAAGACTTGAAGAAGGAACTGGAAGAAGTGGTGAGTGGAGGAGGAATCTTGTCTTCCCTTTGCTCTTTCTGCCTCTCTGCTCTCTCTGAGTGCAGTACCCAAGCACTCCACCCAGCCGGCCCAAAGTCCATGCCACAAACTTTTCGAGCCCTACATCCCAAGAAGGGTAGCATCTTCACGTGGGCTCATCAGATAAAGCCTGGCTGGTTCCAAATAGAACTGGAACACCACTGCCCTACTGACTATGGGCTCCGAACCAGAGGGGTTGAAGGCATGTAGGGTAGGCTGCGGTTACTCTCCCCAGGGAACAGGCAGCCTTCCAAGGAAAGTCGCTCCAGTTCGGTGGCACAAGTAGAGTTTTGTGCTCTACTTGTGCCACTACCACTAGGCTTACTACCACTAGGCACACATCGTCTAACACAGACATACGTTCACTATACAGCCATTTGTTCATTCACTCATTCAACAGGGAATTATTGAACGGCAATTTTAAGCCGAAGACTGTGCCTGGTGTTGGGGGAGACAAGGTCAAACAATATGTGGCCCCTAACCTCAGAAGCTATATATTTTGTTATTGTTGGTGGTGCCCTTCCTCATGGACACAGTCAGGCCGTAGTAACTATAATGAACATTAGGATAAAGAGAAGCTCAGCAGGTTCTGTGGGACTCCAGCTGCTCACACTGCAAGCTGCTTGCCTCGTTCATTTCTTTACTTCCAATGCCCATCACTATGCCTGACACACAGTTCATTAACTTTTAGTGAATTAAATGAAGATCTTACTGAACCTGATTCCCAACTCTTTCTGTGGCTTCTATCCACTGGTTTAAGCCTGGCATCCTAAGCCTGGATGAGATAAGGATACATGGCATTCTTCAAATAGATCACAGTATGTTTGAGTTTGGAGAAACTGGACGGATTTGTCTGTATCACCTCAGTTCCCTCCTAGACATCTTGTCCCTGTAGTTGAGGTCCTTCATGAACCACTTGGAACTTCATGCTTTCCTAAGTCCTCCTCATCCCGGATGCTCTCCTAAGAATATGCAAAGTTTGTCAATGTCCCAATAAAAACTCGGGAATCCAGACCTTGATACAGAACTGTGACAGCTTCAGCTAGCTGATGGCAGGGGTCTACCTCCTCCTTTGAAATAATGGGCTGTGGAAACAGAAATCTTGGCTTCTGATTGGGGTCTTCCAACACCGCTAGGGTATCCTATAGGGTCTGGGGCTGCAGGGAGGCAGAGCCATTTGAGGAAAGGTGAGAAGTGGGGTAGAGAGGTCCTCTGAGGAGGTTGAGCCATGACTCCGCACTTCAAGGATAGTGATCCTTGAGGTATAGGCATGTGAGCTGACAGGAAAAGGAAGGGGTAACTAGGAGGCTTGAGGCAACTGTCCCCTCAAGCAAGGCAGGCTAAGTAAGGTCCAGAAAGAGCCTAGCCAGTGTCCCAACTCTTCAGCCAGAAAGCACCTCAGAATCTATTCAGAGTGGTCTTGGGGCATGCGCAAAGCCCTTCAGCTGAGTAGTAGCAGAATGGGGTTAGAATCAGGTCTCCTGATTTCCACCCTGGAGTTTTTTTTTCTCCTCACCCTGCTGTCTCCCAGATACGGATCTCATGTCAGAGTTCTTGGCCTGTCACATCCTAGAAATCTCCTTCACAGAGGACTCCTTCTCAGAGCAAGGCTTTTCTCGTTCTGATGGGTGGCCTTTTTAATCCTCCAATGCCAACTGTCTCCTTGTCTCTCTCCATCCCCTTCCTCCGAAAGATCTCATGGGGCTCAGTGGCCACGTGATGGGCAGCCTGGGTCCCTGCCCAGCAGCAAATCTAGGGACAGTGGGCATATATCTTGGCATCTGGGCACGCTGACCCTTTTCTCCAGAGAGGTCAGCGTGTGGGGAGAAGGGAGTGGAATTCAGTGACTTCTAGCGCCTTAAGAATTCCTGCTCTCCCCCTCAGTCTGACCCTCATTCTGCGGGCCTGGGCCACAACAATGCCCACAGGCAGGGCAGTGAGAAAGGGAGGGAGACCTGGGTTTGCCTGTTTTCTTGGCCAGCCACCAGGAGCAAGAGCCCGGCCCACCTCTCCCCCGCGCCGGCCATCTCCACTTGCTCCTCTCCCCCTCTCCCCAGCCTGTCCCTCCGGGTTGCTCAGGCGCCACCACTACTGTCCCCAACCCGCCCCGCCAGCCCGGGCAAAGGGCAGCGTGACTCACGGCGCTGCCACCAGCCCACGGCTTGCCCGCGGCGTATATAGGCTGCCCGGTGGGAGGCGGCGAGCCCTGCCCGGCCCGAAGTGCGCAGAGCATGGCCAGGGGCGCGGAGCGAGGCCGCGGGGGCTCCGGCTGGGGGCTGCGGGGCGCGCTGGCGGCGGTGGCGCTGCTGTCGGCGCTCAATGCTGCGGGCACTGTGTTCGCGCTGTGTCAGTGGCGTGGGCTGAGCGCGGCCGTGCGGGCGCTGGAGGCTCAGCGCGGCCGGGAGCAGCGCGAGGACAGCGCGGTGCGCTCCTTCCTGGCTGAGCTGAGTCGCACGCGGCGCAGGGCGCCCGCGCCACCCCCGGACCCCGCCAGCGCCGCGCGCAACAAGCGCAGCCACAGAGGGGAGCCCGCACCACACATCCGCGCCGAGAGCCACGACATGCTGATGATGATGACCTACTCCATGGTGCCGGTAGGCGGGGGCTCGGCTCCGCGTGGCGCCTCCGCCGGGGCGGGTGGTGGGCAATGTGGGGAGAGAGGCCCGAACGCCCTGAGCTCGCTCCCCTGGCTAGAGGGAGGGTCCTGGGCGTGAGCCCGGCTGGGGAGGTCACCCAGGCAGGCAACTTAGCCCTTCCGTTTTCTCCTCTGTTAAATGGGGGAGGGCGTGAAGGGCTGTCTTCCACCTCTGACATCTTTGGGTCTGCAGGTAAACACGGGGTGCAGGCAGAGTTTAAGAGAGACTGCTTTCCTTCCTAACTCTGGATTAAAGTTTTCATCATCTGAGGTGAAGGGAGCCACAGCGGCCCTGGACTTTGCCTGTGAGACACGCTGGAGCCCCCCTGAGAGCACAGAGAAGACATTTCTGGGAGCACAGACACCTTCAATAAAAGGGTTCTTTACCTGGCTTCAGCAAGTGGTCTGGCTTTTCACCTGGCCTCGGACCAGCCTCATGAGATTGATTGGTTGAAGGGAAAACAATCAGCCCTATTTTACCAGTCACCTGGAAACTTGGTGCTGAGAAAGTTGCTCTTGGGTCTAAAGCGATTCCAAATGGGAGAGATCAAAATGGAGAAATTTTCTTAAAATCCTCTATGAAAGCTGAGATTCTCACGTGGGCTCCAGCAGGTCTATAAAACTCCAGAAATTACCAGTGTGCACTTAGGGGCCGTGCATCTGGGTACAGTCCATGGCTTTTCATTAGATTTTCTTTTTTATTTTTTTTTATAAGATTTTTTTTTTTTAAATTTATTTAGTCAGAGAGAGAGAGCGAGCACAGGCAGACAGAGTGGCAGGCAGAGTCAGAGGGAGAAGCAGGCTCCCCATGGAGCAAGGAGCCCGATGTGGGACTCGATCCCAGGACGCCGGGATCATGACCTGAGCCGAAGGCAGCTGCTTAACCAACTGAGCCACCCAGGCGTCCCACTTTTCATTAGATTTTCATTAGATTTGCACTCCTCCTAAAAGGTTTAAGAAACTCTGCTCTTAATGTCTTTAAAGCAAAACCTCAAAAATCTTTTTTTTTCCAGTTTGAAGTTTCTTTGCTTTTGCTGATTTTTAACTCAATAATTATCTAATGATTACATTTAGATTACATGGCCTTTCCCAATTCCATTACATTATCCAATACGACTGCACTTGTCTTATTTCATTTTACAACTACAAAGATTTCAGTTCTGGCACCCCAAGTCAAGTGTGAGCGATACTTGGGAATCCTAGGGATTTGAAGATAAACTCATTTAAAGCTTCTGCATCAGGAAAAGCTTTTTGTTAAGTATCTCATACAAGTTGAAATGCTTTTACAACCACATGATGGAAGTACTAGATACTGCAAATACATCTTTTGAGAGAGATCAAATTTTCCATTCCTGGCTTCATTTTTTTTTTTTTCATCCATGTTATCATTTAAAAATCTAGGCCCAAGCCAAAAAAAAAAAGAAAAATTTAATTAGATGTCTGATTTTTTTTTTTTTTTTTTTTTGACAAAAAGAGACACAGCGAAAGAGGGAACACAAGCAAGGGGGAACAGGAGAGGGAGAAACAGGCTCCCCACCAAGCAGGGAGCCCGATGCAGGGCTTGATCCCAGGAACCCTGGATCATGACCTGAGATGAAGGCAGACGCTTAACTACTGAGCCACCCAGGTGCCCCCAGACCAAAAAAAAAAAAAAAATTAAAGACCTCTGTAAAGTGAAGAAATCTCCTTTCAGGGAATTAACTCTTTCTCTTGACTCTCTATCATGCATTTTGAGGATTTTTTGAAACCCTTCAAGAAGGATGCATCTGAGCATCAACATTTTATATTTTTAATCCTGATTTTAAGGTAGAAGCTTGGGTATTAAAGCTTATTCAGTCACTAACCCAAGAGAACAGAGATCCATTTCTGTCTCAATCTGAGAGCTAGATTTAACTATCACCACCTGCTCTGTTAGAGGTCAGAGAGCAGAAACATCACATTTGTTGGGCTGAGAGGCATTCTTAGGTTATCACCAGCTCATCCCCCATTGTAATGGGTATGCTTTAAGGGAATTTCCATGACGGTTGGGAGAGAGTAGCTGTCTTCGTGCTGGTTGTTCTCAAGTTCTCAAGCAGTAGGGAAGGGGGTCACCTGGAAACACACTGAAGCACAGATTCCACGGTCCCACCCTCGAACTTATAAAATGATCATCTCCAGAATTGTCTTCCTTAGTAAGTATGTGACTCCCCATTCTCCCACCTTCCCAGCCCCTTGGTGAGTTAGATACAGGTGATTCCAGGTGCCACTCTAGAAAGCTCTAGGTCACTACTTCTCTACTGTAATAAGCAGGAGGTGAATACCTTGACAATCTTGTTCAAATGCAGATTCTGAATCAGAAGGCCTAATTTCCAGCTTGAGATTCTGCATTTCTCATAAGCTCCCACTGAAACCAATGTTGCTGTTTTGAGGACCTCACTTTGAACAGCATGGTTCAAGAGTGGTGGTTGCACACTGAAATCACATAGGGAGCTTTCAAAATGACTGATCCCTAGATCCCACTACCAGAAATTCTGAGTTCACGGTTAGAGGTGCAGTCTGGCATGCCTGGACATTGACAGGCCTTCCTGCTGACAGTGAACAACATTGAGCATCTTGCTCTCACCATGTCTCTTTGAGGCCTCTGTCTGCTTCAAGCAGAGGTACCCATTTTATTGCTGAAAGCCCTTTACTTTATTCTAGCATCATTCATCTTGGCACATTTTTCTCATTTTTACTCCCTGTTTTTTTTCCTCAGAATACAGAATTATTCACATGAGGAAACAATGTTTTAAAGGGTACTTTCAGGGCTGCCTGGGTGCCTAATTCAGCTAAGCATCTGCCTTTGGCTCAGAGCATGATCCCAGGGTCCTGGGATCAAGTCCTATGCCAGGCTCCCTGCTCAGCAGGGAGTCTGCTTCTCCCTCTTCTTCTCCCTCTGCCCCTGCTTGTGTGCACTCTCTCTCTCAAAGAAATAAATAAAATCTTCAAATAAATACATACAGAATCTTAAAAAAAAAAAAAAAAAGAACTGTTTAGTATACAGTATGGAAATCAGTGTGCACACTCCTTATGGTTGAAGTCACATCTTCCCCTACCCTGTTATACAGCACCTGTAGGTTCTGAATGAGGATGAGATCAGAGGTCCCCTCACTGTGGTTCCATGTCTTTAAAGACGGAGAAACCAAGAAATAAGCTAATGTCAGCAGACTAATGTCAGCATTTAAAAAAGTCTTCCAGGGAACCTGGGTGGCTCAGTTGGTTGAGCGGCTGCCTTCAGCTCAGGTCATGATCCCAGCGTCCTGGGATCGAGTCCCGCATCGGGCTCCTTGCTCAGCAGGGAGCCTGCTTCTCCCTCTGCCTCTGCCTGCCATTCTGTCTGCCTGTGCTCGCTCTCTGTCTGATAAATAAATAAAATCTTTAAAAAATAAAAAATAAAAAAGTCTTTCAAATGGCTCATTTATCTAAGATGAGCTTCCTCAAGCTATCTGACACTCCAGAATTCTGTGCTTTTGGCTCAAAGTATATCAACTCAGCATGGAAATTTCGGTTAGCACATTCTGCCCAGAAACTGGTTGTTAGAAGGGCAACATAGTCATTACTTAGAACAGTTAGTTTCATACAACCAAACACATTAAACCCTTCAGAGTAAATGGGTACTTTGGAGAAAAGTAATAAGGGTCCTGGGTACCACTGAGCTAGACCAATGATGGGAAGCCATCTGCCAGGAGCTCCCGCAGGTGAGGGGGCTCCCGTCTAGTCCCCATCCTACCTCACACCACTCGCGTCTCGCTTCTCCCATCAGCTGCTCTCTCATCCCATTTTCCAGGTCTTATGCTTATTGATGTTCTGGGAGCCTCGTCATCCTGTCCAAAATCTAGGGTCAAGCCCCCAGTAGGAAAAAGATCTTACTCCTCACAATGTGTGTCATAACAAGCTCCAAATGGGTTGAAGATTTACGTTTTTAAAAAACGAAACCCCGAAACTACTGGAGGAAATATAGGTAAATGCATTTTTAATGTTGGAATGGGGCAAATCTTTCTTTCCAACAAATCAAAAGCCAGAAGCAAAGAGTGAATAAATTTAACTACAGCTTGATGGGGCGCCTGGGTGGCTTAGTGGGTTAAGCCTCTGCCTTCGGCTCGGGTCATGATCTCAGGGTCCTGGGATCGAGCCCCGCATCGGGCTCTCTGCTCAGCGGGAAGCCTGCTTCCTCCTCTCTCTCTGCCTGCCTCTCTGCCTACATGTAATCTGTCTGTCAAATAAATAAACAAAAAATCTAAAAAAAAAAATTTAATTAATTAATTTAACTACAGCTTGAAAAGCACACACAAGAACAACAAAACATCTGTATGGCAAACAACAACAAAAACAAACATATACCTCACAAACATAGGCAAAAGATAAAGGACAAACTGGAAAAAAAATATTTGCACCTCATATCATAGATGCAGGGCTAATCATATATATATATATATATATATATATATATATATATATACACACACACACACACACACACATGGGGTGGGGAGATATATATATATATATAATTCCTATAAGCTTATAAGAAAAAACAAAGAATTTAATAAGAAAATCAGCAGAAATAGGGATTCAATAGGAAAATGGAGCATAGTTCTCAATAAAAGAAATACAAATGTCTCTAGGTAAACATGTGAGAAAAGATGTCTTGATTTTAAAATGCAAATTGCACCTTGTCTTGAAACATAATTTTTACCTGTCTAACAAAACTTCAAAAGTTTAACCACACATTCTCCCGGGGAAGTGGAAGGGAAGTAGACACGCTTTTGCATTGCTGTCTGGACCACAAAATTGTACAACCCATGGGCAAGGCAATTTGGCAGTACCTAAAAATATTATAAACACATTTACGCTGTGACCCAGCAGTCTCAGTTGTGGGAATTTATCCTGCATGACAGACTTTATCACCTATGAAATGACATATGCACATATTCACTGTAGAATTTTGGTAAAAGCCAAAGACTATTCACAACCTGTGCCCATCCATATGAAATTATTTCATTTTATTATTTTTTTAATCTTTTTTTAAAAAGATTTTATTTATTTATTTGACAGACAGAGATCACAAGTAGGCAGAGAGGCAGGCAGACAGAGAGGAGGAAGCAGCTCCCTGCTGAGCAGAGAGCCCGATGTGGGGCTCAATCCCAGGACCCTGGAATCATGTCCTAAGCTGAAGGCAGAGGCTTTAACCCACTGAGCCACCCAGGCACCCCGGAATTATTTTAATAAGCCAACCTGTGCACTCAGTGGGAGAGGTAGCTGTAAAATGAGAATGAGGAAATTCTCTGTGTCCTGTTATTGGAATAATCCTTAGGATATATTCTAAGGGAAGAAAGCAAGACAAAAAATAAATATATTGTATTACCTCGTGTAAGGAAGAAGGGGGAAAATAAGTGAAGATATTAACAAAAGTGCTTTACTTAGGGTGGGTGGGCATGAGATGGGATTGAGCCTCTCACTGTGTGGCTTTGTGTATTTGTGTATTTGTTGACTTTGGAACCATGTGATTGTGTTACTCTAATTGTGAGTGAAAAGGCTATAACCACAAAGTTATATGGGTGCTGCCCCTGGACTGGGGGGTAGTAGGGCATGGTGGAGACTCTGCCACCCTGAAGTTTGCTTTCTTTCTAAAAGGGTGGACGGCGTGCTCTCCCTGGTTGTTCCTGTACAAAAGCAAGAGCTCAGTGTGCCTGATCTTTTGATTTTTTTTGAAGTGAAAAACTCTTGACTTTTTATGTAAAATCTCTTGGCTTTGAAATATTGACCAAAAAATTCCAAAAAAATTGTTTTTAACTGGCTGAGCATGTTGGCCAAACAACGCTGATGCATCATCTTATAATCATGCATGGTTTTGAACAGAAATGGCCTTATTTAACTCCACCACGTCCCCCTCCCCCACGGAGTTCCCATCCTGGTTCTGCAAGGGTACTAGTAACTGTGCCATTGTTATTGTTGGTTGATTGGAGCTAGGTTTCTTTGTGTGTTTTGTTTGGTCTGGGTTTTTTTTTTTTTTAAGATTTTATTTATTTATTTGACAGAGAGAGAAATCACAAGTAGGCGGAGAGTCAGGCAGAGAGAGAGAGAGAAGCAGGCTCCCGCTGAGCAAAGAGCCCGATGCGGGGCTCGATCCCAGGACACCGAGATCATGACCTGAGCCGAAGGCAGCGGCTTAATCCACTGAGCCACCCAGGCGCCCCTGGTCTGGGTTTTGTTTCATTTTTTGGCTGTTTCTAAAAATCAACCCCATCTTCAGTGGATGGAGATTTCCCAGCACTCTGGCTTTTTCAAAAGCCTGTGGTCCAGTTCTGAGGATAGTTCTCAAGGAAGAAATGCCTGCTGTCTTGAACTGTCTAACGCAGTATTGTAACAGACAGAGCTTTTCATGATGAATGTGATGAATGTAATGCATTACATGGATCTGTACATTATCTCGTTTATGGGGTGGAATCACGTTACCTATAGCCACAGGTCCTGCTTGCAGAGATGCTAGCTCCCTGAAAGGCCTAAATTGGCTGTGTCAGGGTTTACCTCCCTTTCCTACTTCTTGGAGTCAGTCAACTCCAGAAGGTGTAAAAGCTGAGGATTCAGACCAGGGGACAGTAGACTGTGCCCTATAGCCAAGTCAAGCCTGCCACCTGCAAGCCCACAAAGTAAGAATGATTTTTTACACCTTGAAAGGGTTAAAAAACCAAAAGAAGAAGAATATTTTGTGACATACAAACATTATGTGAAATTCAAATTTCAGTCATCATAAATAAGGTTTTGTTGGAATACAGCTCTGCCCGTTTGTTCACATATCGTCTGTGACTACTTTCACACAACAACAGCAGAACTGAGTAGCTGCAGCAGAAACCATATGGCCCACAAAGCCTAAAATATTTTCTTTTTGGCCCTTTATAGAAAAAGCTTGCCAACTCCTCGTTAGACTGTCATCCATCAGAGTGGAGATGACACTGGGGGTTATTCCTTTGGAGAACCTAAGCAACGAAATCAGGGTTGTTCTAGGATTGGGTTAACCCTGGGTTTTTAAAAATTTGGGGTTTTTTGTGTTCTGTTTTGTTTTTGGTTTTGTTTTTTAGCTTAAGGGTAGAATTTAGTGATTCATAGTCGCATATAAGACTATAACACCAAGGCTCATGAGATACATCACATGCCTTCCTTAATGCCCATCACCTATTTAGCCCAACCCCCCCCCACCTTCCCTCCAGCAGCCCCCAGTTTGTTTCCTAGAGTTAAGAGTCTCTTACAGTTTGCCTCCCTTTCTTTTTTTTATCTTAGTTTATTTTCCTGTCCCTTCCCCTAATGTTTATCTATTTGTTTCTTAAATCCCATATGAGAATGAAATCATACGGTATTTGCCTTTCTCTGATTGACTTACTTTGCTTAGCATAATACCCCCGAGATCCACCAACGTCATTGCAAATGCTTTGCGATTTTTTATGGTTACATAATTTTTGATGGTTACATAATATTCCTGTGTGTGTGTGTGTGTGTGTGTGTGTGTGATATCTTCTTTATCCATTCAACTGTTGATGGACATCTGGGCTCTATCCATAATTTGACTATTGTAGACATTGATGCTATAAACACTGGGGAGCAGTTAGTGGATCACTACATTAGTATCTTTAGGGTAAATACCCAAAAGTGCAATTGCTGGGTCTGAGGGTAGCTCTATTTTCAAGTTTTTGAGGAACCTCCATGCTGTTTTCCAGAGCGACTGTACTAGCTTGCATTCCTACCAACAGTGTAAGAGGGTTCCCCTTTCTCCATATGCTTGCCAACATCTGTTTCCTGACTTGTTGATTTTAGCCATTCTGACAGGGTTTTAAGACCTCACCCAAGGAGACAGAATCTAGAATTGAGCTGACCCAAAGAGCAGTCCCACCCTGGAAGGGGGCTGCCGGGCCAAGCTGGCCCTCAGGCCTTTCGCTCCTTCTAGGCCAGCTCCCCAAGTCAAAAACAGTCATGTTAGGACAGCATTTAACCAACACTAACTCCATATCTAAGCCTTGCTTCAAACTCCATTGTTCTCTTCAATTCCAATTGAAGGGGGAGGTTTGTACCCCATTAGGTCCTATGGAACAGTCCCTGATGAGAGATCAGAGGCCTGATACAGAAGAACAAAAAAGACTGGGCAGCCAAAGGCACAAACCCACATGCAGTGCCTGGGAGGTATGTCTCCATGGCTTTTGTCATAGCAGCAGGTGCATGTTGGCACTTGGGATGTCACACCTGACACTGCGGTTGGTTTACATGTCAGAAGCCATTTCCGAGTGTCAGTTAAGGGTGGGGAAAACTTGAAGCTATGTGCCTGCAAAGATTTTGTCTGCTGTTGATACTGTGAACACACACATAAAATTAATTCATGATGGCACATTGAGGAAGTCAGGTGAGAGCTAGCTCCTTACTAGCTTCAGACACTTTATCAAAACGCATTTTGCATACATGGAAATAAGTTACTCAATGTAGATATACAGTTGTCATGATTCTCTAGGGACATGTGTAAACACAAGTGGGTCAAGACTGAGCACCTGGACCCACGAGAACAGAGCAGTTGTGTTGACCATGTGAATGGCATTCCTGCCTTTCCTTTAACCTATGCTGCCTCTATGCCAGGGACGGAAAGAAATTTTTGTCTTTGGAACTCAAAGCCACATGCTCCCCCTTGGAAAGGCGCTACTCCACTCTGGGAAGATAGCAGAACCCCCAGGCCAGCCCACCTGTTAGTGGCACTGCCCCCAGACCACGGGCTGAGAGATCTTCGGGCATAGGGCCCTCCCTGGGTGAGTTCCAGAATGACTTCTCAGATCATGAGGCTTCCAATGCCAGGAGGTTTTTTTATCATTCCGAATGCCCTTGTCCCAGGATCTGTTCTACCGCTGGCGCAGGCTCACCAACAACACAATACTCCTGCCACCTTCAGCCATTGCATAGCAGCCCTAATTTGAGCAACCTGGGATTCCTTCCTCACTCTCAGATTCTCAGCCAAATTCTCCCTCCCTGATGGTTCCCTGAATACGTTGTGGTGGTGAGCAGAGCGAACTAGGGAGTCAGATGGATTCATATCCTAGGCCCACAGCCTTGTAGCTGGGTGACCTTGGATGAGTCTTAAAAGCTTGAGATAATAACGTGCACCTCATACTGTCCGTAGGGGGGTTAAGGGAAGGGAGGTATGTCAAGAACAGCACCTGGTATAGTCAGGTTCCCAGGAGCTCTTCGTTGTTGCATTATGAAGAGTTTTCACTCTTACTTTCACTCTTACTTACTTTGTTAGCCCTTCTTGTCCCATTATCTCAGCATCTTCTTTCTGGATTTATGGTTTATCACCAGTTCCCTCAGAATGCCAAGTTTTCTGTTCACATATGCTTCTGTCAGCTGCTACTTCGGGATCATATTTGGCTTCTTGATAGCAGACTGACATCACACCAGCCTAAATCACCTTGTCATGAAAGCAAAACGGAGTTAACCTTGATAGGATGACAGGGCTTCTCAAACTGGTCAGGATTTCCCAGGCCCCTGTCCCTTCTACATGGCCACTGATGACCAGCTTTGACACCCACTACGAGAGAGTCATCTTGACCCCCTTTCTGAGTGGCTCAGCTGTTGTCATCCCCTACTGCTTACTGTCAGTGGCAGTCCTAAAAAATGTTTTGGTTTCTTTCATTTGGAAAATTGACAAAATGTGAGCTGAAGGTAGAGCGAAAACAACTTCCAAGAAGGAAAAACAATTTACTTCTTAGGGGTCTCATGTTCTCCAGGATTGGATTACCTATGTGGAAACTGTCAGAACAGGCTTCAGATCTGACAAAACACATTTATCTGAGAAGAAAAAAAAAAGCTTTTTTTTTTTTTTTTCCCTCTGCATTCCTCAAACTCCTGCCCTCCCCACCCCCCCACCTCCCCCATCACTCCCATAGAAGAAATCCTTGGTCAAATCTCGTTGACATTTAAGCTTAATTTACATGCATTTTATCTACAGACTAAAGGTCATGTTGTGTGAAATAAACTGAAGTTTTTGGTTGTGATTCTGCTACAAAGAGAGCATTTTTCAGCCCATCAGTTGCTTTTATGTAGCTCTTTGGGTTTTAACAGCTCTGTATTTTAAGTAGAGATAATTTACTTCTAGTTTAACTAAAGTTCAACCACAATTTTCTTTACTGAAAGGTAGAGTTAAAACAACAAGACCAACTGAAGATCATTCAAAATGCAATTTGTGGAGTTTGTTCTGAATGCAATAGGTAGAGTAACCTTTCATCTGCCATTCAGAAAGTTTCCTGTGTTCACCAAAGTACTGGGAACTTTGGAGACCCTGCCTGGGTTGTATGTAAAGACATGAAGTACTTGGAGAAAAATTGTGGCTAACTATACCTGAGTTAAAATGATGAACTGACAACTGCAAAATAATCCCCTGATTTTTCATTAACTTGGTGGATGATTGTTGGAATCTGGATTCATTTTCACTCAAAGGTGGAAATGCCTTCTCCCTCTAGGTAGCACTTGAGGACCTTGGAAACAATCTCGCTGAAAAGGGAGACCTTTAGGGGAAAATCCTTCATAGTGAGCTGTGTGGTAAGCATCAGGGCAGTCAAGAAGAGAGAAAATCAATTCTCACCAAAGTGATGAAGGAAGATTTCTTGGAGGAGACAGAACTTCAAGTGGACAATGTGGGTTTGGTAAGGTTTGGGCAGGCAAGGAAGGTGAATCATTCCAAGGACAGAGAAGAACTTACGCCAAGCTCGAGGGACTAGAATGACAATGGTTACAGGCTAGAAGAGCAAGGGACCAAGAAGATCTTCCCGCACTGGAGAGTTTGGGCTAAGGGGAGGGGAATTCCTTCAATTTACACTTTTGAGAAGTTGAGAATGAATCTGATAGACAACTGGGAGCATTGTAGATCTTTTAATGGGAAGGAGTCATGAAGAAAGTGGTTTTGTAGGATTGGTCTTGTGTGTAGTGCAGGACAGGCGGAGGAGAGACCAGAGGCAAGAAGAAAGGTGGGAAGTTATTGCCTCGGTCCAGGCAAAAAAAGAATTGATGTCTGGCTAAGGTGGTGCCATCAGAAATGGAGAGGAAAATCTATATCCTACAAATTCCAAGACAGAAGAATGAAATTAAACTGGTAACTAATTGGATATAAGAAAGAGAAAGGAAATATCTGGTCTAGATCCATCCAACACTGAGAAGAGTGAAGACATCACAAGCAGAATTGAGGAAACACTGAAGCAGGTTAATTCAGAAGTGAGGATGCCAGAGGGCATCTTGGTGGCTCATTCAGTTAAGCTTCCGACTCTTGATTTCTGCTCATGTCATGGTCTTGGGTTTCTGAGATCAAGCCCTCTGTTGGACTCCATGTTGGGAATGGGGCTTGTTTAAGATTTTCTCTGTCTCTCTCTTGTCCCCTCCCCAACCCTCTAAAAAATAACTTAAAAAAATTTTAAGTGAGGATGCTGAATTTGTTTTGAGATTAAATATGAGATGAGGGGTGCCTGGGTGGCTCAGTGGGTTAAGCCGCTGCCTTCGGCTCAGGTCATGATCTCAGGGTCCTGAGATCGAGTCCCGCATGGGGCTCTCTGCTCAGTAGGGAGCCTGCTTCCCTCTCTCTCTCTCTCTGCCTGCCTCTCCATCTACTTGTGATCTCTCTCTGTCAAATAAATAAATAAAATCTTTTAAATAAATAAATATGAGATGAAAAGAGGGAGAAAAAGGGTAGGAAGAGAGGTAAACTAAGAAAAGAAAGCATTCAGGGAAAGGAGAACATCCTGTTTTCAAGAACTCTGTGTTTGCTCTAAGCAAAAGGGCTTTACAAGCCTAAAAAGGAAAAGGCAGACCCAAAGCCTTTACAGTGAGTACTAGAATCATACTACATGTTTCCTCCTGGCTCCCTTTTAGGTGTTTGACCTTTGACAGGTCAAGCTCTCTTTGTCTCAGTTTTCTCATCCTTAAGAAGGCAATGGCAGTAGTGTCTACCATAAGGATTTAATTCAGTAACTCATGTAAAGTCCTTGGCATGGTGTCCACAACTCAGTATGTGTTAGCTTATTATTACTGATATTTTAGTATATCTCAAATTCTTCCTTTCTGAGCTTCAGGGAATTCTGAAACCTTGTAATAAAAATAATGCCATTTGAATCAAGGCAATTTGCCCAAAAAAGGGCAGATCCTAGGATGAATCTAAAGTTTGGAATCTCAGGAATCTTTGGAATACATATATATTCCAATACATATATATGTATTCCAATGCATATATACGTATTCCAATACATATATACATATATATGTATTCCAATACGTATATACATATATATATTTTTTTAGGGAATTTAATTATATTAAATATAATTTGCAAATATCTTTATTCATGTCCAACGTGAACTCATGCATTTATTCTTTCACTGACCAAAATTTATTGAACCCTATAGGAACAACATATTTGTCAAACCAATGATCCCATTGTGTTCCAAGGCTAATAGAATCAATAATTATTTTGTGGGTGAGCATCTCGTCCCTAAGGACCTCCTCCAAATGTTTTCTGGAGTAACCACTTATAGCTATTCCCTGATACAAAGAGGAAGGAGGAGGGGGCTGAGCAAGGAGTAGATTGAAAAAACATCTTCACAAATGTTTTTGCTATGTACAAAGAATGCTGCAGGGCAGAGTTTGGGGATAATGGTTTAATTCTTTGTCCATTCCCCCATCATTGACAAGTTACTTGTTATAGTTTATAAATACTTTTCTGACTAAAGGTAAGGATGAGAATGCTTAGATAAAAATCAGAAATTATCTGAAGATGCCTGTTGAAGGGAACAATGTGAGCACAAAGTGTTGTTATTAATGGTTGGTGAAAGATTATTCCAGTAACACTCGTGCTTCAGAGAGCTCCATTAGAGGCCAGGAGGGGACAAGTGATTCTCAGTCACTTCAAAACACTTATCTTTTCCTTCCCTGACTCCTTCTGCACTTATATATCTATACCACACAAACTAAAACTCTGTGCACAATTTTGGTCTCCAATTTGTCATCTTCAGTCACCTTGTCTCTTTAAATACATCTCACCGGGCGCCTGGGTGGCTCAGTGGTTAAGCCGCTGCCTTCGGCTCAGGTCATGATCTCAGGGTCCTGGGATCGAGTCCCGCATCAGGCTCTCTGCTCGGCAGGGAGCCTGCTTCCCTCTCTCTCTCTCTGCCTGCCTCTCCGTCTACTTGTGATTTCTCTCTGTCAAATAAATAAATAAAATCTTAAAAATAAATAAATAAATAAATACATCTCACCATTCTTTGCTATGCTTCTAGTGAGGTAGTTGACAAATACCTCTTCACTGATGAATTCATCTGCAACTCAACAAGTACACATCTAAAGAAGGTATCTGTCAGTTTCTGAATCTGGTTTCTTGCCCTGCTGAGAGTTTTGAAGGTGGACCCTGGGGCATTTTTAAAATTCCTTCCTCAGAATTCATGCTACTCACCAAATAGGAGATGGCGTCCTGTATCGGTAAGACTTAGAGGCCTACTCTACCTGTCAGAGATTTGTTCATTCACTATGTGGTTATTGAGCACCTACTATGTCCCAGACACTGTTGTGGTTGTGTGTGAAATACTCTGAAGAAAGCCTACAAATCCCCGTCCTCTTGGACTTCATGTTCTGGAAGGGAAAGGCAGGCAAAAACCAAAGTACCTAATTATCTACAGTATTAAAAGGTGATGAATGCTATGGAAAATGGTAAAACAGGGGTGACGATTAGCGGGGGGAAGATGAAGATGGAATTATAAGTCATGTGGGTGGGGAAGGCCCCATTGAGAAGGTGGCATATGAGCAAAAACTTGAAGGAGGAGGAAGTGAGCCATGTGGATATCTGAGGAAGGGCCATTCAGACAGAGGGAACAGCAAGTGCAAAGGCCCTGAGGAAGGAGAATGGAGCAGAGAGAGTGGGAGGGAGAACTAGGTCAGAAAAGAGGTCAGAGAGAAAACTGAAGGGACTGGAGAACAGTTCACATGTTGCTTTGTGGGCTGTTGTAAGGACACTGACCTGAAGGGAGAGTCTTTGGAAGATTTTAGGCAGAGGAATGGGAGAAGTGACCTACCTTTTCAACGAAATCACTGTGATTAGACTAGACTCTGTGTGGGGTCTGGGTGGGCAGTGGAAGCAGGGAGGCTTTCTAGGTAGCTGTTGTGATAATCCAAGTGAAAGAAGAGAGTGACTTAGATCAAGGTGCTGGCAGCAGATAGGGTAAGGAGCAGATACAGTAAGGAGTGGACAGTGCCTACATATGTCTGATGGTCAAACTGATTGAATTTTCTGACAGCGTGGGGGGAAAAATGTTAAATGACCTCAAGGTTAGTGGCCATTAACTGAGACAGCAGAACTGCAGATGTTTGTGGGGAATATCAGGAGTTCGGTGTGGGGCACGTTAACGCTAAGATTTCCTTTCGAGGTCCATGTGAAGAAGTTGAAGAGGGAGCTGCATACGAGTCTGAGAAGGGGCCCCAGTTGGAAGTGTCCCCAGGTTATAGTAGAAATGCTGAATATGAGGATATTCATTACCTGGACCCTGGGAGGCTCTAACCAAGAATCTGCCCACTCCACATTAAACTCAGACTGTTTAAAAAAAAAAAAAAAGTCTTTGATAAACAACAAAATTAAACCAATTAACTGTATTGTGAGGCTTTTGTACCCAGAGATTTTCTCTTACCCTTATAAGCACAGGGCCTGGTTTATCAAGTGTCTGTCGATGAGTACTTCTCAGTTAGAAATATCTTAGAAGTTTAGCAGAAGCCTTTAAGCAAGTAAGTAATTTGTAAGTTAATATAACAAACGCTAAGTGCCCATTCTGGGCAGTGAGGGTGCACACTGTGGGTGATGAGGAAGAAGAAAAGAAGCCCAAACATACTTATTGGCTAGTAGGAAGGAAGCACTTTTGACACAGAGCAAAGAATAATAGGACCCTCAGAGAAGTAAGACTAAAATCCAGTGGGTGGTCAGGGAAGGTTTCAAGAAGGAGGCAGCATATGAGCCAAGCCTGGAAGGGTGGGGAGGACTTCACAAGGCAAGTGCTGGGCAGAAGCAAGAAGGCATTTCAACAGCTGGTGGTCTCTTTTAGCTTCAGCATGGTATGGGTCAATATAAAAATGTCTGAAGTCTTTGCCTTCATTGTTGAAAATTATTTTGATTTTCCCTTCAATACTTTAAAGATGTTCTGGGGCACCAGGGTGGCTTAGTTAGGTGTCTGCCTTCAGCTCAGTTCATATCCCAGCGTCCTGGAATGGAGTCCCGCAAGCCTGCTTCTCCCTTTGTCTCTGTCTGCTGCTCCCCCTGCTTGGGGAAAAAAAAAAAATGTTACCCCACTATTTTCTCACTTGCTTTGTTTACAACAAGAAGACTGTTATTATGCTTGTCTTTGTTCCTATGTAGGATTGTGTCTTTTTTCCTCTGGCTACCCCTAAGATTTTCCTTTAATACATGTTTAAGCAGTTTATTTATTTATTTTTTTTTTTTTTAAGCAGTTTTATTATGATATGCCTTAGTGTCATTTTCTTCATGGTTCCTATGCTTGGGTTTTATTGAGCTTGAAGGAGATACAGATTTATAGTTTTCTTGAAATCTTGGAAAATTTTCTGCTATTATTTTTTCAAATATTTTTCTACCCCCCTCCCCACCCTGCCAGTCATGAACTCTGATTACACATGTGTTAGGCTACTTGGAGTTGTCCCACAGCACATTGATGATCTGTTTACTTTTTAAGTCTTTTTTCTGTGTGTTTCATTTTGGCTAGCTGATATTGCTGTGTCTTCACATTCACCAAACTTTATTCTGCAATGCCTAATCTGATTTTAGTCTCATTCAGTGCACTTTTCACCCAGACATTGTAATTTTCATTGCTATAAGTTTGAGTTAGTGTTTTTTATATTTTTTATGTTTCTACTTAACATGTGCAGTCTTGTCGTTAGCATCTTGAATGTTTGGAATACAGTTAAAATAACTGTTTTGTTGTCTTTGTTTCATAATTCATTTACATCATTTCTGGGTGAGTTTCAGTTGATTGATTTTGTTCCTCCCTCATTAAGGGTTGGTTCTATTTACCTGCTTCTTTGAAGATCTGGTAATTTGTTATTGGTTGCTAGATGTTGTGAGTTTTACCTTGTTTTGCGTGCTTATAGTTCAATTAAGCACTTAGCTCTACATCCAGCATGGAGCCCAACATGGAGCTCAGTCTCATCCCTGAGATCAAGAGTTGGACGTTTTAGCCAACTGAGCCACCCAGAGGCCCCAATTAGGCATCCTTTAATTATACCAAGGGGAAGAAAACGCATGGCCTTGGGTAATTTGCACATGGTTGACAGGTCACTGAGGCTTTGAAGGTTAAGTTGCTCAAGATCACAGAGCCAGCAAGTAAAAGAACAGGAATTCAGATCAGATGGAGCTGGATCTGATTCCAAAGCCTGTGTTCTTTGTACCGTACCTTGTGGCCTTGGGTATTTTCTGTCTTTTCATTTTGTTTCTAGAGTTTTTTTCTTTTGAAGGGGGTTGAAAATTTTTTATTTCATATACTCACATCTATAAAGCCTTTCATTTAGAGGCTCTCCTTTTGCTTTTATGCTTAGAATGTTGTTCCCCATCTCAAGATCGTAAGATCAGATCATCCCCTCTGTTTTCTCATAGTTACATATAATTTCATTTAGAAGCTATTCCATTAGATTCACATGTGTTTGAACTATACAGAAATAAAAACGAATGTTCTTTTCCCTTTAAGAAGCAATTGGCCAGAATTAGTCAATAGATTGCTGGATGTGAAAATAGGCAAGATAACTTCTTAAAGTATGGGCAAAGATTTGAGCTTAATAACTTGATTTAAGTTACCTTTTGTTTGTTTGTTTGTTTAAATGATGGGTGCTGTGGAGAGAACTGTCTCAGGATAGATACAATGTCACATTGTCTCTGTGTTTGCATCTGTCTCCCATTTGGTAGAAGAACGTGTTCTGAGCCTTCTCTGGGAGTGGTCCAGGTTTCTGGTTCTGGAGCTGGGTCAGCCCATTGGTGCCAGGATGCTGTTTGCTGCCAATGACTCTCCCCCAGCCTCTCAACAGAAGGAAAAGCAAAAGGTCTGGCCATTCCTGAGCAGCAGCTACTTGAACAGCAGACAGGATGAGATTGAGAACCTGGGGCTTGTTGGTGCCTGAGGGGTGGCTGGTAGAAGAAGGGAAAAGCTTAAGAAGGGGGTCATTATTGACTCATGCAATTGCCTCTACTCAAGAGAGCATGAAAGGTTTAGGTTATTTCCCTACATGCCAGGGGAATAGCAATTGTTTCTGGTTTTACAGTGATGTTAATGAGGGCAGGAAGCAAGACCAATGGCAATTTCTGCTCAGTAGGTTAGGTAGCTTATTGATTTGTCTGGCGGTTTTTATAAATCTTACTCCATTTTACATTTTAAAGGAGCAACTAGACTTTAGTCTTTTTTTAATGACATAAATTAATGATTTTTTGAAAAGTAGAACCACCTCATTTATATGCAAATCATGAAGTATCTTTATATAACATCAACACAAACATAAAAAGTTGTCTTTATGAGGGCATCATTACTTGCCCCAGCTCCTCTCTGGGTAAGTATTGTCATGAGTCCTATTTTGTCAAGGGTCCGGGTTGCTTCTACAAGATCCTGAGCAGTCAACAAGAAATATCAAATATCTGCCACCACTGTTTGACCCGAGGTCAGAGCCCAGAGACATCTTCGAAGCACACCCAGGGGAGGAAATGCTCCTTCAGGAACTTAAACTGCACATTTTCAGATGTTCCCAGTGTTAATAAATGTCCCCAGGCCCTGATCCCAGCTCAAAGCCATTTTGCCAGAGACGTCAGTGAGGATGTTTGCTGGAACCACCTCTTCCCAACTGGGATTGTTGATGAGTCCTGAGCCCAACCCAAGCGGCTTCAGCTTCTGTGGGTTTGCACGCAAGAGGGCTGGCCAAGACTTGTGGGTGGACTCTAAACCAGCACTCCTTAATTATTTGTTGGGCATGTTGTTAGAGTCTGGGCAGTGGCTAAGACAGAGTGAGAAGAAGGGTGGCAGGAAGCTGTACAGTCTCCAGCAATTCAGTTCAGCTCTGCAGACCCTACTCTGCAAAAGAAATGTCTCAGGGAGAAGACATCCAACCCCTGCTTGGAGGGCAGACTAGCCTCCACCCTCATCCTAATCGATTTAGTAAAGCAAGAGTAGCTGGTAAATAGCATGTTCTCCCCATGGCACTGGATTTTCACTGATGTTTGAGACTCCCTGACATGTCAGCACCCCAGTCTCTGCCTAGTTGACCCAGGCCCTAATCAACTGGATGCAGAGCTCATGCAGTTGCCTCTACTCAAGAGAGCATGAAAGGTTTAGGTTATTTCCCTACATGCCAGGGGAATAACAATTGTTTCTGGTTTTACAGTGATGTTAATGAGGGCAGGAAGCAAGACAGCTGTGTCTCAGGAACCCTATTAGGATAATCCTGGCAGCTCTAAGCTCCTGTTTTCTAGGCTTTAGTGGCATGTCTGCCAAAATAAAGTTATCTTAAACAAGCAGGCATGAAGATGCTAGATGTTCACTTCTCATAAACAATGTTAGTGCTGGTCAGAAAGAAATAATATCATTGTTTGAGGAGTACATTCTCCTTCCAGTTGAATGAGTAACCAATTATGAAGGACTTATTGAGCATCTACTTTGTGTCCAATGCCATTCCAATGCTGGGAATGAGGACTAATGAGTCAGTAGGGCATACAGAAGAAGGATTGGACAGTCCCTACCAATGAGCCCATCTTGTTGAGAAGCCGGAGCAACACATGGGAAGTGTGCCAACACCATCCATATCGTGATGCTGCTGGCCTCAAAAGGGGCACAGCTGGTGGGAACAAAGGTCTTTGGGGAAGTCTGGGCAGGGTTTAGTTGGCCTCTCAGGATTCCAGTCTGGAGAAACTGACAGGAGAACTCAGGGCCAAGGCCATTGGAGTGGGATGGCCAGGGCTTGCTTGTTTGAGCTGACAGATGTCTAGACCTTTGGCTGATCTTCCTGTGGGCCTGCAGGAACAAGTTCATACCCAAGAATTTCAGTCCCATACAAGGCAAACTCCACCTTCCCCTTGGGCCACCATGTCTTGGCCCCAGTGTGAATTCTTGTCTTTCACGGGGGTGAGTCCACGGTGGCTGACCTCAGCTTCAGGCCCCACGAAGGATTTCACCAACACCTGTGGTCCAACCCTCCAGCAGCTGGGCCCCCACACTCAGAACCCCATCTCCACAGTCAATGGAAGGCTGATTATCAGCTCCCGGGAGCTGTTTCTAAAGGATCATTTGTATGTGCATAATAACAGCAATTTGCATAATTATAGGGAGTCATAAAGAGTATTCAGTTGTCCAAGGAAAATGGAATTTAAGTTATGGCATAGGTCAGATCTGAAAGGTAACTTGGAATCTGAACAGTGTTCTGGCTAGCAAACCAGAGACTGTAATTGGGGAACAAAGAAGCAGCCACTGCAGCATACTTTGTTTGAGCAGGGCTCAAACCAGAGCAAGCTGGGGTGGATGGGCAGGTTTGCTGTCTTACTTTTTCATGAACCATTTCTGAGAGTAAAAGGTGAAGGAAGGTAGTTCAAGAGGGGAGCCAGCCAACCACCCTCAGTTTTGTGTTCAGATGAACAGTGTTAACTCACTGCAGTTAGCAATGCTCCTTCTGATGAGAAACACTTTTCACTGAACCTTTTGCTTTTGCACAGAAAAGATTTCTTAAGATTGATGCATTTTAAAATAGTAAAAAATATAATGTCCTATTCATATTCAAACTAAAGCAAAAATTTGGGGGGGAAAAGCCTTTTGCAAAGGCTCAGCAGTATGAAAAGGTACCAGTGGAAGAAAATAGTACTCAGCTCTGGAAGCTACCTGAGTGAACCTGGACCAACTACACCACTTACTCTCTCTGGTCCTCAGCTTTCTCTTCCATCCTCCCATGACTCTAGGTCTCTGGGTGTCTCTCCCCACCTCCTCTCTCCCCCATCTTCCGGTTGGAGCAGAATTTGAAGTCATGTCTAGTCCAAAGCTCTCATTTCATAGATAAATAAGGCCAACCTCACCCCAGTTCACCCAGAGTAGCTCAATTTTTGTTTTGTTTTCTATTTTGGGTTTTGGCAATTTATATGGGAAAAAGAAAAATCCTATGACTAATGAACACTTTGAAAATCACTGGGCTAGACAACTGTTCTTACCCACTCTATGTTCATTTGCCTAGAAGCAACAGAGGTCTGAGTTATTCCAAGTGTTGGGAATAATTGTGAATGTTGTACCCAAGTTTTCGCGTCGGAGAGACCACTAAGGAGCCAACACCGATGCAATCACACTAGGGTTTATTAGACAAGCTTAAGCCTGGGCCCAAGTATACCCGACACAGCGGAGTAGGGACTTGGACCCCGAGCTTAGTTAAGGCAGGGGTATTTATGGGTTCCTGTTACTAAAGCAGGGTGGGGGGTCTCTGGAACCAAAGCAGGGTGGAGGTTCTTGTTACTAAAGCAGGGTGGGGGTCCTTAGAACTAAAGTAAAGTAGGGGAAAGTTCAGCCCTTGGGCACAGGGGTCTGAGTTGGCTGCCGGAGCTAAGATGGCTGTACTTATGCTAAGGCTAAACCTGAGGTGGGATGGCCTTAATTTTTCTTGGCCTCCACAGTGAAGGTATGGTGTTTGGGTTCCCAGGGAAACCTGGGCCATTAGACCCATCTTTTGAATTCACATAATGTTTGCATGCTCTCTCTCTCCCACTAAATTACTAAAAACCTAACAAAGTAAAAAACAGTCATTATCTTTTAAAACTGTGTTCACGTAGAAATTAAAATTTCCTTTTCATTCCCCTGGTCTCAGCCGCCAGAGGAAAAAAAGAATCTCAATTAATAATTGGTTCATGATGCTCCCAGCTTTTCTTTGTGCTTATCTACACATTTCTAGATATCCTTTTTTTTTTTTTTTTTAAAGATTTTATTTATTTGACAGGCAGACATCACAAGTAGGCAGTGGGGGAGAGAGAGAGAGAGAGAGAGAGAGATGGAAGCAGGCTCCTCGCTGAGCAGAGAGCCTGATGTGGGGCTCGATCCCAGGACCCTGAGACCATGACCCGAGCTGAAGGCAGAAGCTTAACCCACTGAGCCACCCAGGCGCCCCTAGATATCCTTTTTTAACCAGAAAAGTTGTATTGTGTGTTGTGGCTCTGACTATACCTTGTTAAAGACTATGCTAAGGCTGCCTTTCCAGCTGAGGACATATCATTTTATCTCATTCTTTTTCATCTGTTTATCAGCTGCCTATTGACGAACATTTAGGTTGTTTGGGTACTTTTGCCATCACAATGTTGCCATGACCGTTCTTGTCCAGGATATCCTTATGCTGAAAGGAAAACTGCACGCCCAAATGGCATTGCTTAGATCAAGTCACCAAACCAAGAACTTAGTACCTAAACTAACAGCAGTTTCAACAATCACCCCCACTCCCGGACTCCCAACCTCCAAGGAATGTAACCTTTAGCTTGTCAACATGTAATTTCCTGGTCAATACTAGGAAATTTACTGACAGACCCCTGCTGCTCCCCTTAAGAGGGCAACCTTGCCGGGAGGCCTGCGTGGCTCAGCTGGTTAAGTAGCTGCCTCCAGCTCAGGTCATGATCCCAGCGTCCTAAATAAATAAAATCTTTAAAAAAAAAAAAAAAAAAAAAAAAAAGAGGGCAACCTTGCCTAAACAATGCATTCCTTGCTAAAAAATTCCTGTCTTCTTTTTTTAATGCTCTTTCTCTGCCTTTAAAACCCTTTCTTCTATTTAACTCAGCAGAGTTCCCTTCTACTTGCTAGATGGGGTGCTTCCAATTCATGAATCATTTTAATAAAGCCAATTAAATCTTCATTCTACCAGAGCCTACAGAGGAACACTGACAGAAGCCACTGAGAGGTTAAAATTCTTACCAGAATCACTTCTTCTGAATCTGTCTATAGTACCCCATCAGGAGAGGAAAATAAAAATGCCATGTTGGGCCTTTCTTTCCAAATCCAAAACCATTGTTTGTTGATCCTTTTTTGCCCAAGGATGCGCATTGTCTTCTAGCTTGTCTTGTTTTGCCTAAACCGGTTTGGCTTTCTGCCTGACTGGGACAAGCAGATTGTTCCTTCTTTCTTTGGTCTGTTTGGGAGTGGCTCTGGATTTTGGGAAGGTAATGCCCTTTGCACCCTCTTTGAGGACCTATCTTACACCCAAGGGATTATGCAATACTGCCACAAGAATTTAAAAATTAGAAGTATGTGGGACACCTGGGGGGCTCAGTTGGTTAAGTGCCTGCCTTTGGCTCGGATCATGATCCCAGGGTCCTGGGATTGAGCCCCACATCTCGCTGGGCTCCTTGCTGGGCAGGGAACCTGCTTCTCCCTGTCCCACTCCCCCTGCTGGTGTTCCCTCCCTCACTCTCTATCAAAAAATAACTAAAATTTAAAAAAAAATTTTTAAAGTATGTATCCAAAAGGAAAGAAACAAATTGAGAATAATGTAGTTGCACAGGTGGACCAATCTATGATGTCATTTCAGTTATAAGCCAATTCTTGGAGGAATTGAGAGCAATGATCCTAATGTTACAGATTTTTCATAAAACCTAAATTAGCTCTAGAGGCAAGTCAAAATTCATTTATTCCTTTACCAATCCCCAAACTTTCCTTATTTATCTCAAACGACTTATAAATTATTGACCTTAGGAAACCCAAGTCCTTTTTAGAAGAACTTGTATTCTTTCTCTTGTTGGGTCCCCCCAAAATTGGGTACCCCAATAATGGGTCCATGATTAAAGGAGCCAGACTGATACAAAGCGAAGGTCAAGCAAAGCTTTATTTCACGCCAAGCATCAGGAATCATACCCACCATCAAACAGACCAGTCGTGGCTGCCCATGCAGAGAGGATGACCCCTCCCTGCTTTCCAGACTAACTTTTATAGAGCAAAGGCCAAGTGGTTGGGCCTGGCCACACACAGGTGGCCAATGAAATTGTAACACACACAGGAAACCCCACAGTGATGCTAGGCGACCAATTGAATTACAATTTACCCTAGTAGACATTTGATTTAGCCTATCACACCTTGGTTAGCATTGGCGCCAAAAGGCTCCCAAAGGGCAGGGGCCCATGCTCCTTGGTAGCTAGGAGACAGTATGCGCCCCCACTGATTGAATACCTCCTCCTGGCCTGACCCACCCTTGTACTTGGACTTTGTTACGTGGGACTGGTTTATTAAAAAAAAAAAAAAAAGTAACCCCATTGTTATTGCTCCAATGTCCACCTACATAGTAAATGGTAGTTTAAATGTCTGAATGGCCCTCTAGATTCTGAGCTCTAAATGTACAGAAGTGTGCTCAGTTTTCTCACCTATAAATTGGGACAATATTTTTCTTTCACTATAAATTAAGTGTAACTACATGTGAAGCCCCTAAAATCAACTTTAGCAATGTCCGTTTTTATATCTTCCCATCAGAACAAGATACAAGAGAAAACTGTGTTAGTCATAATTCTGCAGAATACAGGAAAATATTTAAACCTGAGAATTTCACATGCATAATAATGTTGGAAATATTAACCTAAGATTATCCCCCAACGTATTCCCTTATTGATCCCAGGATATTGAGTTGTTCCAGGAAAGGGAGGACACAAAAGTATCTTCTAAACAGATAATTTGTTGTTGTGGCTATGATGAAGTTCTAGAACATAGGTGAGGTTCGGTGGGGTGAGGTCCAGAGCCGATGACCAAGAAAGAATTTTTGAGACATTTTTGGTGCAAAATGGTGGTTTATTAAAGCATGGGGACAGGACCTGTGGGCAGGAAGAACTGCTTCCCTGTGTTGTGAGGGATGGCATGTTCTGTACCTTTCGGTTGGGGGAAGGTAAGGGAAAAGGAGGTTTCAATAGAACTTTCATATGCTAAAGAGGACCTAAGATACCTGAGGTCTTGCTGGTGTCAAGTTGTTTTTCCCTTTTAGCAACCCATTGACAATAAGATAGTTGGGGCATTCTTAAAGAATGTCACATTTGTCCCACCCAGGAGTGGGGGTGAGGGGGAGATTGCAAGGTTTCAGCCTTTTGCTTTGTCCTCAGCTAGCCTTCTGCTCCCTCATCAGTTAGACCCATGTAACATAAAATTCACCCTTTTAACCCTTTTTAAATTATACAGTTTGGGGACACCTGGGTGGCTCTGCCTTTGGCTCAGGTCATGGTCTCGGGGTCCCCACTGAGCAGAGAGCCCGGGATTGGGCTCTCTGCTCAGTGGGGAGCCTGCTTCCTCCTCTCTCTCTCTGCCTGTCTCTCTGACTACTTGTGATCTGTCAAATAAATAAATTTTTAAAAATCTTTAAAAAAATGTACAGTTTTGTGGTACTATTTACATTTGCAGTGCTGTACAACTATCAACACTCTCTAGTTCCAGAAATTTTGCATCACCCCAAAAAAGAAACCCTGTCCCCCTTGAGCAGGCACTGCCCCTTCTTTGCCCCCCCCCCCGCCAGACCTTGGCAGTCTATTAATCTTCTCTGTCTATCGGTTACACATACTTAATCTCATCCCAGAAAATTGATTTAAAATCCAGTGCTCTTTGAAATTTTCAAGACACAAGCTTTTAAGAGAGAAAAGTTTTTAGGAGGTCTTCAATTTAGCTTCCAAAGATAGGAGCCACTTTGATATTCTGGGGATACATTTTTTCCTTTCTTTCTTTCTTTCTTTCTTTTTTTTTTTTTTTTCAAGAAAGAGAGAGGTAGAGAGGGGCAGACAGGGAGAGAGACTCTTAAGAGGCTCCATGCCCAGCACAGAGCCCAACACAGAGCTCAATCTCAGCAACCCTGAGATCATGACCTAAGCCCAAATCAAGAATCAAATGCTTAACCAACTAAGCCACCCAGGCACCCTAACAGCAAATACACATTTTATTCCAAGAAGGACAGCTACAAAAAGAATGCAACCCACCTTTTCTTCTAGTCATAGGTCAGAGGTCAACCTGAAGGCCTGTAGAAGACTGGGGGAATTTAAGCTGTCAGTGAGAACCACAAGACACCCAGAGAGGGAAAACAGCTCTCACTGGACCCGGCTAGTAGGTTGATATCAGGTCCTTAACTAACTTTACCTGATAGATAGCAAAACTCCAGTGATGTTTTTTTTTTTTTTAAAGATTTTATTTATTTATTTGACAGAGAGAAATCACAAGTAGATGGAGAGGCAGGCAGAGAGAGAGAGAGAGAGAGGGAAGCAGGCTCCCTGCTGAGCAGAGAGCCTGATGCGGGACTCGATCCCAGGACCCTGAGATCATGACCTGAGCCGAAGGCAGCGGCTTAACCCACTGAGCCACCCAGGCGCCCCTCCAGTGATGGTTTTTAAGCAACAGAACGGCATGTCTAGAAATCTGCTCAGGGAAACCAAATCCCATACAGAAGAATTCACAGCCACCACATTTGCCTAAAATCAGAAGAAGTTGACTTTGGTTATATTTCACAGCACTGGGAATGTTTGCTTCAGCTCAATGCCATTGAATTCCATGCTTTAGCTCTAATTAGCTGTGGGGTCTTGGGTCACTCAGTCAGCATTCTGGGGAAGATAATCTTTCTCTGTAACTTGGAAACAATAAAACCCATCTCTTACCCTGAGGATAAAACAAGAGCGTATTGAGGACCAACCTGGCACAGTGTTACTGGTTGGAGTGACTAACATTTAGAACTACAGTTCTCAGCCAAGGGTGGCTTTTGCCCCCATGCCCCTAGCCCTTGGGACATTGGGCAATATCTGATCATCTTTCATGATCTCCCATTTTTGGTTGTCACAATCCTGGGTTTAGGCGAAAAAAACCTTTAAAATATAAACTATTAAAAGGACTCTTGTGCCCAAACTCTAGCACAACCTCTTTAAGTCTTTAAGGGCAAACATGAGTCTTAGAAATCTTCTCCACAAATATTAGTAAGACTTTTGCCATCCTGGTGTCCTTGTAACATGGCAACAACCTGTTCCTAAATCATAGAAATTAAGGTGGGTAAGCAATGGCTGTAAATGAAGAGAACACTTAGGGTTTCGGGAAACCCAGATCCCTTGGTGCCTCTCAGCTCTCTGAAAAACCCCATTTTTTGTTTTGTTTTGTTTTGTTTTTTCATTCCTTCACCCACCACAGTACATCGAAGATGACTCAAATTATGAATAGATATTGGTAGGGAGACTTATATAAAGTCACAAAAACAGTCTACCAGCTACATCTGACTTGGCAGGTCCATAATCCTGAAAAGGCTGTTTTTCCCAGAGCCCTCAGACCTCCGGCTGGACCTTTTGAGCACCTGCATCTGGGACCTCATTTAGCTGCCATTTCATGTAGGTTAGCCATATGTTTTTGCTACTATACGTGTTTTCAAGATGAGCTAAAGCTTCCCCTGCTGCCAGGCTGATGCCCTCACAATGGCAAAGGAACTGTTAAAAAGTATGTGTCCTCCCTGGGGTATACCTTTCATGATCTCCCATGATTGAGGTATCCACTTCACTGGACATATATGCCTTAACAAACGCATATGATATGTCTTAACAAAAACCTTGCAAACCTCTTAAAATTTCATCACTATACAACCTTCTGCTTATCCTTTGTCATCTCATGCTGATATGGCCAGCTCCTGTAGGTCTCTAATGTCTTATACTCAAACCTAGCACCAGCAGGTTAAAGAAGCCTTTCCCAGGTTCCAGTTCAGAGAAGCTAACTTGGTCACAAGTTAGAGCCTGGTGACTGGATGTTCTGAAAAAGATGGCCCTCAAGCCCCACTGGAAAGGGGATCTTACCAAATGCTCCTGTCCTCTGACACTTTTGCAAAACTAGAAGCTGTTGAGCCAAGGGCACTTAGTTTTTCCTTTGTCCTTGAACTGTGAAATTACCTACTTTGGTTAACCAAAGTAAAGCCATTTTGGTCTAGGCTGACCCTTAACTTAAAAATCAGCAGGTTATTAAAAAAAGTTGTAAGATCTGATTCATGGAGGATCACCAGACAGTAAAAGCCACCAAGGCTGGACATTCTTAAAATTGTTCCCTGTTGGTAATTGCACAACCTTGGGACAATGGAAAAACTACGGTCCCAATGTAAATGATAAATCCCCAAAGTTAAAGCGTAAGGCCCTCCCTATACAGTTAACTAATTTTAAAAGCATATAAAATTGGGGCACCTGGGTGGCTCAGTCACTAAGCATCTGCCTTCAGCTCAGGTCATGATCCCAGGGTCTTGGGATCAAGCCCTGCATCGCATCATCGGGTTCCTTGCTCCTTGGGGAGCCTGTTTCTCCCTTTCCCACTCCCCTTGCTTGTGTCCCTGCTCTTGGTGTCTCTCTGTCAAATAAATAAATAAAATTTTAAAAAGATATATAAAACCTTTGGGTTTTATAGAAGCAAAGGGGGATGCTCTACCCCCTCTGGGAGAAGAGGCTGCTACTTTGTGAAGTAGCTCCTTTCTTACTTCTCTACTTGATAAATCTTTGATCCTTCTTCTAAATGGATTTTTCTTGAATTCTTTCTCAAGCAAAGCCAAGAACAGTCATGGTGAGGAACCCAAGACCCTTCCTCCCATTTTGGCTGTCTTTTCTCCCATGACCCACATGTTGTCACTGCTAAGAACAAGTTCCCATACAACGTGTCCCTCTCCATTACTGTATTGATCTTCCCACTCAAGAGATGACCCCGACAGGCCATGGTGTCTCTTCTGGGGAGGTGATTCCACCCCGTTGACATGTTGACCAAGGGTGCACTAAGCCTGAGCACTCAGGGGTACCATTCTTTATATAGCTCTGAGGGTGACAGCCATTTGTTTCTATAAAATGTGTCCTCCAAATAGTCTCCATGGGTTGGGGTGGGCCTTCCCACAACTGTTATGAAGCTTTTTCTGCATCTCACCCATCCTCTTCCCAATGCCATCAAATTCTCACGTCATAAACCCAGGTTAGCAATTTATTGTCAACTTCTGTCAAGGTAAGATCTCCCTTCAAGACCACTGACTTACTTTTTTACTTGAAATGTATCTTCCCAGTGGAAAAGTTCTAGGTCTGGAAGCAGGCACTATTTTATACACAAGGGATAGAGACAAAACAGCAAATTCTCTCAAAATTCTTCCATTCTTTGGGAGGCAGGAGTGGATAATAAATAAACGCAGACATTAGTAAGATAATATTGGATAGTGATGAGCGTTACAGAGAAAACAAGCCGGGTGAGGTGATGGTGAGTGGCCCCTAGGGGTATTTTCAGCTGGGGAGTCAGGGAAAGTGTTCCTGATGTGGTGACATTTGAGCTGAGTTCTCACCAAAGATGTAAGCACTGCCTACAGGTGCAGCAAAGACCAGAGACAACGGTCAGTACAACTGGAGCAGAGTGACGGGGAAAGTGGCAGGAGCTAGACTCTGTGGGGGAGCAAGGTTACATCTTGGACCGACTGTGCCTGACACCCCCAGGACAGTGAGCTGGAAGGCCTCTTCCAGCTTCACCATTCTTAAGTCCTAAATTAAGATTTAGAAAGCTCTCTATGCCAAATGTGATTCCATAATTTGACAATCTAGGTTGTGTGACAACTCATTTTGAGTTCTTTCATTCTGATCCAAGCTCTTAATCACTATCAGAAAGACAGCTTCTGACTTTCTATGGCCACAACTTTTCATTCCCTCTTTTTCCCCCCACTACAGTCTTATATAGCCCAAGTCTGTTCAAGGACTATTTCTGCATGAACATTAACACAATTTACTGGTAAATAGCTAAATGGACATTTAGCATATAAATGGAGCCAAAAGGTCGGAAAGGAAAATTCTTTCTTCATCATCTTTTATAGACGCTGTGCCTACCCCAGTCCAGTGCCGAGAAGGAAAGAGAAAGGCTAATTTTCCCTATTGATGCTTCTGTTGTTTCAAACTACTCCCTCTGCTGTGATCCCCCAGGCAACAAATGAAGCATTGTGAAGTCTTTAATGGTTCTCTCAATGGGCAATTATACATTTTTTAAGATAAAAAATCTTGTCCATAGTGCAGCTGATTACATTCATTTATGAAAATGACTAAAAATAGCGAGTCGAAATTTCTTCTGTCTGGTTCTGTTGAGGGAATCATCAGAGCAATAATCGAAAGCACAGTAGACCTGGCATCAGGAGTTGAAGCCAGCTCTGATCCCAGCAAGTGATATGACCTTGAGTACACGATGTCACCTCTCTATGCCTCTGTGTTCTTACTTGTATGAAAGAGAGAGGAACACCACACAATACACTTGGTCTCAGAGTTGATGGGGCTGGCATGTGACAGGAAGAGGCACCTCCAGTTTTTTCCCGGGGGTGGCAAGTGGGTGCGGGATATACATGTTTGTTTTACGATTCATCTTTAAATGGTGCACATTTGCTCTATTTGTGAGATGTATGTTTCACAGTACATTTCTAAAGCCGTCAGTAAATATCTATAGATACACTCGACAAAGTAGACACGGTATGCGTTTTCCGCTGGATCTCCTAGCAAACAGACTAAGCCTAGGTGGAAGGCAAAACAGTCTTTCCCCTTCCATCAAAACTTGTTCTTTTTAAATAGAGTTTAACTCAAAGAATGATCAGTGAAAATTTCCAATGAAACAAAAGGGCATATCGTGTTTCCTATGGCCTCCTCCCACCCTGGTCCTCCATCCCCGCCCCACCCTCAAGGCTTTTTAGGTTTCTTTCCATAAATACTCTGGAAAGTCAAAAACAGAGAACCTTGGGGCGCCTGGGTGGCTCAGTGGGTTAAGCCGCTGCCTTCGGCTCAGGTCATGATCTCAGGGTCCTGGGATCGAGTCCCGCATCGGGTTCTCTGCTCAGCAGGGAGCCTGCTTCCCTCTCTCTCTCTGCCTGCCTCTCTGTCTACTGTGATCTCTCTGTCAAATAAATAAATAAAATCTAAAAAAAAAAAAAAAACAGAGAATCTTGAAAGCAACAAGAGAGAAGCATATAGAAATATTTGTGTGCACAGTACTTTTTTCTTTTTTTTTTTTTTCGTAAATGAGAGGCCATTACACATGCTGCTCAGTACTTTGCCTTTTTTTTTTTTTTCATTTATCTTGGCGATATTTCAGTGTCATTCTTACAGATTTAAATGTATTCTTTTTTTTTTTTTTTAAGATTTTATTTATTTATTTGACAGACAGAGATCACAAGTAGGCAGAGAGGCAGACAGAGAGAGAGGTGGAAGCAGGCTTCCTGCGGAGCAGGGAGCCCGATGCGGGGCTCGATCCCAGGACCCTGAGATCATGACCCGAGCCGAAGGCAGCAGCCCAAACCACTGAGCCACCCAGGCGCCCCTTAAATGTATTCTTTTTCACTGAATCCCAAGCTACGGATATGCTGCCCTTCATTCCATAAGACCCTCTGATAAATATGGAGTTTGTTTTTGCTCTCGTCCACATTTCTGCAATGACTGTCTTTGTACTTCTCTCTCCTCACGTGTATTTGGATATATCTGAAGACTAAATCCCAAAGTGCAATTGATGGATCAGAAGGTAGACCCACTTACATTTAGTAGTTATTGCCAAAATGCCTTCCAGCGAGATAGTATGCCTTCACTTGATCAGCAGGATGAGAGAGTGGCTTTCCAGCTGCTCCCATGATAGTCTGTTAGTCTTTTTATTAACAAATCGAAGAGGTGGGAAATAACATTTCATCATTTGAATGTATTTCTTTAACTGTAAGTGAAAATGATGCATCCTTTTGCTTTTCTCTGAAGTTCCTGTTTGGTCCCATTGTCCATTTTTCTTCTGGTTTCTTGTTCCTTATTGGTTTGTAAGAGCTCTTTAGATACTAGCCTTTCACAGTTATTTTTCAAGGTCTACGGTTCTCATTTGTTACTGGCTTGTAGGATTTCACCTTTTGCAAAAATTTTAAATTATTAGTCAAATTTATACATTCTTCCTATATAGTATGGGGGTTGTTTCTTTCTTGGAAAAGTCTTTCCTACTCTAATGCCAGTATGAATTTTTCCCCCAGGTTTTCTTCCAGTGTTTTATCTAAGTTTATTTTTCATCTTTAACTCTTTTATCAATATTGCTTAATGGACTTATTTAGTGTAAGGAGCGAAGTAAGAATTCAACATTTTGTTTTCCCCCGATGTCTAACCTGCTATCTCAAATCCACTTCTTTTTTTTTAATTTTATTTTTTATTTTATTTATTTGACAGATCACAAGTAGGCAGAGAGGCAGGTAGAGAGAGAGGGGGAAGCAGGGTCCCTGCTGAGCAGAGAACCCGATGTGGGGCTCGATCCCAGGATCCTGGGATCATGACCTGGGCCAAAGGCAGAGGCTATAACCCACTGAGCCACCCAGGCGCCCCTCAAATCCATTTCTTAATGAGTTTTCTGCATAGTTTTGAAATGTCACATTATTGGGGTCTAAAAATTACTGAATCTATAAGTTGAAAACCATTGAACCATTGGGTGGTAAATTTATGAATTAATTCAGTCATTCCTGGCATATTTAAGGAACGATCTAACACAATAGCATAAATAGCATGTGCTTACTATGTGCTAGTTCCTGCTCTGAGTGCGTTGCATGTACTTGCTCATTTAATACACACAACCATGGTATAAGGTAGGTGCTGTTAGCTTCATTTACCGATAAAAACACGGAAGCACAGAGAGGTCACGTAACTGCCATCCGATCACACTGCTTGTGAGTGGCAAAGCCACGATTTGAACATAGGCAGGTTGACCTCAGAATCCATGCTTCTGTCCACACTCTCTATTACCTCCACTGGGTGGAAGATAACTGTTGTGTGTGCTTTCCAGATTGTTCTAAGAACTTCTCATAAAATGATTTCACTTACTCTTCACAACAATCCTCAGATGTAAGCACTATTCCTATCTTCATTTTGAGATGAGCAAACTGAGGCAAAGCACAGCTGGAAGATAGAAAGAAAAAGGGGAGTGGTGAGATGAGTCCAGAGAAGGAGGAACTTTGTTCTGTGTCTTTAGAGCAGCAAGGAATCACAACAGTGTGTGAATCAGGGCTCACCTGCTCAGGTTTGGTTTTTGTGAAGTTCCCTGGGAGCAGCATGGAGAGTGGAGAGGGGGACGGGCTGCAAGAATGGGTGTGGGGAGACCAGACCCCAGGCTCAGACCATGCTGCAGGGTCCACCTACCACAGACGGCCATCCAGTGTTTAGTAGGCTGTACCCACAAGGCACGAGAATGACTACCATCTGGGGCAGAATTTGTGTACTGGGGACAGAACTCAAGACAGGTGCTTATAGTATTTACACTTTTCAAAGGAAACCAAAGCGCCTGGAGGTTAAGTACCTTGCCTGTGCTCGCCCAGCTAGTGAGTGCTAACTCCCAGTCACAAACCCTTCCCTCTTTACTCAACCCCCAAGCAGATTGAGTCCTTCAGATGCTGGAGGGCTGACTCATGACAGCCTTGAAAATTGGATTTAGCAATTCCTTTACCATCTCTCTTCTCAGAGCTAGAGAGAAATCAAGGAGATTTGATGAATGATATTAGTAGATGAGCTTCTATTATCATATATCACTAGGTCTTTTAAGAGTTTCTTTTTCAGTTGAGGTTAACTTTTCTTCAGACTTAGGCATGTTCTGCTGAGGTTACTTTGTGAATCCTTGTAACTGCTTTCGTCCGGGTGAAGGTCAAGTTTGGGGCCTACTGTATTCTGTGGTGCTATTAACCACTCTCTCTCCCTGCAGATCCGAGTGATGGTGGACCTCTGCAACAGCACCAAGGGCATATGCCTCACAGGTAGGCCGGCCTGGCACTGAGCGAGAGGGGTTCACACTGCACACACGTGGGCTCACCAAAGGACCAGGGCAGAATGAACACCTAGGAACACTAAGAGTTATAAAAACACATATTGGTTTACTTTTACCAGATTTTTTTTTAAAGATTTTATTTATTTATTTGACAAAGAGAGAGAGATCACAAGTAGCCAGAGAGGCAGGCAGAGGGGGAGGGAGGCTCCCTGCTGAGCACAGAGCCTGATGCGGGACTCGATCCCAGGACCCTGAGATCATGACCCAAGCCAAAGGCAGAGGCTCAACACACTGAGCCACCCAGACACCCCTTACCAGATGTTTTTAATGAGCTCAGTATCAATTGAAATATAATTATGAAAAATAATATTTCTGGTATTACCATAGAAATATAGCCATGAAAAATAACTAGGTCTTGGATAATTAGAAACGTGTGATACCTTGAAATGGGGCCATAGATGTTTTCCTTATTCACATGACATTTTAAAAGAGAAAAAAAAGGGGTATTTGCTTATCAGAAGTAATTGTTTCCTTATACATATGGCATGAACAGGAAGTTCTAGAAGCAAACTGCTAATTAGTCAAGAAAACATTATGAAGAGTGCTCTGTGTGTGGTGTCTACTGTTTGCTAGGTGAGATGGGGGGTTATGTCACAGCTCCCCTCCACTCAGGAAATCAAGGACAAATAAACAGGAGGGAGGGAATCAACAAGGAGGCACACCAAGCCAAGGGACACAGCAGGGTTAGTGGGTTGGGCGGGGGGGGGGGGGGGGAGGATGTGTTGTTGATAGACAATGTACACCTGAACCTAAGGTGTCCTGCCTCCTGCCTAAGGTGGTGGGGGGTGCCTGCCTCCTGTCTTCTGCCTGAGGGAAGTACCTGATTCCTGCCTGAGGGGAGCTGGGTGCTTGATTCCTGCTTGAGATGAAGTGCTTGCCTCCTGCCTTCAGAAGCTTGTGGCAAGGAAGAACACAGACCCCAGACAGGTCACCTAATTCAGTTTACCCTAGACCAAGTAAGGCTCTGGCCAGGCCCAAGGATGGACCTACGGAGCCTGATATCAGACACAGCCTATTTCCATCCTCTCCCCCATTCTGAGGAAATGATTTTTGCATTAAAACTCTACTATGGAGGGGCGCCTGGGTGGCTCAGTGGGTTAAAGCCTCTGCTTTCGGCTTAGGTCATGATCCCAGGGTCCTGGGAACTAGCCCCACATCGGGTTCTCTGCTCAGCGGGGAGCCTGCTTCCTCCTCTCTCTGCCTGCCTCTCTGCCTACTTGTGATCTCTGTCAAATAAATAAAATCTTTAAAAAAAAAAGTCTACTATGGAGTAAAAGCACAGCTCTTGTGAACTTTAACACATAACCAGAAGACTTTGAAGCCTGATGAAGCTTCTGTTGATCCTTCTCCGTGTCTGCCCTCAGGCCCTGGGGGTGTCCCACTGACAGGGCACACTGGCGGAGGTTGAGAAACCCTGCAGGCTGCGTCCAGCCGTGAGAAACCCCGTCCTGTGTGCCAGCGTTCTCCCCGCGACCGCCCATGACCTGCCCTGCACTGGGAGCTCAGTGCAAGTTTGGTGAACGACTAAACCGATGGTTTATGGAAGTGATTAAATTGGGGGCAGTGGGCTGGTGAGAAAGACATTTCCCTTTGCCTCTTGTTTGCTTAGTTTAGTTTTAGTGAGAAAAGCTATAATCCTGTGGCTTCTTGGGAAATGCTAATTGAATTACTCAAGACACATTTCGACCCTCAGAGAAAATTAAATCTCTTCGGAACAGCTTGGTCCTTCATTCTGAAACTCTTGTGTCTTACGCACCTTTCTTACATCTTCGAAAGTCCTTTTCAGAGTTCCTCATGTGACAGTAATGAGCACTAGAAAAACCCTCAGATGGATGGAATTACAGGCACAAAAATCCTGTTGAGAGGCACAGGAAAAGCCTCCTCCTTTTTGATATTTATTATAGAAGTGCTAGAAGGAGAGCCTTGCTGTTCAGTGAATGCTGGTGGAGCTGTTGAGACCACTTAGGGAAGATTAGGGGTGGGGGAGTGGGGATTGCATCTGTGCTGGAAATGGGTTGAGGAAGCTCTTCTTTGGTACCTCAAAATCTTTTCAAAAGCCAGCACCTTCTCGTTTCATGCCAGCTTGAAACTGAGCCCCCTTTTCATACAGAAGGCTCTTCAATTAAAACTTAGGCGTGAAACTTACAAGTTGCCAAGCGAGGTTGTATCTCAGGACAGATCACGCTGTCTGGACAGGGGGCAGAAAGGTGACAGGATCCAGGACTGCATTGGCAGCTACAGGGGCAAGGGCAGAGAGTCTTGGTCCAGAGCTCCAAGAAGATCCTGGCAGGAGTGGCTGCCAGAGTGGACCCCGGGCTTGGGGCCTGAAGCCTGAGAACAAGATCCAGCTTTACATGGGACTCAGCTTTGAAAAAGTAGGCACTGTGACTTGAGGCTAGTCTAGCTGGGACCGCGAAACCCCATTCCGGTTCCCTTTTCTGGAGGTAGCTGTCCGTGGTCTGGGGACAAGGACGGATGTATGCAGCCGGTAACCGTCAGGCAAATAGTGAGGTCAGTTCAGGAGCTAGAGCAGGTAAGGGTTTTGCTAATGCACATTTTGTGCTTTTGAGTACAAACGGCATGCTTTTCTGGATGCATCCCATCCCAAAGCCCAGATTTCCTGGGACCCCAGAAACATATTTTCTGGAATAGCAAGTGTCTTGAAGAAGGCAGGTTCTGGGTTCTTCACTTCCAGTGGACTCAGAGCATAGGCTTTTTTGGAAAGTCTCACAACTATGACATTACTGACCTGCTTATCTGGGCAGGGGCGCTTCAAATCCACATTGCCCATTCTCCTTATGGCCAAGGGGCTCCAACCCCATGATGGCACTCCGTATGGATCCTTACCCTGTACCCCGGCAGACATGGAGAAGGGATCCCAGCTGCCTCGAAGCATGGCCTCATGTCATTCTTTTCTGGCCTTCCAGAAATCTGTACTGACGGATGAGAACTGGCACTTGAAATAAAACCTATTGGCCATCCCTACTCTAAATCTTGAATGTTGCCGTGCCATGGTCCAAAGTTGAAATGCACCAAACAGATGGGATTGGACCAAAGCCGCAGTTTAGCGGGGACATAGGAGGAAAGACGCCTTTCCAAGTTAGGTGGCCTGGGACTGGCCCCACGGTTGGTGGCAGGGGCAGCCGCAAAGGGTGTACCGTCGCACACAGGCTGGGTCCTGAGGCCTCCGAGCTGTGGCCAGCGCAACACTGGTAAACTGATAGGCTGTTCTCAGAAACAGCTGGAGTTTGCTCATGCTCTCGCTCAGCTGGCCTCACTGAGCCACTAGCCTATTGTTCTAGTTGGTAAGTTCCAGTTCCACATGCGAGAACTAGGGCCCTCTCAGGCCGTCCATGAAGGACAGCCAAGTACTCCTGGCTCCCAGGGGAAAGGGGAGCCACACTCCCTTTGGCTAGAGCTCCCGTCTGGCCCTGAAGCCTTGGCTGGCTGAATCCCAAGCCCTGGGGAGTCCCTGCTGGGAACAGAAGAAGAAGAGAATCTGGGCCATAGGCCCCACAGGCGCCAGGCCTGGCTTTATCAGGCTTAGCGGCTGAACCGGACCTCCCTTTCTGACATGTTTCTATTTGGATTTTTATTTGGGGGCTTCTTTGTGTTCCACTATTGGTGAGACTTCGGGAAATGTGGTCATTCCTTCCTCATAACTGTCGTGCCCGTGTTTCCTGTCTACATTGAAATCCTTCTAGCAGCAGAGCTTATCCGAGGCGGTGGGGTGGGGGGAGTCAAGATGTTACCAGTTATTGTAAGGACAGAGGGATGTATTTGTCAAGGTAGGTTAGGACAGGCTCTGGTAGTGATTAAACCATAAAATCTCAGTGGCATAACCAAGCAAAGTCTTTTTTTTTCTCCATGAAGTCCGGACACTCCAAGTTGGTTCTGGGGACTCCGGGATCCCAGTATTGCCATCTTGTGGTTCTGTCATGTCAATGCCAGTCACCACCACTCCTCTCTGATCTCTCTCAGCAGAGGGGCATTGTTTTGCCTTGCATGACAATCCACAGACCTCCGATTTACATAACTGGGGCCACTGTGGGTCAGTCTTAGATTTCAAGGAGAAAAAAACTCTAAGCGGCTCAGCTCCTCCAGCATCCGCCCACTTCTCACCCATTCTGGTTAGGAATGTGGGTTGGGGCAGACAGAGCCTGCTGCGGCAATGAAAATTCAAGGCCCCTTCTTCAAAAAGCAGGAAAAGGGCTTCCTCCTTTCTTTAATGGTTTTACTCTCTACCTGCTATGGTGAGGCTTTTTATTTGCTATTTAGTGCCATACTCCTCAAGGGGAGGGATGCTCACAGAATGGGTACAGGCCCTCACAAGCACAGGAGACCCCACTCTGTGACGAAGGCGTGTAGGACACATGTCGGGCTCAGGCCCCCACCCGTGTGGAAGGTGGCAGCAGTCTCTAACCGGGTGGGGAATGGGGCAGATGCATCAGAATCTCGGGAGGCAGCAGAAAACTTGTCCTGCGGAAGCCAGGAGGCAGTGGGAAACAGGGAGACAGTGGGAGGCAGGATCACATGTGAACCAAGTCTCCAAGTCCCAGAGACATTCTCCACTGTCCCATCGCTCCAGCCCCGCATACAGTGCTAGCATGAACTATGAACTTGGCTGTCCACGTGTATCCCCAGGTTTTCTGTTATTCAAGACGAGAAGAGTCAAGAGTTGAGAAAACATCCTGATAAACAGTTTTCTCAAGACCCAGTTGGCACATACTATTTGACATTTGACATTAGTATAATGACACATATTTGGGGCTTCTTCCAGGTGTAAGCAGCCTTTGGGCAGCTCTGTAGGCATCCCGAGTGGGCGTCAGGATACAGGTTCACCATCACTATAGCCCTCTGCTTCTGGGCTCTTTGGAAGTGTTTGTCTCCTTTCTCTTCTGAAATTCTCTTCTCCTTTAGGTTCAGGGCTCAGAACCTCCTGGATTCCCTCCTGTACCTTCGGTTCAGTCTCTCTTTCCTGATGCCTCTTCTATCACCCATCTCCCTCCAGATGTGGTATATGTCGCCCCCACTCTCCATCCCACAATTTAGCTCAACATTTTACTCTTGCTCTCAGACTAAGAGCTCTCAGGCTTTCTAGAGTCAGGGACCCCTTTAGGACTCTGTGGACAGTGACTGGTTCTTTTTCCAGAGACGTTTCGCATCTGGTCGGGGTTCCCCATGACCACCTGCTTCCCAGTCACCTGTGGTGCCTGGTGAAAAAGCACTTTCCTGGGCCCCACTCTAAATGTAAACTGAATTAGATTCTCCAGCTGGGGTCTAGGTAGCTGCATTTTAACAAGCATTCTAGATGCTTCTATGGACTCAGATGACTGAGAACTATAACCATAGGTGTCAATGATCCTCAGGTCAATGTCAGGAAATCCTAATCTAAACATTTCTCCATAGCAACATTCTTGGCCATGACCAAAGTGTCCTAAATATACAGCTCTAGCCAGGACTTCTCTCCAGTACTCCTGCTGCATAGAAATGGTTATTGGACTATCTTGAGAACTCTTGAAACCTATATAGACAACTGATTCCTGCTTGGTGACCTTTTATCCAATCTACACATCTGAATTTGGTTCCATCTGTAGTCGGGAATGATGACTGATTTCTTCTGCCATGCGTCAGCTCTTCCCATCACCTCCTTACGTGTGTACAAGCATGTGCCATCTGAGGGTAAAAATCATGTCGCCACAGGCTATAGTGGCCCTAGAAAATGTGGTCCCATTTTCACCAAATCATTTTTGCCCAAAATGGGACTGCATGTATAGAAAGAATACATCCAAACACTTCTTCCCATCCAAGTACTAACCAGGCCCGACCCTGCTTAGCTTCCGAGATCAGACGAGATCGGGCGCGATCAGGGTGGTATGGCCGTAGACCAAACACTTCTTCCAAGAGTCGCCATTCTCTTTCCATCCATATCCTCAGTTCCCCATCATCTGAGAGTCCTCCTCTCTTGCCCCTACCCAGTCAGACATAGAGCCCTGCTCATTCCTTCTGCTGAAATACCTCTTGAATTTCTAGCTTTCTCTACAACTCTACAGTTACCAACCAGTTTGTCCACAACCTTGCCCCTCATTTTAACTACAAAGGTCTTCTGGATGTTTTCTCCCCGCCCCACCTCTCTTTCTCTCTCTCTTCTTTTTCCCCAGTTGTATACAACTTCCATCTACAGAGAGGATTTCAAAAACACACAGATTTCATGGTATCCTCCCCCAATTAAGACCTACTGTAGTTCCCCACTGCCTTGCAGACACCACCTACACCTCTCCTTTTGGTGTTCCAATGCCCCACACCCACCCGGCCAAGTAGACTCAGCCTCATCTCTACACACACCAGGTTGGCCAGTCTTCCTCCTTTCACTCTCTCTGAATCATGCAACTTTCCACCCCCGTGTCTTTGTTCCTGCTGGTCCCCGACCTGAGCTGCACAGCCCTCACCCCCGTGGCCGTGTCAGGCTCATTGTTTCTTCAGCACCATAGCTCAAACCTCACACACTCTGGAAACCTTCTCAGACTGCCATGTGCCACACTGCCACAATAGTCCTTGGAGGGACTGCTTTTCTGTAACTCCCTCCCTCGTGTTTCATTGTGGTTTCCAGCTAGATTGTAAACACCAGAGACACAGGGACCAAGATTTCTGCTGCCTAGTAGACTTCAGTGCTAGACACAGGAAGTGCTTAGTAAATGGCTTAGTAAATGGTTTTATGAAAAGTCATAGGCTTGGATTTGTAGAACGACCTTTCTACTCCAATATGGGTAATCATCATATATGTTCTGGAAAAACAGAAGGACCTCAGCCGCTCATGTTATAAGCCCATTGGCTTGTCCGAGTGCTTAAATAAAATAGTTGACAATGAGACTCTCTTATTTGTGGAAGCAAAATTGTTTTGTTGGATTATGTGTAAATGGTTCATCTGAACCCCTTAGATCCTCAGGTAATTACACACTAAGCAAGATGTTTGTTACCTGATCTGGGCCCTCAATTGTTCCCAGGCTATTTCGTGCAACAGAATAGAGACCTGAGAACCAGTTCTGCTCTCAGTTGCCCTAGGTGGCCTGGAGGAAACGCGCTGGCTGGATGAGAGCTCTTTCTCAGGACAGCCAGATCTCAGCCCTGCAATGACAGCACCACCATTTCCCGATGCTTACCTGGGCCCGGGCTGCACTAGCGCCCTCCTGCGTTCTTACCAAGCCTCATTTAATGAAGCTGACTGCTTGAGAGATGACTGACATACGAATCTATGGTGAAGCCCACTCAGAAATTATTCTTAGTCCATTGAAACCTAAGCAAAAGTTGGTTTGACTGGCAAATTGTTGAATTGCTTTCAAGGATCTTTTGAGTGAATATGCTGAGTTCTTAATAAAAGGCGTGGAGTAGTTGCTTAGGGCCAGTAGATGGTTAATAATTATTAGGAGGGGATGGTGCCCTTTGATTTGGGGTTTGTGGTGCTGGCTTCACTTTCTACCAGCCATGCTTTATCATCTAAATTTGTATTTTTGTTGTAGGACCCCCTGGCCCACCAGGTAAGAGCCCATGGATTTTCCCACTTCCTGGGGAATGGGGGGGGGGGGACTCGTTCCCCAGATGGCTCAGAAGGGATGGAGGCGGGAAAGGGGGAAGAACATGAGTGTGTCCCCCTCCTTGTCTCTACCCAAATCACGAGCTCGTCTGTCCCCTCCCACTCAAGAAGCTGCCATTACTATTCCTTCCCTGTCACTGCAAGGGGGAGTGGGGGGAAGGGAAGGTGGCAAAGGAGGGGAAGTGGGAGAAGCTCTGGGAAAGGCACTGATGCCCATCCAGTTTCACTGGCTAAAGCTGATCATATTGAGCTCAGTGACAATTTTTTTAAGATGGCCTTGTTTCCTGTGTTTCGACGCAGGACCTCCAGGAGTCGATGGGCTTCCAGGACACAACGGATCAGAAGGACAGCCTGGTCCCCAGGGCCCAAAAGGAGAAAAAGGAGCAACTGGAAAACGAGGAAAACTGGGTATTTTGGCAACTTTTCTAGTTAATCCCCTATTGCTTGTCTCAATTACCGCTTTTCGGACGGGCCCAAGAGGAACATAGTGGGGAGATGGTCCCTCTTTGCCTGTGGGACTGGTTTGACTCTCGTCAGGAAGCCGTTGTGGGCTGAGTTGCCACAGGCGTGATTTTGAGTGCAGGCCTGCAAAGGTTTACATCTATCTGGAGAGTGGCCTCCCTGGGAACTGATTCCGCTCTTCTGCTCACTCTGAGGCAGACGAGGCAGACGGAGGGATGGAAGGGGCCGGAGCAGGCAGCCCTGGGGAGGAATGCTGCAGGGGCTCGGGGACAGCCTCTGTGTGTGCTGACACACAAGTTCTTCTGAGGCTCAGGTCCTGCCCCGCCCTCTCGCTGCCTCCTCCTGCCCAGCAAATCCTGGTGTCTGACGGAGCATCAGCTGATTGATGCTGGCCGCAGGTGTTCTCAGCTAGAGGAGTAGCTAGAACTGTTTGAGTAGCCCCCCTCGGGCTGGTACTTGGATCACGTGGTCCCGGCAGCCAGAGTCTCCTATCCTGGCATCGTCCGATGATGACACTGGTGTGGCTGACATCCCCGGAGGGTTTCCGCTGCTCTGCACTGAGGGGCAGCATGGCCGCAACCTGAGCTTAAGCCCTGGAAACATCGGTGTCAGACATGTCCAGGGAGCCATGAGAAGCAGGGGCTGGTGCAAGGCCCAGCAGGCTGCTGTGGGCCAGGGTAGGCACGTTCTGAGGAGCTCTGAGCTCCAATGCTGGGCCGTCTGTGGACAAGGCCAGGAAGATGCCCCGATGCGAGCTGGCCCATGACATGGTGGGGGCCCCACTGCCAGGGGTAGGGACGCCCCAGGAGGCTACCGGGGCAGGCCTGGCCCTGAGCCACAGCAGTCAGGACCGACTCTACCAAACCCTCTTGTTTATTTTCAGCCTCTTAGCTCTGCCATGCCAACTCACCTAGGCAGGCCCGGGGCTAGAATAACTACTAGACCACTCTTCCAGATGACACGGTACCCTCTTCTAGCACCTCTGCTCTTCTAAGCACTTTAACTGAGAACCAGTAGAAAGGGAGAAAATTGTTAAATGGCTCTGCCGTTCGGTCAAGCCGACGCGCTCCTGTTCCCGGGGGCTGCCTCTGAGAATGGGCCCACATGGTCCCAGTCAGCTCAGTCCCCAGAAGGCTGGCCATTCCAGCGTTAATTACAAACCAGTAATGGACCCTTACATGGTGGATAATAATTGTAATTATAAATGAGCATCGGCGGTGAATAATGATGGCCATCAGTGTGTAGACGTTTGGTTTATTCCAGAAAGGCCCCAGAAAGGTAGTCCAGTCCTGAGGATCCAGCAATGAGTATTTTGAGGGCCAACTCGGGGGGAAGAAAACCTCCATGGTTCACTGGGTGTGGAGCAGACAGGAATGGGGTGACTTTCAAAAAGCTTACAGACCCTTGGCTTTGAAGAGGGGTGTTTGCTTGCCACCCACGACCCAGTGAAGCCCAGACAGATCAAGCTCATTCATCTCTATAATGGTGGGTGCTATTCTAGATGTTGCAGATCTAGAAGTGAAAAGGCTGACAAAATCCCTACCTTTGTGAAACCCCCATTCCGTTCTGGGCAGATGGACCATAAACAAGCTACATACGTAGGAAAGGATGAGCTGTTCCACGGTGCTAAGTGCGACAGGGGAAGCAGTGTCAAGAGAGGGAAGGACAAGTGTGTGTATGCAGCGGGAGTGGGGGGTGGGCTGACCGTGGATTGGGAGGCCAAGTAAGGCCCCCTTGGGCCTTTGAGCCAACACCTGGAGATGGGGAGAGAGGGAGCCACAGGCTATAGGGGGACAGGGGGTTTCCAGCACAGTATGTGAGGGCGGTGTCCCCACAGGGTCTGAGGAGCAGCAGGGCAGCCAGGGCAGCTGGACAGAGGGGATGCAAAACGCGAACCTGGTGAGGATGAGGCCAGAGAGATAGTGGCCAAGTCAGCTTGGCCCTGGTATCGTAAGAACTGTGGTTGGTACTCGGAGGAAACTGGAGAACTGCCTTGCCTCACCAGGAAAAAGAAGGAGGCAGCGGTGGGGCAGTAAGAGGGGGCCCAGGACCACTCATCAGGGCAGGGGACCAAATCCCATGGGACCTCCAGCAAAGACGCAAATGCTCCTTTGCAGCGGGCTTCCAGCACCGGAGGCCTCTGGGAGTCAGCAGCATTAGAAGGAGAAGCCTTGGCTAAGGTTGAGTAGAGAACCTGAGTCACAAAGGGCCCAGGCAGTTGTCCTTGCCCCAGGCCAGGGGAAAGGGAGCTGAACACCATCCTCCATGTACAAACACAGAGACTGTCTGACGAGCCCCGCTCTATGGAGAGGTTGTTAAAGCACAGCTCCGCCATCGGCCAGCTGCGGCTCTGACCTAGACCCTGAACTCCAGCACGTGGGTCTGGTCACCCTGTCAAAGGCCTGAATCTGTTCTTTCCTTCCTCTGCTTCCTTCCCTCGTCCCATGATGGGTTCACATCCTACCTGACACTCAGTGTTCTTGCAGGGAGGGGAGACTAGAGCTGGTCAGAGGGTCTGGGCTTTGTTCAGAGAGCACTGAGAAGCCCCTGAGGGGTTGCAAGTAGGAGAAAGTGACAAGGTCAGGTCTGCTTTTCTAAAATGACACTGGGGATGCTGCCTGGAGGGCACACAAAGGGAGCAAGGACAGAAGGAGGGAGACATTCTGAACTTAGATGCAGGTCAAAGGGATGGCAGGCTGGGGAATGGAGAGACCGGTGGAGTTGAGTGATATTCTGGGGAGAAATCAGCAGTACCTGGTGGTGGGTGGATATAAGGAGGGGGTGTCCAAGACTGACTCAGATCTTTGCCCCTGATGACTGCTGTGTCCCAAGTAGGGGAGCCCTGTATCAGCTCAGGTTCAGGGAAACAAGCTTGGCTGAGCATGGGATATGCTGAGTTTGAGGTGCCTTGAAATGTCCAGGAGGAGATGTTGGGGGACGTTGGAGATGCAGGCAGGTCTACAGTCAGAGGAGACCCTGGGGCCAAAAGTATGCATGAGGGGGCCACCTGAGGCGGTGGGCATGTGGGCATGGGCACTGTCACTTTCAGAGGGAGCTAACAGGAGAGGAGGGTTGAGCCTTGAGAAGCAACAACGTCTAATGACCAACTAGGAGGGGGGTGAGCCAGCAAGAAGGCCAAGAACAGGACTGAGCAGCAAGTAGAATACCAGGAGAGGGTGGGACCATCTGTCAGCAAATATTTATTGAGCAGGTTCCCAGCCCTAGTAGGGAAATAAACAGATGCAGCCCCTATTCTGGAACTTTCCATCTTTGGTGGGAAGGCAGGAATTAGGAGTCGATAGTCAAATCACAATGCGAGATACCTGTTTGAAGGAGAGAACAGGGTTTTAAGAGATATGGTAAAGAGAGGGGGTGTCGGGAAGGTCAAGTGTGTGGTCAGACTTGAAAGATGTGCGCAGGAGGAGGGTGGGCCAGGGGGAGTGCATGGAACCCACAGGGCCCGACAGGTATGGCTGGGGGAAGGGAGATGTTCAGGAAGACCTTCCAGAACCTTCTGATTAGTAGTCTGGGTCTCCTGGTCAGCTCCCAGGAAGGCACCGCAGGGTCTCATACAGGATGTGACCTGCTGGGCCAGGGTCATGACTGTGGAGAAGGAAGCGTTGTGATTCCAGCTGAGAGTTCCAGGATCAATAGTGATTTGCCAGGCAGGGGTGGGAGAGAGGAGGAGTGGGTGTGCATTCCAGATAGAGGGAACAACAAGTGCTGTTTCTAAAAACAGGAAAAAGAGCCTGTGTTCCACAGAGACAGGATTCAGGCTGGACTATGCCCTCTAGCAGGATTCTCTGAACAATAGTATGCAAATAGCTAACATCTATTGTCAGGCATGCTACCAAGTATTCTCTATACTTAACCTCTTTTGGCCTTCAAAACAACCCTGAGGAGAGGGACATTTTTGTTGGCCATATTTTTTCCAGCTGAAGAAGCCCTATCTTTCTGGTTCTCAAACAGGCCAAGCCCACTCTTGCCCCAGGACCTTTGCACTGCTTTTACTTTTGTGACAGTGGGCAACTTATGTCCATTTGTGTCAACATTGTCTTTATTGTCCCCCTTTGCTGGGTTTTCCAGGCCCTGGAGGTTAGTTCTAAGCAAGATAAACATGGCTTGGCTGTCATGGGCCTCACATCCTTCCTAGGGAGTCAGACCATCAGCACATCAACAAGCAAACACAAGGAGAGAATTTCCAGGAGGGGGTATGTGTATTGATGGAATGGGGAATGTGACCATGTTGGTGAGGCAGGGACTGGACACAGAGGTAGGGGATGAACTTGAGAGGTGGCAACAGATCTGAGACCTGCAGGAAGAGCAGGGAAAGTGTGCTACGCAGTGGGCAAAAGCAGTGCAAAGGTCCTGGGGCAAGAGTGGGCTTGGCCTGTTTGAGAACCAGTTTTGCAACTGGCATCTCCTATGACGTTTGACATTGCCTCAAAACCAAGCATTTGTTTTCCCCCATCTGTGTCTCACTTTCTCACTAAGAGTTAGTACTGCACTGTCTTCTCTAAAAACCAAATCCTCCAGCAACAGAAAGAAATGCCCTCCTCTTTATTCATCCCAGTCTTGGGACTGGGTTTTGTGGGACGCCCCCGACCCCTTTTTGCTCCCCCCTGCCTCAGTCAGTGACAGATGGTCTCCCCAAAAATAAGCTGTCTTCCTTCACCCCCTGCCGGGAAGAGGCTGGAGTTGACCCCAGCTACGTCAGGCAACCCCCAACGGTAAAGCTGGTGAGACAGTTTTTTTTTTTTTTTAAGATTTTATTTATTTATTTGACAGAGAGAGAGATCACAAATAGGCAGAGAGACAGAGAGAGAGATGAGGAGAAGCAGGCTCCCTGATGAGCAGAGAGCCCAATGCGGGACTTGATTCCAGGCCCCTGGGATCATGACCTGAGCCGAAGGCAGAGGCTTAACCCACTGAGCCACCCAGGCGCCCCAAGACAGTTTGTTTGGAGTGGGCGCCATGGGGGAAGGAAAATAGCAGAGAGCCACTCCTAGCCGACGAGGCAGTGAGCAGAATCCGGCCTTTCTTCCCTGCAGAATGTGCTGACTCGAAGCCGGCCAGGACTCAACCGGACACACTGCGCGGGGGGCCGGGCCGGGCTGGGCCGCGCACTGTGTGACAGTCAGGCCAGGGAAGTAAGTGCCCCCCCTCGGGTCCTCCGAGGGCGGATGGGATGAGGCGGTGCTGGACCTCAGTGGGGCCACGGCCAGGGCACCACCAAGGCGGGCAGAGAGGAAACTGGAGATTGAGAGAGAGAGAGAGACTGACTCTGTGGAGACAGAACATGCCCCACCCTTCCTTGAGGAAAGCAGAAAAACCCTCCGGCGCCCAGCGGAGAGTCCAAATACATTCCTAAGCGAAGGTCTTCAGTATCTTTAGCTTCAGGGTCTCACCCCTGTGGGGGGCTCGGTACCACCGCCACATTCAGGCAGGAGTGGTTTCCTGTCTCACACTAGGCCTTTTTGAGAAAGAGAAGGCACCAGAGGGACGAATAAAGGGGAAATCGGATGCTGAGGCGGAGAGGCTCTTAGTGACTAGAATAAAAGCCTGAAAGAGAAAACCCCTACCGGCAGGACACCATTCCCCTGAGCAGTGCAGCCCAGGGCGATGCGCAGTGCTGCCGGCTCTAGGGCAACGTTCTCGCCTTTTGTGTCCTTCAGATAATGTGCCAAATCACCTATTTAAAATCCCCACAAAAGGACGTCCTCCTACGCTGAGGGCCCTGAGGAAGGGCTGTTCTCCAGAGAGGGCGCCACTTCCCAGCAAGCGGTCCGGGCCCGGGGTGGGGGCGGGGGGCTTCCATGGGGCTGTCAGCAAGGCCTGCGCCTCCCCACCCGGCAGCTACCCCCCACGGAGGGGCAGCGGGCGCCTCCCCGAGTCCCCTCCTTTCGCCCTCAACCCGCAAGGACGACAAGAAGCCTGGTTCGAACGCATCTTCTCTCTTATTTCCGCAAGTCTACACACTTATATACGCTTACATGACCAATCAGCGAGCAGGGTACAGGAGGAAGCGAATCAGGCTGTGCACCTAAACAAACAACTTCACTAGCAACCAATGCTGTTTACTTCCTCTTTGGGCATTCTGCTTAGTCTCACAAGGCAATCCTAACCTGGCAACTAGCCAGGCGCCATCTTTTAATGGCGGAGGCCGCCCTGGCCAGGGGCCTGCCTCCGACACCCTCCCTCTGCGTCCCCAGCCCCTCCATCAGCGCCACCACCACCACCCAGCCTCTAGCTCCCCACTCAGCAGAATCTCATGGTCTTCGTGAAGATGTGGTTTTCGTGGTTGGCTGAAATCTGGCGAATGCGTCTTTGGGCGCTGCGTTGCCCGACAGTGATCAACACTTGAAGGTTCTTGAGTACACTGCTGGCTTCCTGGGGGTGGTCCGCGTAGGGTCCCTTGAACTGGGAGGCGCAAATGCCAATGGAGTGTGTGTACCACTTCCGAAAGGCACTAAGAGTTCCAGATGGAGGTTTTAGGGAATATTGCCTCTGATGGCATCACAGACTCTTCCAGCACGATCTGTGATACGATGGGATGTAATAAACCGCCCCCTGCTGACAGGACTCCAGAAGAGCCAATCGGGGAGTGTAGAGAGGCTTCTAGGCTGGGACGTGGGGTTAATCTGGATGACCTCCAAGGTGCCTTCCAATCCCAAATTCTCAGATTCTCGTGGGACAGTGATTTTGGAATCCTATGGGGCTGTAGGGAGTGGGGCTGGAGTAGGTCCAGATCTCAAGATCTCGAGTGCTACTCTGGAGGGAGGACAATCGCAAGGCTGAAAGGATGACAGTTGGAGAGTGGGCACTGGCCAAGTCAATGAGGATAAGAGAGGGGGCCTGGGCACTTAGCCAGAGCTTATAAGAAGGAACACCTTGTGGGGCGAGGGGCGCCTTGGTGTTCAGTTGGATAAGCGTCTGACTCTTGGTTTCAGCTCAGGGCATGAGTTCAGGATTGTGAGAGTTGTGTTCCACACTCAGGGCGGAGTCTGCTTGAGATTCTTTCCCTCTTCCTCTCTGTCCCCCTCTACCCCTCCTCTCTCTCTAATTAATAATTATCTTAAGAAAAAAAGAAGGGGCTTGGGGACTGGCAGGGTAATTAGAAAAGAAAATGAATGGATCCTAAGCCCTCTTGGTTATAGAGGTTGAGACGAACTAAAGGTCTGTTTGCACGAAAAGATGCCCTCTGGCTCTTCCTTGTTGCCTGAAATCACAGCCACTTGGAGCAGTACCTCTAGGAAGCAATCTCTCCAGGAAGTTGGTATGGAATTGAGTGTGTGGGCCCTGCAGATAGGGGACTGTGTTAATACATTCACAGCTGGCAGTACCTCTTCCCAATACTAGGCAACTCCTTTCCTTCTCAGGGTCCCAGGGTGCCTGGGTGCTGAGGAGTTCTAGTACAATTTTTATAGGTTCCATGAGATTTTCTACAAAACAATCAGCTATCTGAAAGACAATTTGAATTCATCCTTTCCAATCTTGCCTTTTCTTCCTTTTTCCTTGCTTTATTGCACTATCTGGGACCTCTGGTATTGTGTGAAGTAAGAGTGATGAGTATGGATGCCCTTGTCTTTTTCCTGATCTTAGGAAGAGATCAGTTAGTTTTTTGTCACTAAGGATGAAGTTGGCTGTAGGTATTTTTACAGAGGCCCTTTTTCAGATTGAGGACTTTTCTTTCTATTTTTTGTTTGATGTGAATTTTTATTAAGAATGGGTTTAAATTTTATCAAATTCCCTTTTTGCATCTGCTGAGATGATACGATCCTTTTCTTTCTTAAATAGTTAATGTTCTGTGTTACTTTCGCTAAACGGTTCAGATCATGGACTCTATTCTGGCAGTGAAACTCCTCCCAGCTCTGTTTAATATTTCTGAAGCTGTTTTTAAGCTTAGGTATTGAAAGACCCGCGGATCCCCTTACCCAAGAATCCAACACTGCCACTGGATGCAATCAGCAAGAGGTTCTTTATTGTTACGCAGGCGCCTGCGGGTGGTCAGCGCGCGCCTGCGGGTGGTCAGCGCGCGCCTGCGGGTGGTCAGCAGCTCCTGCTAGCTGAGCACACCCGGCTGGGGTGGTGCCGGGTTTTTATAGACAGGTACAAACAAGTTTTGGGTGGGGCACAACTGATTGGTTGACAGTTAGAACTTTTGAAAAAGGCCTTAGTGGAGTTTGCTGATTGGCTTTGGGGACCCGCGCGGAAGAAGAGAGAGGCAGGGAGGGGGAACAAGAATGGGGAAGGTAGGAATGCCATCATGGCGTCTTCTATTATTTCTATAAGCCAAGCAGTTACAGAAGGGCAAAAGAGCAATTAATAAGCAATTAATAACCTAATTTACGCCTAAAAGCCAGCGGTTCACAGAAAAGCAAACAAGCGGTTAGTTATCCTATCTATCTTCTAGGGGAGGGGGCTTTCTGGGGGAGGGGTCTTTCAGTATAATGGATCCAAAGTAGCCTTGACTCTTGGGCTAATTTAGCCTCACTACTGAGACAAGACTTTTCCAAGGACTTTACCCAGTGTCTCATCATTTTCTGAGATCTCTGCTTTGCCCGATAGGAATGAAGCCCTTTCCCTGGACAGGCATGAGAGTTGTATAGTGAACTTCCTGTTTGTCCCTGCCCTGCCTTGTAGAGTTTCACCCTGCAGGTCATGGCTCAGCCAAAGATCCAATGACAGCTGTTTGAAGTTCCTCAGAGCTCTGTCTGCACAACCTCCTCCTTCTGTCTCATGAATCCTAGCCACCTCCACCTCCCCAGAATCCAGCTTTTGTCACCTCACCTCAGTGAAATTGTGGGGCTCTATCTGGGTACTCTATCTGGTACCCTCTGTGGCTGTCTGGAAACTAGCTGCCAGCATGACCAGGGCAGTCGGATTATACTCCTAGTTTCTTCCTTTCTGCCAGGGATCAGAGTGCTGTGCGATCCGTAATCCATGCTGAGAGGGGCCACTGCCTAGATTCTTACCCACGTCTAGCCGAGAGGGAGCGGTCCACAATTTTTGGAGTTAGGGCTCCCCAGGAATGGGGCAGACCGTCCACCCACACGATCACCATCCGTCTTAATGCTTGTGCTAGAACAACTTTACCCATTTTGCTCTTTTTTTAAAAAAGATTTTATTTATTTATTTCACAGATCACAAGTAGGCAGAGAGGCAGGCAGAGAGAGAGGAGAAAGCTGGCTCGATCCCAGGACCCTGGGATCATGACTTGAGCTGAAGGCAGAGGCTTTAACCCACTGCACCACCCAGGCGCCCCCATTTTGCTCATTTGATGAAAAGCATTTTGCACTGGAATGTCAGAGAAGAGCACACAGAATCAGATCTCTGCTGCTCACTTAGTGGCCTCAGAGATGATGCGAGCCTGAGCTCCAGCTTCCCTATAACAAGAGTCAGGATGACTAAGCAGCCTTCCGCTCCAGGATGTTTTAAGGAAGAAACCAACAATGCAGGGGACAACACCCACCCTTCTGGACGCCACACACACCCCTCTGTGTGCTCCTTCCTTTCCACAGGCAAACGGGCTCAGGACTTACCTTCCTTCCACTCTTGCCGTGCTTGCCCCTTTTCTGGTGCATTCCCTATTGGCCCAGCCAAAGATCCCTAAGATAATCAGAAGAGCCACCTGGAAATACCAGTCTTTAATGAGTTTATATCATGCTGTCATCCAAAAATGGCCACGGAGTCTTAGGTATTTGGTTGTTGAAGCTCCTTCACCCTAAAGGTGCAACTTGTGATATGATATTACAAAGTGGGGTACCACAATTTCTTTACTACAGGCTAAGAAATCATTTCCTCCTTCAGGACTGCCTGGAGCCACAGGAACTCCAGGGGAGAAGGGAGACCCTGGTGAGCTGGGCTTGACTGGAAATGAGGGCCCAGCAGGGCCAAAGGGTGACAAAGGAGACAAAGGGGACGTGTCCAATGATGTGCTCCCCACAGGTAAGCGGCCGGGCCCAGAAATTGGCCTAGTTTTTAGGACAAACACTGCTTGGGTCTTCTCTCCTTATCTGCTTTATGTGCCCATCTGCTTTGCAGCATGTTTTAGAATTCGGTGCTTTCAAAAAGGAGAAAACTGTGCATGCTATCCCAACCTTGGTGAGACAAAATCTGAGATCTAAGCAGAAGTAGTTTAGATAATCCAGTCCAAACATCATGGTTAGATTGAATGAGGATGAAGGGAGCTTTCTTTTTCTAAATATCTTTTAAGTCTAGCACAATCTAGAACAAGACAAATAAGCAAGCAATTTAAGATACGTCAGAGGACAACTGACAGAAAACTCATTTTCTTCACAGTCCAGGTAGGGACATCTTCAGATCTTTATCCTAAACATTTTGACGTAGAATTGGAGCAGACTTGGTTGCTGATCTCCTTTTCTGGTTTCCAACCCAGGCTCAGAGCACACAGTTGGTACCTGGCAGGGGTAAGGGGTGTAGAGACCCAGCAAACCACAGAAAGACATGGTGGAAAGAGTAGTTGACAGCTGATGGTCATGGACAAGGAAGAGGCAGAAGAATTTTACAAGCACATTACTTCAGAGACCACTTCTATCCTAAAAATCCTTATGTATTCAATAAATATTTTTGAGTGTCAAAGAACACCATTTATGAATTAGCAACTTTGCTAGTAGCTGGGAATATGAAGATGAAAGTGAGACAGGACATCTGTCCCAAAGAAGCTGGGATGATAGATGGTCAAAAACAATGACCCCGAGCAGTTGCCCATCTAGCTACTCAAAATGTGTTGAGCACCTACTGTTTGCCTGGTACTGTGCTAAGACCAAAACTCAAATTATGTTTAGCATGATTTGTTTCTTAAACGGGGAGGTTGCTGTACAAAATACACAAAATTTAAGAAGTGCTTTGACAGGATCAAATATAGGTGAATATACTTCGAAAACACGAGACCATGTTATACTTCAGTTATTATAGGAATTTATACATCCCAACTGCTATACTCCCCTATGCCCCTTAACAAGTGAGGGATGTTGACAAACCATTCAGGAAAAGCTACGTCCCTGTGTGTACCCCAATTCCAGAGAGCAGCCAGAGCTGAGTGTCCGCTGGCCAGAGAGCAAACAAGGCATCTGAGGGTGGATCTTGTCTGCCCTGCCTACAGGTCTCTGGCCCTTTCAGAGTGGACTTGGACTTGCCTGGGATCCTGGCTTGCCCCTAGAGAGCCTAGCAAGCTTATCTAGTCTGGCTGGGAAGAGGTGGCTAATAAGATCTGAGATCACCAGTCAGCTCAGGATGGGAGGGTAGAACCAAAGAGCTAAATGGCCCAGCCTCGTGGCATCCTTGTGAATGGTCCAGACAATAGCACCTGCAATAGGCTGTACCCATGCACAATGGCCATCTAAAGTCAGAGCACACACAACAGTGACCTCAGTGTCTTCTCACGGGGCAAGACAGGGAGGATGAGACTCAGTATGGAAATGAAGAAACGAGCTCAGAGTGTTAAGCTGTCTGCCCCAGGTCACAGGCGCGGCAGGCTCGCCTGATTTCTTCTACTACATGGAGCAGTGTTTCTCACACCTGGCAGCATATGAGGAGACTCTCAAAAATACCTGTTGTCATTTGACCTAACTGTTCTGGGTGGGGTCCCAGCATTAGAATTGTATTAAATCTCCTTAGGGGACTCTAATAGGCTGTCAGGGTAGAGATCCTCCAACAAGGCCGGTGAAACGAGTGCCAGCTTTGTCTTTGTCCCGAGACACACCTAAGGTTCAATTCCACCCTGTTCCCAGTTGTGACCTTGGGCAAAGCACTGAACTTCCCCAAGACTCAGGTCACTAAGGGGCTACTAATACCATCTCACAAATGATTGGAAAGAACAATGGAGAGGAGATTTATAAAGTTCTTAGCACAGTTCCTGGCACAGAGGTGGAACTCAGCGTCTTCTACGGCTGCTTCCTCAACTTTGCATGGACAAGTTCTAGAATGCAGTTATGTCCGGGAAGGGGGCACTTGGCCATCCTCCCTGGAGCTGCTTATTCTCCTTTCCCCTGGGAGAAACCCATCTCTGTTTATGGCTCTTGAATCAAACTCTCTCCCCGCCCCACTTCTCTCTCCAGGTGCTAAAGGTGACCAAGGCCCACCTGGACCCCCTGGACCCCAGGGCCCTCCAGGTCCCCCAGGACCACCTGGAAGCAGAAGATCTAAAGGCCCTCGGCAGCCAAACATGTTCAATGGCCAGTGTGCAGGTCACTAGCCCCTGCCCCAGGGAACCCAACTTTTTGGCTAATAATCCCAAACACTCAGGCTTCCCCCCTAGGCTCTGCAACCGGATTTCTTAAACAGAGGCTTTGCCTAAAGCAAGAGCTCCCTTGTGCACCAGGCTGGTGGGCTGCTTTGGTGCTCTGCCCTTGGGGTGAGAACTTGTAGCGGGTTTAGAATTGGGCCCCCCACAACCTCCCCTGCTCATCCTCCCCTCGTTTATCCCCAGACTATTCTTCTTCCTTGCCAAACCCACCATCCCTCTCCCCCAAAACAGTCTCAGAGACTAAGCCATTCGCTCTGGGAGCATGAAGGGCTTGGCTTATGTTGGGGAGACGAGGCGGGGTTTCAGCCTGGTTCCCCCACCTTGGTTCTTCAGTTCTGTCCTCTCCGCCGCTCCGCTTTGCATGCTGACCACGGTGCTAAGTGCTTAGTTCACTAGAGGCTCACAGCAATGACATGATACGCCAGTCGGTACTGCCACCAACTTAGAGATCCCAAACTGAAATGCCCAGGAGCTGTGTAGCTTGCCCAAGATCACTCGATAAGTGACAGAGCTGAGACTCACATCTGCTGGGTTCTAAAGCTCTGCTCTGAGAGCTTCTTCCTTTCAGAGCTGGAAAGTCACACTTTGGGATTAAGCCAACCAAGGGCAAAGGGCGCCTGATCTCTGGAAGGCCAAGAGGACTTGCCCATGGGTCAGTCGGTTCCAGAGGTGGCCACGGGAGTGAAAGCTAATTACAATGAAGGGCCATGTTAATGAAAAATACTTCCAAGGTGAGGCTAGAACTTCCCCCTCCAAGAGGCCTTCACTGCCGTTCAGCATCACCCTCTCCGGGAGCATCAATTCTTTGTTCAGCTGCCCTTGGAGAATGAGCTGAGCAGGAACCTTCGTCTGGGAGAAGGGGGCTTTTGACCTGAGCATTTGCCACAGGCTGTGTCAGCCAGGACAGGGGTGCAGGGAGAAGCAGCCGCCACTGCCTCGCCTGCCTACTGAGAGGCTGGTCAGCAGGGCCTAAGCCACAGTGTGAAACTGCTTAAACGAGAGGCCGTGGTCTTCCACTCTGCCTCCTAGAAATGAGTCCTCGGTTGCCAGGCATCGTGCATCTGAACTTGGCCTTCTCTCCTCCTCCAATTCCATTTCTTTAAGCCCCCTCCTGCCCCCACAGCTTTAGAACCATGTTAGTACAACATGAATTAATGAGAGCCTTTTCTTCAGACTAAGAACAGGAGGGTCTCTCTGTCCCTTTCCTAGGCAAAACCCACGTTCCTGAACAGAAACTCCAGATGAAACTCAGAGGCAGCAGGAGTCATCACACTGTTCCCAAGACTGCTCTCACCTCAGGGGACAGGAAGATTTCAGGGAAACACGGGCTCATCCTGCTAGAAAGAAGCTTAGAGTACAGGGGGTCCTGCCCTTAATTTTACTGATAAAGAAACCTCTCTAGATTATTCTGTGAGCTTCCGTTGGAACAATGGAGGTGCCCCTAGCACCTAACTAAAAGGCAATTTGAACCCCTCAGAATTGTTGTAGGCAAGTGGGCTGAACTCCAGAAAGCTTTACTTATCCCCACCTGCCCCAGATCAGGTCCTTCTCCCCAGCCAGTCCACTCCCTCTGTCTTCATACTGGCCACCTTCCTCCCTTTTTTCCTGCTTCTGCCAGCCTGGGATACCTCTTCACCAAAGGTCTGAATTAAGCCCATCTGTTAAGGGAACAATTACAACCCAGGTAGGAAGGCTTCTAGCTCAGGTATGGCCTCAAACCAGCTGTGAATCAGGCACCTGTTGAGGACCCATGTCCCATAGACCTTCAAGCCAACAGGGGTAGGAAATGGTGGAGGAGAGCTCAAACATCTCCGGGGTCCTTCTCCCTCTGTGGCTCCTCCCTTTGGCTGTCCAGGAAGACAAGGTAAAGGCAGCCACCACTATCATGAGGCCCTGTCAGTTTCCCTGAAAGTGTAAATCCTTCCAGGAAAATGCAATCTGTGATAGTGATACCACCAGGCCAGAGCAGCCAAGAAGCATCAGTACAGCTCTCCGCTCCCCCAACCCCAGAGTGCTGAGGGCTTGAATAGGCTACTTTTCCCCTTTGACTGACACCCTCTTGGGAGTGCATTTTTTTAGCAACTGTGATGATGGATAGTTGTTGGGAACTCCCCCAGCAGAGGGTGGGGATGCCAGGGGCAGGTGGTGGGGAATTGGAAGTATTTGACTTGTTGCTTAAAAGCAAGCAACTAAAAAACTTGGTGCACTTATTGTAAGGGATGCTTGTAGGGCTAGAGCCTGGGGCGAAGTGGGGAGAGCACCAGTAATAAAGTTACATGACTCTCGCTGTGCCACCTGCATTTGCTCTGACAATTGTCATTGTTGTTGTAGGTGAGACGTGTGCCACACCGAACGATGGTACGTTGGTTGGAAAGGCTGATGAGAAGGCCGGGGATCACCATTCTCCACCAGCAGGTACATGAAGCAGAGCATCTTGTTCTGAAATTCAGAAGTTGGATGCCTTCAAGTCACGATGAGTGATTTTTCTTTCTCTCCCTTTGGTAGAATCTGTGATCGCTTCCATCGGGAGTCCAACACAAGTACTGAAAGTTAGAGAGACATTTGGGACATGGATAAGAGAGTCTGCAAACAAGAGTGATGAGAGGATCTGGGTGACGGAACATTTCTCAGGTAACTTCCCTTGGTGAGGAGGCCGATCTGTGTGGGGCTTGTGCCTTTCATCGGGTTCATTCTATGTCTGTGTATCTCAACCCCGTCCTGATTAGGGTCACAACAGAGGATCTTTGTTTTCCAAAGCACAAGTGAGTGGGTGGCACACTTGTCTCAGTTGAGCCCACTGGGGACAAGCCTTGCAGGTCAGGTTCCAGGGTGCTCCCAATGTCACTTATTCAGTTTTAGGCGAAATATCTAGAAAGAAACAAATAGCCTTATGATGACAGCCTTATCAAGCCCAAAACCATAATGTGGAAGAAATGTTAGAGACAAATTCTTGCACGCTGTCTTTCTTTAAGGAGAGCACTCGTGGGCATCTTTCTGAGAGCTCTGCTGGACAGCCCAGGGGAGAGGGTGAGGTACCCTCTCGCCTCCAAGCATGACCCCAGTTGCGCAGCCCTGGAGGGACAGCTCAGCGACCACCATCAGCAGTCGCAGTAGCCTCGTTCCAGAAAGGGTCTGGCCATCCTCACTGATCAGAGCGATGGCTGAGACACGACTTCATTTCCTCAGGGCTCGGTGACAGCCCAGGTTACCAGCTGGGAAGGACTCTGTGGCTCAGAAGGAAGGAGGAACACTCAGCAGGGGCAGGAGCCGGCAGAGGGGATTACACAAGGGCCAAGATTTCGTTGTTGCCCGTCCAGGCCTCTGAGGGTCTGATAAAAGACTTTATAAATAGTCTAGAGGGGTCCTGAAGGAGCAAAGCCAACTCTGTGCCTTCTGCCATGGAAGGACGGTTCAGGAAACAAGAGAAGAGAATTGGCCTTGAGTCTGGGAGTCCGAGACTCTAACCTGGACGTGGACCCTTGCTAGACACCTCATTCTCAACTTATGTCCTTTTAACGTCCTCCCCCTACTCCCTCCCATGCCTTTCCCTGGCTTCTCCCCTGCAGGCATCAGGGTGAAGGAATTCAAAGACCAACCATCACTGCTGAACGGCAGTTACGCACTCGTGCAGCTGCCGTATTATTTCCATGGCTGCGGGCATGCCGTTCACAACAACTCTCTCTACTACCACAAAGGAGGTTCCAACACCATAGTGAGGTGAGTCACCCGGGCCACAGCTGCCCTGCTCACGCACCCCAGATAGCACCTGTGCAGTTGATTTCATGGTGTCTCACTGATCCGGGAGCTACTTAGGCGTAGGGAGTGTGGTTCCCTCATCTTTCTGTCCCCAGAGCTTCCACACACGGTCAGTCAGGGTTTGCTAACTGAATGAACCATAGGACACAGTGAGGGAGCCCCATGACCCAGCCCCAGCCTGGGATCAGCCATATTGCTAGTGGAGACATCAAGAGTAAGGTCAGAGCCAGAGAGAAGTAGATCTGGAGTGATAAGAGCTGTAGCTCTCTTAGCCCTGGAAAAAAGAGGCAGGCAGAACCTAGCACTCCCCTGTCAGGAAGGCGTCACACCTCGAAGTCGGTTGTATTCTGAAAAACTTGTGCTGCGAGAATTTCATGTCATAGCTCAGATCATTGAAGACTAAAGACTGAACACAGTGCAAAGTCAGGGAATCTTTGTGTTCAGATTGAGCTGTCGTCCTGATGGAGCCCTGGCCAGGCCCCCTCTCCTCCTCTTTGCTCTCCTAAGGGGAAGGGAGATAGCTACCTGGGTAGACTGTGCCATGGTCTCCTGGTTCCCCCAAAAGAATTGCTAAAATTCTGTCTTTGTGGCTTAAGAAGACATCAAGTTCTGGTCTTTAGAGGCAGAAGCAGGTCACCTTGGACAAATCGAGAAAGCAGGGAACTCAGTCAGGTTCCATCTTTGCCTACTGACTCCATGGCCTTGGACAAGACTCCACCTCCTGGAGTCTGCAGGTCCTCAGTAAAAATGAGAAGATGGACCAGAACCTCTGCAGCCATCCAGCGGCAGCCCTATCTGAAATAATCCCAGTATTATGAAAGCCATGGTCCGAGTCATTCAAAACAAGAGATAAGGACCTGCGGGAAAACTGGGTCCCACTTCTCTCACCCTCATAACCCCCCTTCCCCGGCCCCCCCGCCCATGAGGCCCAGCTGCAACAACCTTGCTGGCATTGGAGTGTTGGTTAGGCTGGGGGCGGGACACCTGTGAGCTATGGCTGGAAGCATTCTACTCCCCTTGGCCTCTCACTCCCTTCCCCCACCATTTCAACAGCTCCTTGGTCACTTCTTTCACATAGTCTTGTGCTAACAGAAAAAGGCAACCAAACCCCTCCTGTTTAGAAGCCAGGACTCCCCAGACACACTCCTTTTGGTGCCCTTTCTCTCATGTAATCCTACAGCTTCTTATTGCCCACCCCCCAGGCTGTGTTTCCATACGAATGAACGAGCATGGTGAGGGAGCTCCGGAGTGAATGAGCCCCAGAAAGAGGATCGGCCACTCCAAGAAAGAGTGGTTTCTAATGAAACTTGGCCCGAGTGATGCGCTGCTTAGGTCTGTCCTGCAGCCCTGCCCTCCCCCAGCCACAGGGGAACTAGACCCTGTTTCTCCTGTGAGAGACAAGTCCCTTCAAGAAACGCACCACCAGGCACCAATACCAGAGCAATGGCAGTCCTGAACTCCAGGCATTCGGAAGACAGAGAAGACCGTGAGCTCAGCCAGGCAAGCAGGCTCTTCTCAAGCCCTCACTTGCCTCTGGCTTCTTTTCGCACTTACTTCAGGGGCTCCTAATTGGCTTCCGGCTTGCGAGGCTTCTGCACACAGTCCCACCGTCCCCATTTCTTCTGCTGCTCAATGGCACCCTCTTGTGTTCTTCTTTTCTTTTAGCCCAATGTTCCCGAATTCTCGTTCCTGGAGTTAGGGTTCTTCTGTATCACCGTCAACGTTTCTGATCAGGTCTGGGTGTGGAGTCTGCCAAATCAGCCTCCAGGAGCCGAGGGCAGGCGACTCCCCGCTGTAGCTCGTTATCCCATCACTTTCCTGATGAGAAAACTGCCTTCACGGCAGTGACTTGGCTCCATCTCTTCCCAGCTGACGACCTCCTGCTTCATTTAGACTGTTGTGACATGTTTGTTTTTAAAAACTCCAGCAGAGGTAGAGGAAACCCCCCCCAAACTTGCAGTTAGAAAACTTAAATTCAAACTCTGGCTACTTACCGATGTTCCCGGGTCAGTCACTTCTCCTTTCTCATTTGTAAAATGAAAAGACTGGACTAGTTCATTTTTTAAGGCCTCCGATTAGCAAACATCCGAGAATTAGAAGAGTAAGGAATGTCCCTGGGTCACATGGCTCACTGGTGGACACTCAGACAGTGTCACCATCCTTGACATGATTGACCCACAGAGGACTGCGTAGAATGGGCACAACCGGTAGAATGGGCATGACCGGGAACTTAGAAATGCAGCGTCCCAGGCTCCACCCAGTTGAATTGAGGATAGCCACAAACAAAGTCACCACTGTCCTCAAAAATGCTGACTCATATCTGCCCTTTTATACATTTCAGATTTGATTTTGGCAAAGAAACATCCCAAACTCTGAAGCTTGAAAATGCCCTGTATTTTGATCGAAAATACCTTTTTGCAAATTCCAAGACTTACTTCAATTTAGCTGTGGATGAAAAGGGCCTTTGGATTATCTACGCTTCAAGTGTGGATGGCTCGAGCATTCTCGTCGCCCAGTTGGATGAGAGGACATTCTCTGTGGGGCAACACATCAATACCACGTACCCCAAAACCAAGGCCGGCAATGCCTTCATTGCCCGAGGGATCCTTTATGTTACAGACACCAAAGACATGAGGGTAACATTTGCTTTTGATTTGTTAGGAGGGAAACAGATCAATGCTAACTTTGATTTAAGAACTTCCCAGTCTGTTCTTGCCATGTTATCATATAATATGAGAGACCAGCATTTATATTCGTGGGAAGATGGCCATTTAATGCTTTATCCCGTGCAGTTTTTGTCATCTACATTAAACCAGTGAAGAGAGGCATCCTGTTCCCCTCAGTAACTTTCAGATGTTCTCTGGCATCATTTATAGCCCAACATAAATCTTGTCTGTAGGGTAACCAGGTACTTAGCTGTCATAATCTCATGACATGAGTGTTGATATGGTCAGGGAACCCCCTTTAAGTTCAAATGCCTTAGGGGGAAATAGCAAAGACAAAGTTAAAAAAAAGCTGAGATTTGGTGATTTCTCCACAGACTAGCTGGCCAAGTTACCCCTCCCTCGTTAGGCCTTGTTTTCCCGACCGGTAATAGGCAAGGCCTGGCGAAGCTGATTGGCAAGAATTCCTTCACCTGTAGGAAACTCCATGATTCTCGCCGTTGCTGCCCTCCCAGCGGTTATACATTTGGTTTTGGATTTCGGGTATTTAGCCGCGTGCTGAGCAAATTTACCTCCAAGTTTCTAAGCCCAATGACTTGAGCGGAGAATTCCTGAGTACTGACTTGTTTTCAGTGCCTCGGGAAGCCTCTTGGACCCTTTCAGGCTGTGGAGGAACCAGATTGCCTGTAATTCATTACCTTTCTCTGCCTCTGCACCTGCCACCCCAGCACCACAATGATCAGTATCCTCAGCTCCCGCTGGTCCCTCCAGGATTAGCAAAAAGCCAGGCACAGGCTACACGCTTGGGTTTGCTAATAAAACAGAAATAGGCCCTTCTAGGCTTCCATCCATCTCTGAGCATGCTGATTTGCAGGTGTGGATAAACATTGACTCCTCAGGTCGTCCTGGCTTCCACAGCGATGCCTCTGCTCTCGGAGAACTAAATATTGTGTAAGTAGGCATGAACCTGGCTAGAGCCATGGGATGATGCCCTTGGCAGTTCTCCAGAGAGGCCCGGTATGTGGCTATTATCTAGAACGTGGACACACCGACTACGGCCCTGAGGCCAAGCGTGCCCACTGCTGGTCTCTGTAAGTTGTGCTGGAATGCAGTCACATGCATTTGCTTATGTAGACTAGTTTGTGACTATTTCAGCAGAACTGAGTTGTTGCAAAAGAAGTTGAGGAGGGGCCCACAAAGCCTAAAACACCCGCTGGCCCTTTACAGCAAAAATTTGCCGATCCCCGATCTAGGATATAAAGCGAGCCTTTTGGAAGGTTAATTCACCAGGGGCCGTTTGTTATGTTTTGTTTCGTTTCACATTAAGAAGGAATAAGTTATATGGTTTGAGTGTTTGGTCGAGGTGAACGGTGGGAACAGCATAAAATTAAGTGGCCCTCTCCAAAAGCAGTTTGTAAACTGTTCTTTCCCTAATAATAATCTCCTTGGGTGCCCTGAGGAAAAATCCGGCATAACTTGCACCTGAATGCCCTTAAGCATGTATTTTCTGCTAAATCCGTTCTTCAAACATTCTGCAGCCTGGAGTCCAGGCAGGGCTGGTAAGAAGAGAGAGGAATCTGGAAAGTTACTGGGGTCCCAAGGCCAGGAAGGGGACTTAGGGATTTTCACCACTTTGTCTTTGTTGAACTCATGTGTGTGGGGGAGAAGAGCTATATGCTCGAGGGGTTTTTCCCCTGTGACTTCCAATTCACATTTGGGAGGCCCAGAGTTGTGGCTTTATACCATATTAATAAAAGCATTTTGAAACCTAAGGGCTATAGAGATTTGAATATTTAAATCCCCCTAACCCTGAAAACACGTGGGCAGCTACTGGAGATGTTTGATATTGTCGTATTCTCAAAATAGCCGGTGTTTGAAACTTTTTCTCCACTTTTCTATTGGATTGGTTGTGTCATGTCCGCATAGCTTTGAAAAAAAATACTCTGCAGATTTATGTTTAAGATTTATGTTTATGCATCCAATGAATACTAGTCTTCTTCATTTAAATACATGTGTTGCTGTTTCTGGACACAGGGGACCTCAATATGAATACAGATCCATAGTAAAAGTGGTATTGGTAATAGTAATATATACAGTGCTAATTGTATATATGGTAGCAACCTAAAAAGGTTAATGAATGAGCACATATTTCTTTTAGAACAGATTTTTTAGAAACCTCAATCTTGATATCTGAGCTATCCTGTTCCCTTAATTGTGGGGACAGAATCCTATACTTATGGCTAGAAAAGCTCATTTGGGATTTTTTTTTTCTATGACAGAGTAGTACCAGGACAACAGAGTCTGACCGAGGTATAATGGGGAATGCTATAATATGCTTGAAAGTTTGTCTTTCAAAGAGAGACTTTATAAGATTTGAAAAACTTAGAAAATTAAGATTTTACTCATTCTTGCCAGCAAGCGCTACTTTATTAAAAAAAAAATGGTTTGGGCTCACTGTTAGAACATAAAATCTAATGTTTTGAAACCAAGATATCACTTTAGAAGTTCACGCTGTCACTTATAATCAAAGTTGTTTTAAAGCAGTTTCCAAATATCTGTACTTCTGATGTCAGAATCAGTGCTGATAATGCTCTAATTCTTCTTTAATCTGAAGTAGATAGCTTTTCCCTGGAAAATAAATAACTCCATCCTCCCAATCTCAGCTGTAGGCCAGACCCTATTTCAAAACATTTTCTCTCAAACCGATAATGTGTCCTGTTTGAAGCTCTGCAGGCAGCGGGAGTCTCTGTGTATCACTAAGCACAGGTGTTAGGAGAGAGAAACAGTTCTGGGGTGAAAAGTTTTAAAATGAGGTGTTCTGGTCTTCACACCCCACCCCCCCACAGCCTTTTTACCTTCAAGGTTGCAAAGTGAAGGATCAAATGAAACCCTATGATCCTTGAGAGTCAGGAGTCCTTTTCCACGTGCAAGAGGACATGTGGACCGTGACTATCTGATGTCAAACCCTCTGAAGAAGCACGTGATGGGACTTCTCAGTTTTCAGCCCACTGCCGTAACCTGGTGGGTGCGCTATTGGGGGGGAAAAAAAAAAAGCTGTGGTTTCCAGATCTGGACCATTCTGAGCAACAAGTGAATCATTGTGAATGGCTCTTCTTTGGTTGTCATTTATTTAATGTTAGTCCATAAAATAATCACTGCTGGATACAATCACACGTTGAAACAAGTGTATTCTTATATTTATCTCTCATTAATTCCCATATCACATCTAAAAGGAAAAAGTAACCACCGAAAACAATCTGGAAGAGGGACACTGGTTGGTCCTGGTGAAACTCTTGCAATTTGCTAACTCCTTCCGAAAACTGAAAGGTCATGGACTGTGTGTTTTCTATAGGGAATCATGAAAGCAGTGTAAAACCATAATGTAAAACTAGTCACTAGAACCAGAAGCAGATAAATGCAGTGGAGATCTGCTACTTTATTGGCATAGGCAAAGCCACTTGAAAAGGACATCACCTCTTAGCCTAAAAATAAAAAAGGACAGATTTTAAAAAAACCAAACTGACTGTGTGTGAATTGGAGCAGATATCTTCACCCCTCAGCGCCTCTGGTTCATCTGTGAAATGTTTAACAGTGTTCCCACTTCCTTGAATTTTTCTATGTGAAATGAGAAATGCTATGAAAATTGTACAATTCTTAAGAAATTACTGTTGTTCCTTTCATAATTCATCCCTGCGGAGAATCCGAGTGACCCTGTGGTTCTCACACCCTGAGTCAGGGGCTGCAGAGATGGGTCAGGATCACGGCATCCTGGTTTCTGCCTACTGGCCTGCTCGATTAGGTAGTTAACGCTCCATACCAGCGCTAAACAAAAAAGCGTTCTTAGTTCTACAACAAATTTACAGTAAAACTGGCCCACAGAAAAAAAAATACTGCTTGAGACCCTATTGCTGTGACCCGTAAAGTTCTTTCTAATCTCTGCTTTCTAACCTCTGTGCTACTGGGTAGGCCATGCATGCACTGATGATAACTTTTGTAAATAAAAGATTCCAAAGCAAAAAGAAAGAAAAGCCTATTAAAAAAATAGTAGTCTTGCCACTTCTTTTTTTTTTTTTTTTTTTTTTTAATTTAAATTCAAGTTAGTGGGACGCCTGGGTGGCTCAGTTGGTTAAGCGGCTGCCTTCGGCTCAGGTCAGGATCCCAGCGTCCTGGGATCGAGTCCCACATCGGGCTCCTTGCTCCGCAGGGAGTCTGCTTCTCCCTCTGACTCTGCCTTCTACTCTGTCTGCCTGTGCTCGCTCTCGCTCGCTCTCTCTCTGACAAATAAAAATCTTAAAAAAAAATAAAAATAAAAAAAATAAATTCAAGTTAGTTACATAGAATATAGTATTGGTTTCAAGGGTAGAATTTAGTGATTCATGCCTTACATATAACACCCAGTGCTCTTTACATCATGTGCCCTCCTTAATGTCCATCACCCCGTTACCCCATCTACCCCCCTACTTCTCCTGCAACCCTGTTTGTTTCCTAGAGTTAAGAGTCTCTTATGGTTTGCCTGCCTCTCTGTTTGTATTTCATTCTATTTTTTCCTTTCCTTCCCCTATGTTCATCTGTTTTGTTTCTTAAATTCCACATATGAATAAATTCATATGATATTTGTCTTTCTCTGACTTAATTTGCTTAACATAGTACACTCTAGTTCCATCCATGTCCTTGTAAATGGCAAGATTTCATTCTTTCTGATGGGTGGAATATTCCATTGTATGTATATATCACATCTCCATTCATCAATTGATGGACATTTGGGCTGTTTCCCATAGTTGGGCTATTGTGGAAATTGCTGCTATAAATACTGGGGTGTATGTGCCCCTTTGAGTCAGTATATTTTTTATCCTTTGGCTAAATATCTAGAAGTGCAATTACTGGGTCATACGGTAGCTTTATTTCCAACTTTTTGAGGAACCTTCATGCTGTTTTCCAGAGTGACTGCACCAGCTTGCATTCCCACCAACAATGTAGGAGGGTTCCCCTTTCTCTGCATCCTCACCGACATCTGTTGTTTCCTGACTTGTTAATTTTAGCCATTCTGCCTGGTTTGAGGAGATAATCTCATTGTGGTTTTGATTTGTATTTCCTTGATGATGGGTGAGTTGAGCAGTTTTTCATGTGTCTGTCGGCCATTTGTATGTCGTCTTTGGAGAAATGTCTGTTCATGTCTTCTGCCCATTTCTTAACTGGATTACTTTTGGTGTGTTGACTTTGATGAATTCTTTATAGATTTTTGGATACTAGCTCTTGATATATGTCATTTGCAAATACCTTCTCTCATTCCATCACTTGCTTTTTAGTTTTGTTGACTGTTTCCTTTGCCATCCAAAAGTTTATCTCAATGAAGTCCCAACAGTTGATTTTTGCCACTTTTCTCTTGCTTTTGAAGACAAGTCTAGGAAGAAGTTGCTGCACCTGAGGTCAAAGAGGTTGCCACCTGTGTTCTTCTCTAGGAATTTATGGTTTCCTGTCTCACATTTAGGTCTTTCATCCATTTTGAGATTACTTTTGTATGTGGTGTAAGAAAGTAGTCCATCTTCATTCTTGATATTGCTGTCCAGTTTTCCCAACACCATTTGGGAAATTGAAGAGAGGTCTCTTTTTCCATTGGATGTTGTTCCTGTTTTGTCAAAGATTAGTTGACCACATAATCACGGGTTTACTTCTGGATACCTTATTCTGTTCCTGTTCCATTGACCTATGTGTCTGTTTTTGTGCCAGTACCACCCTGTCTCAATGATTATATTTTGTAATATGGCTTGAAGTTGGGGATTGTGATGCCTCTTGCTTTGTTCTTCTTTTTCAAGATTAGTTTGGCTATTTGGGTTCTTTCCTGATTCCATACAAATTTTAGGATTGTTCTAGTTTTGTGAAAAGTGCTGGTGTTATTTTGAATGGGATTGCATTGAATGTGTAGATTGCTTTAAGTAGTATAGATGTTTTAATAATATCTGTGCTCCCAATCCATGAGCATGAACTAGCTCTCCATTTGTTTGTCATTTTCAATTTCTTACATCAGGGTTATATAGTGTTCAGTGTACAGATCTCTAAGCTCCTTGGTTAAGTTTATTTCTAGGTATTTTATTATTTTTAGCGTAGTTGTAAGTGGGATTATTTTCTTGATTTCTATTTCTGCTACTTCATTATTAGTATATAGAAATGCAACAGATTTCTGTATATTGATTTTGTATCCTATGACCTTACTGAATTCATGTATCCGTTCCATTGGTTTTTTGGTAAAGTCTTTAGGGTTTTCTACCTATAGGATCATGTCATGTGAGAAGAGTGGATATTCTATTTTCTCCTTGCTGACTTGGATACCTTTTATTTCTTTTTGCTGTCTGACTGCTGTGACTAGAATTTCCAGTATTATGTTGAATAAAAGTAGTGAGAGTGCACATCTTTGTCTTCTTCCCAATCTTAGGGGAAAGGCTTTCAGATTTTTACCATTGAGTATGTTAGCTCTGGGTTTTTTATATATAACCTTTACTATATTCCCTCTAAACCTATTTTGTTGAAGATTTTCATCCTGAGTGGATGCTATACATTGTCAAATACTTTTTTTTGCATATACTGAAAAGATCACATGGTTTTTATCCATGTGAGGTATCACATTGATTGATTTATGAATATTAAGCCCACTTTGCTTTCCAGGAATAAATCCCAATAGATCATGGTGAATGATTTTTTTAATGTATTGTTGGATTCAGTTTGTCAATATTTTCTTGAGGATTTTTGGATTTATGTTCTTCAGTGATACTGGCCTGTGGTTCTCTTTATTTGTAGTGTCCTTATCTGGTTTTGGCATCAGGGTAGTGCTGGCCTTACAGAATGAATTTGGAAGCTTTCCTTCCTCTTATATTTTTTGAAATAGTTTGAGAATATGTATTAAGTTTTTTAAAAATATTTGGTAGAATTCACCTGTGAAGACATCTGGTCCTGGATTTTTGTTTTGGAATTTTTTGATTACTGATTCAACTTCATTATTGGTAATTTGTTCAAATTTTCTATTTCTTCCTGCTTCAGTTTTGGTGGATTAGATGTTTCTATGAATTTATCCATTTCTTCTAGGTTATCCAATTTGTTGGCATATAATTGCTCATAATATTCTCTTGTAGTCTTTTTTATTTCTGTGGTATTGGTTGTTATTTCACCGCCATTTATGATTTTGTTCAAGTTTTCTTCATCCTTTCATCCCTTGGTCCTTTTGTCCCTTGGTCCTTTCATCCCTTCCTTCTTTCCTCCCTCCCTCCCTCTCTTTCTCTTTCCTTCCTTCTTTTTCTCTCTCTCTCTCTTTCTCTTTCTTACATTCTTTCTTCCTTCCTTCCTCCTTTCCTTTCCCCCTTTCCTCCTTTGTCCCTTTCTGCCTTTGCCCCTTTGCCCCTTTCTCCCTTCCTCGCTTTTCTTTCCTTTTCCTTTCCTCTCCTCTCCTCCCCTCCTCTCTCCTCTTGTTTTTCCTTTCCTTTCCTTTTTCTTCTTTTCCAGCTAAAGATTTAGCTATTTCATTGATCCTTTCAAAGAATCAGGTCTTGGTTTCATTGATCTATTTTTTTAAAATCACTTATTTATGCTCTAAGCTTCATTATTGTCTTCTTTCTGCTGGCTTTGGGTTTTGTTTATTCTACTTTTCCCAGCCCATATAAGTATAAGGTGAGATTGTTTGAGATTTTTCTTGCATTTTGACTTAGGCCTGTATTGCTATAAGCTTCCCTCTCAGAACAGCTTTTGTTACATCCCAAAGATTTTGGACCTTTGTGTTTTCATTTTCATTGGTCTCCATGAATTTTTTATTTCCTCTTGAATTTCTTAGTTGACCCATTCATTGTTTAATAGCCTATTATTTAACCACTAATATTTGATCTTCTTGAATTTGTTGAGACTTATTTTGTGGCCTACGATGTGATCTATTCTGGAGAATATTCCATGTGCATTTGAAAAGTATGTGTATTCTGCTCTTTTAAGATGGAATGTTCTGAATATGTCTGTTAAGTCCATCCGGTTCCATGTCTCATTCAAAGCCGCTGTTTCCTTATTTTCTGCTTGGATGATCTGTCCATTGATATAAGTTGTGTATTAAAGGCCCCTACTATTATTATATTACTATCAATTAGTTTCTTTATGTTTATTATTAACTGATTTATGTATTATGTGTTCCCATGTTGGTGCATAAATATTTACAATTATTATGTCTTCTCCTTGGACTTTCCTCTTTGTTATTCTATAACGCCCTTCTTTGTCTCTTATTCCAGTCTTCATTTTAAAGTCTATTTTGTCTGATAAAAGTATTGTTACTCCAGCTTTCTTTTCACTTTCTTTCTTTTTTTTTTTTTGCTATTTTATTTATTTCTTTGGCAGAGACAGATCACAAGTAGGCAGAGAGGCTGGCAGAGAGAGAGGAGGAAGCAGGCTTCCTGCTGAGCAGAGAGCCCGATGCGGGTCTCGATCCCAGGACCCTGAGATCATGACCTGAGCCGAAGGCAGAGGCTTTAAACCACTGAGCCACCCAGGCGCCCCTCTTTTCACTTTCATTTGTACAATAAGTGTTTCTCCATCCCCTCACTTTAAAAAAAAATTAACATATAATGTATTATTTGCTTCAAGGGAACAGGTCTGTGAATCATCAGTCTTACACAATTCACAGCACTCACTATAGCACCTGCCCTCCCCAGTGTCCCTAACCCAGCCACCCTAGCCCCCCCGCCCAGCAACCCAAAGTTTGTTTCTTGAGATTAAGAGTTTCTTATGGTTTGTCTCCCTCCTGATCTCATCCTGTTTCATTGTTTCCCTCCCTGCCCCTCCTGACTCCCCACTCTGCCTCTCAAATTCTCACATCAAAGAGATCATATGATAATTGTCTTTCTCTGATTGACTTATTTGCTTAACATAATACCCTCCAGTTCTGTCCATGTCACTGGAAATACCAAAATGTTATTTCTTTTGATGACTACATAGTATTCCAGTGTGTGTGTGTGTGTGTGTGTGCGTGTATCACATCTTTATCCATTCATTTGTTGATGGACATCTAAGTTCTTTGCATAGTTTGGCTCCTGTGGGCATTGTTGCTATAAACATTCAGGTGCATGTACCCCTTTGGATTACTACATTTGTATCTTTGGGGTAAAAAACCAATAGTGTGATTGCTGGGTCATAGGGTAGCTCTATTTTTGACTTTTTGAGGAACCTCTAAACTGTCTTCCAGCATGGCTGCACCAGCTTGCATTCCCACCAACAGTATAGGAGGGTTCCTCTTTCTCCACATCCTCACTAATACCTGTGCTTTCCTGACTGGTTAATTTTAGCCGTTTTGACTCGTGTGAGGTGGTATCTCACTGTGGTTTAGATTTGTATTTCCCTGATGGCGAGTGATGTGGAGCACTTTTTCATGTGTCTGTTGGCCATTTGCATGTCTACTTTGCAGAAATGTCTGTTCTTGTCTTCTGGCCATTTCTTAACTGGATTATTTGTTCCTTGGGTTTTGAGTTTGATAAGTTCTTTATAGATTTGGAATACTAGCCCTTTACCTGATAAGTCATTTGCAAATATCTTCTCCCATTCTGTCAGTTGTCTTTTGGTTTTGCAATTTCCTTTGCTGTGCAGAAGTTTTTTATCTTGATGAAGTCCCAATAGTTCATTTTTGCCCTTGCCTCCCTTGCCTTTGATGATGTTTCTAGGAAGACACTGGGGCAGCTGAGGTCGAACACATTGCTGTCTGTGTTCTCCTCGAGGATTTGGATGGATTCCTGTCTCACATTGGGGTCTTTTATCCATTTTGAGTCTATTTTTGTGTGTGGTGTAAGGAAATGGTCCAGTTTCATTCTTCTGCATGTGGCTGTCCAATTTTCCCAACACCATTTGTTGAAGAGATTGTTGGACATTCTCTCCTGCTTTGTCTAAGGTTTAGTTGACCACAGAGTTGAGGTCCATTTCTGGGCTATCTGTTCTGATCCATTGATCTATGTATCTATTTTTGTGCCAGTACCATATTGTCCTGATGAGTATAGCTTTGTAATAGAGTTTTGTTTTTCTTTTTCAACATTTCCTTGGCAATTCAGGGTCTCTTCTGGTTCCATACAAATTTTAGGATTGTTTGTCCCAGCTCTTTGAAAAATGCTGGTGGAATTTTGATCAGATGGTATTGGACGTATAGATTGCTGTAGGCAGAATAGACATTTTAACCATTTTTATTCTTCTGATCCATGAGCATGGAATGGTCTTCCATATTTTTGTGTCTTCTTCAATTTTTTTCATAAATGTTCTATAGTTCCTCAAGTACAGATCCTTTACCTCTTTGGTTAGGTTTATTCCCAGGTATCTTATGTATATAGGTATCTTGGTGCTATAGTAAATGGAATCAATTCTCTAATTTCCCTTTCTATATTTTCATTGTTAGTGTATAAGAAGACAACTGATTTCTGAACACTGATTTTGTATCCTGCCACATTACTGAATTGCTGTATGAGTTCTAGTAGGTTGGGGGTAGAATCTTTTGGGTTTTCCATATAAAGTATTGTGTCATCTGTGAAGAGAGAGAGTTTGACTTCTTCATTGCCAATTTGAATACCTTTTATTTCTTTTTGTTGTCTGATTGCTGTTGCTAGGACTTCTAGTACTATGTTTAACAAGAGTGGTGAGAGTGGGCATCCTTGTTGTGTTCCTGATCTCAAAGGGAAGGCTGTCAGCTTTTCCCCATTGAAGATGATATTCCCTGTGGGTTTTTTATAGATAGATATTATGAAGTTGAGGAATGTTCCCTCTGTCCCTATACTTATAATCATTTTAATCAGGAATGGATGTTGTATCTTGTCAAATGCCTTTTCTGCATCAATTGAGAAGATCATGTGGTTTTTCTTTTCTCTTATTGATTTGTTCTATCACATTGATTGATTTGCAAATGTTGAACTATCCCTGCATCCCATGGATAAATCCCATCTGGTCATGGTGGATAATCTTTTTAATGTACTGTTGGATTCTATTAGCTAGGATCTTCTTGAGAATCTTGGCATCCATATTCATCAGGGATATTGGCCTGAAATTCTCCTTTTTGGTGAGGTCTTTGTCTCGTTTGAGGATCAGGGTAATGCTGGCCTCATAAAAAGAGTCTGGAAGTTTCCCTTCTGCTTCAATTTTTTGAAACAGTTTCAGGAGAATAGGTATTATTTCTTCTTTGAATGTTTGGTAGAATTCCCCAGGGAATCTGTCAGGTCCTGGGCTCTTGTTTCTTGGGAGGTTTTTGATCACTGCTTCAATCTCATTACTAGACATTGGTCTATTCAGGCTGTCAATTTGTTCCTGATTCAGTTTTGGAAGTGTATAGATTTCCAGGAATGCATCCCTTTTATCTAGGTTGGTTAATTTATTGGCATATGACTGTTGGTAATAATTCCTAATGATTGTTTCTATTTCCTTGGTGGTAGTCATAATTGCTCCCATTTCATTCCCTTTTCTTCCATTTTCTCTCCCTTTTCATTCATAATTTTATTAATTTAGGTCCTCTTTCTTTCTTTTGGATTAATTTGGCCAATGGTTTATCGATCTTATTGATTCTTGCAAAAAACCAGCTTCTAGTTTCATTGATGTGTTCTACTATATCTCTAGTTTCTATCTCCTTGATCTCTGCTCTAATCTTGATTATTTTCCTTCTTGTGTGTGGGGTTGGCTTAATTTGTTGTTGATTCGCCAGTTCTTTAAGGTGTAAAGAGAGCTGATATATTCTGGGTTTTTAAAATTTTTTTGAGGGAGGCTTGGATGGCTATGTATTTCCCCCTTAGGACCTGTATCCCATAGGTTTTGGACTGCAGTGTCTTCATTCTCATCTGTTACAATGAATTAAGTTCTTTGATTTCCTGGTTGATCCAAACATTCTTAAGCAAGGTGGTCTTTAGCTTCTAAGTGTTTGAGTTCCTTCCAAACTTTTTCTTGTGGTTGAGTTCCAGTTTCAAAGTATTGTGGTCTGAGAATATGCAGGGAATAATCTCAATCTTTTGGTATCAGTTGAGCCCTGATTTGTGACCCAGTATGTGGTCTATTCTGGAAAAAGTTCCATGTGCATTCAAGAAGAATGAGTATTTTGTTGTTTTAGGGTGGAGTATTCTTTATAAATCTATGAGGTCCATCTGGTCCAATATGTCATTCAATGCTCTTGTTTCTTTATTGATTTTCTGCTTGGATGATCTATTACTGAGAGTGGCATGTTAAGATCCCCTACTATTAATATATTCATATCAGTATGACTCTTTGTCTTGATTAACAGTTGTCTTATGTAGTTGGCTTCTTCCATACTGGGGGCATAAATATTTACAGTTGTTAGATCCTCTTGGTGGATAGACCCTTTAAGAATTATGTAGTGTCCTTCTTTATCTCTGACTACCATCTTTCACTTAAAATCTAATTAATTTGATATGAGAATCATCACCCCAGGTTTCTTTTGAGGTCCATTAGCATGAAAGATGCTTCTCCATCCCTTTACTTTCAGTCTGGATGTATCCTTGGGTTCCAAATGGGTCTCTTATAGACAACATTTGGATGGGTCCTGTCATTTTATCCAGTCTGCAACATTGTGCTGTTTTATGGGAGTGTATAGGCTGTTCACATTGAGAGTGATTATTGAAAGATACATTTTTATTGACATCAATAATGTTTAATGTTGCCTGTGAAGACCTTGTTTCTATAGATTGTCTCTGTAAATTTCTTTCTATGACACTCTTGGGTTCTTTATTCTTTTATAGAACCCCCCCTAAATATTTCTTGTAGTGCTGGCTTGGTGGTCACATACTCTTTTAAACCTTGCTGGTCTTGGAAGCTCTTTATCTCTCCATCCATTTTGAATGTCAGCCTTGCTGGATGAAGTATTCCTGGCTGCATTTCTTCTCATTTAGTGCCCTGAATATGTCTTGCCAGCCATTTCTGGCTTGCCAGGTTTCTATGGACAGGTCTGACGTTATTTGAATGGACCTTCCTCTGTATGTAAGGAATCTCTTCCCCCTAGCTGCTCTCAAGAGCTCCTGTTTAAAATTGTGATTCTCAGTTTCACAATCAGGTATCTTGAGGTCTTTCTAGATTCTATGATCTTGGGGGGTGATCTTTCTGCCTCTAGGACACGAGCACTTGTTCCATTGCCCAGATTAGGAAAACTTTCTTGGAGAATTTGTTCAACTATATCTTCTAGTCTTCTTTCTTTCTCCTCCCCCTCAGGGATCCCAATAATTTTGACATTGGAACTTTTCATGGCATCATTTATTTCCCTAATTCTGTTTTTACGGCTCCTAAGCTATTTGTTCCCGTCCTCCTCCTGATCTTTTTTCTCTATCAGTTTGTCCTCTAGATCACTAATTCTGTCTTCTGCCTCAGTTTCCCTACCTGTTAGAGAATTTAGATTAGATTGGATCTCATTGATAACATTTTTAACTTCTTCTTGGGTAGTTTTCACTTCTGCCCTAATCAATTCCATGTTGTCATTAATGGTTTTCTCCAACCTAGCCATTTCCTGGATAATTGTTACCCTGAATTCCCTTTCCAACATAATGTTCATGTCCATACCCAATAGTTCTGATGGAAAGGGCACAGTGTCTGAATTTTTCCTCTGTTGGGCATTCCTCTTCCTAGTCATTTTGGTGAGAGGTGAAAGGTGGTTGAGGGGATGTGTAGCTGAAAATATCAACTGTAATCCAGGCAAGGTGCACTCTGGAATGCTTCTGAGCAATTGGAAGTCACCATCAAAAAGAAAGAAAAAAGAAAAAGAGAGAGACAGAAAAGAAGAAGAAGACCCAGCCAGAATGGACCCCCAAGGTAAGATTTATAAGATATACAAACAAAAACAAACAAAAAGACCAACAAAATTAAATGACAAGAAAAAAAAAAAAAAGAACCCAGCCAAAATAAACCCCAAGTATAATACTTATATACTACCAGAACAAAAACAAATACACAGAAATACTGACAGAGGAAGAAGATGGGAGGGTGGTTATAAATCCTCAGTGTGGGCAAGGAAGGGTATTTTGATTCTTCCTGGGTGTATCTTGATAGCTTTGTTAAAGGACTCAACTTTCCAGAGATAAAGGGAGATTAAAACTGGTTTATAGGGTGCCTGGGTGGCTCAGTGGGTTAAGCCGCTGCCTTCGGCTCAGGTCATGATCTCAGGGTCCTGGGATCGAGTCCCGCATCGGGCTCTCTGCTCAGCAGGGAGCCTGCTTCCTCCTCTCTCTCTGCCTGCCTCTCTGCCTACTTGTGATCTCTCTCTGTCAAATAAATAAATAAAATCTTTAAAAAAAAAACTGGTTTATATATAGGGGTAATATTTATTAGGGAAAGAGGATTACCTTGAAGCTTATATTTATATGTATATTTAAAAAATAGAAAAGCAAAAGAAAAACAGGTATATGTATGAAAAAAATTCAAGTTAAAAGGTTATTATGGCAGGGCACCTGGCTGGCTCAATGGGTTAAAGCCTCTGCCTTTGGCTAAGGTCATGATCCCAGGGTCCTGGGATCGAGTCCCGCATCGGGCTCTCTGCTCAGCAGGGAGCCTGCTTCCTCCTCTCTCTCTGCCTGCCTCTCTGCCTACTTGTGATCTCTCTCTGTCAAATAAATAAATAAAATCTTTAAAAAAAAACTGGTTTATATATAGGGGTAATATTTATTAGGGAAAGAGGATTACCTTGAAGCTTATATTTATATGTATATTTAAAAAATAGAAAAGCAAAAGAAAAACACAGGTATATGTATGAAAAAAAATTCAAGTTAAAAGGTTATTATGGCAGGGCACCTGGCTGGCTCAATGGGTTAAAGCCTCTGCCTTTGGCTAAGGTCATGATCCCAGGGTCCTGGGATCGAGCCCGGCATCAGGGTCTCTGCTCAGCGGGGAGCCTGCTTCCTCCTCTCTCTCTCTGCCTGCCTCTCTGCCTACTTGTGATCTCTGTCCATCAAATAAACTTAAAAATTTAAAAAAAAAAAAGGTTATTATGGAATTTGTTGTACTGAACCTCTGGTTGTAATGGTAAGTAGGTTTAAAAAGTTATGTAATGGTAAGTAGGTTAAAAAGGTTAAAAAGAATGAGAATACTGAGAACGAATTAAAAATAAAAGTTGTATCTATGAAATCTATAGGTTTTAGGGCAATACCGGGAGCTTAATATCTTGTTTCCCCTAATATTGAGATTTTACGGTTTTATGGGGACCTCATAGTTGTCCTTTCACGCTTTGGGGGGCTTTCTGGGGGAGGGGGCTGCTGCATTGCTTTTCAGTCAGTCTTGCTTGGGTTGAGTCCTCCTTCCCCCATCAAGGGGCTGGGCTCTGTGGAAACCGGTCTTTCAGGCTTTTGTTCTCTGGAGGTTTTTGTTCTTTGGTGGCTTTTCAAAGGTTTAGAGGAAAGCAAACTGCACCCAGACCTCTGTCTGCTCCTCTCTTGGTGGTCCAGAACACACAGACTCCTCCTCTGCAAACTCCACTGAGCTGTGCAACCTCCTACAGGCAGTGCACGTCCCCAGGCACCATCTCAGTGTTGCACAAAAAGCACCTGCTTGTCTCTGCACCTCCGTGCCCCTAAAACCATGAGTGATATTGGTCCAGGCAGCCTGTTTCCAGTGGCTGCCTTTGCTGGGACTGCTGTTTGGGGTCCAGACCATCTGAGAGATCCCAACCAGAGACAGTGTGCTGAGATTTTCAAGCCTGGTCTGGGAGTGTTCAGACTCTAGGCCGGTCCTAGAGACACCCCGGCTAGCGCCCACATGGAGCTCTCTCTCAAGAGGGTAGTTCAGGCCCTGACTGCACAGTGCATGTGCAGAGTGCAAAAGGCTGTGGTTCTAAAGAGCAACAGCTGGCGTCCACACCAGACTCACACGCCTGCTGGTGAGGAGTGTGCCTAGCCCAGCGCTGGGTGGAAAGTTGGGGGCTCAAGGACCACAGCCTGGAGGCTTCACCCTGGAGGCTTCGCAGCACTCTCTCTGGCACAGGTGGTCACTGATGGTGGCCGTCCTGGGTCTGTGGGCTTATGCCCATGCCCACGACTGCCGATTCCTCCAGTTCCCTCTTAAGATCTTTTGCTCTTTTTGAGTGCTCTTAACCAAACTCCAAGTTAATGCTGGTCCCCAATCACAAGGCACTCTCATATTGGGGTATTACTTTCCAATAGGTTGCTTCTGGTGGCTCCCTCCCCTTCTGTTTACCCTCCGGTATCAGTCCAATCGTACCCAGTATGCTTTACCTCTTCACTGGAGTCTTCTGTCCCCCGTAAAGATCCAGAAGTGTATAATCCTACATCTCAGGCTGATTTCATGGGTGTTCAGTGTTCTCATAGATGATTAGCTCACTTTAGGGAACTGGTTGAAACAGCGTCTCCTACTTCTCTGCCATCTTGCCCACTTCCTGTCCTTTTTAAATTAATGTGTTGTATCACATTGATTGATTTGTGGATGTTGAACCAAACTTGCTGCCCAGGAATAAATCCCACTTGGTCGTGGTGAATAAACTTTTAATGTACTGTTGGATCCTATTGACTAGTATTTTGCTGAGAATTTTTGCATCCACATAATTCTCCTTTTTGGTGGGGTCTTTGGTTTTGGGATCAAGGTAATGCTGGCCTCATAAAATGAGTTTGGCAGTTTTACTTCCAGTTCTATTTTTTGGAACAGTTTCAGGAGAATAGGTATTAAATCTTTAAATGTTTGGTAGAATTCCCCTGGGAAGCCATCTGGCCCTGAGCTCTTGTTTGTTGGGAGATTTTTGATGACTACTTTAATCTCCTTGCTGGCTATGGGTCTGATCAGGTTTTCTATTTCTTCCTGGTTCAGTTTTGGTAGTTTATATGTCTCTAGGAATGCATCCATTTTTTCCAGATTGTCTAATTTGTTGGCATATAGTTGCTCATAATATGTTCTTATGTTTGAATTTCTTTGGTGTTGGTTGTGATCTCCTCTTTCATTCATTATTTTAATTTGGGTCCTTTCTCTTTTCTTTTTGATAAGTCTGGCCAGGGGTTTATCAGTCTTATTAATTCTTTCAAAAAACAATCTCCTAGTTTCTTTGTTCTACTGTTCTTTTGGCTTCTATTTCATTGATTTCTGCTCTGATCTTTATTATTTCTCTTCTCCTGCTGGGTTTAGGCTTTCTTTGCTGTTCTTTCTCTAGTTCCTTTAGGTGCAGGGTTAGGTTGTATACTTGAGATCTTTCATGTTTCTTGACAGAGACTTGTATTGCTATATACTTACATCTTAGGACCACCTTTGCTGCATCCCAAAGGGTTTGAACAGTTGTGTTTTCATTTTCATTTGTTTCCATGAATTTTTTTTTTAAAGATTTTATTTATTTGTCAGAGACACAGCAAGAGAGGGAACACAAGCAAGGGGAATGGGAGAGGGAGAAGCAGGCTTCCTGCTGAGCATGCAGCCCAATGTGGGGCATGATCCCAGAACCCTGGGATCATGACCTGTGCCAAAAGCAGATGCTTAATGATTGAGCCACACAGGGGGCCCTGTTTCCATGAATTTTTTTTTAGTTCTTTAATTTTCTGGCTGACCCATTTATTTAGTAGGATCCTCTTTAGCCTCCATATATTTGAGTTCTTTCCAACTTTCCTCTTTTGATTAAGTTCTGGTTTCAAAGTATTATGGTCTAAAAATAAGCAGGGAATGATCCCAGTCTTTTGGTCTTGACTGAGACCTGATTTGTGACCCAGGATGTGATCTATTCTGGAGAATGTTCCATGTGCATTAGAGAAGAATGTGTATTCTGTTGCTTTGGGATGGAATGTTCTGAATATATCTGTGAAGTCCATCTGGTCCAGTGTGTCCTTATTTCCTTGTTGATCTTTTGCTTAGATGATCTGTCCATTTCAGCGAGTGGATTGTTAATGTTCCTTACTATTATTGTCGTATTGCTGATGTGTTTCTTTGATTTTGTTATTAATTGATCTATATAATTGGCTGCTGCCATGTTAGGGGCACAGATATTTAAAACTGATAGATCTTCTTGTTGGACCCTATAAGTATGATATAGTGCCCTTCCTCATCTCTTATTATAGTCTTTGGCTTAAAATCTAATTTGTCTGATATAAAGGTTGCCACTCCCGCTTTCTTTAGTTGTCCATTAGCATGGTAAATGGTCCTCCCACCCCACTTTAAATCTGAGGTGTCTATGGGACTAAAATAAGTCTCATATTGATGGTCTTGGCTCTTTATACAATCTTATACCCTCTATCTTTTGATTGGGATATTTAGCCCATATACATTCAGGATAACTATTGAAAGGTATGAATTTATTGCCATTGCATTGCTTGTAAGTGACTGATACTGCATATTGTCTCTGTTGTCTATGTTACCTTTGGGCCCTCTCTTTCCTTAGAGGATCGCTTTCAATATTTTTTGTAGGACTGGTTTGAAGATTAGAAGTTCTTTTAATTTCTGTTTGTTCTAGAAGCTTTTTATTTCTTCTTCTATTTTCAGTGACAGCCTAGCTAGATGAAGTATTCTTGACTGCATATTTTTCTCATTTATTACCCTCCTTTCAGCACTTTGAATATACCATGCAATTCCCTTCTGGCCTGCAAAGTTTCTGTTGCAAAACTGCCTCCTAGCCTTAAGGGTTTTCCTTTGTATGGACCTGTCTTCTTTTCTCTTGATGCTTTTAGTATTTTTTTTTCTTGTCATTACTTTTTGCCACTTTAATTACTATGTGTAATATGGTGTGGCACTCCTGATCTGATTTTGTATGGGGCTGGGCAATCTATTTGCTTCCTAGATCTGGATAACTGTTTCCTTACTCAGATTAGTGAAGTTTCCAGCTACTACTTCTTTAATTGATCTTCTATCCCCTTTTCTCTCTCTTCTTCTGGCATCACTATAATGTGAATTTTATTATATTTAATGGAGTCACTGAGTTCCTTGTCTTTTCTTGTTTTGCATAATTCTTTTATCTCCCATTTGCTTAGCTTGATTAATTTCCATTACTCTGTCTTCCAGGTTATGAATCCATTTCTCTATTTCATCTAGCCTGCTATTTATTCCATCAAGTGTATTTTTAATTTCATATTGTGTTTTTTGTCTCTGATTGGTTCTTTTTTTATCTCTTTGTTAAGGGTCTCACTGATGTCCTCCAGTATTTTTCTCAAGACCAGGGAGTATTTTTATGATCATTACTTTAAATTCTTTTTCAGGCAATATTTACTTGTATCTGTTACACTTAGGTCTCTTTCTATGGTTTTGTCCTGTTCTCTTATTGGGACAATTTTTTTTGTCTCTTCATTTTGTCTCAGTGTCTGTTTCTGTGTGTTATGAAAGTTAGCTAAGTCTCCTGCTCTTACAGTTTAATGCTCTTATGAAGAAGATGTCCAATAGTGTCCTGCAGTGCAGTGTCTCCTGCTTTCCAGGGACTAGTGTTTCAGGAAGTGTTTCCTATGTTAGTGTAACGTGTGATGTGCTGTTGAGTCCTGGCTGCTTTTTCCTTTAGTCCAGTCATCTGCAGAGGTTCTCTTTGCCTATTGCAGGCAGTGTTTGGTCTCTGGCCAGGTGGGGTGTATTTTAATAAGGTGTGTACTTGAAAAATGAGATCAAGGTGCAGGTTGGGGAGGTAGGGCTTGGTGTATGCTGTGCTAGTACCCGCAGGTGACTATTTATGCTGGGGGGCATGAGAGGGAAATGATTCATCCAGCTTCTTTGTTCCTGGAGGGGTCTCCTTATGATCCCTACCTCTTGGGACCGTGTTCTGAGATGAATTAATCACTGTCCTTCCCTTCTGCCCTCAGCATATTTCAATCTGCTGCGTCCATGTTGAATTTTCACTACTGTTTATTGTGTTCTCCCTTTAAGTGAAGGGACTCCACTTCCTAAATGCCTTTGGGGCTCTCCCAGAAGTGAGCCTGATTTTTAAAATTCCAGGCTTTAAATCCCACAGTTGTAAGAGCTTGCAAGATTTGGCCTCTCTCATTTACAAAGCCAAATGAAATCGGAATTTGTCTTCCCAGTGTGATAGTCTATTGATCAGCCTTCTCTGCTCCACCAGCATCCTTGAGATGGTTGGCCACAGTCTGTTTCACTCCCAAACTGCATCTTTGCCCTCCCTACCTTCTTTGATGTGGTCTCTTCTCTACCTTTAGTTGTAGAGTTTGTTCTACCAGTCTTCTCATCATTTTCTGGATTATTTATGCTGATGTGAGTGTCACCTTGTTGTATCCATGAGATGAGGTGAGTTTAGGGTCCTTCTACTCCACCATCTGCCCTTAGGGTCCCAGACTTTCTTTTTTATATTTTTACTCCCATTCTGTGTAGGAACCACAAAACACATATATTGAGTGGCTTAATGGTTTTCTTCAACTTACTGAGCTGTTTAGGTGGTTTTGGCGTTTGTTTCCTTTGGGAATTTCTAATATATTTTCACATTCAGTACTGTTTTCTTCTGCAATGCTTAATCTGTGAATCCCATCCAGTGTGTTTTCCATCTCAGACATTGTAGTCTGTAGTTCATTTCTAGAAGCTTCAATTTTTTTAAAATGCTTTATTCTGTCCAGTTACCCTGTCTAAAGCTCTTCTTGGACATATAGTATGTATTTAAAACAACTAACTTATTATTCTTTTCTGTTACCTGTGTTATTTCTGGACCATTTTCCAATGGATTGAATTTTCTCAGTTGGCTCATATTATCCTGCTTTTTTTCATGCTTGGTAATTTTTATCAAATGTCAAACATTTGAATTTTACCTTGCTGGTCCTTGTATTACTATAAATATTCTGGGACTGTGTTCGGAGCTGTAGTTTATTTGGAAATTGCTTAACCTTTTCCTTTTAGATTTCTTGGGCGGGAGTACAGTGGTGTCTTTCACTAATTTTGTCCCATTACTGCAGTAAAACTCTTATGAGTACCTAATGCCCTATGAATTTTGAGGTTTGTTGGTTGGTTAGAATATGAACTATTTCTAGTTTAGTGTGATTTGATTGTTTCTCTTATCCTGTCTGGTGGTTTTTTGCCTGACCACCAAAACTGTAGGAGTTTTCTCCTACAGATGCATTGATTCCTGTTCAGCTGAATATACAAAAAGGAATTTCTGAGACCTCTCTCACTCTCTTCTCAGCCCACTCTATCTTGTGCTCCCCAGATGCCCCAGTTCTATTTGGTAACTCAGAGAGACCATTAAGCTTTGCCTGGTTTTCTCTCCTTGTTTGTGGCCTGGACAATTTATTCAGGTAATAAGTTGGGACTATAATAATGCTCACCTCTGAGGGATCCCTGTCCTCCACTGCCTGATATCCTTTGTCTTGAAAACTATTGTTTTGTATAATTTTTGTTTCAAGTAAGCAGGTAAATCTTACTGCTTTGACAGTAGAAAGTTCTCTTTTTGAAATCTCTCAGAGCACTTAGGCTTGAAATCTCCTACCCTGGGTGGGTAGTTGGGCCAGTTTTGTTTTGTTTTGATTAGGGATTGGGGTAATAAAATCTTACAAGCTTTTTCCCTTTTCCCTCTGGCTCTTATCATTGTGTATACTCTCCTTTACTCTGGAGCAACATCAGAGCCAGGACTGGATTTGAGTTTTGGGTAAGAAGTCAAAGGTTTTTGTTTTGTTTTTTGTCTGCTTCAGGTGCTAAGCTTTTATGTACACATAGCTTAAGTTAAAGACTCTCCCGTGAAGTTCAAAGATCCGCCAGGTAACATATGCCTAGCTTATGTTTCTGTGAGAAGCTACAGAGTTTCTGTGGAGAAGACTGCAGGACATCTGTGGGGAATGTTTATAATACAATGTAGTGTTACGTGTGTGAACCTTATATTACTTAAGTCTCAACTATTTTTCATTTGAAAAATAGGGATTTTTAAAATGCATTCTCTCTCTAACAAGAGACACAATGCCTCAGATTTGTTTTGGGAGTGAGATAATCTATGTAAATTGCTTAGCCCAGGGCTAGAGTACAGTAAGTAATCCATAATCTTTTCCCTGGAGAAAGTACCATCATAACTGCATCTCAATAGCCTCTAAAAGCTCCAAAGGAGCCTAAATAAGTAAGTACTCGGGATACATAACACTGACTCATGCAAATTTATATAAATTATACCATGGCACAGTAAAATTTTAGTTATAGAAATAGTTTGTAATGTTTATAGAAACACAAAGTAGAACTTCCAGTTTCAGCCTGAATGTATAGAGCTTGGAAGTCATCATTCCTGTCCTTATCTTAAGAAAAAAGCACAGAATATAAAAATCAACATATTTTCTTAGATCCATTAGAGTATGTGAAAGCCCGGGGAAAACTACCACTCCAAACACTGAAGAGACCTGCAGATACAGGTAATGACAGCCAACTTCGAGGAGAAGCTGTTAGGGCCAGTCACTGGTAGGAACACTTAAAATGTAATTAAGAAATTCCTGGAGTCTGAGTGTGGACTGGCTTGCAAGCTAAAAACTCCTGGAGCCCAGTCTTAAGGGACTCCACGTTTGTGGGTTTTGCCAACAGAAGCCCACCAACTTCTTAAGGTAAGGAGAGGACCAAGAATAAGACTGTGTCATACTTCTTTCCAGAACCATGGATGGAAGAAAGGAGTGAAGTGAAATATTTGAAGTATTGGGGCACTGGGGATGGAATTCTCTAGAATTCTGTATCCCATAAAGTTATCCTTCCAAAGTGAGTAAGGAATTCCTCAGATCAGTAAAAATAGACTGTTCTGCCAGCAGGCCTGCCTTACAAGAAGTTCTTTAGAGAGATGGAAAATTATATGGGTCAGAAACATCTATATCAAGAATGAAAGAGCATTAGAAAAGACATAAGTGAAGGTAAAATGAAATTTTTCCTTTTCATGTTCATAATTGATCTAATAGGTAACTTTTCAAAGTAATAATGGTGGCAATGTACTGGGGTTATAGACAAGGAAATAAATGACAGCAGTGTAACAGTGATGGGAGGGAGCAACTGGGAATACTGTGTTATAATGTATCTGCACTCTGTGTGATGCATAAGGTGACCTGAAAGTAGCTCAAGTTAGTTTGAGAAGCATACTGCAAACTCTAGGACAACCGCTTAAAGTCCTTTTTAAAAAGTGTAATTGATACAATAAGAGAAAATAAATTGGCTGGCACTACTTTAGGAAAATAGATACAAAGGTGGAGAAGAGGCAGCACATACAAAAAGCCTACTAACTAGATACACTGTGCTAAGTGTATGTATATATTTGCAATTTTTATCAAATTTGTGTTTCTATGTATTCAGACATCCTCTTTCCCTTACCTTGACTCCACATAAGCACTATTCCCAGCTCAGCTCCTTCACCGGGGTCAGCAGCAAAATCATCATTTAATTCAGTAAGTGAGAAAAGGTATGGTCACATTAGCTCTTACCCAACTAAATCCCAATGCTGAGTGCCTTCTGTCAGGCTCACCACTGTGTCCCATTTTCTAGAATGGTTTCTGCTACAGAAAAGTACTCAGTAAATATCTGTGAATAAATGAACAGCCTAGTAGCCTTAAAAATTCTTTTAACAGTCAAACATTTACTCACATTTAAAGTAAGTGGTTAAAAATACTGTTAAAGAAGGCCAGACCAAACTAAGGTAAAACTCTAACAAATAACATTTATTTTTCTTTTACATATGTATTTCACAGCCCGAACATCACATCGCCTCCAGAGAAAGGTGCTTTTATGTTTTTAATATTTACCACACAGGCATTAAACATTCTCATTAACATGATGAGATAATTTGCTGGTAAACATTTAAACACACAGACATTGGTTTCAATATCTCAAGAACATTTTTTGGTCATAACCAAGGAGGTACATCAAAATATGACAGCATTGGCTAATAATTTATAAGCAAATAATATTTTAACTCTGCATAGTTTATACAATAGGCTGTGGTAATAAATAATATCACCGATCTCATCAACTATTAACTGGCCACAAAAAGCCTAACATTCATTTAAATTATGATATGAAATGCTCTATTGGTGTAGTTTCAACATAGCCTTAAATGTGGGGGGTGTTTAACCCTGAAAGAAAAAGTACTAAGCTGGTATGTTCGGTCAACTACAAATATGTCATGTTCACATATTACATTCCTAACATGAAGGCAGATATTTAAATAGAAAAACTAGCAGTCCAAAAAATGTGAGTGTGCAAATCGTAAGGAAAAACGTTGCATTTAAATTTGCACTCATTTGCAAGTTACAGTACTAGCTCAGTAAAAACACTAACAGGAAAAATAATCAGCAGGAAAGAATGGAAATGACCTCTCCCAGCAGAGAACTGGTCCCTGCACGCTGTGCCACAGCTCAGAAAGGGCTTCTGGTGATCTAGACCTTCTCACACCCTGTGACTATCCTTCCCTGAACACAGGAGCCTGCGGGCATGCTTCCATCAGTGGTAAGACTAGGAAGAAAAACCTGAATCAGCAACATCTTCCTCCTTAATTTGGTATAAAGGTCCTTCCCATTATTATAACTTACTAACATGCTTTCTAACCTCAAATGCTTTCTGAATCAGGTTTACTAAATGCTGTAAAGAATAGCTACCCTTCATACAATACTAGGGTTTTGTTTTGTTTTAGAGTATGTCAGTGTGAGAATAAGGTACATGCAGTCAGTCTACCAACCTGTATGGGCAACTCTCAGCTGGGGTCAGTCTCAGGTTCTACAACAGGGATTCTCTGCATTGTTTTCAGTGTGTGAACAGCTGCTTAAGAAGCAGAAATGCCTATTCATTATGACAGTGTATTTTCATTAAAATGTTCATAAAAATAAAGCCCCAACCTTTAAGTCTAGAGAATGTCGAGAACTCTGTTGGGGATGTTAAAAGCATTGGGCAACACCCTGGTTTTCAGCGTGCCATCGGCCCCGCAGGAGAAGATCCGGTTGCCTGGGATGATGTCGATCTGCATGACGCCAGCCCCGAGGTTTCTGAATATGGACTGCTTAGCGTGCTCATTTCTGAATGAATGAATCAGGCCATGGCCTGTTAGCCTCCAAACCTGGTGGAAAAGAGAGTAAAAACACAAAGGGTAAGTCGCTAGAAAAGAGAAAGAAAGAGACCAAAGATCAAAGAGTGCCGTGGGGTTTCTGTTCCCCAGTCTTGAGAGCACACACAGGTAATCTCCAGCACCTTCCAACTTCTTGTACTGACTCACCTTTATGTTACCTTCTGCTGACCCTGTAGTAAAATATTCCTCACAGGGGTCCAGAGCCAGAGCCTTAATAGCAGAGTCATGTGCCTGGAATGTGTGAATCAGCTGTCTCTGCCTGATGTCAAAAATGCAGATGCAGCCTTTCCTACCTCCAGAGATTAGGAGCTGCTGCTTGGGCGCATACTGAAGGACCGTGGCGCCATGATCGTGGCAGGTGAAACCTGAAGAAGGAAAACACCAGATGTCTTTCCCAGACAACGGCTATCCTGCCAATTCTGGAAGTGTTTAAATGCACATTGAAATAACACAGAAATTACTGTCAAATTTTTCATTTCAATTTCTATACTCATGACCCAAGTATTTAAAAAGATCCAATGACAGAAAAAAAGGTTCTTATCCGTAATCTCAATATGAAAACACATGCAGGAAGTTTAAAGGTTACGCTGCCTTGCAAGAAGCCTGTAGAAGCAAAAAGCGCAGAGGAGACCAAACTTCTCAATGATCCACTCAGCCCCACCTTAATGCCCACCAGGACAGGTTTCTACCCTCTCCCGGTTCCTGTCCATACAGCCTCATCAGAAGTTTTTGTCAGGTAAGTCACAAATTTAACCATGTTATGTGAAAATGACCAGCTACAAGGTAAGGAGTTAGCCTTCTCAGGATTCTCTGCATTTCAATGCAAGTAAAGCCTTAAACCCAGTATGTGGTACACCTTGAAGAACTGTTAATTATTCAAAGAAAAACCATTTGAAGAGAAATAACTATACTCATTTCAAAAGACTGAAAAATCTTTCTATAAAAGAATCCACCTACCTGTGTTTAGCCGAAATATACTGGAGTGTGGAGCCTTCTCTCAAGATCATTGTGTGAAAAAGGGATCTTTGGGACACCAGCTGAGAAAACTGTCTTAAAGGATGGCATTGTTTGCATTTCTTGTTCTTGTAAGGTTAGCTTTTATTTTGTAGTTAGGTGTAATTCTTTAAAATACCTCCTTTCTACTGAGCTCAAATACTTTGCAACTAATTGCTAAAAAGCCTTGTTAGTAGCGCCAATCTCCATACCATATTTTCCAAATAGAATATATAAAGACTATTCTATGCTAGCTGGATAGTTACCTCAGCAAAATAGCCAGATATTATTCATTTATAAGCCATGAGTAAACACTCACTGGTTAGAATAAAACCGGGAAAGCATTCCTTCATAGTGTATTAAAAATCATAGACCTTAACTCACTTACCATGAATGAGGCTGTTTCCAGGGGATATCAATGTGTCCCACAGGCATACATTTCTTACAAAGAAAACAACAATGGTTACGATGTGCTTTTTGTTACTGGCTTCAAGTCAAATACTTTTACTCATTGCATCTTACTATCTTTTTTGTTCATTCATATTTAGAAAGCAATGATTCTCAGCTAGGGTGAGGGCAGAAGCTGGGGATACCTCTCTTCTAACATTTTATCCTTTTCGAACTGCACATTTCTGTCTCACACGGCCCCCCGTGTCTCTGCCATCTCATCCCCCAAACCCTCATCTTTTCCATTACCACTCTAATGCTATCTCTAACGCTTCTGACCCCAGGGGTACCCACTGCCAGGAAATGACAGGTGTTATTTGATGGCATGTGTTGCCAGTGAAAGCAGTGTCAGCTCCAAGATAGTACTGAGCGTGATGGCTACAGTCTCAATAACCTGACCTGAGAAGGGGCGGGGGGAGCTCTACCATAAATACATCTGCTTATTGAGAGCCTAAATTACAAGTACTTGTTTTTCTCTTCTTAATAAGGAAAACTACTAAGATAAGGATTATGTAACAGAAAGTTTTGTATTTACGAGGTAGAAAAACTCAGTACTAAGTAAAAAAGACCATACTTTGCAGCAAGAATACCTTTCTGCTTAAAATGTGCTTATTTATTATGCTTCTGTCAACCTACCTATTGTCATTGGACTGTCCAGATGTGGCAACTAGACTTGAAGAGGTAATAAATGCGAAGTCACTTGTGGCTTTGCTGTGGCACTGCCAACTCTATAAGAAACAAAAGGCAAGTGATGTTACCTAGAAGCCCAGACAAGCTGAAACCGTGCACACACACAGTTCTGCTAGCAGTAGATGCGTGAGCTAAGAACTGTTGTTAAACATCCAGAATAGAGAGTGTGATAAGAAAATTAGCTATTATTTGCATATTATTTAGCTAATACCCACTATTAGCTAAATATTTATATTTTAAAACTGTAATAGTAAAAACATGGAATTAAAAGTTTTATTTTTAGGGGGGCCTGGGTGGCTCAGTGGGTTAAAGCCGCTGCCTTCGGCTCAGGTCATGGTCTCAGGGTCCTGGGATCGAGTCCCACATCGGGCTCTCTGCTCAGCAGGGTACCTGCTTCCCTTCCTCCCTTTCTCTGCCTACTTGTGATCTCTACCTGACAAATAAATAAATACAATCTTTACTTATTTATTTTTTATTTTAAGTTTTATTTTTAGATTATCTAACAAAGGATAGAAGGAACTTAACTAAGCATTTAATTACATTAAGGGCCCAAACTCGGTGTTAATGATTTCAAATACATTTAATAAACTTTAATTAATAATATAAATCATAATAAGCAATAATAACCCAAGGAGGGAAAATCCTACATGCCCATCTGTGGTCTTAGACTACAGTGTGAAGAGCTCAAGTCCAATTAACTTTGTAACCTCAATGCAAACAATGATCTTTCCTTACCATCTCTTTCTTTCCACATGAAGACTTTTAGCAATAATAAAAGGGTCAAAAGTGGTCCTGCAAATTGTCTAGAGCTAGAGCTGCCCCCCAAACCACTCCTAAGAATGTTCCACAGCCATAGGAAATGATTTACGGAGCCAGGCAGGACTCTACTTGTTGGATCAGGTAATTAATGGAAATTTTGAGGCAAAGACCCAGGAGGGTGTCCAGGAATGAGTGAAGCTGATTCAAAATCCCTTCCATTTTTGTAAAGATGTTATGATAGTCTATAGGGCACTAATTTAAGAGAAATATCTTCTATACATAATTAAAAACATATAGTCTAGAAAACTAAAATCGACAGACATGAAGCCTAAAGTTCTGCACAAGACAGCACTACCTCCCAGCCCTACCTGAGCCCCCACCAAGTGAAGATACGTTTTGTCTGCATCAACAGATGTTTTAATAGGGATTGGATTAATGAATGAAGTGACCTATTGGAATTGGTTAATTTAGTAAGAAAAATGCTGGAGCAAATTAGAATACACAGAACCTGTTAGCATTTCATGTTGATTCATTTTAGGTACTACCTTAAAAACCTATCAAGAAGTTAGAGTTTTCAAAGAAGTAGGACCACATACAGGGAAAGCCCTTGAACATTTTCAAATATAATGGTCATCCTTCAAGTTCTGAAAAAGCAATCTTTTTGGTTTAAACGAGGGCAATAATGGGTGCTGAGCCGTGCCGCTGGGCAGAGATGCCCCCTTCTCAACAGTTCCGATGAGGGAATGTCCAATGAGATTTAGTGTTTGAAATAGACACTTAACAACAAAGCAACCTCTATACTTGCTCTGGGAATGCTGATGTACTCACCATGTAAGGCTTAGGATTTGATGCCGTCTGGTTTACTTGCCAGATACTCAGAAAACCCTCTCCATCTGCAACACCACACTGTAAGAATAGCAATAAATGTTTAACACAGCTCCTTAGTGAGCAAACCGAAGGCAAAGTCATTGATGAAGTCACTCGAACCTCACTTAACATTCTGCCTACACCTATTTCTATTACTGTAGTTTCTACGCAAGTCAGGCAATATAAATATCCTACAGCCTTTAAAATGCATTTCCATACCTATTTCATTCTCCTCCAAACGTGTCTAAGATAATTTAGTAAAAAACTAGAAGGTTTCTCTCAGGTGCTTGACTGTGCTTATACATTCCACCAGCATACACACTCAACAGAAAGCGCTCTTTATCGTCACGGTGTTCAGAATCTTTAAATGGATGACTGATCCATACACAATTCTGAAGACCTGTGCTTTATGGGAGCTGAGAGGGGTGTCCAAGCAGACACCAATAAACTGCCTGCCCAGCTTAAATCCAGGTCACTGGTTTGCAGGTGTAGTTTTACTAACCACCTACTTATATCTTTTTCAGATGAATTTAGCACTGAGCCCCAAGAGCCAACCTTGTTGCCTTGTGAATTAAAATATAATCTGGTAACTCTTGCATTGCCCGCCTGGCGGAAACAGACAAGTTGCTGAGGTCGTGTCCACTCAAACATTCGCACACTGCCATCCTGAGCTCCTGTGAGATCTGAAACACAAAAGAAAAAGCAGAAAATAAGAAATGAAAAAGCTATAGAGTTCCAGTATTTCCCATTCTATCAACGAATTTCCAAATGACAGAGGCCATTTACAATGCTCTGGGTCACAAGTAAAACACTTACAGTACTGATGGACTGGGTGGGAGGTCATTCTCTTAACATTATGTAAATTCCTTTTCATAAGCTTTAAAAGAAGATAAAAGACAAATTCATTGTGTGCATCAGAAAAGAGACACAGGAGAAGATGCTTCAGCCCAACTCTAATTCTCATAACCTTTACTCTCTTACAGCTGGATTATTACTAACATACACCCTGAACCACTTCACATAGGACACTTGTCTGAACAGGCTGCGGAAGCAGTCACTCACTGGCATAGCCCTGGCCCATACAAACTGGGCAGATACCAAGCAGCTTCGCTGAGTGATTAAGGAACTCTTCTCCAAGTGCCCTCCCTGAGGACAATGAGGAATATCTGCAAATTCTTTGGGGCAGAACATGAGAACGGGACCCTTTAACTATAGTGACTAGCAACAACGTGATAGACACATTTCTTCAAACACCTGTAGTAGACACAACTCCTCTTTGTCTCTGCTTTACTTCTTGGTGCTGTTTGCTCATCTATAAAATGATAATGGGAGATGACAAAAGCACCCATAACATAGGGTTGCTACAACAGAAGGCTCATACCTGACACAAGAGAGTCACACTATCTTAGCTATTATTATTATGGGGTGCTAACTAGTCACTGCCCCAATCTTTAGGATTGTTCTTAGGTCAAAGTGATTTCAACTTACTTTTGGGTGAGTCCATATCCAGTAACTATCCGTAATAGTGAATAACTTACCACACCAGCTCCAGTGCTGGTCTGCCCACTGCCCAGCCAGGGCAGAGATGACGGTGGGTGTGCCTGACTTGCTGAGTAGGACGTTGCACTGGGTTGATAAAGCGTTGTTGTGGAACCACGATAATCAATATCATCCGAACTGTAAAGACATTCGTGCATTACTGTGCAAGTCCCATTTTCTCTTAAGCAGCTCTGTAATTGGAATTTGTGTTATGTACCCACAGGTCTTCACTTAAAAGAGTGAATAAATATCCACAAGAAAAATGTAGGTGTAATTCCTAACCCTAGGCTACTTTAGTACTGGTCAGCTTTTTCCCTCTAGACAAAATTTATAAATTCAATATTGTCTGGGGGCAATATTACTGCTGCACAAGTTGGAACAAATGTAGGTTTTGAAAGATTTAAACACAAATATTCTTTTTATCATGTATAGGAAAAGATAAGGTCTTTCTAATACAGTTATTCCATGTATCAAATTCCTACATTTTAAAGAAATCTCAGTTTAAAGATTTCTTCAAGTGAAGTATTAGTAATCATCACATAAAAATGTTAAAGTAATTTTTGTGATGGACTGTATCATATTACATGGTTATATCAACTCTGTAGTAATATTATAAGCTGACCTCAACTCTGTAGTAATATTATATGCTAACAAAACAGAAAACCCAACAGAACAAGGAAAGAAGCTGTGATGCACCTTTTCCCAACCACATAAAATGTCCAAGAGTCTGGAGAAAAGCAAGAGGAAGGGCAAACATGGAGGAGAAACCCCAAAATAGGACAGTGTTACACAACACTGATGGTGCAGTATCTATAGTGTCACTGAAAAGTAAAGTCTATATATTTTTTTAAGATTTTATTTATTTGAGAGAGAGAGAGAGATCCCAAGCAGGCAGAGAGACAGGCAGAGAGAGGGAGGGAGCAGGGAGCCCAATGCAGGGCTTGATCCCAGGACCCTGAGATCATGACCTGAGCTGAAGGCAGAGGCTTAACCCACTGAGCCACCCAGGCACCCTAAAGTTGTCTACATTGTTATCTGTAAAAATATCCTTGTCAGGTGATAAGAAGAAACACTAATCAGTCTAATTAATATATTGGTATATTCTACTTTTTGCTTGAATTATCCAAATCAGCCGAATTTACTGAATACTATGTAGTTCCTGACATTTCTTAGGGGTTAAATGTCAAAGTTGCAGTTTTGGCATTAGGTTTTGGAAGGGGGGAATATTCTGACTCCAACACTATGAAGAGTTCCATGTCTAATAGAAGAAGTGTGAGTAATTTGTTCATTGATGTAAGAATTTTATTGGCAGCTAAACCAATTATGTCTCTACCCAAATAAAGGGAGAGACATATATACTTTTCAAGATAATTCAAATCATGTGCATAACCATTTAATGGGTTCTTAAAACCTCTTTTTAAATGGACTACATAAGACAGACTAACCTTTTGGATTCTCGGTCATATTCTTCTCCAATCCATATATATGACTGACAGGCCAACAGAGAGGTAACATCGAGTTCTTGTACATCATGTGTTGAGGCCAAGACAATTTCATTACAGTTCGCCTATAAAGCAGAGTCAGTAATTTAAGCAATTTCACTAAAAAAAAAAAAAAAAGTACAATCTTTATAATGACTAAAACTTTTACCTTATTAATGGAAAATGCCATGATCATATCCGATTCCTTATGAATGATTTTTGCCTTCCCACCTGGATAGCCCAGATCAGCTTCAACCTACAAAATGTTTATCAGCAGTTTCAGCTGTCGTGTAGCAATGTGAGACACACACACATTCCACAAAATTTAAGAGGACAAGAAGAAAATGTTACAGCAGCAGCAAGAAAAAAGGTATCAGTAATTTTAGTATCTTGAGACTTAGCTTTGCAATTGGCTTAAATTCTCTGATGCCCTGTAATCACCCCGATTAAATGATGTGATAAGAGGATGATACTGATTAATGGCAATCACGAAAGATGGGTAGCATAGTTTTCATTAGTAAGAGCAGTATGCCACTTGCATCTCTTCCAAAAGTGTGTGGACGCTGCGGTAAGAATGTGTATGCATTAGCAGGCACAGAGTGGAGGAAAAACAGTTAAGATAAAGGAGTCATGTAAGAAACAAACATTTTAAAACAGGGTGCTAAGACAGGAATAAGGAAAGTTGGAAAGAACAGTTAGAAAGGGACAAAGGAGATGGATGAGAAAGTGTGCTGGCTTAGGGTCAAAGGTGAGGGGTATGAAAGAAGATGCAGACTCAGAAGATTCTCCTTTCAAGGAGGAAAGATAAAACCACCATGTCTAAGAACAGATGGAAAGGGGAAGACTTGAAGATACAGCAGGAAGAAGAAAAGAGAAGCATGAGTGCTTAGGAAGAGCAAGTTGGGGACGGTGGAGAATTTCCTCCCCGGGGCCACTGCAGTGTATGGGAGCATTGAGTATTCTGATTAGCCAGCATGGTTAGTATCAGAGATGAAGGTTAGCTCCTTGAACTCAGAACGAGCGAGGTCCAAGAGCATGGGATACTACCTTGCTGCGGGAATCTTCCACTACGCAGTTTTGTTTGACCTGTTCCACATGTTCTTCTACAGACTAATGAACACCACACCGTCACAAACACAAAACACATGCATGAAACGAAATCATAAAGAGAATGAAAAATTTCACACTGAAATGGTCAATCTATAACTTAAAGATGGTAAAAAAAAAATTAATGTGTAAACTTTCCTTTTAAAAACACAAAATCAAGAAAGAAAAACTGAGTGAATTTAGAATTTTTAAGATTAGTTTGTCAATTCATGGAATTTATCAAATTCACAAGTACCAAAGTCCTATTTAATGATTTAAAAAGATGAACCACTCTTACTGAATGGATAGTTTTGATAATTGTTCCATATTTCTGAACTCAGTGACCAGATTTTATTTTGTCTTAACAGCTTTAACACTTTTTCCTTTAATGAAAAATTTTCAGCAGATGCGTGCTATTCAGTACAACAGCCATTAACTATATATGACCATTTAAATTAAAGAAAATTCAGTCACACTAGGTGCATTTCCAGTGCCCCATAACCACATGTGGCTGCTATTATATAAAACAAATAAAATTTTCCATTATCACAGAAAGTTCTATTGGATAGCACTGGACAAGACAGTAATTCCATTCAGTAATTTGAAATTCAAAAGGTACAAAAGGGTACACGATAAAAATTCTTCCTCCCATTCCAACTCCCACCATGTACTTCCCATCTGTGGAGCCAACAAATGCTTACACAGCATTTTAAGAAATGTTCAATTTATCTTTATCCCATCCCCCTCTTCATGGAGATCCTCCCTCTGCTGGTAGAAAATTTGAAAACACACAGCGTGGGCTGCTAATCCCAAAAACACAGAGACAAAGGGGCAGAAAGAGGGAGAGGCTTATTTGAAAAAGAGAAACCTGAGAGATCTTGAAGGACAAAACTGAGGGTCCCAGCAAACTAGACCCCTGGCTTCCCACAGCACTCCGAGCCTCTGACAATACAACCAAACCACCACCACAAACCATATGAATAATTAAAATATATTTTCAGTGAATCATTACATTTCACAATTTGAAGAACTAAATACTCAAAAAAAATTGATCCTTCAGTGAACTGGCTTTCTGGGAATAAATAAGAGAGTCCTAACTGAGCAAGAGTCTTTTATGTTAAATCTATTTTTTAGATTTCTAGATCTTATTCTACAGAATTTGGACTCAGCATCACTACAGGAAATACTGTAAACAGCAGACTGAATGAAAGAGAAGAATTTGGTTCTGTGATTTCTTAACAAACCCTAATAAACACACCAATGATTTCAGTATCATCTGGATCTTACTATCAAAAAAAGCTTCTAAGACTCCAAAGAATCCCCACAGCTCATTTCTCCTACTTCTTCATTTAGGTACATAATTTTAAATCCATACAGAAAATAAATGACTATTCACAAGGGCTGACCACAATTACCATCTAGATATGGGCGACTCATGAAAACAATGAGTCGGGTAGGTTCTGCTAATCCAAGTATGGGGGAAAACAGAGACGCAGTTATACATTTTACCTTGGGAAAATGAACCATGTAAGTTTTTGCTTTCCTAAGTGAAATATAATTCTTTACTCTTTCTCAGAGATTTTATTTGCCAAATCTTTAATCTCATTTGATACTCTACCCTGAGCACTGACTTATGCTCATATAACAGATCTGTGCACCCCTCATTTTATAAGGAAGAGATAACTTTAGGTTCTCAAGTTCCAGGCTCTCAAATTCCTGATTCTTCTTGCTGCATTGTATTACATTGTTAATTTATATTTAGCCTAAAAATCGCTGTGCAATGCAGGACCTCTGCCTCACTTTGTAAAAGCAAATTTCCTTCATCTTGTATTTCTATATTTATTCTCTTTCACAAAATTATTCTGAATTTCTTGTTTCTAAAGTTTATCCTGTTCATTTCTAAGTGCTAAAAATGTTAGATGCTTTTAAAGGGCTATGTTAGCTTTCTAATTAAATGATATTAAAAAATTATAGAGTATAGTCATTTATATATTAAATTACTCAAATAATCCATCACAATATTTATTATTTGTAAACACCCAACAGCAAGTATTGCACAGGAAGGACCAATTTTCACTTGGTTATACAGGATTTACCAAGGGACCCATGTTGCTTCACTGTTCTATAATGAAAATTTTAAGATTTTTATCTTATAAAAGAAATACACTGCAGTTTGGTAAACTATTACCCATAAGGTATGAAAGATAATGTGTTCCAACCAAAAAGTAAATCAAGCACTGACTTCATTAGAAATGTTAAAACTAAACAAAAACTACAACAGAATTTTTTTTTTTCAAAATACCTCACTCTGTTTTCTTTTCTTCGTGAAAATATATCTAATAAATGTCTCTTGAAGGACTTCTTGTTTAACAAGGAAATGCCAGAGTCGTTTGACTGGGAGTGCAGAAGAATCCCGGGATCTATTAGAAAAAATTAACATATCTTCTTTTACTCTGTTGAAAATATGCTTCGTATTTACAGAAACTTAAAAAAAAAACAACCCTCCACTATCTATTGCAAATAAGTTCTATCGCTAAGTTCAACAAAATTTCATAATTTATTCCTCTTAATTTTTAGTTCTCTTATTTATTTTATTTTTTTTAAGATTTTATTTATTTACTTGATAGGTGGAGATCACAAGTAGGCAGGGAAGCAGGCAGAGAGAGAGAGGAGGAAGCAGGCTCCCTGCTGAGCAGAGAGCCCACTGTGGGGCTCCATCCCAGGACTCTGGGATCATGACCTGAACCGAAGGTAGAGGATTTAACCCACTGAACCACCCAGGTGCCCCAATTTTTAGTTCTTTTAAAAATTTTCCCTTCATCTAGCAATTAATTCCCTAATTACAGTTTCTCTGAATGAACAGGTTGAGCTGAGAGTCAAAAGAAGTTCTTATTATTCTCTTTTTAAATTATACTGTAGGGTTGGTTCTGTTGGTTACATAAATCCACAATAAATATAAAGTCACAGATTTCATTTTTAATAGCCCAACTAAAAAGCCTTGCTCTTTCAAGCTTATCAGCAATACTCTTAATTATGGGACAGGTGCCTCATAAAAAGCATGCTGCTTCTCCAAAGGACAGGCAGGAGGGCAGGTAGAATTTCAAAACATCAGTAAAAAACCTTAATGGATTTATTGTTAAATTACTGCCAAAATGTCAGTAGCACCTTGTTTGTATATGGGGACTATTATTCCAAAATATTTCCATAAAAGTTCTTAAAATAATGGCAAAAATATAATAGATGGGTTTTTTTTCTGATTATAAAAGCAGTAAGTCTATTGAATTCATAGGTAACGCTGTGAAAAATATTTCTATCCATATTTCTAATGTTTTCCTTATCATATACTGCTAGAAAGAGAACTGCAATTTCAGAGTTAAGAATTTTTTTTTTTTAATTTGACAGACAGAGATCACAAGTAGGCAGAGAGGCAGGCAGAGAGAGGAGGAAACAGGCTCACCACTGAGCAGAGAGCCCGATGTGGGGCTCGATCCCAGTACCTGGGATCATGACCTGAGCCGAAGGCAGAGGCCCCAATCCACTGAGCCACTCAGGTGCCCCCAGAGTTATGAATGTTTTTATATAAACATAATATGGGTACATTTTGCCAAACTATCTTCTGGGCAAGTTAAACTAGGCTACATTCTCATGAGTATTATGACAGTACCCTTACTTGAATGGAGTATTTTCTGGCTCTAGCATTGCTTTATTTCGAAGAACAGCTGGTCCGGCTCCCACTGAAAGGTCAGTTGGATATGTGTTGATATAGTTAGGGGGTGGACCTTCAAACTGATCCATTTTCTCTTGCAAGATCTGTTCCCAGTTCTCCAAGTTTTTAATCACAGCAATACCTAATGGTGATGTCACAGGCAACTCTAAAGGACAATAGAAAATGTCATCTTATTTTGATTAAAAAAAATTGGTGACTGTCATCCACATATTTTAAAAATCTGAATTTTTAGAGCCAACACCTCTGAAAACACAAATAAACCTGAAAATGTTAATCTTATACCATTTGGACTCTTAGTGTTTTTTTTTTTTAAAGATTTTATTTATTTATTTGTCAGAGAGAGAGCGAGCGAGAGCATAGGCAGACAGAGTGGAAGGAGAGTCAGAGGGAGAAGCAGGCTCCCTGCAGAGCAAGGAGCCGGATGTGGGACTCAATCCCAGGACGCTGGGATCATGACCCGAGCCGAAGGCAGCTGCTTAACCAACTGAGCCACCCTGGCATCCCTGGACTCTTAGTGTTTCTAACAAAACAGAAGGCCCATTCTCTAAAATGAACTGAGAAAATGTGTAGCTTCTCTAGTCTGATTTCTTGCTTTTTCTTTCAATCCTATGGGTAAACAGTGGTTCTTGCTATGAATTAAAATCATAGACTGGGGTCTAAGAAACACAAGACCTCATAAAATCTTTAATTTTTAGTACCTAATGCTCTTTTATATAGATTTTCATGAAGAGAAACCTGATGCTACTTTATTATATTTAAGAACATTAATTACTTACCAGAGAATTCCAACCCAGCAATGGGAAAGAAATTCTTGACATTGTGAAGTACTAGCTTAACCATTGTCAAATGCAGAAGAGCCCAGCTGTTCAAGGAAAACAAACAAACAAAGTCTCCTTCACTGAAAACAACATGGAGAAGCACAGTAATGATTCCTGTCAATTGTTTAACCCAATCTCTAACGCAGAAAAAAAAAAAAAAGCTGTTTTTTTTTTTCTGACAACTTGAACCTTTGTAGTCTCTGAAAATAGAAAATACGTAACAATATATCACACTTAAAATATCTGAAAATTACCTAATGGAAAAAGATTTACCACACAGTCACATGGAATCTAAGAGCATATCAATGAATATATATTAAGTTCTAAAAGCACATAAACAAATTATGTATTTTTCTCACTAAAAATTTTGTTTCCACTCTATATGGAAGCTATTCTTTAAAACTAGATGTTAAAGAAATACTCTATTGATGAGAAATTTACCTCAAAGGTACAGAATTACTAACCTGAAAATATTAGTCAGTTCTTATATAAATTCATGATAATATTACTTAAAATTACTAACATCTTTTTTATTAAAAAAAGAGTGAACCCTTTTTTACCTATAAGAATTTGGATCTTGGTGCTCCTGTATTTGTGTATCTGAGAAAAAAGCATCATCTTCTTCTTCATCACTATGAATGCTTTCATCAGAATCATATATAACACCGCTATCAGACAAAGGGAGAAATGGCTGCAAGAAAAGGTAAAGTTATTTTTAAATATATAGTTGGGTTGTTTTTCTCCTAACTTAATATTGAATATTTTAAGTGCTCTCTAAGCAAATATTCCCTTTCACAAGTGATACTAGACCTAAAGAGGTCAAGAAAACTAGGCAAAACTCTCAGGTTCCATAAAATAACTGAAAGCTAGCTACAACCGAAATACTTCTACAGGGGCACCTGGGTGGCTCAGTGGATTAAAGCCTCTGCCTTCAGCTCGGGTCATGATCTCAGGGTCCTGGGATCAAGCCCTGAACTGGGCTCTCTGCTCAGCAGGGAATCTGCTTCCTCCTCTCTCTCCACCTGCCTCTCTACTTGTAATCTGTCAAATAAATAAATAAAATCTTAAAAATAAAAAAAGAAAGAAATACTTCTACAGCATTAATTATAATAGCCAGGTTATGCAAGCAACCTCAATGTCACTGATAGATGAATATGTAAAGAAGATATGCATACACAGAAATATTACTCAGACATGAAAAAGAATGAGATCTTGCCAGTTGTGACAACATGGATGACCTGTAGGACATTATGCTAAGTGAAATGAATCAGAAAAAACAAGTACCACATGATTCACTTATATATAGAATCTAAAAAACAAACTGGGGTGCTAGGTGGCTCAGTTAAGTGGCTGACTTGGGCTCAGGTCATGATCTCAGGGTCCTCTGCTTGAGCCCCACTCAGCAGGCAGTCTGCTTCTCCCTCTGTCCCTCCCTCTGTTCATGTGCACTTTCTTTCTCTCTCTAAAATAAATAAATAAAATTAAAAATTTTTAAAAAAATAAATAAAAATAAAAAGCATGAAAAACAGAAACAGAATCATACAGAGAAAAAAACTGGTGGTTGCCAGAGGGGTGGGAGATGGACAAAATAGGTGAGGGGGTAAAGAGGTACAAACTTCCAGTTATAAAATAAATAATTCACAGGGATGAAAAGTGCAGCATAAGGGAATATAGTCAATAATACTGTAAAAATGTGTATGGTGACAGCTGATGACTACACTTACTGTGGTGAGCACAAGACAGTGTGTACAATTGCTGAATCACTGTGTTGCATATCTGAAACTAGTATAACATCCTATGTCAACTACACTTCAATAAAAAATAAGATGCATGTCACAGAAATATTAAAAATCAAGTGTTTTTCTTAAGTATCAACATAACTTGTTAGAAAGGTCTAAAGAAACATAAATACCAAAGGAGAAACTTTATCAACTTTTTCAACTTTATGAAAACTGTCAGAGAGCTATAGTTAAGAAAATCTAATTCTAAATTCTAAAAGCTATATATGGAGACTGAGACATGTAAAACTATAATTCCTTTAAAAAAACTATAATGCTTTACAAATCAATTTATAGGTTTTAAGTTAATTGTAATAAAAATCTCCCTGGGGGTGGGGGCACCTGGGTGGCTCATTTGGTTAAGCATCTGCCTTCAGCTCAGGTCATGATCCCAGGGTCCTGGGATCGAGTCCTGCATGGGGCTCCTTGCTCAGTGGGAAGATTGCTTCTCCCTCTGCCCCTCCCCCGACTTGTGCTTGCTCTGATGAATAAAATCTTTAAAAAATAAAAAAATTAAAAAATCCACCCACCTCCTCTTGCTCTAATTTCATGGTGACTAAAAGAACTATTGATAATGAGATGAAGGGAACCTAGATGGCAGATGCAAGTACTCCAGTCACTAGAAAACCATGACGCTGATTACATACATATTAATAAATCTGACTTCTGTTCATGTGTTTCAACCATATCAAGTATTTGATCATCATCAAGTATCTGATCATCTCTGAATGACTATTCAGTTTCTGGACTTGAGAAATTAAATATCCAAACTGTAGTTGTTCAGGGCACCTGGCTGGCTCAGTCAGTTAAGCATCTGCCTTTGGCTCAGAATGATCCTGGGGTTCTGTGATCGAGTTTTAGGCTCTGCACTCAGTGGCAAGTCTGCTACTCCATCTCCCTCTGCCCCTCTCCCCCCACTCATGCTCTCTTGCTGGCTCTGCTCTCTCTCAAAAAAAGTCTTCGAAAAAATAGAAATAAAAAGCAGATATTCAAACCACAAGCTGCCCTGTCATTCCTATGTGGTGCTTACATAAGAATTAATAAACACATACAAAGCTTGTGCTCCTCACACCCCTTACCTTTGCAACAAAATAATCCCACATACTAAGTTCAGGAGGAATAAATTTTTCTTTGTAAGATGGTCTCTCTGCAGGCACCGGTGGAGGGGTAGCATCTTTTACAGGTCTTCCAGGGACAAGCATTCGCATGTTAAATCTCCTACGGTGTTTATCAATGTCTTCAGAAGGAACAGGAGGTGCTGAATAAAGATAGAAGAGGAAAAAACCCGGCATTTATTTTCCCATTATTAATTCAAAGAGTTAATGTTAACTTTTCAGCCTACTCTTGCAATGTTTTAATTTAGACTAAATGGCTTCTATCTGTGCTTCTAAACTTTCCTAGTTACTGCATCTGTTTTCCAGTCATCAGGGCAGAGAAGCAGAGGAGGGCAGAGCATCGAAGGATATCTTGCCATGAACAGCCTGTGCGCTGCACAGAATAGGAACTGAAGTATTTGTATGTACAATGCATCAAATAAATGGCATATTCATTAATGCTGGAGAGATTATTTCTGGCCATGCTGTTCAAGAAAAATTCATTGAAGATGTAGGGTGTAAAGCACGTCTTTAAAAAAGAAGGCAGAAGCTCAATGTGAAAAGGAGAAGGAACAGCAGAAACCAGTGACTAAGGGTTTGGATGAATGAGGATAACAGAGAGAATAAACTAGAGTAAGCACTGTGAAGAAAGTTATTTAAAATGGATCCAGGAGGACACTGAGGAAGTGGGGTTTATGCATGTCCTGTCCCTAGTTCTCATAACTGCTGCTGGACTCCACTAAAAGTCAAGGCATCTGCTGCATTTAGAATGGACGTAAATGGACTTTTCACCTAGCAGTAGTCCTAGCAGCCAATCACCTACGTGTTAGGGTAACGTAGCTTTACCAGCACCAATCACATCTCCTTCAAAACAACTTCCCTCTTTCCTCCTTAAAAACCGCAGCCCCCTTGTCCTCCAGAGCATGCTTTCAATTTCGGTCAACTCTGTGTCTCCCAGACTGCAATTCCAAAGAATACAAATAAATGCACACATTTTATTTTGCAGCTTGCAATTCTGTTTTTTTTACCTGATCGACAAGAAGTAAACTATTTTTGCCCGACAGGCAGTGGGGAGGGGAATAACTAGAACAGTCCAGAGTTAGGATAGGCCACGGCTGCGGGTGTGAAGCTGGGAGTTTATTCTATGGTCGATCCTCACTAACACTTCCTGAGCTAGTCAGAGGGTGAGGCACGGTTTGCTCCGTCAACCAGAGAGAAGATGGAGGATGATCACCTCAGGAGGGCGAACTAGTACGGTAAGTGGTCAAGACTGAGAATCCTTAAATAAAAGGAACACATAAACACCTAATTGTACAGGGGAAGGCTAGAAAGTAGAAGTCAACCCACTCCTCTCTTAAAAACTCATTACAGGAAATTATAATTCTAAAATATTTTATTTAGGGGCACCTGGGTGGCTCAGTGGGTTGAGCCTCTGCCTTCAGCTCGGGTCATGATCTCAGGGTCCTGGGATCGAGCCCCGCATCGGGCTCTCTGCTCAACGGGGAGCGTGCTTCCCCGCCTCTCTCTGCCTACTTGTGATCTTTCTCTCTGACAAATAAATAAATAAAATTTTAAAAAATATATTTTATTTATTTGAGAGAGAGAGAACACACAAGTAGTGGGGAGGGGCAGAGGGAGAATCAGAGTCCTCCTTGATGAGTGGGGTGTCTGGCTTCTTTCACTTTGTGTATTTTCGAGCTTCCTGCTGGCTGTAGCATGTATGAGTGCTTTGCTCCTTTTTAATGGCTGAGTAACACTCCATTTCTGTATATACCACACTGGGTATATCCACTCATTCTGATGGTAACCCACAACTATCTTTCAAGTGGACTTATACAATAGCCCCCCTCTTTTATTCTTGTTGTATAGTCTATTCTCCATACAACAGCCAGCGTAGGCTCTGTGAAAACTTAAATCAGATTAAGTCACTCCTGCCAGTAATTTTCCTATCCTTCTTTAAAACAACAATTGAAGTCTTTACCATCATCCACGAAATCCTAAATGACCTCACCCCCAGCTTGTTGTCTTACCCTGTCTCTGTCCAAACTCCCCCAGCTCAAGACAGCCACTCTGGCCTCCTCTGTAGTTCCTAGAAAAGGCCAAACTCATTCATTCTTCCCTTAACCACCTGCCTGAGAGGCTCTGGCCCCCGATACCTGTCTGGCATGATCCCTGACTTCCCCAGAACTCTGCTCAGTCATCAGAAACGTATTTTATGACCACTCCAGACTGTTCTTACATGCCTTACTTCATCACCTGCCACCTACTCTGCTGTATTTTTATCAAAGTTCTTATCATAACTGAAATATTATTTATTTGTTAAATTTTTACTGTGAATTTCCTTCCACTAAATGTAAGTTCCAAGAAGGTAAGGGATTTGTCTGTGTTATTCACCCCAAAGCCTAGAGCACTGCTTAGTATGCAGTAGGTTTTAAGTGAATGCACATAATGTGCACTCAGATGTTTTAAGCATTAATTCATTCGATGAATGAATTACCATGAAAAAATACTAGAAAATTCAAGAAGAGAAAGAAGTGATTTAAGGGGAAAACTTTCAAATTCAAGGTAGACTATAACAAGGTAGGAACTAGATTAAGATGAGTCACCCTCATAAAAATAGTGGGAGTGAAAGCAATGAAAATGGGTAAGATCTCCTTCCATACTTTGACTTACAGACTTACACTTAATTCAACATTGGGCAGGGTCACCTGGGTGGCTCAGCTGGTTAAGCATCTGACTTTTAATTTTGGCTCAGGTCATGATCTGAAGGTTCGTGAAATCGAGCCCTGTGTCAGGCTCCATGCTCAGCATGGGGTCTGCTCAAGATTCTCTGTCCCCCCTCTCTCTCCCTCTTCCCTTGCCCCACCCATCCCCTTGCTGGGGCACACACACTCTCTCAAGCAAAAGAATAAATAAATAAATATATTTTTAAAAATAACATTCAACCTTGGGCAGTAAGGACACAGATTAGAACCGTGCCCTTTAAACTCTGTGCCACTGATTCCTCATCTGTAACAGGACAATTTCTAGGGATAAATTGAGATGTTACAGCACCAAGACGGAAACCTTTCCCATGGCATCGGTCTATACCTCACCATATCCTACCATCTTAAAAAGGGGAATGAAAAATACATTGTAGTATATTAGAGAAAAAAAAAAAAGACAGAAAATGGAACTTTAAAAACCATATGCATGACTGGAAAGGCTATCTTACGCATGACCATGAACCTAATCTGAAGCAATTGCTGGTATAGTCCATAAAAATTATGAGGATTTATTTAAATCTTCCTTCTCTAAAAACTATCCTTTCCCTTTCCATTCCTTAACAGTCTCCTCACTTACCTTTACTTGTCCTCTATTTCTTATCTACCTCAAATGTGTCCTGGTTTATCAAAAAAATGAAGCTGCATTTTTTATTCAAATATTGAGTTTAGTTATTTACTATCCTAACCAGAATGATTATAATTTAAACATCATTTTAAAAAAATGGGGGAGGATTTAAACATCACTTATTTTCAAAATAAAAATTCTTAAAACATTAAAAAATAATTTAACACTGGAAATTATTTACATTTATATACATTATTTGTGTCAAATTTATCTTACCTGAAATATTTTCTGATTGCCTTTGAGGTTTCACAACAAGTTTCACACCCCCTCCAAAAACAGCAGCCCACATTCGATTATTTAATGGGTGGGCTGCAAGTCGAAACAGTTCATTGGAAGAATTTGTAGCTAGAGCATGTATCAATAAACTTAAGTAAACAGCAACAACAGCTTCACACAACAAAATGTTCAGTTTTGGCTGATCTTCATCTTGAGCTGAACTCAAGAGATTAATGAGTGAACTCACACCTGTTAGGGTATATAATAAGTATAATCAGCAGAAAGCTCCAGAAGAAAAAAAATCCAAATTTGTAACTTAACCAAAATTATGTATCTATATTACATAATATTTATCATATCCATAAACTGAGCAACAAAATAAATGATAGAAACGGATTATAGCCTATGGAATGATAGAAGACCCATTAAGTTTATATTAATAAATGAGTGAATAAATAAAAAGGAGAGAAAGGAAAGACCTTCCTTATAGTACAATTTCAACTAAAAGTGGAAGGAATGATATAAAATCAGAAAAAAATCACCATCCAGTTATTCCCACAGTAATATCTGATTCAGGCAAGAATCATCACTGGATGCTAAAATTAGTGGGTAAAAGTATAATACTCTACACAGTCTAAAACTATGTCTTCAAAAGAAAATTAATTGCAAAGAAAAAAGAGTAGCTTAACAAGTGAGAAATCTGGCAAAAACTACCTTAACAAGTGGTCAAAGTTAACAGCACCAGTAATGGAACCAGTCGACATCACGTGCCTCTTGCTATCCTGCACTAAGGGCACATATCTCTTTTGTGCTATCCTTGCTAAAAATACATAACTTGAGTCTTATATTAATAAAAGTCCAGGAAAACCCAAATTGAGGGACATTCCAAAACATAACTGGTTAGTACTCTTCAAAATTGTCAATCATGAAAGACAAAAAAAAAAGAAAAAAAGAATGAAGAACTAGTCGGAATCAGAGGAGACTCATGAGACATTACAAATACATGTTATAGGGAAGACATGAGTGGGACAACTGGGGAAATTTCTGAAAGATCTATGGTTTAGAATAACAATATTGTATCAATGTGAAGATGTTGAATTTAAAAACTGTGCTATGGTTATGTAAGAGAATGTCTGTTTTTAGGAAAGACACATTGATATATTTAGATGTAAAGGGTATCATGTCTGCCACTTACTCTTAAATACTTCAGAAAAAATACGTATGTACACACAGTGAGAGAGAGGGATGAATGTAAACAAGGTACAGCAAAATACTAACATTTGGAGAATCTGGGTGAAAGCTATACAAAAATTAAAATGAAGACAATGTTTGCAGAAACTTATGCATAAGTGGATATTAAATACACACTTTGTCACTTATTTCTACCACCACTCTTCACAACAATCAGTTATAAAGCAAGGAGAGTAAAAACTAAATGACAGAGCAGACCAGGAAAAGGTCTGAAGAAAGTGGAGAAGGTGTGAATTAACTGATGTGGAGAATGAGGAGAGCTAACCAGAGAAGAGAAGGACTGACAGACAGCATGAAGGAAGTGCCACGTAATGGCCACTCTTATCCCCACATACAAATTTACACTCAAGAATAACTGTAGTCCTTCTGGCACATCTGTGAAAATATCTCTGTGACACTGCTCCCTAATTTAGGATTTCTAAGGATAAGGAAGAGGATGTGCTCACCCTTAGGAAAGATGTTAAACCTTGCTTTTTTATGCTGGTCAACACAGCTGGGTTTTGAAGCCTTAACTTTCTGAGTCTTCAGACAACATTATAGTACTTAAGAATTCCTAATCCATGGCAGAAAACATCATCAAAACAAACAAATAAAAAACCATTCTCCAAATCCACAAAGAACAACAATCAGGAAACCAGTTAATAACTTTTTAAAATGGAATTACCAAATAGTAGATTTAAAAAAACAAAAACAATCAAACAAACAAGAACACTTAAACTCTCACCAGGCCATTGAGCTGGAGAAGAATTTGGTGTTGCATGTTCTTCAATACTTTCTGTCCTCAGCCTTCGGCGATCACTTAAAAGAAGTCCCTGATAAGCCATTCCTGTAAACTGGTTTCCTTCTGTTTGACTACTAAAACAAATAAGGTTCAGTAATTTAGCATTCTACCAGAGGTAAAAAAGCAACTGCACTTTATATATAGTTCTCTTAAATGATTATAATGACATTTAGTCTTTTTTTTTTTCATGTTTTAAGTTTTTATTTAAATTCTAGTTAGTTGAGGGGCACCGGGCTGGCTCAGTTGGTAGAACATCAATTCTTGATCTCAGTGTCATGAGTTCAAGACCCAGATGTTGGGTATAGAGGTTACTTTAGGAGGTAAAAAAAAGAAGAAGAAAAGAAAAATTCTAAACAGTTAACATACATTGTAATACTGGTTTGAGGAATATAACCTTCAGTCTTTTTAAAATCTTTTTTAGAGGGCGCCTGGTGGCTCAGTGGGTTAAGCCACTTCCTTCGGCTCAGGTCATGATCTCAGGGTCCTGGGATCGAGTCCCATATCGGGCTCTCTGCTCAGCAGGGAGCCTACTTCCTCCTCTCTCTCTCTCTCTGCCTGCCTCTCTGCCTACTTGTGATCTCTCTCTGTCAAATAAATAAATCAAATCTTTAAAAAAAAATTAAAAGAAATCTTTTTTAGATGTTACTTAATAATTGAAAATCTTTTCTAAGTTCACCCATTTTTATTTAAAAAACAAAAAGGAATCTGAGAGGAAGAAGACTACAGTTGGTACTAGACTCTATTAGGAAGTTTCAGGGTACTACTTTCTTGCATTTCTTAGTTCAGCAAAGTTGTGCGAGCTTAACCTTGAATTAAAATATGAACTAAAATGTGGAGAATCATACCTTAGAAGTATCTAATCCTAAAGCCAAATGTGCCTCAATATTTATTTCCCTCATCTTTGTGGAGCTGGGGAAAATATAAAAGCAAAAAGTAAAGCTAACTCCTTTAAGAGTCAGTCATAGCCTAAGGATGAGAAAATATATATTTTAAAAATATTTATTTGAGGGGCGCCTGGGTGGCTCAGTGGATTAAAGCCTCTGCCTTCGGCTGAGGTTATGATCCCAGGGTCCTGGGATTGAGCCCCGCGTTGGGCTGTCTGCTCTGCGGAGAGCCTGCTTCCTCCTCTCTCTCTGCCTGCCTCTCTGCCTACTTATGATCTCTGTCTGTCAAATAAATAAATAAAATCTTTTAAAAATATATATATTTATTTGAATTCTCATTTGGTGTCATTTTAACCAGTGACTGATATCAAACAAGTTGTTTTTGATCATTAAGATGATCATAGTCAATTAAATAAACTCTTTTTTCCTTATTTACATGTCCAAGTCTTTGTAGTTACTTAGAGGGGTCCTCGTTAGACTAAAAGCTGAGTACAGGCCATTTTAAGGGAGTAATCCCTTTTGCAATACCAAGTCTTCTCACAAAAAGCTGCTAAATTTACAAGAAAAAACAGACTTTTGTTTAATATAAATTTAATGTGATTCTATTTATATTACAAACTTTTCATTTAATATAATTCATTCAATCTCTTAGTACTTACATTTCCCTCATCATTAAAACGCACAGTATATACTGATAAAGGTAATATGACCTTTAGGAAAATTTTAACCATTACTCTCATTAATATCACTTCCAAAGACTTTTATATTATATTCAAGTGGGTAACTAAAACTGATTTTAATTAATTCTATGTAAAAAATGTACTTTTTGAGTTTTTTAAAAAGTGTTTCCTCTTTCAACTGAAAACCAATTAAACAAATAGGAGCTAATCCAATTCTAAAAGAAATGGTTCTTAAGGAAAAAAAATTAGAAAACTTATTATAAATTATTTTGAAGAGAAAAAATTCTTTTAAAATAAAAAAAAAACAGTGATGATGATAATTGCTGTTTACTATTTGTAATTTTTTATATGCCTCTGTTGTTACTAGGTGACAGCTGAATTTTTTTTTTAAGATTTTATTTATTTGACAGAGATCACAAGCAGGCAGAGAGGCAGGCAGAGGAGGAGGGGGAAGCAGGCTCCCTGCTGAGCAGAGAGCCCGATGTGGGGCTCGATCCCAGGACCCTAAGATCATGACCTGAGCTGAAGGCAGAGGCTTAACCCACTGAGCCACCCAGGCGCCCAGGTGACAGCTAAATTAAACAAAGTTATTTTATTTCTCATTCTCTCTCACCTATTAGAGTATACATGGAAGTCATATTTTGTTTTTTTAACTACCTATTTATTTGTCAGAGAGAGAGAGAGCGTGCGAGCGAGCGCGCACAAGCAGGGGGAGCAGCAGGCAGATGGAGAAGGAGGCTCTTCACAGAGCAGGGAGCCCGACATGGAACTCAATCCCAGGACCCTGAGGTCATGACCCAAGCCCAAGGCAGACACTCAACTGACTGAGCCACCCAGGCATCCCCATGGCATTCATATTTGAGGATTTTTCCATCCCTAGGAAATAGAACTTTGATATAACTCTAGCACAGTTGAATGCTTTTGCTGTATTAAAACTTAGCATATATATATATATTTTTTTTACCTGTAGCTATGACTGTCACATAATGCCTGGTAAATTGATGCAGAAAGTGATGCTGCTAATGAATGAAGTGTGTGCACCTGAAACCAAACAGCCACAATTACGTTTCATACGGACATTTCTATTTAACAGTAATATCTTACCTATTAGAAAATACCCAGCAAACTAGCAATATTATAAATAAGACTAATTCCTAGACTATTAACTCTACTTTAAACCTTCTAAAATAACACTCACTCAACTAAATATGCATGCCCACAACAAAGTTAACTGATTCAGACACATCTTTATCAAATATTTACTCACTGTGAGCTTGAGGAAAGTGCCAATATTCATCTATTACTGGGACTGCTCTACCTGGTAATGGTTAGCTTAAAGATTAATATTCCAAAAAAGCAGAACCAAAATACTACACAATTTTCTGAGCTTTTACTTAAATTGCCTTATAAAATTGCCCTTGATGAAAATAAATACTTGATCTTATCAATAAGATTGAATTAAATGTTTAGATATACCAATCACTGTGTGAAATGGCTGATTTTTCAGAGAGCAAGTAGTTTACTCAGTACTTATGACTAGTGCACACTCTTAGAATTTTAGATTTAGAAAGTTTAAAAATTATCAGTATAAGAACTACATCCTAAAAAATAAACATACTGAATCAACATTTTCAGACTCAAAGTCTTAAATTTTATGGGACCTTAGAAATAGTTTCATCCTCTTTGAAAGCCTTATCCAAATTTCTAGGAGATGGAAATGTTTACTTGGAATTTATATGCATTTAATGCCTTTTTGAAGTGTCCATATTCACCTAACGAATAATTTAAGTAATCTCTGCTAAAACACTAATACAGATTAATTCACACTATGGATTAGAAGTCTCTAATAGGCTGATGTAACCAAAAAAATGGGGGTCCTTCAGAAGAATGCACTACCAGAGGTCAAATGTGCCTTTTAAACAAGAGAAGTAAAAACCAAAAATGTTGGGGACCGCAAAATGACATCAGCCACTGGAACTAGAAAAGTGTAGCACCAATACACACAGGGTAGCACAGAGGTAGTCTGATCAGTTCCAAATCCTCCCAAGCTTCCTAGTGTTTTCTTCGAATCTACCTGTTCTTGAGTTTTCAGCACAGGGTATGGGGTTTCATTTGGGAATAGTAAGTCTGTCAAACCCCTGTTTGCTCCTAATACAGCAGAGCCTCCAACACACATAATTGTCAGGGAAATAGTAGCGAGGATAGTTTCTCTGGGATATTTCTGATGAGTCATGGCTCTGCCAAATATATTGCCTGAGTTTGTATTATAATATCCTGGCATACATTCATTAACATTTCTAAATTAATGGTTCATTTAAGGGAAATGGAAGATTTAAAGGAATATTAAGAGGCAAGAATATGGTCTAGAAAACTTTACAATCAAAAAGTATTTGCCTGTCTCAAATTACTTCTCCATAAAGTCTTCCACTGCCCAGGATTGGGAAGGAGAAGATGAGGAGCACTTTAAGAAAATTCCTCCAAGTTCAAAACAGAAGACAAGTTTAACATATTTACCTTCTCAGTGTATCAACCGATCATAAACTTTACATTACCTTCACATCTCCAACACTGGGATGAGGTGGTGTTTTCATCTGAACAATAGTGTAAAGTATATCGTGGATGTGATTATTTAGGTATAATACAGGGTTAGCTATGACTGTTTTTGTCGAAGCAATACTTGCTGATAGCAGAGGTAGGGTGGTGGGCAACGGAAGTGGAGACTGGAGTTGCTTCACTGTGGTCTCCTGTGGGTTACAGTGGATTATTTTTTTCAGAGCAGTTAAAATGGAGAAAAAAAATCAGTGAGTAGTTACATGATAAAAATATTGGTGATGAACAACTGAATAAAAGCTGTATGTATTTATTCACTCATTCTACAAAAATTTACTGAGCACCCAACCTGTACCAGTTGCTCTGTGAGATGCAGAAGATAGAAAGGAGTAAGAGACAGCTGTGCTCTCAGCTGTTACACCTACTCATAATCACTAAAGCTCTGATCTCCACAGACCCATGCAGAGCAGAAACATCCTCCTCCTACGAATCAAGGGGCTAGACATATTTAGGCTAACTGGTATAGAAAGTCATCAAAATCATTAAAATAACCAAGATTGAAAATGAGCATGAAGTTCATACCTGCTGTGATTCTTGTAGCAAGAATTTGAGTTCCATCCTTACCGAGGCCAGACCACCACCCTGGGCCCCGTGAAGGCTACAGTAACTAAGAAACACTCTCAGGAGATCTTGGTTTTTCTGTAACCACAACTTTCGTCTTTCTGCATGTTCCCGTTTTGCCTGCAATCGCCGTCTTTCTATTTGGTGGCGCTCATAGGAACCTATATCTGGTTTGTCCATCATCTCTTCCTGGTCCAGAAGATCGCTCTCTACCTTGGGATGGGTTTTCCTGGCATATTCTTTAATAACTGATTCATGGTTACATATCTCATGCAAGGCAGCGATTTCCTTCTCAAGCCAGTTATAGAGCTGAAATCTGAGTTTTCCACCATCTACCTCATATCCTGTAGCCAGTGTTCTTAGCTCAGTCATAAGGATCTTTAAACAAGCTCTGAATTTTAATTGCTCAGCAATCACGTCGACTTCAGTATCACCTTCCAGAGAGTCCTCTTCCTGAGGAGTCAGTAATACATTAGGGTCTGAGGCTTTCTGATCTTGTCTGTCTGTCTCCCTGGCATCTGCACTTTTCATTATTAAACCAGCAGCATCTTCTTCCTCTTCTTCTAAGGCACTGTCATGCTCTTCACCCCAATCAAGATTAAGAGGCTCCTCATCCACTTTTACTATTGGCTGGCTCCAGTCAAACTGTGATGAAGTTACACCAGACCAGTCTATGCCAGAACGTCCACTGTCATCGCTCATAGTCTTTGATTCTGAAGGTTCACCATCTGTCTTTTTAGGAATCAAGTCAGGCTGACCTTTTTTCGAAGGTAAGGCAGACATTTTGGTAACTTTTGGAATTTTGGAAAGTACCTCCAAGGCTAGAACAGGGCATCCAACTTTAAAATGAGCATTGGCGGTGGTAAAGAATAATTTCCTTTCTATAAGGTTAATTTTATCAACGAAGTTTTTTTCAGTTTTGAGACCTAAGGTTGCCAAAGTTCCTTCAGGGGAGGCAAGGTTTCTTCGAATAAGCAAAGGATGCGTTCGAAGGTAGTTGTAGAAACTAAACACCACTGGGTTACAAGATTTGATGATAACTACAGAAGTAAAACATACAATCACAAGGTATTATGCTAATTTGTACTTAAATTATAAAAGAATAACTATGTCAGCATTTCCTCAAAGTAAAGGACAATTAAATATTATTTATATGTTTTTTAGTATTGCTTCTATTTTTTAAATGGAAAGAAAACACCCCCGAAAAATATGTTTAGTTGGTTCCCTAAAAAGGGAGGGAAGAATAGGAATGGAGAGGTCAGATTCCAATAGCAATGGGAAGAAGCTAGATCCCTCTGAAAATACCATGGTTTTATGTATTTTATTTCAAAGCCATGTCAATATTTTATATAATTTTCTTTTTAAATATTTTATTTATTTATTTGACAGGCAGAGATCACAAGTAGACAGAGAAGCAGGCAGAGAGAAAGAGGAGGAAGCAGGTTCCCTGCTGAGCAGAGAGCCGGATGCGGGGCTCGATCCCAGGACTCTGGGATCATGACCTGAGCAGAAGCAGAGGCTTTAACCCACTGAGCCTCCCAGGTGCCCCAATATTTTATATAATTTTAATAGAAAAATTAAATTTGAAAAAATCACAAAAAAGCATCAGCAAAATTAAATAAGCAATTCTGTATGTCAAGCTTGTTGTATAACCACACAAAGAGGTACTATAAAGTGACTTTAGAATAAGAAATCTGGCTGCACATCCTTACTGGGATATACCATAAAAACAAAAATCACAGCTTAACCTATCCTCAGTAATCATATTGCTACGAAAAATTTTTGCATCATTTTTCTGAACCTATCATATACATATAAAATAACAAATATGTGAGGAGAGGAGTCAAGATGTCAGAGAAGTAGCAGGCTGAGACTACATCAGGCAGCAGGAGATCAGCTAGATAGCTTATCTAAAGATTGCAAACACCTAAAATCCAATGGGAGATCGAAGAGAAGCAGAACAGCAATTCTAGAAACAGAAAATCAACCACTTCTGAAAGGTAGGACTGGTGGAGAAGTGAATCCAAAGCGACAGGAAGATAGACAGCGGGGGGAGGGGCCGGCTCCGGGCAAGCTGGCGGAACATCGGAACACAAAATCAGGGCTTTTAAAAGTCTGTTCCGCTGAGGGACATTGCTCCAGAGGCTAAACCAGGGTGAAGCCCACGCGGGGTCAGCGTGGCCTCAGGTACCGCAGGGTCACAGAAGGATGGGGGGTTCTGAGTGTCGCAGAGCTTGCAGGTATTAGAACGGGGAAGCTGGCTACAGAGACAGAACCAAGGAGTGAGCTCTCAACTCGAGGTTACCTTGAACCAGTCACAGGCTTGGTGAGCTCGGAGAGTGGCCGGAGGCCAGGGAGACAGGAGTGATTGGGCACTATTCTATGAGGGCGCACTGAGGAGTGGGGCCCCGAGCTCTCGGCTCCTCCAGGCCAGAGACCAGGAGGCCACCATTTTCATTCCCGTCCTTTGGAACTCTATGGAAAGCATTCAGGGAACAAAAGCTCCCGAAAGTGAACCCGAGCTGATTACTCAGCCCTGCTCCTAGTAAGGGCGGTACAATTCCGCCTGGGGCAAAGACACTTGAGAATCATTACAACAGGCCACTCCCCCAGAAAATCAACAAGAAATCCAGACAGGACCAAGTTCACCTACCAAGGAGTGCAGGTTCAATACCAAGGAGAGCAGCGGAATTCCAGAGGAGGAGAAAGCAAAACATGGAACTCATGGCTTTCTCCCCATGATTCTTCAGTCTTGCAGTTAATTTTTTTTCAATTTTTTTTCCCTCTTCTGCTAAATTTTTTTAACTTTTACCCTTTTCTTTTTTAATATTTTTAAACTAGTTTATCTAATATCTAATATATATATTTTTTTCTTTTTTATATTTTTTCTTTATTTGTTTTCTTTTTTTTTTCTTAACCTCTTTTTATCCCCTTTCTCCCCTCCATGATTTGGGATCTCTTCTGATTTGGTTAAAGCGTATTTTCCTGGGGTCTTTGCCACCCTTTTAGTATCTTACTTGCTCCTTCATATACTCTTATCTGGACAAAATGACAAGGCGGAAAAATTCACCACAAAAAAAAAATAACAAGAGGCAGTACCGAAGGCTAGGGACATAATCAATACAGACATTGGTAATATGTCAGATATTGAATTCAGAACGACGATTCTCAGTTCTAGCTGGGCTCGAAAAAGGCATGGAAGATATTAGAGAAACCCTCTCAGGAGATATAAAAGCCCTTTCTGGAGAAATAAAAGAACTAAAATCTAACCAAGTTGAAATTTAAAAAGCTATTAATGAGGTGCAATAAAAAATGGAGGCTCTCACTGCTAGGATAAATGAGGCAGAAGAAAGAATTAGCAATACAGAAGACCAAATGACAGAGAATAAAGAAGCTGAGACAGAGAATAAAGAATAAAGTAGGTCCCCTACTGGACCACGAGGGGAGAATTCGAGAGATAAGTGACACCATAAGAAGAAGAGCAGCCAACTATATAAACCAATTAATAACATAATCAACATTAGAATAATTGGGATTCCAGAAGAAGAAGAAAGAGAGAAGGGAGCAGAAGGTATATTGGAGAGAATTATTGGAGAGAATTTTCCTAATATGGCAAAGGGAACAAGCATCAAAATCCAGGAGGTGCAAAGAACCCCCCTCAAAATCAACAAGAATAGGTCCACACCCCGTTACATAATAATAAAATTTACAAGTCTCAGTGACAAAGAGAAAATCCTGAAAGCAGCCTGGGAAAAGAAGTCTGTAACATACAATGGTAAAAATATTAGATTGGCAGCAGACTTATCCACAGGGACCTGGCAGGCCAGAAAGAGCTGGCATGATATATTCAGAGCACTAAACGAGAAAAACATGCAGCCAAGAATACTATATCCAGCTAGGCTATCACTGAAAATAGAAGGAGAGATAAAAAGCTCCAGGACAAACAAAAACTGAAAGAATTTGCAAACACCAAACCAGCTCTACAGGAAATACTGAAAGGGGTCCTCTAAGCAAAGAGAGAGCCTAAAAGTACTAGATCAGAAAGGAACAGAGACAATATACAGTAACAGTCACCTTACAGGCAATACAATGGCACTAAATTCATATCTCTCAATAGTTACTCTGAGTGTTAATGGGCTAAATGCCCCAATCAAAAGACACAGGGTATCAGAATGGATTAAAAAAAACAAAACCCATCTATATGTTGCCTACAAGAAACTCATTTTAGACCCGAAGACACCTTCAGATTTAAAGTCCATGCTAATGGACATCAGAAGAAAGCAGGGGTGGCAATCCTTATATCAGATCAATTAGATTTTAAGCCAAAGACTATAATAATTATAAAGATGAGGAAGGACACTATATCATACTCAAATGATCTGTCCAACAAGAAGATCTAACAATTTTAAGTATCTATGCCCCTAACGTGGGAGCAGCCAACTATAGAAACCAATTAATAACATAATCAAAGAAACACATCTACAATAATAGTAGGGGACTTTAACACTCCCCTCACTGAAATGGACAGATCATCCAAGCAAAGGATCAAATCCTTAAATGACACACTGGACCAGATGGAAATCACAGATATATTCAGAACATTTAATCCCAAAGCAACAGAATACACATTCTTCTCCAGTGCACATGGATCTATTCCAGAATAGATCATATCCTGGGTCCTAAATCAGGTCTCAACCAGTATCAAAAGAGCGAGATCATTCCCTGCGTATTTTCAGACCACAATGCTCTGAACCAGAACTCAATCACAAGAGGAAATTTGCAAAGAACCCAAATACATGGAGACTAAACAGCATCCTTTTAAAGAATGAATGGGTCAACCAGGAAATTAAAGAAGAATTGAAAAAATTCATGGAAACAAATGATAATGAAAACACATCGGTTCAAAATCTGTGGGACACAGCAAAGACAGTCCTGAGAGGAAAATATATAGCGGTACAAGCCTTTCTCAAGAAACAAGAAAGGTCTCAAGTACACAACCTAACCCTACAACTAAAGGAGCTGGAAAAAGAACAAGAAAGAAAGCCTAAACCCAGCAGAAGAGAAATCATAAAGATCGGAGCAGAAATCAATGAAATAGAAACCAAAAAGACAACAGAGAAAATCGATGAAACTAAGCTGGTTCTTTGAAATAATTAATAAGATTGATAAACCCTTGGCCAGACTTATCAAAAAGAAAAGAGAAAGGACCCAAATAAATAAAATCATGAGTGAAAGAGGAGAGATCACAACTAAAACCAAAAAAATACAAACAATTATAAGATCATACTACGCCAACAAATTTGACAATCTGGAAGAAATGGATGCATTCCTAGAGACATATAAACTACCACAACTGAAGCAGGAAGAAATAGAAAACCTGAACAGACCAATAGCCAGTAAGGAGATTGAAACAGTCATCAAAAATCTCCAAACAAAAGCCCAGGGCCAGGCGGTTTCCCAGAGGAATTCTACCAAACATTTAAAGAAGAACTAATTCCTATTCTCCTGAAACTGTTCCAAAAACTAGAACTGGAAGGAAAGCTTCCAAACTCATTTTATGAGGCCAGCATCACCTTGATCCCAAAACCAGACAAGGATCCCATCAAAAAAGAGAACTAAAGACCAATATCCTTGATGAACACAGATGTGAAAATTCTCACCAAAATACTAGCCAATAGGATTCAACAGTACATTAAAATTTACCACGACCAAGTGGGATTTATTCCAGGGCTACAAAGTTGGTTCAACATCCACAAATCAATGAATGTGATACAACACATCAATAAAAGAAAGAAAAGAACCATATGATACTCTCAATAGATGCTGAAAAAGCATTTGACAAAGTACAGCATCCCTTCCTGATCAAAACTCTTCAAAGTGTAGGGATAGAGGGCACATACCTCAGTATTATCAAAGCCATCTATGAAAAACCCACCACAACTATCATTCTCAATGGAGAAAAACTGAAAGCGTTTCTGCTAAGGTCAGGAACACAGCAGGGATGTCCCTTATCACCACTGCTATTCAACATAGTACTAGAAGTCCTAGCCTCAGCAATCAGACAACAAAAGGAAATTAAAGGCATCCAAATCGGCAAAGAAGAAATCAAACTATCACTCTTCGCAGATGATATGATACTATATGTGGAAAACCCAAAAGACTCCACTCTAAAACTGCTAGAACTTATACAGGAATTCAGTAAAGTGTCGGGATATAAAATCAATGCACAGAAATCAGTTGCATTTCTCTACACCAACAAGACAGAAGAAAGAGAAATTAAGGAGTCAATCCCATTTACAATTGCACCCAAAACCATAAGATACCTAGGAATAAACCTAACCAAGAGGCACAGAATCTATACTCAGAAAACTATAAAGTACTCATGAAAGAAATTGAGGAAGACACAAAGAAATGGAAAAATGTTCCATGCTCCTGGATTGGAAGAACAAATATTATGAAAATGTCTATGCTACCTAAAGCAATCTACATATTTAATGCAATTCCTATCAAAATACCATCCATTTTTTTCAAAGAAATGGAACAAATAATCCTAAAATTTATATGGAACTAGGAAAGACCTCGAATAACCAAAGAAATATTGAAAAAGAAAGCCAAAGTTGGTGGCATCACACTTCTGGACTTCAAGTTCTATTACAAAGCTGTCATCATCAAGACAGCATGGTACTGGCACAAAAACAGACACACAGATCAATGTAACAGAATAGAGAGCCCAGAAATAGACCCTCAACTCTATGGTCAACGAATCTTTGACAAAGCAGGAAAGAATGTCCAATGAAAAAAAGACAGCCTCTTCAATAAATGGTGCTGGGAAAATTGGTCAGCCACATGCAGAAAAATGAAACTGGACCATTTCCTTATACCACACACGAAAATGGACTCAAAATGGATGAAGGACCTTAATGTGAGAAAGGAATCCATCAAAATCCTTGAGGAGAACACAGGCAGCAACCTCTTCGACCTCAGCCCGCAGCAACATCTTCCTAGGAACATCACCAAAGGCAAGGGAAGCAAGGACAAAAATGAACTATTGGGATTTCATCAAGATCAAAAGCTTTTGCACAGCAAAGGAAACAGTTAACAAAACCAAAAGACAAGTGACAGAATGGGAGAAGATATTTGCAAACGACATATCAGATAAAGGGCTAGTGTCCAAAATCTATAAAGAACTTAGCCAACTCAACACCTAAAAACAAATAATCCAATCAAGAAATGGGCAGAAGACATGAACAGACATTTCTGCAAAGAAGACATCCAGATGGCCAACAGACACATGAAAAAGTGCTCCACATCACTCGGCATCAGGGAAATACAAATCAAAACCACAATGAGATATCACCTCACACCATTCAGAATGGCTAAAATTAACAAGTCAGGAAATGACAGATGCTGGCGAAGATACGGGGAAAGGGGAACCCTCCTACACTGTTGGTGGGAATGCAAGCTGGTGCAACCACTCTGGAAAACAGCATGGAGGTTCCTCAAAATGTTGAAAATAGAAGTACCCTATGACCCAGCAATTGCACTACTGGGTATTTACCCTAAAGATATGAACGTAGTGATCCAAAGGGGCACATGTACCTGAATGTTTATAGCAGCAATGTCTACAATAGCCAAACTATGGAAAGAACCTAAATGTCCATCAACAGATGAATAGATCAAGAAGATGTGGTATATATACACAATGGAATACTATGCAGCCATCAAAAGAAATGAAATCTTGCCATTTGCAACAATGTGGATGGAACTAGAGGGTATCATGCTTAGCGAAAATAAGTCAGTCGGAGAAAGACAACTATCATATGATCTCCCTGATATGAAGAAGTGGAGATGCAACATGGGGGGTTAAGGGGGTAGAAGAATATGAAACAAGATGGGATTGGGAGGGAGACAAACCATAAGTGACTCTTAATCTCACAAAACAAACTGAGGGTTGCTGGGGGAGGGGGGTCGGGAGAGGAGGGTGGGGTTATGGACATTAAGGAGGGTATGTGCTATGGTGAGTACTGTGAAGTGTGTAAACTTGGCGATTCACTGACCTTACCCCTGGGGATAAAAATATATGTTTATAAAAAATAAAAAATTTTTAAAAATAACAAATATGTTAAGGCTATGAGAATTTGAGCTTTTCATTTTAAGACACAAATATGAAATTCAAAAAGAAATCTATAATCTGTACTGAAATAAAAATTTCAATGTGAACTCACGAATTCTCAGGTTAAAAAAAAATCCTGCCTCCATTCATAAAAACAGCCTAGACACAATGACCAAACCGACAGCAAATGAGGATCTGTATGCCCAGGATGTAGTCTCTATTATTCCCCATTCAAAGGAACAAGGATTCTTAGAGAGAATGGCCATTTCCAGACCTGGGGCATGAGTTGTAAAAGAGGAGCCTAAAATAGCATGCCCTAACAGAAAGCAAAGAAACTGTCAAAGAATAAGATCAAAAGGATTCAAGAACTTGTAGAGGCTCCCACTGGTTAAAAGTGAGATAATCTGAGCATATACAATAATAAACCAGAATGGAGTCAAACACAAATCTATCTAAATCTGTGAGTTCAAATAACTCAAATAAATATAAAAGCTAATTAGTTGCCTTTGTAGTATGTTAGTGAACCAAATTATTATTTTGAAAACTGATAAAGTGAAAGAATCAAACACTGATGTTTCCTTCACTACGTATACTACTGGATTTTAGAGTAATCAAAGAGCTAAGGGAGACTGTACTTCTAGAGAAGTATTCCAACTCATAAAGGAAGAGTATGATCATTTTATAAACATTAATGAAATAAAGGATCTATGCAGTGATAACTGATGGCTGTTAATGCAACAAAAAGCAAAACAAGCAAATGATATGTGTTCCCTGACAGAAGTATTCCACACCACCATAAAATATTTCTGCCAAAAATCTAATAAAACCATCTAGAATTAATTACCAATTTATAAGACATATAGAAAACATGGGGGGGAACACATGAAGTGACACAAAAGGGACAAAACCAACAAATTCTAAAAAGTGAGAAACCGTAAAGTGAACATTCTTTAACAAATGTATTACAAGGAACAAGAAAAAGGAAGAAGGAAAAACTGTAGATTAAAGTAGACAAAAGAGGGCACCGGAGTGGCTCCATTGGTTAAGCATCTACTTTCAGCTCTGGTCATGATCCTGGGATTGAGTCCCGTGCGGGGCTCCCTGTTCAGCAGGGAGTCTGTTTCTCCCTCTAACACACCCCCTCCCACTTGTAATAATCAATACAATTTTAAAAGAAAATAAAACAAAATAGATCAAAGAAACACCTCAACCCATTGTAACATATATGCCTCATCTGAATCTTTTTTTTTTTTTTTAAGATTATTTATTTATTTGACAGACAGAGATCACAAGTAGGCAGAGAGGCAGGCAGAGCAGGCTCCCTGCTGAGCAGAGAGCCCAATGTGGGGCTCGATCCCAGGACCCTGGGATCATGACCTGAGCCGAAGACAGAGGCTTTAACCTACTGAGCCACCCAGGCGCCCCTCTTCTGAATCTTAATTCAAACAAATTAATTGTATAAGATTTTATGAGACAACCAGGAAAATCTGAACACTGCCCATTTCATGATTACTAATCAAATTTTGTTACAGTGATACGTGTTGTTTTAAGAGTCGTTACTTTTTAGAGATTCATTTTGAAATATTTATAAAAGAAATGATATGCTGAAATTTGTTTCAAAATAAATCTATGTTGAGAATGGGAGGAGGTAAAAAGGATGGTGTATATATGATGCAAAGTCGGTCTAAGTCGATAGCTACTGAAGTTGGGTGATGGATTCACAGACTTTCAGTATCTGTTATTCACTCTTTTACATATATTTGCAGTTTTCACAATAACAAGTTTTAAAAAATTAACCTAGAAAACAGAAATAAAAAGAACCTTCTTTCTATAAAAATGTGCACATTTTATTAAAATTACCTGGGAAACTCAGATACTTATTTTTCTTCTAAAGGTTTAATATCCTTTCCTCTAAAATTTTTAATACTATATATTAAAATATTTCTTCTTTATAAAAAAGAAAGTAAAAATGGGTCCCTAATCCCCTTATCCATGTAGGGTTTTTTTGCATTTAAAAATAATACATAACAAAAAAAATTTTTTTAAGTTTTTATTTAAATTCTAGTTAACATATAGGGTAATACTGGTTTCAGAGTAGAATTCAGTGATTTCATCACTTATATGTAACACCCAGTGCTTATCACAAGTGCCCTCTAAGTACTAATACTCATCATCCAGTTATAACTCAGCAAGGAAAATGCTTGTATGCATTTTGCTTGTATTTTTGCTTGCATTTTGCAAGGAAAATGCAAAATGAAAGCTTTGTGATCTCCCCACACTATTCTCCAAAGGTAACCAGTAACTAGTATTCAGTTTCTTTTTTATTTTATTTTATTTTTTTTTTTTTAAGAGGGAGCAAGAATGAGCATGAGTCAGGAGGGGTGCGGGGGAGAGACAGAGAGTCTTAAGCAGGTTCTTAAGCAGCACTGAGCCCAGCACGAGGTTGGATCCCACAACCCCGAGGTCACGATCTGAGCACTTAACTGACTGAGCAACCCAGGCACCCCTGTATTCAGTTTCTTTTGATTTATTCCAGAAAACAACAAAGGGAGAGGAAGAAGGAGACTAGACCCAGTAGGTAAACACACACACATTATTGCGACATGCATATGTAAATAAAATGCAACAAGAATTACGCCACTCTGCATCTCACTTGTTTCACTAACTACTACAGCACATATTAACACATCAATCAGCCTCATTTCTAATGGCACATTATTTCTGTAGTATGGATATACCATAATTCATTTAACTATTCTATTGACAAACACTTAGAATGTTCCATTTTTTAAAAAAATTATTGCAAAGAGTGCTAATAAATGCCCTCCAGATGCTTCAAAAAAATCCAAATTATTTGGGATAACTAGAAGTAAAGAAAGCTTATCATACAAGAATAAAGGTCCAGGCACTTAAACCAGTGCGTGCAACAGCCAATATTTCTACTTAAGAAACAAAACAAAACAAAAAAACACCAGCTATATGATTATATGGAAAGAGCGATACAATATGTAAACATCATGTATGCTTCAGTTCAATATAATTGGGTTTTGTTTTTTATTTTTTTTCCTAAGTAAACATTAAAGTTCAGAAACAGCCTTCTTTTAAAAAAGAAAAAGAGGGGCACTTGGCTGGCTCAGTTGGTTGCATATGACTCTTTTCATATGTGTGAACCCCACCCTGGGTGTAGAAATTACTTAAAAATAATATCCTAAAAAAAAAAAAAAAAAAAAAAAGAGAAACCCAGAAATGTCCTACCTTGATGTTCATCATCCTCCTTTGGGGTCTGCTCCAATAATGTGTCCAAAGCTCGGGTATAATCTTTCATTACCCAATAGGCAAGACTACGCAGGAAAGGATCAGGATGTAATCTTTTGCAATCAAATCCTGAGCCATCCTTTTGGCAACCCAGAATCTTCTGATTTAGGATTGATATATAAGTGGATGAGGTCTCAAATTCAGATTCATACAAACGGGCAATAACCATGGCTAACTGAATATCTTCCATTTTTTCAAGACATACCTGTAAATTCAAGTATTGAGAAATACTTATTTAATGACAATTACTTAGCAATATGGAACACTCCACTGATACCCTGAAATCTACCATTTATATTCTTATAGTGGTGGGAGGGGTACAGAGGTTGAGACAGTAATTCAAGCAAATGACTACCTGATAGGTGATTAAAGAATAGCTATAAAAAAGAGTAAGAAACTAGAACTTAGCAGTTTCTGGCCTAGAAAGATCATTTATAAAATAAGCATAAGACAAATATCAAAATTACCTCAGACTTAGATCAATTTAAATTAATACTAATTTAAAATTAAATATACTTATGACATTTGAATTTATATATGTCAGCTCCTCTTAATTCCAAAATACATGTCCATATAAACATAACTATTACTATTTTAAAATAACCTTCTAATTAAGTAACAAATAACATATGAAATAAAGCCATAATTCTATTTTTACTCTAATTTATATTCTAATGTAATTACGCATATAGAGAATTTGAGGTCATTCAGGCAATAAAAGTGTCTCTCAATCAACATTTCTCTTCTTCTCCTGATTACCTGAAACTTCCTATTTCAAAATCATAAATATTTGTTATTTTAAAAAATCATACACCAGAGATCATTTTTGAAAATGTGACTAATTCTAAATGTAGAGAATTTCTTTTTGTTGGGTATTTCCTTTTTCTTCTATCATGTATTACTTCCAATTATTTCTACTTTTCCCTCACTGGTATGGATTGTTCATAATGACAGTAAGTATCTTAGCGGGAAGATCTCATAAACAAACAGTAACCTTCATAATTTCTCTCTCTTTTTTTTAAAGATTTATTTATTTATGAGTGAGAATAAGTGAGTAGGGAGAGGGGGGGGAGAACAATCTCAAGCTGACTGTCCACTGATCATGGAGCCTGATGTAGGGCTCGATCTCAGGACCCTGAGATCATGACCTGAACCTAAATCAAGAGCCAGATGCTCAACCAGCTGGGCCACCCAGATGCCCCTATAACTTCTCTCATAATCAACTGCCAGGTATATGTATCAAAAAATACAGTTTTATCTCCTCATTCATTTTTCAATACCTAAGACAACTACATTACAAAACAATACAAATAGCAATTTCAGTTCCTTATCTATGAATTTCATTTAGAAAAAAAAGAACTTAAAGTAGCTGCCTATCTACCCCAGAGAAGGAGGTTGTGACCTACACATACTTCAAATAGTTCGGAATCGTAAGATAGCTAGGAAGAAAATATTCATTAGTCATTCTTTTATATATATATACTTGAAATGCAATATTCTCTATATAAAAATTTTTGGTTTATGTTTCACATCTGAATTGATTTATAATTTCGTTTATCACTACACCACTATTTCAGTTCTCTGTATTCTCTGTCTTTACAAATATAAAACAGAAAATTACAAGCCAAGTGAACATAATTTTTTTTCTTTTTAAAAGGCAATTCAGGGCGCCTGGGTGACTCAGTCAGGTAAGCGACTTGTCTTTGGCTCAGGTCATGATCCTGGAGTCCCGGGATGGGAGTCCCGGAGTCCCACATTGGGCTCCCAGCTCCACAGGGAGTCTACTTCTTCCTCTGACCTTCTACCCTTTCATGTTCTCTCTTCCTCGCTCTCCCTCTCAAAATAAATAAATAAAATCTTTTAGAAACAAAAAGGCAATTCAGTATGTAGAATTACATTATAATGAGCTTTACAAATCTGTAACCTAATTTATTACACACAAGTTTTCTGATTTAAAAAAATTTAATTTAGGGGTGCTTGGGTAGCTCAGTGTGTTTAGCCTCTGACTTCGGCTCTGGTCATGATCCCAGGGTCCTGGGATCTCTGCTCAGTGGGGAGCCTGCTTCTTCTTCTCTCTCTGCTTGCTTGTCTACTTGTGATCTGTCAAGTAAACAAATAAAATATTTTTTTTTAAAGATTTTATTTATTTATCAGAGAGAGAGGGAGAGAGAGCAAGCACAGGCAGACAGAATGGCAGGCAGAGGCAGAAGCAGGCTCCCTGCTGAGCAAGGAGCCTGATGTGGGACTCGATCCCAGGACACTGGGATCATGACCTGAGCCAAAGGAGCTGCTTAACCAACTGAGCCACCCAGGGGTCCCAAACAAATAAAATCTTTAAAAAAATTTTAATTTATAATCCAAGTAGTAAAATAAATTTCAGTATTACAAACTAAAAAAAGAAAGAAAGAAAGAAAGAAAATCAGTCTACTCTATAACGTCTTCAGATTTTCAATCTCCTACAAGTATCTCACAGCATGTTTTCTTATTTGTACCTCTATGGCATCTTTCAATGAACCAGCTAACAAGAAAAAAGCAGCAGATTGTTCAAAGCGTTGCTTTCCAAGTAAAGAGAAAGCATTTTTCAAAGCAGCTTTACGCCACCTATCTTCATTAAAGTTGTGGCTAAAAAATGTTGTCATCTTCTCATCATGCTGTGATCTGGAAACAAGAACACAAGTATCAGTGGCTAAGGGAAATCTAAAATATTTTGAATCCTTTTCAGAACATGTGAAAATAATCTCAAACACCCATCTAAAATAATTTCAGTAATAGGTATCTCTTACCAAGATTCTCTTCACTTGTGGTAAGGAAAGCTCAAATTCCTTGTATATACATAAACAGGACACAGTGCTTACTTTTCAAAGTGCTTTTATCAACTTTTTTTTTTTTAAACAACATCCCACCCTTTAGGTTATGCTGAACTGATATTATACCCATTTCTTGCTAATAAAGAAACCAGGATACAGAAAAGTAAGCTGATCTGATCAGACTTATGTATCTAAGTACTTTGAAAAGCACCAGCATCAGAATATCTGCAGCACAATCTTCACCCCAGTCAATCATGTTCACTGTTGAGGGAACTTACCTAAACAGACCCCACACTACTGCTTTCTTCTTCATGGAAAGGTAGAACAGTGCAGCGTCCAAGGCATCATTGTTCCTTTGGAAAGAAGCTTTGGCAACCTAAATGGTAAATAAAACAAATCTATTAAATTAACTATTTGATAAAAGAATTACAACCAATTAACCAACAATTAATGCTTCCCTGCTCTTACATCGCTGATAGTAACCATGGAGATGAGAAAAGTTGGCTCTATTCCACAGTTTCCAGTAGCTCTGAGAGACAACTACTGGTATGCCAGTAATTATAATAAAAATAATAATAGCAACTAGCAATTTACTAATTACTTCCATGTACCAGGCACCAGTGTAAGTGCCTTTTATTTATCTTATTAAATTACCACAATCCATGAGGATTATCCCCATTTTACAAAGGCAGCAACGGAGACACAGAGAGGTTAAGTGAACTGCCTAAGGTCACACATTAAGGGGTGGAAAAGGTATTAGAACCCAGGTAGTAATAAAAGTGTCTACCACATGAAACAAAAAAGAAGGCAGAATATTCAACAGATGTGATCTTTTTCTTGAAAATTAAATGTTACATTTCTTAATGTTTTGTAAAAGCTAAAATGCTAACTTCCATAGTCAATGTGATTTCACAATTTAAAGCTTTCTCAACTCATACTGATACAGACATCTGTGAATAAATATCAATTATATACACACACGTAAACAACTATAGACAAAAATAAGTGAGTGTTCCAGTGTTTTTTTTAAACATACTTTTTAAAGAAACATTGTTTCTGGTATTTTCCAATCAAATTTTGACTATTCTAAAGACTGACACCTTCTTTCTGGCATGTAATTAACACAGAAGGTTGAAGCTCCGTTATTTTCAAGAGCTTACAAATTTCAATTCTTAGAAATTCCATGACAAAGAGTCTTAATGAACACATGATTCATTAATCTCCTCAGAGCTTATATCCAAAGTTGCTGAATTCATACAGAACCAATCAACTCAGTGTTAAGTTTAAAAATTAAGCCAATAACATTATTATACATAATTATACTGTTTTGAACACAATTATCATACAGACAGTATCTTAATTTTTCAAGGACACTTAGATAACTTCTGCAAATCACTACGCGGAGAGGTATGACAATAAAAAACAACACGTGTTTTTGTTTTATTAGTTCACAGTGACTAATGGTGAAGCAGAAAACTACCAAGAAATGGGAGACGGGGAAACTGCATCATGAAAATGCTGTATTCTCAATACCTGTTTATTTCTCTTCTTTTTTAATATTTTCTCTGTCTTCAATTATTTAACTTAGTATTTTGATGTTTAATAATTTTTAGAGAAATTTTTATTCATGATTCACTAAGGATTATAATACATATCTCAAGGCAAAAAATTCATGTATCCTTTGATGCAATTTTAAGAGATACTTTTCTTGTGGAATTAAATCCTATGTACATATCAGAAATAATTATAAGACACAACTAATTGCTGACAAGAAATTAAGGAGATCTTTGTAGCCAAAATCTGAAACATTTCAGAGAAAATATGTCCTCTTTTTTCCATTGTTTCAGAATATAAAAAATTTAATGTAGATACTGTGTCATTTACATGCTGTAACAATTAACTTTCCCCATACACCAAAAGTTGGTATAAGAATAAATTCCTTCTCACATTTGTGCCTATTTTGAGAAGAGAAACACTGATTATCTTATTGGCAACTTTGCATGTAACAGGAAAATGACACTTCTGTGCTCACATTTCAAAGTAATCCGAGAGCCACAATGAACACCAGAATCTCAGGATGCTGAGATGAAGACCGCACACCCCTAGCTACACTCAACCTACCAAATGAAAATTGGCCTGGAAGATATGCATTTTAAGTGAGTTTGCCAGCTGATTCTTCTGACAATAAAATGTGACGACTACTACTGTAGAGGAATGAATTTCTCTTGGGAGAAATAAATCTGTACTTCACAAATGTTGTATCATTAATTGTACTTCTGGGAATTTTGATGAGCTCCTACAAGTAAATAATGAGCATTCCACCTTTCTAACCCCAGTAGAGTAGAACAGGCACAGACTCAGTCTAACAGTTACAAATACCAGGAGCTTTGGGCGGGTTACCTCACCCTTCTAGCCCTAGTCCATCAGGTAGAAATGGAGATGGCCACACAGGACCAGTAAGATGATTATATGAAATAGGTTGTGAAGAGCAACTAGTACCAACCTGGCACACAGTAGGTGCTCAATAACGGTTTGTTTCTGCAACACTGAAGGAATTTTCAGCTTCCACTAACAAATTATTGAACAAATTTTTTCTAAAGGGAATCTACCAGAAAACAGATTCCGAAAGCCTGTCATAAAAAATTTTACAGCATGTTTAATTTGCTGCCATAGATACATTCTTCAAGTGCACACAAATCAAAACCTTTTATTGAATGGTATTTTAAGTGTACATAGGAAGTTTGCTATTTATTAACCTAGCCATACAGAGAATCCTTTATATAAAAAATAATTTTTGTATCCATAATGTACCTATCTGATAAGAACTGAAGTTTGTTTTCTAAATTTAGATTCTTGTATTTTCTTTTGTAAATATTGTTATTGAAATACAATCAACATACAGTGTTAGAGCAGTTTTAGGTATATAACAGTGATTTGACAATACTACACATTATGCTCACCACAGTAAATGCAGTCACCATCTGTCACAATACAATGCCATTATAATCTTACTGACTATATTCTCTATGCTGTACTTTTCATATCCACTGCAAACTTCAAGTTATTTTTTAAAAAAAGATTTTTGAATTTTCTCCAACTAGTTGACACACTTCAACTGATAGCAAAAAAAATGCAACTCCATAAATATTATAAACTCAGTATATATGGAAAAAGGCAATTGATATACTACACAGGCATTTTATAAAGGTCAAGTTTTTGGAATCTCCAAAAATTATTATTTAAGAAATTCTCAAGATCTCAAGATGTGCAAACTAATTCCCCACTACATATTTTCTGGAAGATAGTATCTTTTATCCTTTAAAGATTTTTTTTTTTTTAACTTGAGCTTCCAATGAAGTAAAGTTACCTTTTCAATGCATCTTCGAAGAGTGTTAATATTCCTGACCCACCAACCTATTCCCATAGCTCTTAACTCAGACCACTGAGGGTCCCCTCTCTGAATTGCCGGAATCATATTTATCAGTTCTTCTTCAGCCTCAGAATGAAAAGCCCAGGCAAAATGGCAGGTAGACACACCTAAATTAGAAATACAAAATAATAACCTTTTCAGAACTCTACCAAAAAAGAACAAAACAATTTTTCACATAGTCATGTATTTATTCTTTCATTCTGGAAAGAATTTTCAAGCAGAAAAAAAAAAGTAAAAGAAAGTCATCATTCAAGGACTTTACACTATAAGCTTCTAAATACAAGAGCAATGGCAGAACACACAAAATGAAAAAATCTCTTTTTCCCAAGTATTTACTTTTTTTCTCTGCAAAAATAGAGACACTAAAACTTAATCACAGGAAAGATATTTGAATATCGAGTCATTTATACGTACACACACCAAACTTATCAACAGTGAAAGCTCTGCTCAAGTCAAAATATCTTGGCCTGTGTCCTTGGGTATTTTTTCACAGCAATGCAGACCATATCCTCCAGCAGTGAATAGTGAAAACTGCCCCATTCATCCCTCTGGCCAAGGAGCTAAATATCATTTCACAGTAAGGTCTAACCTTCAAGACAGTTGCAGGGAATAACAACAGCCAGGGAACAACATTCCTTTGCCTTTGGCATCTTGGTTAAAAGTAGTTTAAAGCTGCCTAATACTGTTGGTATATGGCAAATTCTTTTTGTCCTGGAAGAAGACTGACAGGAATCTAGGTTGTATTTAGAGGCAACACCATCAGACTTGGAAGTACAAGGGATTTTATCGACAGTTTACTGATAACACTTTGTTCCACTTAGAGCAGATGGAGAGGAAACACAAGGGAAATGAGACACACAAATTGATGACAGATAGTAGGAATGACAGGAAGTACGCAGAGGAGACTAGGAAAGAGGCCAGACTGTTCAAAGTAGCCATCTATATGGACCCATTTTGGACCTCATGTCTGAAGTCAATAATAGTCACATTATAGCACAGGCTTCTCAATGCTAGAAGACCATCAGTGTTACCACATGTAATTTTTTCATTAACAACTACTATATAGACTTCCAATATAGTTTAAAGATTTTCTAATCACTACTGCTTCACAACAGTTCCTTTAGAAGGTATAAAAGGAAAAACTATTATGACGATTTTGAATAATAATCTTAAGTTTTTTAAATTTCCCATTGCTAACATTTCTATAAAACTGTGCCTAAAATCAGAGCATTAAAAAAAAAAAAATTCAGTGCAACAAGCCTTGACTGCCAACATAAATTTAAGGAAAAATAGCCAAAATTTACTAACACCAATTTGTAGTTTTTCATAACCTAAAAGGCAGATTAATTTTTAAATCTTTGCCTGATTTAGGAAATAATCACTACATCAAATAACTGAAACTTTGCTTTAGAAGTTGCTATTACATAGCAATGCACACAGTATATCTTTGCTAAAAGCAAATTTATAATATAAAGAATAATATTAAATATATTACATGCTGTATCCTTAAGTGTAATGTGATTAATTAAAATTTTGGTATGATTAAGTAGAAACAGGAAATAAACAGGTATGTCAAGGGAATTAGGTTCAGAAGTGAATGTATTTGGAAGCCTAACTTTATGTTTATTTTAATATAAGCATTGCATTGTAAGTCATATACTCACAAGTAAAGCTGAAGTTTCGGGAATATGTGCCAGATAATCCAGTAGATTTGCATACTTGTAGCGTACTGCCACACACCCTGATTTGAGATACAAGGATTTATATCAGCCCCCTATTTTACAGATTAAAAAATCATAACTACAGAGTTTAAGGTGACCTGCTCCATAGCTTAATACATATGTGTGTGTGTGTGTGTGTGTATGTATATATACATACATACATACATTAAGGAAAAAAGAACGGGGCGCCTCGGTGGCTCAACGGGTTAAGCCTCTTGCCTTCAGCTCAGGTCATGATCTCAGTCTTGGGATCGAGCCCCCACACTTGGCTCCCTGCTCAAGCAGGGAGCCTGCTTCCCCCATCCCCCACCCTGCCTCTCTGCCTACTTGTGATCTCTGTCAAATAAATAAATAAAAATCTTCAAAAAAAAAAAAAAAAAAAAGAAGAAAAAGAAGAGGGGCACCAACAGATAATTATTTACTTATTTATTTTTTGCCTACCAGTAACAGTCTATCCTTTGCAGTTTTCCTCTGTCCTTCTTAGCCTTTCTATCTGTATCCCATCTACTGAACTTTTCCCCTGAAAACTCTTCCTAAGATCATTATTTATAATAGCAGTCACTTATGTCCAGTGTTTCAACTGTATCAAAGGGAAAATGGAATTTTCAATTCCACAATTGTCATTAAGTGATTCAGTACCATCTATTATTTAAAACTAAAGTGTAAAAGAACCTCCTAGATACCATTTTTTTAAACCTAACCAAATGGCACAGATTGTTTAAAATGGTAATGACAAGTCCACAATGGGTTAAGTTTTGGAACTGTCGAACACTGTTTCCAGGAATGTAAATGAGTACAGTGTTTCTGTCTGGGGCAATACTCATCAAGCCTTAAGAAATTTCACTCTTAAATATAGCAAAGTTGTGGTTGCTGGAGGGGACGTGGATGGGCAGACGGGAGAAACAAGACAGGATTAAGTACATTTATCTTGATGAACACTGAAAAATGTACAGAATTGATGATTCATTATATTGTACACTTGAAACTATACTGTATATTAATTATACTTGAATAAAAAAATACTAAGATACAGTTAGGTTCAGAATTTAGAATATCGATCTGGCAACAAAGTGTTGACTGAAACATTAAAAATAAAAACAAACAACTACCTCAAAAAAAAAAAAAAGAGTCAATAAGAACTTTCAAGCCCTCTGACTCATTAATTCCACTGTTGGAAAATAATCAGATATATACATTAATATTTGTATGAAGAGTTATAAGGTCATTCATTACAGTGATCATTCAAATAGAAAACCAGCCAAATCTGTTTCACAAATGAAGGACTAGATAGATGAAACGTAGTTTAAAAACATGATAGACTATCAGACAGATGTTTAGAATTATATTTTCAAAGAGCATTTATGAGGGTGAAGAGTAAGTGCTGTGGGTAAGAAAAACAAATTATAAAGCCTGATATTCTAGTTCCTAATACTAAAGCATTATTTATGGGGCTGTGTCCAGGAGGCTGGTTTCAAAAAGAACATAGTCTAATGAACACTGCACTGGACTTGAATTCTAATGCCAACGTCTATTAATAAATAGCCCTATATCTTGGGCAGGTCACTTTATAGTTTCAGTTTTTCACTATTTTATTTTTTTTAAGATTTTATTTATTTATTCACAATAGACAGCAAGAGAGAAAGAGACAGGGAGGCAGGAAGAGCAGAGGGATAAGTAGGCTCCCCACAGAGCAGGGAGCCCATGAAGGGCTTGATCCCAGGACTCTGGGATCATGACCTGAGTAAAAGGCAGCACTTAACCAATTGACTCACCCAGGCGTCCCTGGGTGTAAATCTGTAAATTAGGGGGCTGACATAAATCCTTACACCTCAAATCAGCGTGTGTGGCAGTATGTGACAAATATGCAAATCTACTGGATTACTATCTGGCACATATTCCCAAAACATCAGCTTTACTTGTGAGTACAGGACTTATAATATAATGCTTACATTAAAATAAACAGAAATAATAAAACATAGGGCAAAATTCACATAATTTTTTAAAAAAGATATCAGATGTCAAAGAAATTCAGGGCCACTTTTACGGCCTTAGGCAGTAAACCTGGTAAGGTTTACTCTAAACTACTGCAACTTTAGTGAGTAAAGTCTGAGAAACTGAGAGAGAAGAGCCAAAGTCACAGAACAGAGCTGAAAGAGGCACAGAAGAAGTGTCAGTGGGCACCATGTGACAGGAAGTTCTTAAGGCTAATGATAAGAATGCATATAATGACTTAGCTAATTCTTCTACCCAAATATACATACAAATATTTCATTTCAATATGAAATAAAAGTCTTGCAAAGTTTCAAACAAGGAGTTAAATACCTTGATGAAGTAGCTGTACTCGGTATAAAGGAGGCAGCGATGTCAAAAGGCATGTGTGCAAACGCATAGCTAGTAAGTATCTCAAACCACACTCGTCTAGTGTGTCTCTTCCTGCAAAGCAAACAGAAAATATGTTTCAGGGAAAAGATCACAAACCAATAAAAATTAGGAAATAAGCATTAAATTCAACAATAACAATTTGCACAAAATATATATTTGAGTGTATTCCTTTGTCAACACTTGGATATCTTTATAAAAAAAATGTCTTTACAAAAAATATTTGTAAATACTGAAACTCCCAAATGAAAAATGAGGAAAATATACAGGTAACAACAGTACTTACAGCTATTCATAATAAATGAAATCTTGAAATCCAATAAAAAATATATTAACTATATTAAGCTAGATACAATCTTAAGAAGCATTTCCTATGTGAAGTCAGATAGAGATTTAAAACACAGGAATTACATATATAAAATGAAATCATTCGTTTATTATCATTAATAAAAAAGATAAAATTTTCTAGTCTGGTTAGCTCAAGTGATATACAGTACTATGAAAGATTTAAAATCTGATTCCCTAGGCTAGTTTTACAAAGCTAAGGTTGAACCTCAACCTAATTTCACAAACTCACTCCTATTTAAAAGTTGTGCAAAGGTAAAAGTGTGGTGAGTTTAATTAAAATTATAGCCACTGTTGGAGGAAAGCAATTCAAAAGTCTGAACAGCACCCAGCACAGTAACTGCCACTTAGGAAGTAATAAGAATGTTAAATCAAATAATATTTTCTAGAAGAAAATAAAATGTTTTAAACTCTCAAATTATGCCGGGCATAAATTTGGAAAAACAAACATTCCACACAGAGGAAACAAAATGTGCGAAGACCTTGAGACAGGAATGTGTCTAGGGTCTTTCTGGGACACAAGGAGGTCAGTGAAAATGAACGGAGATCACATGGGGCCTTGTGGACCTCTGTAGGGGTATGGCTTCTACTCTAAAGTGAGATAGCAATCCACTAGTGTAGGCGGGAGAACAGACTGAGGTAACAAGAACTTAGCAGTGTTGGAGACTTTGTCTATAACCAGGCAGGAGGGGACAGTGACCTGACCGGAATGGCCATAGGAGGAGTGGTGAGAAATGACTGGACCTAGATATGGGAGAACTGGTAGCATGTCCAAAGACTGGAATATGGGGTTCGAGAGAAAGCAGAGTCAGGAATGCCTTTAATTCCACTAGGAAGAATTCATTTACTTAGAATCCACTGACTGAGACGTGCAACATACTTAAACTCGGAGCTTCAGTTTCCCACCTGTGAAGTGGAGACATTAATTCCTGCCTTAGCCACCTCATGAAAGAGCACTGTGACCAGGATGAGCCATTTTAATACTGCCCTGCCAATCATATAGTTCCGAATCAAAGTTTAAAACATTTTTCATGAATTGTGACCTATTTTCTTGATATCTCAGAGTAAAAACTTTTAAGTTTTCAATAAAGGCTTCATTAAGACTATTACAGGGAAAATCCTGCTCTATTGAATATACTACCTCATAATCATTAGGATTTGTTTTAATTAACATGTTTGGAAAATAGGTCCCCAGGCAAAAGCTTCTGAAGTCTCCAGTTATTTTAATCTACAAAGAGAAAATTTGGGGGATATATTATAAGGATATAAATACATTCCAGCTAGCTTTGAGAAACAGTCTTTTTCCCTCAAATTTAGAAATCTTGTGAAATAGTAAGAGTACAGGCTGGAAGGCAATGAGGTATCCACATAGGAACCCCAGCTCTGCCACTTACTACCTGCATGACCTTGTATGTCACTTAATCTCCCTAAGGATCAGTGTCTTCATCTATAAAATTTAGTATAGTAACAGCTACCTACCTAGATTGTTGTGACAATTAAGTATGATAAAGTACATAAAGTGCCTGGCATATAGCAACTGTTCACTCCTCCACAATATTTACTGAATGAATGAATGATCAATAATTTTCAGTTTCCTTGGCTAATGCCATCATTTACAAGCAACACCATTACCTTCAACTATCTGCATAAAAGAGAATGGAATCTAGTTTCAGGAGACAGCCAAAAATGTTCTGGTTATAGAGCAAATTAATCAAGACACACATTACAGTAAAATGTATTAAAACCTCTTCCTCAAAGAGACATTTCAGAGAAAATTAGGTAATTGTAAAAAAATATATATATCTAGAAATGGGAAGATGAACAAGTTGAGATCATGAGGTCCCTATAAGCCTCATGGTTCAATAGTAAAATTATCAAGTGGGCCACTATAATTACTAAAAGTAAAATAAAAACTAAAATAAGCCATAGGAGTCACTGTGTTTTGAAAAAACAAGACTACATAGATCTAAAGTGACACAAAGCTTTCAGTGTAAAAGCTCATGTGAGAATGCACACAGATATCACAAATCCACGATGTCATATGTGCAAGTCATAGCCTATCCCAACAGTCCTTTCTTTCACAATTAATCATATTATGATTGTAATTGTCTACAAACTGTAATTGTCTACTAAAGAGTTCTTTTCACTGCAAGGTTTCAAGAAAAACTGCAACTTAATATGTGAGTCATTGCATACATTATACAAATGGTTCTATGCATGGTAACCTTGTAAATTTCAGTGGGAATACTTACCTGAGTAACTCTTATCTCTGTTTTCATCAAGCTCTGTGCTGGTGGTGGCCACTGTATCAGCCAAAGCCACGAGGAACATCTGCTCCAAACGGGTAAGGCCTGGTAGACTCGAGTGCATAAGGTGACTTGAAAGTACCCTAGCGTGTTCCTGGCCAAAGTAAGCAGGTCCATACTGAGAAAGATTTATTACTTTCGATTTGTTTTCTCTCTGTTCTGGCTCTAAATCTATATCATCTGTGGTTATATCCTGGATTTGGAACAGCTCTGAATACTGATCTTCTGGTTCACTTTTGGTATGATCTTCAAAGCTCTGGGGTATTTTCGTACTCTCTTCTGAAATTCTGTAGGTTGTATCCTGATCCGCAGCAAGCAGTGCATATAATGGTAGTGGAGGAATAGAATCTATTTCGGTATAATCTCGAGTGCCATCCTTTCCTATGGTGACCGTATCCTTTGCTGTACTGCCACTTACACTAATGGTTCGGGAAAGATGTCGCTTAGTCCCTTCTCCAGCATCAGCATCTCTAACTATCGCAACTTCACCTGCAATGCATTTCACTAAATGAGAGAGAATAGCTTTAGCCCTTCGAACTTTCCCTAAATCCATCAATTCTAACAGCTGAGTTGGATGATACTGAGGGAGAGTAGGGGAAAGTACATGTGCAGCCTCAAATAAGCCGCCATCCTGAACCACAGTTGGTGAACAAAACACATCATCAGCAATAGCTGTGCCTTCAACAATACTTTTTCTTGACAACATATTAGATTTAAAGGCAGAATGGTCTTGTATTGCTGTCTCTTCTGCATCAGGACTATCAGCTTCAATGTCTCCAAATTTGACCGCATGCTTCCACTGTGCATACACGTGCATTTCACAATCCATGCCCACCACCAATATCCCGTCTCTCACCCAGGAGAGAGAAACAGGCAGCGAAGGTGTACCATCCACAGAGGACACCAAGTCTATAGATCGAAGAAGAACCCATCTTGACCTAACTCCTTGCTTGATACTACCACCTAGTGGTAAAGTAATGACAGCCACTCCATCCTTACTATTGATTTGCTCAGTCACAATTCCTGAGAGCCGTCCATACATGAAGATATTAGCACCAACCCCCACTGTGAGAATGTGGGAGCCATCTTCTTTTGAAACCCAGTCCAAATGTACTAAATGTTTGATATTTGGAATAAGGTATCTATCCTTGCTCAAAAGCGCATCTGATTTGCTGTACACAAACAGATTACTGTCAACACTGACCCTCGAATCAAGTACACTGCCAACCTTGACCAAATCATCAAGATGAATTGTTTGCTCTAAAACCCATTCTGATCCTCCCGTAGATTCACATTCAAAGATGCAAACATGCATGGAAAATTCTTTAGAAACAAAACCATTGTGGTGGACAGGTTGTTTGTAAGCCACGGCAAGGCGGCCTGTGTATGAACAGCTAACAGCAACTGGTCTTCCCACAATGCTCACTGTACTGCTGTTATCTTCTCCTTCATCATTCATCAAGGGCCATCTCCTCCAATGGTAAGTTTCCTTCTCATCGCTTTGGCACTGCAGGTTGGTTTCCATACTACACTTCCAGAAGCGTACTTTATTGTCAGAACAAGTTGTAACCACTAAATAAGGGGCAAGGCACACCGGATAAATCGAAGAAGAACTCAGATGGCCTTAAAAAAGAAAAAGCAGATAGTCATGATAACAACCACAAAATAAAATGCTAACAATTAAGTTTTATAATGTGATTAAATCCAAAGCCACTATAAGCTTCTTTATTATAATTCTGCAAACCCCCCTTAACTACTGCTTTACACTAAGCATCCATTGGCCAAGATATTATCTATACAAGCTTTGAAGAGCCCATTGGTGGAATCAAAATATGCAGTAATAATCACTTAACTGGTTTTTAGGTGATTAATAATGTTTAAATGAGGTGACTATTCCATAAAATAAAACTCAAACACAATAAAACAAGGCAACCGGTTATCCCTAAATCTATTACCTGTTGTAACTTACATATATATGTCTTCACCACATGCCTCACTGGACTTTCAGTCTCCACTTGTCATGACTTTCATCAGAGATGCTTAAGTCTTCACTATAGTTTCCCATTCAAATTCCCCTAACCTGCACCTGAATAATCCAGACCCTAAATCTGCCCCTACCATCAAAATGTTTTCAGAAAGATAAACAGACTACTAGGTCTCACCATTATAAATAAGGGTAATTCAAATCCTCCTATTTATTCTTGATTGCCAAAGACCACTCATCAACCATCAACTATAACTCATCCACTGTCAACTATAACATGAGGAGTAACAGCGATTACGACTGGGGTCAGAAGACCTGGATTCAGGTTCTAGCCCATCAATAACTCCGCAACACTGGGAAAGCCACTTCCACATCTGAACATTTTCCATCTAAATATTAGGGACCATGTTACTACTTCCCTTGGAGTGTTACTGTCAAGTAACGTATGTACAAAGCCTCTGCAAAATATAATTTATAATATTACCAATTCTGATAAACCTGGGTATATCCCAAACTTTCCAAATACTTTGAAAGACTAAAAACTCGCCCTGATCTGCACCTGCCACAAAAGCCCAGAGTAAACCATTAATGTGATCTTTCCAACTCTGAGTTCAAACCTATCTTGTGGGTGAATAAAAGAAGCCTCATACTGAAAATCATTTACCAGTCTTGAACCTCAAATTACATTTCCCAAAAATACTACTCCGGGAATTCTTTAATTATAGTTCTATAAGTGACAGATCATTTTAAATACACCTGCCCTCCCAACGATCTTATCTGCCTTGTTAAACTCAGTACCATTCAGGCAAGCCAAACTATAATCTTGTATCTTACGTATTTTCCCCACAGTACCTGCCAACTCCTGCTCAAACATATTTAATAAAGGTAATATGTGATTAGTACAAAGTGGATGAACTGCCTCAACTTAAAAAAAACTTCAGTGATTTGCCGATGAACATATCTGTTCTTTGCAATTGTACTGCCATATTATATTATTGCTATTTATAAGAAATCATAGTGCAGGCAAGAAACTTCACATTAAAACATATCATTTTCTGTCAGGCTGATTACATTTATCATAGGAAACTTTCTAATAAAGACATGTTTCTAAACAGGTACATCATTACTAGAAAATTACAATTGTCCACATAACACATATTTCAGGAGGGTTGGTCCATTTTACCCACTGAAGGACACTCTGAGCTACAACTGCCCACTCTTCAAGCTACCTTACCTGCGGAAGGTGTTGCTCTTATTACTTCAACTCCTTCTGGGAGATCAAGAGGTTGGCTGTAGACCAGTCTAGAACTCAAAATAAGTTTGCTAGCAGTTTGTAGATTGGCAATTGAGGCAGAGTGTGGCATGGGGCTCACACTAGGAGAGGTTTCTGGAGAAGAGTCTACATTCTTCTGTCCAGGGACTGAAAGTAGACTCTCTGATGAAAAGCCTTCTGAAGGTTTAGCTTTGAAGATAAATTATGAAATATATTACAACCATCTCTATATATGTTAGCTAGAATATACCTTGTCATCATTAAGAAACATAGTTTAAAGTACGTTGGAGACAAGGTCAATTTTCAGACTTGCTGAGTTACCTGACAGATTTTCCCCCCCCTTTTATTCTTATCATCACCAACTCCATCAAAGACACTTAAGTGCAACATGTAAAAACTAGAAAAAAAAAATCTCAAGTTATTTCCTCCAATGTTTTCAACCTTTAAAAAGCATCAAAAGCTTGGAGTGCCTGGGTTGCTCAGTTGATCAAGCATCTGACTCTTGGTTTCAGCTCAGGTCATTTCATGGGTCAGGGGATAAAGCCACTGGTCAGGCTCCACACTCAATGGGGAGTCAGCCCCCCAACCCCCCATCCCCTACTCCTGCACTAGCACAAAAGTGTGCATTCTCTCTCTCTAAAATAAATAAATGCATCTTTATAAAGTACCAAAAGCTTGAGGAGAAACTTGTTACCATGCAGATTCCTGGGCCTCCACCACAGGAAGACTGATTCAGTTGTTTTGGGGTAGACCCCAGAAATCTGCATTAATAAATCACCCAGGTGTTTCTGAAACAGAGCATTATGAATCAAACTTTGAGGAACAGCAAGGTATTACCTCATGTTGTAGAAGAAAGAATTTAAGTTACCTCACGTCATAAATGAAAGAATTTAAGTTTAGAGAGCTTACTGATTTTCCTACAGTCATATAACTAGCTAGTGGCAAGGAAGACACTAAAATACCAGCCTCCTGACTACCAAGCTCTTCAACAAGATGATTTCAAAAACCAATACAGAAAAATAAAAGTTCTAAACAAATTTAAGATGGTGTTAGCTGACTGGCTTGCAGCCCACTGATAGATATCCGAAACACACAGATCATGACCTTCCTCAAGGAACTCAAGGTCACCTTAATGCCCTCATGCTTATGTTTTATTTAAAGACTAAAAGTAACCTTAACAGCAGTGATCCCCCCAATGTCCTAAAACCCTTGCTTCAAAATTCCTTAATACCTCAGAAATGTACTTTATCTCTATCACTCCTCCCTCCACAAACTCAGAAGTATATAATAGTCATCCTTCACAACCCCAGGGCAGTGCTTTCTGCCCATGGGTCTTTTCCTCATGTTATAATAAAATCACCTTTTGTGCCACAAAAAAAGGGGGTGGGTATGGATATCGATCTGATCTTCCCAAGAATTCCAGCTTTCACATAAGAGTGGAATATAAATCTCTAAGCAGATTCAGTTATCTGTGCTTCTGCTACATGTGAGGGACATTTTGAATTACATTTATATTTGTGGGCCCATCTCCCCCACATTAGACTTCGAATTTATGAAGGGCAAGGATGGTGCTTGCTTTATATATCTCAAGAAGCATCAGAATACTAAGAGATATTGAGTAATCCCCTGTTGCTCCCGGTGGATGTTAAATATATCAATCTATTTTATGTAAACATTTTCCACAAAATGGAATGGGACTACAAACTTCCATGAGTACTCAGCAGAAAGAAGTACTACTCCTGGCCCCCTCAGTCAAGGCACTTCACAATCTCTGGCTATTTTCTCATCTGCAAAATAAGGTCAAGCTGTATTACTTCTCTTCCTGTAAACCAAGCACTTTCCTAATGTATTATTCTCATGCTAAGAAAGAAAATAAGAGCAGGGGAAAAAAGCAAAGGCCTTAGAGACAGAAAAACCTGACACGAAACTTGGTCCTATGACAAACTAGGTGTGGGACTTGATCAAGTTACTTAATATTATTACATTAGTAAACCGGGGATAATGTCGGTCTCACATGTTTAAAGCACTTATCTCAGTGCCTGGTCACTTAGAAGTAGTCAATATGTTACTTTCCCATCTAAATTTAAGTCTATCATTTGATTCTCAGCCCCAATTTTCAACATACTGATAAATTCAAGAATTAGCTGTGAATGACAGCATACACTATACTAAATCTGCTGTGAATGTTAGAACCAAAAGACAGATGCTTTTATAGCTGAAGAGGACGTATTATTTGTTTGCTTCTACTGTCAGATTGTTCGTAACCTTTTACTGCTAACAGAAACAGAGTAAGCAAGAAACTCTACACTAAACCTGGATTTAGGGGAATATCAGTGGGAAACTTCCCTCATACGCAGTAGGGACAAAAGGTATCACAATCTTCCTGTCCTACCACAAGGATCTGTTACTACCTCCATTAATCTCTTCAGGGCCTTTCCTAGGTTTGTGTCCAACCCTAGAAAATACTATATTCTCTGGTGAGTTAAAAATTCTCTTCTTGACAAGCTGGTTTTAGATCACTCTACTCTCACATTTTTGTGAAACAACATGTAACACCAAGAATGAACTTAAGTCTTTGAAAGAACTTTTGGATTCCCACTGCCTCAAGAAAATTAGGCTCACACAGGATGTGCGATGAGAGCTGGGTGTTATACACAACTAATGAATCACTGAATACTACATCAAAATCCAATGATGTACTATATGTTGGCTAATGGAACATGATTTTAAAAAAAGAAGAAGTTAGGCTCAAATGGGCACAGGTAAAAGTTCTATCAAATCATTTGGCTTTTCTAACCTGAGTTCATGGCCCAGTTAGAACTGCTGTTTACAGACTTACATGATAATGTGAATTACAAAGGGAATAAAAAATATTAGTTAACTGTATTAAATGTTTAATGTGTATAAAATCAGTTAAATTATATAACCACCAGTAAAGAATAAAATCTTTCAAAAACTTAAATATTTTAAGTTAAAACCAGATTCAGGTTCATAAGGCTGTGTTAATTCATTTTAACAATTATCTCTCAGAAAGTAAATGTCAGTTCTAAAAAGAAGGATCCAAGTTCAACTTCTTTCCTTCATACTACAGATTTTCTAATTTGCTAGGAAATCAGTATAAATGTGTACAGCAAAAATATGGCTAATGTAACTTATAACTGTTAGATTTAATATTCTACAAAATAAGTTTGGGGTGCTTGGGTGGTTCAGTGGGTTAAAGCCTCTGCCTTTGGCTCGGATCATGATCCTGGGGTCCTGGAATTGAGTTCCCCATCGGGCTCTCCGCTCGGCAAGGAGCCTGCTTCCTCCTTTCTCTCTGCCTGCCTCTCTGCCTACTTGTGATCTCTGTCTGTCAAATAAATAAATAAAATCTTTAAAAAAAAGAAACAGTTTGACCAATGAGCTTTATATGCTCAATCATATTTTTATAAATAATAAATCTGCTTTTCTTAGTGATTTTTAAAAATTTTATCTAAATTCAATTAGCCATCATTAGTTTTTGGTGTAGTGTTCAAAGATTCATTAGTTGCATATAACAACCAGTGCTCATCACATCATGTGCTCTCCTTAATGCCCATCCCCCAGTTACCCCATCCCCCTACCTACTTCCCTTTTCACAGCCCTGTTTGTTTCCCAGAATCAAGAGTCTCTCATGGTTTGTCTCCCTCTCTGCTTTCTTCCCATTCATTTTTCCTCCCTTCCCCTAAGATGCTGTCTTGTTCTCAAATTCCTCATTCAGTGAGATCATATAATAATTGTCTTTCTCTGATTGACTTATTTCACTTAGCATAATACCCTCTAGTTTTATCCATGTGGATGTAAGGATTCTAAAGTACATTATGTCAGATGAAAGTGTGTATTCATCCACAGAAAAGTACCATATTAATTCTATGTGGAAAACATTTATAGAGACATAGTGTCTAGAACAGAGTCATAATAAGGATTCAATAAATATTAATTGAACAAATAAATGGATCAGACTTTTAAAAAATGTATCTAATGTGCTTGCACAATGGTTTGGTTTTAGATTAACCTGTTTCATCAATTATTTATGATTCTGTAATTAAAAGCTTGGCATATCCATTCTTCAATCCAGCAACTCAATTTATAGTTCACTGGATCTTCATTTTAAAAAATTAACCAACCTAAAACAGATTCAGTAAAATGAATTTATTTCATAACATCTCAGCATAAAATTATAATTACTTACCTAAGCATGCTTGTACAGATTTAAGATGAAGGTGCCACATATGGAGAATAGAGTAATTATTGCTGTTCTTCTCAATTACTACTAGAAAGAACTTTTCTGAAAATGGTGGTGGACGATATCCTATTGTTCAAAAGAAAAATATATTTAAGGTATAGTTCTACCGGGTGAAAAGAAAGACACTTCCAAAAAACTTCTCTTGATATGTATGCAAGTTGGGAGGAAGAGGGAAAAATAGATATTTAGGAGTTTTATGTAATTTTTGTGCCAAAAATTAGGTAGCTATCAAAGACTAATGGGACTGGGACACCTGGGTGGCTCAGTCAGTTAAGCTTCTACCTTCAGCTTGGGTCATGATCCCAGGGAACCACATCAGGCTCCCTGCTAAGGGAGAACCTACTTCTCCCTTTGCCTGCTCTGCCCATTCTGCCTGCAGCTCTGCTTCTGCTCTTTCTCTCTGACAAAAAAATAAAACCTTAAAAAAAAAAAAAAAACAAACAAACAAAAAAAAAACCCTAATGGGACTATGTCAAAAGTACACAAAAGCCAACATGAAGGTATACCTATTGGTCAAAGATGAGGAACCTTCATACTGTTTTCCACAGTGCCTGTGCCAGTTTACATTCCCATCAACAGTGCATGGGGTTTCTTTTTCTCCACATCCTTGTCAACACTTGTTATTTCTCATGTTTTGTTTTGTTTTTTTTTTAGTCATTTTGACAGATGTGAGGTGATATATCATTATGGTTTCTATTTGAATTTCCCTGATGAATGATGCTGAGCAAAAACTTTCTTTAAAAATGAAAACCCATTAGAAGAAGAATCAATGAAACAAGATGGAATTGGGAGGGAGACAAACCATAAGTGACTCTTAATCTCACAAAACAAACTGAGGGTTGCTGGGGGGAGGGGGGTTGGGAGAAGGGGGTGGGATTATGGACATTGGGGAGGGTGTGTGCTTTGGTGAGTGCTGTGAAGTGTGTAAACCTGGTGATTCACAGACCTGTACCCCTGGGGATAAAAATATATGTTTATAAAAAATAAAAAATTAAAAAAAAAATGAAAACCCATAATAACAACTCATTGGAAAGGATCACTGCTAGAGCTCTAATTGTGGTTTCTGAATACCATACCCCATTAAAAAGAACAGTCTGGAATGATAACTCCATTCTTGCAAAGGATATCTACACAACATGGGCCTAGGAGAACTTACAGTGCTAAAAGAAAGCAAAATAGTAATAATAATAATAAGGCTGCGTCAGAAGGACTCAGAACCAACTAGAAAGGGTCCTCACTAGTCTCACAAAGGACAACATGAGCACTATAAAGAACAACTGAAACTGACTGAAATATGCTAAGTACATAAAAACCCATAAGTGATGAGTACCTCTCTATATCTATCCTATTCTTCAATAAAAGGTTTTTTTTTTAATGGATTCATAATGGTAGTCAAAAGAAAAAGAAAGTTAAGCAACAACAATAATAAATTCATCAGTAATCCCTGGTGATAACTTGGGCACAAACTCCCTCTTCTGAAATTGGTAATTAAATGGAAGAAACTAAACACTTACCCTCCCTTTCCTAAAAATAACTCTTTATTTCTAAGTAACCAAGTAGCTCTAGTTGATAAGGGAAAACTCTTCTTTACAAATACTTTCCAGCTAATAAGTAAATGAGAACTGATAAAGTTAGGAAATCATAATTTTGCAATTTTAATGAAATAATGGGTCCAAAACCAACATTAATTGAAGAAACCATGATTGCTTCATGTGGTAGATTGCAGCAAACATTACACTGGAACCACCACCTGAGTCTTCTGGATCTTAGCATCACTAAAAACAAGGCATCCTAAGTGATGTTCTTTCTTATGTCCTTCTATGAAGGACATAGCATCACCTAGGAAACTGAACCTGGATCTAATTAAATCTACATAGGTAATCTGCTGATAGAAGAAAGGGTGAATGACACCAGAAGTAACTAGTTAGGCAAATTATTATAAAATAGCTTTCTCTAAAATAAGCGGCATGATGAGAGTATAAATGGGTAGTCACTTCAAATTAAAAGATACTTCTAGGGACGCCTGGGTGGCTCAGTTGGTTGGACAACTGCCTTCGGCTCAGGTCATGATCCCGGAGTCCTGGGATCAAGTCCCGCATTGGACTCCCAGCTCCACGGGGAGTCTGCTTCTCTCTCTGACCTTCTCCTCGTTCATGCTCTCTCTCACTGTCTCTCTCTCAAGTAAATAAATAAAATCTTTAAAAAAAAAAAAAAAGATACTTCTAAACAATAAAATACGATGTATAAACTTTGGAAACAAATCCAAACAACTGAAAATCAAATAACTTACGACATTTTGAGACAACTGAATAAAGTAAATATGTTCTATTATACAATTCTGAGGAATTTTGTTATTGATCAATGTGATATTATACTCATTTAAGAAAGTCATATTTAGAAATGCATGTGGAAGTACATAGGAGTGAAACAACATGATGGCTGCGTTTGTTTGATAATATTTCAGGAAGAGGCACCTAGTGGCTCAGTCAGTTAAGCAGCTGACTCTTGATTTTGGCTGAGGCTACGGTGTTGGGGTCATAGAATCAAGCCCTGCATCAGGTTCCACACTTAGCAGGGAGTACTTTCAGGATTTTCTCTCTCCCTCTGCTCCTCCCCACCTAGTGATCTCTCTCTCTCTCAAATAAATAAATAAATCTTTAAAAAAAATTTCAGGGAAAAAGAAAAAGAAAATAGAATAAAGCAAGTAAAACAAAAATCTTAAAATCTTTAAAGATTTTATTTACTTATTTGACAGAGACACACAGCAAGAGAGGGAACACAGGCAGGGGGAGTGGGAGAGGGAGAAGCAGGCTTCCCACCAAGCAGAGAACCTGATGCAGGGCTTGATCCCAGGATCCTGGGATCATGACCTGAGCTGAAGCAGACACTTAGTGAATGAGCCACCCAGGCACCCCCAAATCTTAAAATCTTTAAACTATACACTCTACTTTTGTTTGTAATTAGCATTTTTCTTAATTAAAAGAGAAATTAGGTGGCGCCTGGGTGGCTCAGTGGGTTAAGCCACTGCCTTCGGCTCAGGTCATGATCTCAGAGTCCTGGGATCGAGCCCCGCATCGGGCTCTCTGCTCAGCAGGGAGCCTGCTTCCTCCTCTCTCTCTGCCTGCTTGTGATCTCTCTCTGTCAAATGGATAAATAAAATCTTTAAAAAAAAAAAAAAAGAGAAATTAAAAGGGTGTCTGGTAGACCATGAGACTCTTGACTTCAGTGTCATGAGTTCAAGCCCCATGCTGGTCATGGAGCCTATTTAAAATAAAAAAGCTGGGGCGCCTGGGTGGCTCAGTGGGTTAAGCTGCTCAGGTCATGATCTCAGGGTCCTGGGATCGAGTCCCGTATCGGGCTCTCTGCTCAGCAGGGAGCCTGCTTCCTTCTCTCTCCCTCTCTGCCTGCCTCTCTGTCTGCTTGTGATCTCTCTGTCAAATAAATAAATAAAATCTTTAAAAAAAAATGAAGATTTTTTAAATTTAAAAAAATTAAAAGAGAAATTAGTTTTTAATTAAAACTCAGAAAGTACAAAATAAGGCAGGAGCAAGGAAGAAAGAACATTTACCTATCAAGTCCTTTAAGAAAGTAACTATAAACTCAAGAAGAATGTCAAAGAAACTTCACAAAATCTAAAGAAAAACCAATAAAGGCATTAGGAAATCTTTTTTGGTCTAATTTTGCAATTACATAAAGAAATTTCAAAAGAAGGATATAAAAGAGTATTTTTAAATGTAAGTCTTTCAATTAAAAATATTATAGTATTTTTAGTATAGTACATATTATAGTATTATACTATAGTATAATACAGTAAAAATATCATAGTACTATATATATAGTATTCTATATATATATATATAGAATTATATATTTTTACAAGCATTGTTTCTAGTAGGTATTCTTGTTATAAGTAGAATGATAAACAGTGCCTAGGTTTGTGGGAAAGCAAATAGAAAAGTTCTACCCAAATAAAAGTAAAATATTATGGAAAAGCACATTTTAAATATATAAAGCAGTACTCTGATAGTAAAATAAAACCATGTGACAACTGAATAACTTATCAAGAAGAAAAGAATTAATATTAGAAGATGCATGAAAGGAAAAAATTACTAGTGACTGGTGAAGAAATGTCAGAGAAGAATTCATTCTTATGAAAAGGCAATTACCTATAAAATTTTGGTAGAAATATTGTTCATAAATGACAATACAATACAATAAATGACAAAAATATAATATAATATAAAATATATAATATAATATACTATTATATATAATATAATACAAGCTACATCAATAAAATTAATTATGTCTATTTAGATACTTTTGATCTATAATCAAATTAGATAAAATATCTGGAAACCTTCTGTAAACTAAAAACATGTTCATCATATAAAATGAATTCTTAATATAGAAGATGTCTTTCCTTCTTTCAAATAGAAAATATTCTATTTTCTCTATGTTGACATTTGTTCAACATTTGTTCTAGGTTGACTAAATTCAAATGAATAGGACTGTCTTATAATTACAAAGTTAGAACTTTTAAAAGGAACATTTTAAACTAAATAATGAAGTTTAAGCTAAACATCACATGGGGTCTATCTTGAAAGCTCTTATGAAGAACTACTTTATTTTGCACGAAAAAACCAAATACTACATGTCACAGGGGAATACTGTGAGATGGTACCTTTAATTCAGTGTACCTGAGGTTCCTGATATACCATACAAAACAATGTCTTATATTGTATACTCATCAATGGTCTTTAGCAGTGTACTGAGGACTTCTAAAAACTTACACTTAGATTAATTGGTTTGCTTGAAATACCACAGAGAATTTACTACCAATCAAAGTAATTTAATTGCAGAACTGAACAATTAAAATTATTTTTTTAGGGGCGCCTGGGTGGCTCAGGGGATTAAAGCCTCTGCCTTCAGCTCGGGTCATGGTCTCAGGGTCCTGGAATCGAGTCCTGCATCGGGCTCTCTGCTTAGCGGGGGGCCTGCTTCCCCTTCTCTCTCTGCCTACTTGTTATCTCTGTCAAATAAATAAATAAAATCTTTAAAAAAATTATTTTTTAAAACAAACTAGGATTCATAAGTAATATTTTCTTGACAACAGTCTTTGTCATTGGTGAAACTGGATGTAATATTCACCCACATGCTTTCTTCACATACAAACAAGCAATTTTTACAGAACTGTTGTTTTGTGCTAAAAATTATGAGTGATGACTTTTGATATAAAGATCCATATTCAATAACAATTTGGAGTTTGTTTTTAAGATTATAGTGTCAAACTCAAGACTACTTTTTAAAAAGTACCTTGTGATGGCTGAAAAAATATTTCTGTTTCCTTTTTCTCCATATCTTCCTTATGTGGTTTGTATCCTATAATGAAGTCTTCTTGAAACACATGAAGCAACTGTGTATTTGAGCCACACTACAAATAGGAAAAAAATGAAGTTTCGTCTTTGAAATTCCCTGTCTTCCACCCACCACCTCCCCAAGAACACAAATGTAGAAGAAATAAATCTAACAATCTCTCTTCTTTATCAACTGACAAATTAGAAAGGAAAAAGCAACAGAAAAAATAAATCACCTGGGCAGAGAAAACTGCTTTCAGAGATGCTATAGCCAGTCAATAACAGAATTGAAGAGCTCTAATAAAAACAAATCAACATACCTGCTTCTCAAAACACACACACACAGACACACACACACACACACACACACACACACAACACACCATAAGTGATCTACATCACTTTGAGCTCAAAAATATTAGGTCTCATGACTTGCTGGAGAAGGCTATGCTGACTATGTAATAAGGCAACTGGTATAGGATTCCCTTAGTTTTTCTAATTCCACTTGGGAACCAAAAATAGGAAAACCAGAAATGTCCTCAAAGTATTCCCAGTCTATCTAGTGGGAACTGTGAGGGGCCCTATGACAGCCAGAGGGTGACACACCTCTAGATTAATGTATTCACATGTAAGTAACAAGGATTTCTAAACGGATGGAGGAGCCATCATCGTCAGCTGCTACTGATATGCTAGGTGAGTGTGTTTTTTTAACACAGAGAAAAAAAGTAAAAACAATACAAATGGCTACTTATAATCACAAAGGGAATGGAAATTCAAGAAAAAACTAAATCCAGACAAAATCTTTGGGTGGATGTGTGTTAAGACAATTAGAAGCTGCCTCACAGATTTCAAGGAAGGGAGGCATGAATGGGTGGGCTAAATCTTATGGAATAAAGGAGGTCAACCTCCTTACAAACTACAGAAATGAAAGAACTATAATATTAGGTTGACCCACAGAATATATATGAAAGTTATATGGTATTTTTATGTCTCTCCACATAGAAACCAAAAATCTCTTCCCATGTAGAGAAAAAGGTCACCTCCCTAAAGGAAAAAATAAATGAGAAGGGAAGGGTGAGGTATTCATGGATATCGAAACCATACAGCACATTGGGCAAAAACCTAAAATGAGTTTTAGCCATTTATCAGTGCTTACAGTTCACCAGCCCTTATGTTAAAGATAGCCACTACTGGGGGGCGTGGGGAGGGGGAATCTTGAACAGCTATGAAGTGAAAAGCATGACACTAAGTAAGAGTGGCCTCTGTTAATATCCCATGGTGAAGAGAAGGAGCTAAAGTGGGAGAAGAGTTTAACACCCAGCCATTAAAAATGAAGACCTTTATGGGAATGAAGACAGTCCACTCTTCTGCCATATCCCTACGGAGGAGAATAAGGAAATCACAGGTTAGGGATTTCCTTGGAGGCATTAGTAAAGTGAATCTGGCAGCCATATTTCTGTTGCCAAGAGCTGACATTTCTCTACATTGGTGGAAATTATTACATTTTCCCCAACAGAAAGTACCAGGCACCTTGGAAAAAAAATAATACAACTATATTTGTTTTTAAATATGGTTTGCTCAATTTCTTCATTTCCTTTTTGAAAATATTGGTAACTTCCTCACCAAAACAATCTTTTTTCCTATTTAGAATGAATATATTAGTGCTATCCCTTAGTCTATCAACATGATCCTGAGAAGGATCAAGAAACAAGTATCTTGAGGTCTAGAAAGGGATTTATAAACTCACTGAACTCACTGTAGGGAAAAGAGTTCTCCCTCTTTCCTGGGTAGTTGCCAAGGAAGAACAATGACTATACAAAAGACCTAGGATTAGAAAGTAAATGTATACTTTGATCTTACTTTTTATGGATATTGTAAAAACATCTAATATTCAGCTTAACAAGGCAACCAGTCTAAAGCTGAACTATCATCTGAGTTGAAATGAGAAATAGTATAAAAAGAGAAACCACAACTCAAGCCCCCTACGCAGCTGTAATGTATTTTCCTTCACAGTTTTCCTGACTGAATCGAATGTCCTTTAAACAGGAAATAAGGCTACAGATACAATTTAGCTGGAGAATAATCCCTAAATCATTAGATTTTCACTGTGGAAATCAAGAGAAGCTGGCTGTATTTACAATTCTCAAATCAAGAGAAGCTGACTGTATTTATAATTCTCAAATCAAGAGTAGCTGGCTGTATTTACAATTCTCAAACTGGGAATACAATTTTACATAAAGCACTCTGGGATAAAGTATATTAATACCCCCAATTCACAAGCATGTTTTTACTTGGTTGGTTATTGCATCAAGTTCAATAATGCAGCCAGGTCGAGCAGTAGACTGTTGGCTCACAATATTAAACACTTCTCCAATAAGTTTCTGTAAATAAAAAAACAGAAGATGTTGAATCATCAACAATTTAAGAATCTATTGTCAGTGTGATACAGCATCTCAGACATTCAAGGCCCCTCTTAATATTCAATGATTGGCAATGGTGATTCATTCATTTAAATAATTATTTAAAATTTCTGTACTCACTTTTATTCTCATGTTTAAGATTAACTAAACAGGTAGAAAACTCTATAATGTCTAGCTAAATAGTGTAGAACTTCAAGGCATCTGATTCTTTTAACATGTCTTCATTTTGCAGTCCTAAAGCTCCACGACAGATCTGGCTGAGGCTGTGGCACCATACCCACATGTATGGTTTGCAGATCTGCAATGCCATGTAGAAGTATGACCCTGCCAGTGAGAAGGTACAAGCGATGGTTGACAGGAAGTGGGACTCTGTATCTTGAGATGGGGATGTTTGAACTAAGATGGGAAGTTTAACTTTGGACACCCAAACTCTCAAACCTTTGTGCTGAAAAAAGCAGTCCCTTCTCCCTCCTTCCAGACAGGTTTCCCTTGCATAAAAACCTTTCAGTAACTTCATTTGAAGCAGTTACTTCACAAGGAGATGCCCAGTCTCCTCGACATCACTGCTATTACTCCTTACCACCTGCAGGCCGCTGAGGGGGTCAGGTTCCAGCTTAGCCTAGGGTTATAAATACAAGACTACCTCTGGGTAAACAGCACATACCCTGGGGTTGTAGCATCTTTCCAATTTGTATCAGCAAGATGCCAGAGACATGGATGGGTTATTAGACCAAGGAGGACAAAATATATGGCTGGGTATGGCTGAATTTATTGTTAGGAGTACATTCAAACAAAATTCAGGATTTAAAGAGTTAGCGCAGACACCTGGAGGTAGTGTCGCCTGGATTTGTTAACTGCAATCTGAATGCAACTGTGGCCTACAGGGGGTGAGGTTAAAACACTGGAATACCTCTAACACACCAGGAGTCCTTGCTACTCAAGTGTGGTTGATGAACCAGCAACAATAGCAACACCAGGAAGCTTTTTAGAAATGCAGCTCTCAGGGCCTGAAGCTAATACATCCGTAACACCATCTCTAGATGATTCGTGTACATACTGAAGTTTAGTAAGTACTGACGTGGATAAGTTGTTCTCAGCCTTGGCTGCACACTGAATCACCTGAGGAGCTTTAACAGTGATGGCTGCTTAGGTCGCGATCGCAGAGACTGATTTATTGGCCTTGAGTACAGTGTGATCACAGGCATTTTACAAACTCCTCAGGTACTTCTGACATGCAACCAAGATTGCAGCCCCCTGGCAGGGATACCCATTCCAGGTAAGGATTTGCCTTCCCTGCCCACAACTCTGCTGCTAGCACTGACTAAGGCCTTACCAAATGCCTTACTCAACACTACAGGATCCTACTTAACTTTACGTCTAACAAAGGAACCCATTTTACAGCAGAAGACAGGGCCAGAATTAGAGTAAAAGGAAAAAAGCACTCACCTTGGGAGCAAAATTTAAGGGGGGGTACCAAAAACTCAACAATCAAGATAAATAATACCTTAATGCAGTATTTTTAAAAAAGATTTATTGGGTTTATTTATTTAAAGATTTATTTACTTTATTTATTGGGTGGGTGGCTCAGTCGGTTAACCATCTGCCTTCGGCTCAGGTCATGGTCCTGGGATTGAGCCCCACATCTGGCTCCCTTCTCAGTGGGGAGTCTGTTCTCCCTCTCCCTCTACCCGTCTCCCCTGCTTATGCTCACTCTCTGTCTCTCTCATTCTCAGATAAAATCATTTTAAAAAAAGATTTATTTGAGAGAGAGAGTGCATACATACACAGGTGGGGGAGGGGCAGAGGGAGAGGGAAAGGGAGACCCTCAAGCAGACTCTCAGCTGAGCACAGAGCACCAGGCAGGGCTTGATCTCATGACCCATGAAATCCTGATCTGAGTTGAAATCATTTAACCAATTGAACCACCCAGACTCCCAAGGCAATATTTCTTAAAATCAGATTTAATGCAAAAAAATTCATAACTTAACTGGCTCTAATGAAAGCAAACATCAATATTTTTTAAATCTACTTTTGCTTATTTTCAATATAGACAACTTCCTTGTTTGACAATTTCTTTACCGAGTGACAATCTCAAATAATTTCTTTAATTAATTTGTTATTTTTTAGAAAGGGAGGAGGGAAAAGGGTAGAGGGAGAAGGAGAGAGAGAATCTTAAGCAGGTTCCACGCCCAGGATGGATGCAGGGCTCAACCCTGAAATCATGACCTGAGCCAAAATCAAGAGTCAGCTGTTTAACCAATTGAGCCACCCAGGTGCTCCACAAATATTTTTAAATTAACTTCAGCTTATTGAAATTTTTTCTGCAGAACACTGGGACTGCTTTTTTTTTTTAAAGTTCTGCAGTCCACTTCCAAATTTGCATAAGACTGCACTGAACAAAATCTGTGAATCAGTTTGAGAAGATCCAAACTCAACATTGCTTTTATATTACAAATTATGGATCTTGCATGACACTTAAAACTATTTCAGATGAAATTTCGTAAGACTTAAACTGTCAAAATATTTAAGAGCCAAGTGAGTGGCTGCATTTTGTAAATAAGATTATCCCCCCAGCTAAAAATTCAAAATCTAAAGCACTTTAGTTAATTTTTCATACCTCCATTTTGAATGTGAAATTAATATGCTTGGTAGGCAGAATAAGACCCCAAAAATGTCTTCATCCTAATTCCCAGGACCTGTGAATATGTTACTTTACATAACAAATGAGATATTGTGGGTGTGATTAAATCAAACAACTGGATATGGAAAATTATGTTGGATTAGGTAGCAGGGCCCACTGTAATCGTAATGGTCCTTATAAGAGGGAGAAAGTATTATCAGATTCAGAGAAAGAGATCTGAAAATCCTCTGCTACTAACTTAAAAAGGAGGAAGGAGCCATGAACCAAAAGATGCAGGGGTCTCTAGAAGCCAGAAAATGGAATCCCCACCCAGAGTCTCCAGAGGGAATATGACCCTGTCAACACTTTGGTTTTAGAATACCTGACCTCCAAAACAGTAAGATAATGAATGTATTGTTTTAAAGTCACCAATTCAGTGGTGACAATTTGTCGTATCAGCAGTAGGAAACTAATATGGGTGCCTACAATCTCTTTACTGTTTACTTTATCGGCTTTTTCCAATAAGAATATCACATCTGGTAATTCATACATTTCCAGTTTCTCTTTTAATTCACTTTCAGGTTCAGGAAATATATTCACACCTCTTGCTAATAATTTACACCCACCAAACATACTTTCAAAGTCACTTTCTCTCACTATATCCAACAAATCTCAACTGAAAACTGGATTAGCAAAGAAGTAAATTTTGACCACATTATTGAAGTGTTTCCTTCAGTTAAAGCCAGGAAAGTAAAATTATAAAAAATTCTGTTTGGGCCACAAAATATTTAAAATTAAAATAATGTTGTGAATTTTAATATACTTATTTCCAATTTTCAACACTTTTCAACTGCTTTAATGTTCTGGGGGAAAAAACCATTAAAAAATTACAGGAGGGGCGCCTGGGTGGCTCAGTGGGTTAAAGCCTCTGCCTTCGGCTTGGGTCATGATCCTGGGGTCCTGGGATCAAGCCCCACATCGGGTTCTCTGCTCAGTGGGGAGCCTGCTTCCTCCTCTCTCTCTGCCTGCCTCTCTGCCTACTTGTAACCTCTGTCAAATAAATAAATAAAATCTTTAAAAAAAAAATTACAGGAACATATGTTTCTAGAGTACACATTCTTCCTTTTGTCCCAGGCTTCAATGTGGCTCAACATGGCACTGCTAGGTCTGTCTTTATTTTAAATTTTAGCATTTTGTTCATCAAGGATTTTTCTGCATTGATTTTGATTGTTTAAAATATAGCACTAAAACCGCCCAATCCCATAATTCCACCACTAGGTATTTACTTAAAGAAAATAAGAACACTAATGTTTGGGCCACTCCACCAGGTTGAAAAAGCAAAAGAAAAAGAAAAAAGCACTGACAAAGTATAAGGGAATGCAGAATTTGGTGGTGGGAGGTGACTACAATTATTGAATTCAGGCTCTGTGACTATCTGTAGAAGCAGGGGCTATGACAGCTTTCCTTTATAGTTTCTGTTTCCCTGATTTCCCTACCATGACAAGTACCAACAGTGCAACAACTTCAGGGTCCAAGTAGGACCACAACTAAACCGGCATCATTCCACAATGACCCAAGTTTCTCAATCTAAGTACAGAAGAGGGATCGATGCTAGGGGACAAAAAGAGTGGACTTTCCTGGCAACTCTTGATCTGCATCTGAACCTTAATACTTTCTCCACCCTTGTCTGCCTTATCCTGTGCCCAAGAGGTTAACTTCTGGACCCTATGACCCAGGTTGCAAGTCAGCTTCAGCTTCAGGCTGAATTTACTCAGTGGGAGGGACTGGTCAGAGACTGGAGAGGAGAGAGAGAGAAGTCAGGGCATGTGTCCCCCTTGCTCCCCAAAGTTCTGGCAGTGGCTATGTTCCTCTGTAGCCCTCTCTCCCAGCAGGCAGCTCCTGCTCCCATGGCTTTAGCTCTCCCCAGGCTTCGGCACACTGTTATTGCTCTCTTGTCCCTTGAGGCACAGGGATATATTTTTCTATTGTCACTGCAAAAAATTACCACAAACCGAGCAGTTTAAAACAACACATATGTATTCTCTTATAGTTCTATAGGTCAAAAGTCTGACATGGGTCTCACTGAACTAACATCAACTTGTCAGCAGGACCCCATTCCTTTCTGGAGACTTGAGGGGAAAATCCTATTTCTTTGCCCTTTCCAGCTTGTAGAGGTTAGTCACATTCTTTGGCTCATGGTCCCCATTTCCCCTTCCCCAAACCCAGAAATATCATCTCTCTGACCGTTCCTCTTTTGTCACCTATCTCTTTGTCCATAGTCAGTAAAGGTTCTCTGCTTCTCCAAGGACTCATGTGATCAGACTGAGCCTACCTAAATAATACAGAATAATTTCTACAGTTCAGGACCCTTAATTTATACACATCTGCAAAATATCTTTTGCCATGTGAGGTTAAAAAAAAACTGCAGGTTCTGGGGATTAGCACATGAATATTTTCGGGGGCTATTATTTGGATAATAGTAATAATGGCTTCACCCTGCTGCTAAACTCTGAGTGCTTTATTATCACTTGTGGGTTAATCATGTGCTCATCTTTAAAAGGAGTTATTTCATTAAACTCTTCACAGTTACTACACTTGATCTTAGCCAAAAGGCCAAGAAACGATAAACTCTTCACAGTTAAACCTTTATCATGTGCCATCTGTCTCCCACCTAGGCCCTGACTGACACAGGGATGAAATCAAGGGGGACTGACTATCTCTCCCTGAAAAAGTACAACCCTGATCAATGTGCTCTTCCCCACAAAATGCAGAGAAAGATCTGTGTGTAGCTTCTCCTACTTAGTATGGTCTTTCTTCCCAATGTGAATACTATAAACCCACAAAGAACATGAATAAGCAATTCAAAAGAAAATACAAATGGCCCATAAAAATATGAAAAACCATTCCATTTCTGCAATGACTAAAAAATGCGCAAATCAGAAGAACAGACATTAGTTCAAAATAGTGAAGATTTTGGGCACCTGGGTGGCTCAGTGGATTAAGCCGCTGCCTTTGGATCAGGTCATGATCTCAGGGTCCTGGGATCAAGTCCCGCATCAGCAGAGTGCCTATTCCCTCCCCCCGCTGCCTGCCTCTCTGTCTACTTGTGATCTCTCTCTGTCAAATAAATAAATAAAATCTTAAAAAAAAAAAAGGTCTTTTCTTAAAAAAAAATAGTGATAATTTTGAAAGAAGAAAGAAAAAGAGGGAGGAAAAGGCCTGTACTCACAAACTTTGCTGATGAAGTACAAATTGGTACAACAGCTAGCTTCCCATTGCCTTCACAAGGTAATAAACCACTTCAGCATGACATCCATCAACTTACTCATTACCTCAACAAATATTTATAGAGTGCTTATCAGATACCAGGCCCTGGGAATACAACACTGCCCCCATTTTACGTTCAAATGAAAGACAAATAGCTCACAATTCAGTAAGTGTAACAAACTGTGAAATGGTACTGAGTGTTAAGGGGAAAATAAAGTGGGAATGTGGACAGGAAGTATTGGGCAGAGGTGGTCAGGAAGCCTTTACTTGACTAAAGACCTAAAGGAGGCAAGAATATAAGCCATGTGTTATCTGAGGGAAGAACATGCCAGGCAGGGAGAACAGTAAGTAAAAGACACTAAGATGAGAGATGGTTGCCCATGCTCCAGGACCAGTAAAAAGACTGGTATGGCTGGAGCCAAAATGAGGGAAGAAAAAAGTAGAAAAATGCAGTATCAGAGAAGTGAAGGAAGGCTGGATGGGGGTATAGTCTGTACAGTATTATAGTTCACTGTGGACAATGGCCTAAGAGTAACATGATCCAAACAAATTATACTTTAAAAATGTCATTCTGAGTTCTATATTGCAAATAGGAAGTCCAAGACCACCTTTCCCCACAGACACAAATTTAACAGTGATAAAATTCAACATGCTTTCATGAAAAAAAAAAAAAAAACAACAACACTCAACAAACTAGGAATAGAAAGAAACTACCTCCATATAATAAAAGATGTATGAAAAGCTCAAAGCTAATGTACCCAATGGGAAAACACAGACTTTTTCCTCTAAGATAGATCAGGAAAAGGCAAGGATACCCTCTGTCACGACTATGATCCAACACAGACTTTAAGTTCTAGCCAGAGCAATTAGACAATAAATAAAAAGCATAAAACTTAGAAAAAACGTAAAATCACATGCAGATGGCATGATCTTATATGTAGAAAACTTTAAAAATTCCACACACACACATAAAATCCTTAGAAAATAATAAACTAATTTAGAAAAGCTATAGGATACAAAAATCACCATTCAAAAATCAGGTGTTTCTATATACTAACAATGACCTGTGCAAAAAGGAAATTAATATTTTCTACTTACTAGAGCATCAAAAAAAAGAAAAGACTTAAGAAACCGAGCAAAGAAGATGAAAGACTTGTACACTGAAAACTATAAAATATTGTTAAGAAAAATCAAAGAAGATATATAAATGGAAAGATATTATGCTGTGGATTAAATGTCCATACTACCAAAATAATCAATAGATTCAATGTAATTACTATCAAAATCCCAGTGGCATATTTTGCAGAAATTGAAAAAACCATCCTAAAGTTCATATGATAACCTGGGAGAAAGCTTCAAGACACTGGTTCTGTCAATAATTTCTTGGATATGACACCAAATTTCTTGGATATGACAGGCAACAAGATAAAAAATAGACAAATGGACTACATCACACTTAAAAACTTGTGCATATCAAGGAAAACAACTGAAAGAGTAAAAAGGCAAACTACAGAATGAAGGAAGTAACAGCAAATTCTATATGTGATAAGGGTTTAACATCCAGAACACCGAAGGAACTTCTACAACTCAACAACAGCAAAAAAGCAAAAGGACCTGAACAGACATATCTCCAAAGAAGCTATACAAATGGCCAACATGCACATGAAAAGGTGTTCAATAGCACTAATCACGAGAGAAATTCAAATCAAAACCACTATGAGGTATCACCTCATACTCATAAGAAGGGCCACTACCAAGAATAGAAAATAACTGCTGGAATGGAAGCAGAGAAGTTGGAACCTTGTGCACTGATGGTGGGAATATACAATGGTGTTACCATTAAGGAAAACAGTATGGAAGTTCCCAAAAAATCCCACTTCTGGGTAGATACCCCCAAATATTAAGAGCAGAATTATGGGGACGTCTGGGTGGCTCAGTTGGTTGGATGACTGCCTTTGGCTCAGATCATGATCCCGGAGTCCTGGGATTGAGTCCCGCATTGGGCTCCCAGCTCCATGGGGAGTCTGCTTCTCCCTCTGACCTTCTCCTCACTCATACTCTCTCTCACTGTCTCTCTCCCAAATAAATACATAAAATCTTTAAAAAAAAAAAAAAAGCAGAACTGCGAAGAGATATTTGTACACCTATGTTCATCACAGCATTATTCACAATAGTCAAAAGATGGAAGCAATCCAACTGTCCACTGATAGGTGCACAGGTACAGTGGGGTATCATGCAGCTTTCAAAAGGATCTCACCACTTGCTACAACATGGATAAACTTAAGAGGACATGACACCAAGCATTAGAACACCTGTATCTTCAGTACTATGGAAGGAATTTTTTAAAATTTTAATTAAATTGCTGTCTTCAGGGCGCCTCACTGGCTCCGCTGGTGGAGCGTTCGACTCTTGATATCAGGGTTGTAAGTCTGAGCCCCACACTGGGTGTGGAGATTACTTAAAAATAAAATCTTTAAATCTCTGCCTTCGTAAACAGTTTGCTCAACATAAATCGCTTCTTGATGACTCAAAGTCATATTTATGACCATTAACTGTTACTCGTGCCTTTAAAGGTCTAAAAACCTCAAGTTCTGTCTTAATAATAAGTACCAAATGTACACTTGTATCTGAGAAGGAACATTAGGAATTAATTTCCAAATGTCTTCAAAACAGTTCTAAACTACATTTTGCTACCTAAAACCTCAGTCACTTCACACTCAGTATATCTCAAACTTAAGTCATAGACAATACCTCACAAATATCTAACTGCTACTAATGAATCCATTACCACAAAATTGAAACCTTAGAATCATTTCCTTTAGTATTCATATTCAGCAACTAATAATCCCTACTCTACCTGTTCTCAATATCTGCCAAATCCCACTCTAGCTCAGGTTTATTTTACCACATGCTTTGATGACCTCAATAGATTTCCTGCGGTCTCCAATGTTTCCAGTGCCTACCAACTACACTCCATCCTGCAAACTAATCACTTTACTTCCCTATCCAAAAAAAGTTTACTGTCCCCTAAATTCGTCTCTTGATTCCAGAATAAAATTCAAATATTTTCAGATGTTTCTTGTAGAGGAAAAAAAAAAAAAAAAAGCTAGACTCTACCCAGCATCTACTAAAAACCCCATTTGAGGAAGAGGACAGCATGTGACAATTTCTTGCCATATTTCAACTTACAATTAGTAGAGGAAGTAACTAGAAGAACAGCTGCTCTTAGAAAAAAAAAAAAAAAAAACAGATCAGCAGAAATAATGGGAACTTGACAGGGAACAAGCATGTTATGTTAAGAGTTTAAGATCAACAATAAGGGTGAGGTCCTATAGTCTATCATCCAGAAAGACAAAAATCTCAGAATTCCTTATAACATATGGCTCTGAAAGTCAAAATGGCTTAGTCAATCAGAGAAAGACAATTACCATATGATCTCACTGATATGAGGAATTTGAGAAACAAGACAGAGGATCATAGGGAAAGGAAGGAAAAATGAAACAAGATGAAACCAGAGAGGGAGACAAACCATAAGAGACTCTTAATCTCAGGAAACAAACAGGTTTGCTGGAGGGGAGGCAGATGGGAAGGATGGGGAAGCTGGGTGATGGACATTGGGGAGGGTATGTGCTATGGTGAGTGCTGTGAATTGCATAAGACTGACGAATCACACACCTGAATCCTTGAAACAAATATTACATTATATGTTAATTTTTAAAAATGGCTTAAGAGAGTCTGGAAGCTAGAAGGACTTGGAGATTTCTGATTATGTAACTGCAACACAACTAATGAGAAAAAAGCTGGTTAGTGTAAGGGGTTGGCTAATGTCCCATGAAAATCCATGTCTACCCAGAATGTCAGAATGACATCTTTTTTTTTTTTTTAATATTTTTTATTATGTCATGTTAGTCACCATACAGTACATCATTAGTTTCTGATGTAGCGTTCCATGATTTATTGTTTGTATGTAACATCCAATGATCCATGCAACATATGCCCTCCTTAATACCCATCATCAGGCTAACCCATCCCTTCACCCCCCTCCCCTCTAAAACCCACAGTTTAGGGGAGCCTGGGTGGCTTAGTTGGTCAAGCAGCTGCCTTAAGCTCAGGTTATGATCCCATGGTCCTGGGATTGAGTCCGGCATCGGGCCTCTTGCTCAGCAGGGAGCCTCCTTCTCCCTCTGCCTACCTCTCACCCCTACTTGTGCTGTCTCTCTCTCTTAAAACCTTAAAAAAAAATAAGCAAAAAAACCTCAGTTTGTTTCCTGGAGTCCATAGACTCTCATGGTTTGTCTCCCCCTCTGATTCTCCCCTTCATTTTTCCCTTCCTTCTCCTAATGTCCTCCATGTTATTTCTTATGTTCCACAAATAAGTAAAACCATATAATTGTCTTTCACTTAGCATAATCTCCTCCAGTTCCATCCATGTTTATGCAAATGCTGACATCTTATTTATTTTTTCTATTTTTAAAATACTTTATTTATTTATTTGACAGAGAGATATCTCTCTGTCTGATATAGTGAGAGAAGGAACACAAGCAGGGGGAGTCGGAGAGGGAGAAGCAGGCTTCTCACCGAGCAGGGAGCCAGATGCGGGCCTCAATCCCAGGACCCTGAGATCATGACCTGAGCCGAAGGCAGACACTTAATGACTGAGTGACCAGGCACCCTGACATCTTATTTAGAGGAAGGATATTTGCAGATCTAATCTGTTTAAGATAAGGTCATACTAAATTAGGGTGGATGTCTTCTAAGGAGAGGGCACATAGAGATACCCAGAGAGAGAAAGAGAGAAAGACCATGTGAAGACAGAGACAGAGACTACAGTGTTGCAGCTTCAAGTCTACAGACACTGAAGATTGGCTGGAGCAACCAGAGGTTAGGAAGAGGCAAGAAAGGATCTTCCCCTAGAGCCTTCAGAAAGAACATGGTCCTGCCAACACCTTCATTTCAAACTAAATGTATATGCAAAAAAACAGAGTTGCAAAGTATGTGAAACACAAAACTTCGAGAGCTAAAAGGAGAAATGGACAAATACACAATTACGGTTCGGAATTTCAGCACCCTTCTGATAGAAATTGATAGAACTAGACAGAAAATTAGCAAAGACCAAGAGGAACTCAATACCCCCATTAATGAAAACAAAAGCTAACTGACAATTTTAGAATACCACATCCAACAACAGCAGAAAATGTTCAAGTGCCATGGAATACATACTAAGATAAACAAGATCCTGGGCCATAAAACAAGCCTCAATAAATTTACAAGGATTGGAATCATAGAGGGTGTTCTCCTACCATCATGCAATCAAATTAGAAATCAGTAACAGAATGATAACAGGAAATCTCTTCCCAGTATTCACTGGGAAGCTAAACAACACCCTTTTAAATAACCCATGAGTCAAGTAAAAATTCTCTAGGAAAATTTAAAAATACAGTGAAGTGAATAAAATGAAAATATTACTCATCAAAATGCCAAAGTAGTATTGAGAGGGAAATTTACAGAACTAAATGCATATGTTAGAAAATAAGAAAAGCTTCAAAACAAAACTCTAAGTTACTGTGTCATGAAACCTAGAAAAAGAACCTCCCCTATACCCAAGAAAGGGCAGAAGGAAGAAAATAATAAAAGAGCAGAAATTAATAAAAATGACAACAAAAACAAAGAGCTTAATGAAACAAAGAGTTCATTCTTTGACAAAATCAATATAATTAACAAATCCATAGCAAGACTGAGAAGATAAAAAGAGGAAAGGAGCTACTTACCATGTTGATAGCATGTACCCTTCATATAATGTGAAAGAAGGGTACTTCACATCTGGGATATTCTTCCTAAAAACTCGTAACTCCGGTCTAACCATGAGAAAAACAGCAAACCCAAATCAAGGGAAAATTCTACAAAATGTATGACCAGTACTATTCAAAACTGTCAAAGTCATGAGAAAATACTGAGGAAGAAAGAAATGAAGAACACTGAGAAACTATCCCAGATTGGAGAAGGCTAAGTAAGGATTCATGATGGCTAAATATAATATGGTTTCTGGGTGAGATCTTGGAACACAAATGGGACATTAGCAAAAAAATCTTCTAAATCTTAATAAGTCTAGAGTTCGGCTGATAATATGGGATGTTAATAGGGGAAACTGGCTGTGGGGTGGATGAGAACTGTTCACTGTTGCAACTTTTCTGTAAATCTAAAACTATTCAAAAACTAAAAATTTATTTAAAAAAATTAAGTCACTGGGGGTACATGGGTGGCTCAGTGTGTTAAGCCCCTATGGCTCGGGTCATGATCTCAGGGTCCTGGGATTGAGCCCTGCATCAGGCTCTCTGCTCAGCGGGGAGCCTGCTTCCCCCTCTCTCTGTCTGCCTCTCTCTCTCTCTCTGTCTGCCTTGTGATCTCTGTCAAATAAATAAAGTTAAAAAAAAGAAATAAATAAAAATAAAAAATTAAGTAACTGAATAAGTTTCTATTTTCAGAGTACAGAGATAAAGGAAAAGATGAGCTCATTAACAGAGGCTGATACTTTAATGTTAATAAAGAAGGAGAGAATAAGAACTAATCCCTACTTTCTCTCTGGTCTTCCATTTCAAGAATTTTAGCTAGTTGGTGCCTGAATGGCTCAGCTGGTTAAGCAATAGACTCTTGGTTTCAGCTCGGGTCATGCTCTCAGGGTGGTGAGATCAAGCCCTGAGTCAGACTCCTGAGCTGGGCATGGGCCCTGATTAAGATTCTCTCTTTCCCTTTCTGCCCCTCTCCCAACATGCACATGCACTCCTGATCTTTAAAAAAGAAAAGAAAAGAAAAGAAAAGAAAAGAAAAGAAAAGAAAAGAAAAGAAAAGAAAAATTAAAAAAAAGAATTTAGCTTGCAAAAAAAACAAAAAAAACCCAAAAATTTTCTACAAAGAATATGTATTTTTTAACACTAAAAAATCAAAAATTAATGAGAATAGGGCGAAGAAAAAATGTACATTGGTAAAGGGAAGAGTAGAAGACAGGATAAATTAAGAAATTCCAAGAATGTAGTATCTCAATGCAAAACCACATTGAGATACCACCTTAAACCAGTTAGAAAGGCCAAAATCAACAGGACAGTAAACAACAAGTATTGGAGAGGATGTGAAGAAAGGGGAACCCTCTTACACTGTTGGTGGGAATGCAAGTCAGTGCAGCCACTTTGGAAAACACTGTAGAGATTCCTTAAGAAATTAAAAATAGACCCTGCAATTGCACTACTGGCTATTTACCCCAAAGATAATGATGTAGTAAAAAGAAGGGCCATCTGTACCCCAATGTACATAGCAGCAGTGGCCACAGTCACCAAACTGTGGAAAGAACCAAGATGCCCTTCAACGGATGAATGGATAAAGAAGATATGGTCCATATATACAATGGAGTATTATGCCTCCATCAGAAAGGATGAATACTCAACTTTTGTATCAACATGGATGGGACTGGAAGAGATTATGCTGAGTGAAATAAGTCAAGCAGAGAGAGTCAATTATCATGGTTTCACTTACTTGTGGAGCAGAAGCAACAAAACAGAGAATGTTGGGAGATGGAGAAGAGAAGTGAGCTGGGAGAAATTGGAGGGGGTGACAAACCATGAGAGACTGTGGACTCTGAGAAACTGAGTGTTTTGTGGGAGGATGTGGGGTTGGGGGAACATGGTGATGGGTATTAAGGAGGGTACGAATTGCGTGGAGCACTGGGTGTGGTGCATAAACAATGAATTTTGGAATACACGAAAAAAATAAAATTAAATTCATTAAAAAAAAGAAATTCAAAGAATGTATCTAACTGCTCTATATAAATTTAAATTTTCTGGAAAAGTAATGCCTGGTTAGTGGGAAATTTTGCAAATGAGTTCAATGAACTTTAGAAGATGTTCTTGGAGAAATCATAGGAAATGTCACACCCAAAATACTAGCAATAGTTAAATGTTTCAATTTTCAAAAAGGAAAACAATATAATGCAAACTAAAGACTGTGATGTCTACTTAGTACAAGATTTTTAGTCAATAACAGACGTCAGGGTAGGTACATTTAACCTACTATACAGTAAAACAATCATTTAACTTCCTTTTTGACTACACGATATTTGGCTGACAGGGTGTATTTTATTTCAGCAAAACGCATGACAAGCTGCCTCATAGAAATCCTAGAGGCAAGCTGAAGAAATATTTCCGACAATAAAAATGGAAAAAAATCTCAAATGTACAATGCTAGGCTCTTTTTTCAGTCCTATCCTGTTTAACACTTTTATAATTGACTCAGACAAAGATGTGGAAACAACATTCATCAAACAGACTGGTGATATAAGTCATAAGGCAATAACGCAAACAACAGAATCTGGAATCAAAAAGAAACCGAAAGACTAAACCTAGCAAGATGAAATGTAATAATGAAAATAGGCACTCATTTGGGCCACAACTCAAATGCACAAATACGGAATGGCTTACAGGCAGAAAGAAATTTGGGGATATTTAAATGAGAGTCAGCTCAGTATGAATCAACTACAAACAAAGAATCAGCATAATTACCAAAAACACAATAGAATCTAATGAGAGGGGCCATAATACGGCTGTATTCTAGTGGTCCTACAACGCCCAGAGTATAAACAAGCTGAAAACTGCTTAGAAGAGTAACCAGAGCCAAATATAAAACAGAATTAGTTTATTGAGGGAGGGAGAGGTTTGGCCTGAGGAAAAAAGTTTCATAGGTTATTAAGACAGTCATCTTCAAATATCTGAAGTGATCTCACATGTAAGGAATATTAGACTTTTCCTAAATGGAACCAGGGCTAACAAGCAGAATTTAAGGAATACAAATTTATTTTCGGTATAGCAGTGAGGGTCATTCAAAAGCAGCACGAGCTGCGAGCAGAGGCTCGCCCCTCTGAGGCCAGGGGACAGACTGGCAGAAATGTGGTAGAGGGGAATGAAGCATCACATGGCTGGTTTAGACTAAATGACCTATAAAGTATCTTCCAAGTCCATGATTCTAAGATGCTACTTCCTCTATGCCAAGTCTCTGGCTCCAGGCCAAGCGGCTGTACCACCATTCCTGGAGTAAGCCTTACTTATACCTGCACTTTCCTGTATCCACACTTTGAGGCCATTCTCTCACTCCAGCAAAGAGAAAGGATCTTTCTAAACCCTATCCATCTATCAAAAACAAACCTAAATATTGTCCTTACTGAAGACTTCTCGGCCTACCCTCCTACGATCTCTCTCTCCTATGGATTATGGCATACTTCTGGGGCCATCTGTCTGACAATTAGTTACATACCACCCTCAGACACTGCTTCTGCATGAAACCGTTGTTAAAGCTTTTATTAATAATTTCTCTCCTCAACTAAATCTAAAGCTCCTTAAAGACACACACCAAAACTTATACTCTGTATCCCCTTCACTCTGAAGGACACATAGTAGATATTCAAAAATATCTTTGGTTTTCAATACTGGAAACATTTTTGTTAGAACAAGTACTTTATAAAAAGGCATGTATTCAGAGGTAAAGGTAAAATCCACTATTCAAATCTGAAAAGTAACTAATATAAGTTGACTTCCAGTTCAGTTACAGAACCACCAGAATAGATACTGCCACCCACTGATAACATATTCTAACCACAGGATTTTTTTTTTAATGGTCAACAAAGCTCAGAAAAGCTCAAATTTTCCAACCTACACAAAGGGCTTGGTAAAGCTGCCTTAGAGCAAAGAAAGATTAACAGAACCAAACTAAAAAGTGAAAAATGTCCAGCAGAAATCAGGATATTTCTCGATAAAAAGGCATATTTACTTCTTTAAATGTAAAATATACTGGTGTGTGATATTGATTCATGTACCTGGAAACACTAAGAAACAGCAAATTTGTCATACAGAGCCCAGAACATGTACCCACTCCCAAAGCACCAACTAAAAGTTCCAGACAAAGTAAAAAGAGAATTCCTTATCAGACTAGATATTTTAATAAAGATCAGGAAATACTCACCGAAGATTCAGGATCTGATAATTCATCCAATAATTTCCTTGCATCCACCACAGCTTGATAGAGTCTCAAATTTTTGCCATCAGAAGCAACAAAGCAAGCACTTGCAGAATTGCAGTATGTGCCTGAGAGAGTAAAGGCCTTGCATTATAAAGATAGTTTATTTTTATTGTTGGCTGAAGGATGAGAAACCTATACACACTTTTCTTTTTAGATACAACTATGGTCTAGAATCATAAATACACATAAAATTAATGGATATAAAATTATTAATGAAAGAAATCAATGGAAAATATGTCATGAGAGCGGGGAAAAATTAAAAACAAATTTCTAGAAATTCTAAACATAAGTCTAATGTCTACATTCTCAATACTTGCTAAAAATCCTCCTAATAATGGCAAATATAAAACATTTTGTGTATTTAAAAACAGTTTAAAAGGTTTTATTAATTTCAGAATTAAAATGAACACTTACCAAGACAATAGCTGGGAATAAGAGTCGGAAGCCAAGCAACATTAGAGAAGGCTGATGTATGTAAAGAGTTAATTCGAGCCAATTCTGATACTCCTCCAGTGTAGGACAAAGGTCCTATTGGGTCTACACGCCACAGAATAAGCTCACTATATATTGCATTCGGGTCATGAAATGTACGTGTCGCTGCATTTCTAAGAGGTTGTTTTGAGGAACCTTTTGTATGTCTTACAGGATCCATCAATCTACTTACTTTATTGTCTGAGTCCCACTGACAGTCTAATTCAGGAGTCAACAGAGCATTATGATGAGAGGATGTCAGTAACAATGGTAAAACTGAATGACATGCCAAGTCATTGAGGTGAAATCGATGACCACAGTATCTAAATTTGTGAGATACAGTCAGAACCGTGGTAAAGGCAGACTTATCTGCAAAAGTGACTGCCCACTGATTTAAAGAACCATCTATGTGTTTGGAGACCATCATTACTGTAGGAGCTAAAATGTTCATATTTGTAGTGTGTGATCTGGAGTACGATTGTGATCCATGAGGACTGCCTACAGCCATCATCTCTTGGTGTAACAGAGTGTGAGGAGAATCTTTCGTAGCATTTATGCAGGCATACATCATGATATTTTTACTAAGAGAACTCGCATCACCAGAGGGAAATGCAACAGGAATCCGAGAAGAAAAAGAAACCTGAAAAACACGATATGAATTCAATGTAAGTAGTTTTCCTCCTCTCAGAAAGTCTTCCAAAAACACTTCCATTTTCAAAACATCCTAGAAAAGTTATCATTTTCAACTTCTTTCTGGTCTAATTCTTTTCCTCTAAATAGAGGAAAATATCTTATCTCTATAAGATAATATCTTATCTCTATTTGCTGCCCAAAAGAAGCCTGAAAAAAAGAAAAGCTTCAAGTGCCTTATTGTATAACTAAATGACCACATCACAAATCTCAATAAAAATAAAGTTCAAGGGGCGCCTGGGTGGCTCAGTGTGTTAAAGCCTCTGCCTTCAGCTCAGGTCATGATCCCAGGGTCCTGGGATCAAGCTCCCCATCGGGCTCTCTGCATCAGGCTCTCTGTTCAGTGGGGAGCCTGTTTCCTCCTCTCTCTCTGCCTGCTTCTCTGCCTACTTGTGATCTCTGTCTGTCAAATAAAATCTTTAGGGGCGCCTGGGTGGCTCAGTGGGTTAAGCCTCTGCCTTTGGCTCAGGTCATGATCTCAGGGTCCTGGGATGGAGCCTGCATCAGACTCTCTGCCTGCAGGGAGCCCGCTTCCTCCATTCTCTCTCTCTGCCTGCCTCTCTGCCTACTTGTGATCTCTCTTTGTCAAATAAATAAATAAAATCTTAAAAAAAAAAAAAGTTCAAAAAGTTAACAGCTAGACTTAGTTAATAAAACCAGGGGGACAGACCTGAGTCACATTTTTAGGGTAGTTTTAAGATTATTCAAAATAATGTGAATTCCAGGAAAAAGGCCAATGTACATATATATTCAAATACCCAGCACCACATTTCAAAGCCAAATTCATTTTACTTTGAATTAACCAGGTTTATAAAATCTGTGGTCAAACATCCCCCTTTGGTAACAAGAATAAGTATTCTCTTCTCAGTTGCCTCTCAAAAACAGAATCTTTTGAATATTTCTGAAAACATGGTAAATCTGAATAGCATCTTTTTTTTTTTTTTAAAGAAATATAGCAACCGCTTCATCAGTAAAATATACCTGGACTTGTCTAAATATTCCAGGATTATATTCATCCAAATACTTTACATGCCACACTAGAAAGGTACCATCTACAGGGTGTATAGTAAAAAGCATATCAGGATTCTTATTCCATTCAGTTAGCAGCATTTCAATCTTCCGATCAAGCAGAACTGTAGGCAGTGGCATTGGTACACTAGGTCGTGAAAAGGTTCTGGGACTTCCCTCTCTTTCTCCATCTTCATGTTCTGACGATCCTGTGCCTGCCTCAGATTCTCTATCCAGGGATAATTCTGAATCAGAAAATAAATTTATCAGTACACACTAATTTATCAATACATACTAATAATATCATAAAAATGCAATCACATACTAGACTATCAACAGCATACTATCTTAAGAAACTATAAATCCCTTCTCCAATTTATGGTCGGGGCAGGGAGGGAATGAGAAAAAACAAAAAAAGAAAATCATTTTCTGGTCTGAACTGAAAATTACTATTCTTTCTTACTTTTAGAAAAATCAGAATTTCATTCACATTATCATTATCACTAGCAAAACTAGTGATCCCCCCAAAAGGACAGGGCTTCCAAAGTAGTATATTACTCAAAGCAATACATGTAACAAAAGCATATAGAGCTAGATGGTAGACAGACCACAGTAGATGGTCAGTAAGTGACTGGAAAAGTAAAAAAGAAGAGCAGGAAGGAAGGATTATAAACTAAAAGCGGTATCACAAGAAGCTGCTGACTTGCCAAAAAGAAAAAATCTGAACATGCAATACTAACCATGATCTAGTTTCATATGTAGACCCCTCTCTTTTTCCTCCTGTGAACGTTCCTCATCTTCTCTCTCTCCTTCATCACTTTCATGATCTATCTGCTTCTCAGAAAGTTTTCGTAATTGCTGCATAAATATTTCAGTAGATGATGTAAAATGAAACTCTTTGTTGTTTAACCAATGAACCACAAAACCCCCATTTCCATCATCAATGTTAAATACAGTGCCAACCAAGACATTTGGAATATCTGTGGGGAAAAAAAGTTGAGATTTCAATATGAATTTCTTGTGTCTTTAAAAAGATTACCCAGTGCTTATAAAGCACTTATAAGTTCATCTTTATAAAGACTAACTCTATACTTACACAGAAAAGGTCAACATAACTCCAGCAGGATTTGTAAAAACTTTAACTGAATTTAATGGTAAAAGTAAATATTAAGAATTAATGGCACATGACTTAAATTACTAGTGGAATGAATTTACTAATTTAAAAAACAAATATACCAAATGCGCGAACCTTTATTAAATCCTGGTTTGGGAATGGAGGAACAGAAAAATAAAGCATAAAAGTAGCTATAAAAGAATTTTAGATAGTGGCGCCTGGGTGGCTCAGTGGGTTAAAGCCTCTGCCTTTGGCTCAGGTCATGATCTCAGGGTCCTGGGATCGAGCCCCACATCAGGCTCTCTGCTCAGCAGGGAGCCTGCTTCCCCCCTCTCTCTCTCCCTGCCTCTCTGCCTACTTGTGATCTCTATCTCTCGCTCTGTCAAATAAATAAATAAAATATTTTTTTAAAAAAGCTTAAAAAAAAGAATTTTAGATAATTAAAGAAATTTAAGTTTAAATATGAACTGGATATTAGAGATTATGAAATAACTACTAATTTTCTTAAATATAATACCAATATTGTGATCATGTGAGAGAATTTCCTTACTCTTAGGAGATACTGTCTGAAGTATGTAAACCTGACATGCCATGCTATACGTAACTTACTTCAAAAGATTAAGAAAGAATTATACTCACACATGCCCACCCCCAACACACACAGGTATATACAGAGAGAATAAAGCAAATGTGGCAAAATGTCAACAGTTTTTATTCAAAGTAGAAGACATGAATGTTCACCTTAGTATTGTTTCAACCTTTCTAAAATGTTTGAAACTAAAAAGCTGGGAGAAAATAATGCCAAAGAAGAACATGGGAAGACAAGCAAACTTCTAAAGTATATTAGCAGGCTTCCTCCAGTTGGGTTAACTGTGATTCACAAAATAGACTAGTTCATGTAAAACAGTGAAGCTAAAAAAATCAATCTCCTTAATCTCAATTAATATTACAAATAATCCATTCAACAGAAAGCAAAAAGCAAAAATGAAAGCAAAACAAAAAAACCACTGTCCTCTGCAAGATATGAAAGTCTAAAGATAAAATGCACAGGATATTTTTGGTAGTGTTCTGTTAAATAAAGTTCCAAGTTGTTCTTTTTTTCTAATTCCTGGATGACAGTCCTGGGTTTCTGATAAAAATGAAACAAAACATATAAAATAGAATTTATAAATTAGGAATACTATAAACCAATACATCCTCTATTCTTGCTAAAAATGTTTCACCTAAACCTTATCGTGAGCAAATATTCAAACAGCAAGATGCACTAAAAGATAACAGAGAAGTTCTTTGAGAGACTTTTTTTTGACAACTGAGAGGAACTATTGTAGATGAGAAGTTTAAAAGAAATGACAATCAAGTAAATAAAATAGAGTCTATATTTTAATATCAACTATATATTAAATATAATCTTATCCATGTTCCTTAAATACAGTAACAGTATTGTAGTAATGGAGGAAACCTCCTATTTTATTATAAGACACACTTGAACTATTTGGATAATGTCATAAAATATTTAGGAGATGAAGGATAATGTTGGTAACAACTTTACTTTCAAATGACACAGCCAAAAATAAGGGAAGAGGAAGCAGACATACACAAATGGGCAGAAGGGGAGAATAAAAGCAGGCAGGACAAGATAATAACAACTGGTAAATTTGGGTAAAGGTTTATATGGGTATTTGTTAATCTTTGCTTTCAGCTTTAATGTAAACTCAAAAAGTTTCCTGAAAAAAAGTTGAAGAGGAAAATTATTTGCATTTAGCAATCAATTTGGTCAAACTATGTATTTATATATAGTACAAATACTTTTATGAAATGATTTTTAAAATAGTATGTAGTAGGTTAAAGTAAAAATAGATAAAACTGGCAGAATGATGAAGGTTATTTAGTAAAGATGTTGAAAGATAAGGCTGGCTGGCTACAAGAACATATCCAGTACTTAGACTCAAATATGTGACAGAAAACCTATCCACAGAGGACAATCCTGTGATCCTATTCTGTTTGATTAGCATAGCGTATACCATTAAAAAGTCAACCTTTCTAAGAAGTGTTGAATTTACTGCATACGATCACTAATTACACTCCACTTGAAGCTAGATCTTCATTATAGTCAATAACTCATGATAGGGTTCTTTTAAAGAAGTTAAAAATTTACAAAAATCTGAAACCACTAACATTTTGAAAACAAGTTAATATTATGAAGACAATCTTAGAACAAACGGAATTAGTACATGAACTCAGTAAGTAAAGTAACATTTAACCAGGTAGCAAAGCACTGTCCAATTGAAATAATGCAAAACACAAATGCAAGGCACATAGGCAATATTCATTCTAGTAGCTATATTATAAAAGGTAAAAAAAAAAAAAAAAGAAACAAGTGAACTTAATTGTAATATTTTATTTCAACCTAATATACATAAGATATCATCATTTCAACATGTAATCAATATTAAATAAAATGGTTAATGAGAGATCTTACATTCTTTTACTGTACTAAGTCTTAGAACTCCAGTGTGTACCTTACAGTCTAATTCAATATGGGCTAGCCACATTCATATGCTCAAAGAGCTACATGTAGCTAGTGGCTCCCATACTGGGAAGCCCATATCTAGAGCCACTGTGACAATGGGGCAAATGTCCTAAAGATCACTTGTTTGGAATTCTATTATTGAATATCACCTCTATATAAACAAACATTTCAAAATAAACTCCTCTGCATTCTGAAGCGATATAGTGACTTCCATTTCAATAAATATGACTGCAACTTTTCACAAATATAGTTATATCAGCAATGTAATATGAAATTATCTATGTGCCTTTTCATGTTTTTCGTGTACAGAAGAAAACAATGTCCTTAAATAGAAGCTTTCAAATATGCTTTTGCCAACACAATTGCCTCAAAATACTTCTTCTCAACCTCACAGGAGGAAAGGAGCAAAAAAGAAAGTATCAGTGTTAGAAGATAAAAATACCTTTCCCTAAGTGTAGGATAATAAAGTCTATTTGGCGGGGAGCCTGGGTGGCTCAGCTAGTTAAGCCTCCAACAGCTCAGGTCAGGATCTCATATGAGTTGTGAGAATGAGCCCCAGGTTGAGCACAGGGAATCTGCCTGAGATTCTCTCCCTCGTCCCCTTCTCTCTCTGCCTCTCTCAAATAAATAAATAGATCTACGGGATTAGAAAATAAGATATGCTGAAATACAAGGAAAACTATGAAAAAATATATTAGATGGTCATTAAGAAAGTTGAGAAGAAACATTAATGGTGAAAATATAAAAGGGAGGGACATCAATCTAACTAGGCTGCCACCACTTGTGTTCCCATGTTCAACTAAAGCTCCAATTTACTTAGAACCTTGCTCTATATACTAGACAAAACAGAGTTGCTCAGAAACACTTATTTGCAGTTGTCTCCTGAGAATCACACAATCGCAATTTAAGAAATGGTACTTTATATATTATTTTCCTATTTGAATTATGAAGTATTTTTAAAGGCAACTTAGAATATTAACATAAAATGAAAAACAGATTCTATGCGTAGTCCCAATTTTCTATTTATTTATCTTATTTCAGAGTAGGTATAGGAACTAAAACTTTACTGTCCCTTACCTGTGGCAGGATTGATGCTGGCTGCAATGTGGAAATGACACAGCGCATTGGCATGGTGGGAAATGTGTCTCTGAACTTCATGCGTTGCCGTCTGGTCAGGCATTAATTCGGTGTGAGTCACAAGAACAGAAGACCTCCTCTGTCCTTTTCTTAAATTTTTCAAATGGTGTATTGTCTAAAACAGAAAAATAATAGCTAAATCCAACTCTGAAAGTCTAATAAATGCTAATCCAAGTATTTCTGTTTATTAAGGATTTTATAATTTTCTTCTCTGCAAAATCTCAACATTTTTAAAGGAACTACCTTAACTTCAACTGAAGAATTCTGATTATGTTCTCCATAGTTTCTGCAAATTTTATAGTTCAAGGCAGAAGTAGTTGCTCATCTATATCTGTACAAAGTCTGGGTTTTTGCAGGATAGCCCACCCCTGAGATGAAATTTACTAGTCATAACAGTTAAAAAAAAAAAAAAAAAAAAGCCTGAATCTTCCTACCAGGAAGAAGAGTATTTCTCCCCAAAATTCTCACTAACAACTAAACAGTTACAGCTAAATAATATATTATCTCTGTTATAAAGAAGAAAAATAGAGTACAAAAGTACAGAATAAGGGGAATCTACATAGGTGAGAGGAGCCATGAAAGTGCCGACCTATGGGATTTATTTAAATTGAGGCACTTCCGTAGGATAAATATTCTCCACTAACATACCCAATGATCTGAACTATTTTAAAAAGAAAGTATCTCTACACCATAACCCCAACTCACAGCACTTCCTTACTCTGTCACTTAACCACCCCCAATACCATGCTTTACAATAATTTCCCATTCTATTTCTTTGTTTTTCAGTCAGCTAAATAAAATGTGGCAGCCTCTCAGTTCTTTCTGTATTAAAGTAATACATCTGGTCTTTCCTTTCAATTTCCTTTCCTTTCAATTCCCTCACCTCCTTTCATATGGAAAACAGTGTCAGATCTATGGTGGCATGTCCTCTACCTCCAGTCTCCCTGCTACAGAGTTGCTTATTTTCTTAATAGGGTTAAGATGGATATAGTACAGACCTGATATACCACAATGTCTGTGAAATTATTTTCATTTGATCTTTAACATTTATCATTACTTTAAATTATTTTGGCAAGGTTGCTGTAATACTGGCTGATTGTTTTTTCCGAAGAACAAAATGTGTAAGTATATAAAGAATTACATAGACCTTACAGTTAGGCGTTTCAGACAAAAGGATGGTAAAAACCAAGGCAGCTTATAAATCAGACAATTAGGCTTTTTCTATTAAAAACAATTTTAACATTATTAATTAATAACACTACTAAAAAGGTAGCAAAAATTTGTCAAATCACTAATTATATATGTTTACTTACAACTTCTGCTTTTATTTTATATAGCAATTGGTATTTCAGTTTTACACCTGAAAAGCAATATAACAGGTACCATGGAGGATACAAAGATGTCTCAAAACACCTAGTTTCCAAAAGCTTATATGTAATTTGAAGATAAAATGCCACATAAGTATATAAAAATGACTGTAAACATGCAGTAAATTAAGTACTTTGTCTCACTAAATTTCAACAAATATTAAAATATAATTTTAACTATTCTGCCCTCTGCTTTTAATTTCGTTTATACTTTAAATTTAAAGTATAAATAAATGGTGCCCAATCACAGACAGCATCAAAGTAAGCCTACTTCATATAAAACTTTTAAGGAGTACATCTTCAGCCTACACAACCCAAAAAATATTTCTGCTTGCTGGAACAGCAAAATATTTTGGCTATGCATCCATAAAAATGTTAATGTAAAAGAATAGTGTAAAAACATAATTAGTGATCTAGAGAAATGTTTATAACACATTAAGTATAAAAGGCAAGCTATAAAACATTACTGCATAATATGATCTCAATCTTATAAACAAAGAAAAAATACACATACACATATAACTCGAATAGCTGGATTCTGAATTCCACATTTTTTCTAATCTAATATTAGAATAAGCACATATTCTTTCTGTAGCAAGAAGTCACACATGAAGAATTAAGAAAATTAGCAATCTAGGTTTACTTCAATAAATTTCTGATAATTTACAGGTGCCTGGGTGGCTCAGTTGGTTAAGCGACTGCCTTCAGCTCAAGTCATGATCAAATCCTGCATTGGGCTCCCTGGTCAGCGGGGAGTCTGCTTCTCCCTCCGATCCTCTCCCCTCTCATGCTCTCTCTCTCATTCTCTTTCTCAAATAAATATATTTTTTAAAAACTATAAAAAATTAAAAATAAATTTCTGATAACTTTTAAAAATGTGTTTATCTCAGGGCGCCTGGTGGCTCAGTGGGTTAAGCCTCTGCCTTTGGCTCAGGTCATGATCTCAGGGTCCTGGAATCAAGCCCGGCATCAGGCTCTCTGCTCAGCAGGGAGCCTGCTTCCCCCCTCCCCTCTCTCTGCCTGCCTCTCTGCCTACTTGTGATCTCTCTCTGTCAAATAAATAAAACTCTCTAAAAAAAAAAAATGTGTTTATCTCATTTTATTACCATAACGGACACAACAGTTTGGATTATAAATAATCTAATTTCATAGGAAGCACATTTATCTCATATATATTGTATTAAAAAATTGGAAAAATTAATTTGCCTTTGAAATAGTAAACTATGGAAATTATAAGCAATTATATAAAAGTCGACTTATGTCTAATTCTTAATCAAAACAGTCATTTTTAATTAGAACACACATGTAATATTTAATCCTCATGAAACAAAAGTATAACATTTTTTAAAAAGATTTTATCTTATTTATTTGACAGAGAGAGAGATATCACAAGTAGGCAGAGAGAGGGGGAAGCAGGCTCTCCACTGAGCAGACAGCCTGATGTGGGACTCGATCCTGGGCCCTGAGATCATGACCTGAGCCGCAGGCAGAGGATTAATCCACTGAGCCACCCAGGCACCCAAAACATTTTTAATTACAAAGAGTTTCAGGGTCCTTTATGTGTTGTACTAATCAAAGCTTATTCCTATAGATTTTCATATTTGACACGCAAAATGAAAAAATTAAAATTATACTACTTACCTAGACTACATGTCTGAGATCATTACTATTATACTTGGTTTCTAAGGGGCATAAGATGAGTTGTCTTACAAGCACAAAACAAATTAGTAAGAATTATTTGTTATTAATTTCATCATTACTTGTACCAGGTGCACTACCTGCATCCTATCTTATAAATTCCCACCAAACTCACATATCTTCAACATTTATTTCCATTTTATATAATATAGTACCTCAAGAGCATGCTGTATTCTGTCTTTGTGTCTTCCAGCCTGAGTGAGGTTGCTGGCAACACTAGAAGTGGTAGTCTCACAGATCTGCTCACCCAAAAGACAATCTTCTGGTAATACAGTTTCTGCCCAGAGTCGGCAGACGCCATCATGGCATGAAGTTAATAACACATTACAGACAGAACCTCTAATAACAAAGAGAAGTGAACAGAAGTTACTATGAATATCAGTGCCACTGATGAATTAAAGTTTATTAATATTTGGTTCTTCATGTATAAAAATAGCATTAGTCCACAACTAACAGTATGACCAAGAACAGTTATTTTTCCAGTAATGGTAAGAGATTTATACAGCCTATTTCACACTCTCACCAAACCCCACTTACTACGTGCTTATACTTGCAAGATGGCAGGCTGAATAAAGGGCTGCAATCAGTTGCCATAAAATGGAAACAACCTAGCTGTCCCTGACACTTTGATTCATTAAAACTACACCTTGAATGGCTCAGTTAAATGACAGTACAGTATGCTTCCAACTGCTTAGATGTTATAGTGTGTAGAGAAAGAGAGGTCAGTAGAAGCTTGAAATCATACACAAGTTGTCACTGTGAACGTGAACACCATAAAAACCAGGAAATGGTCTTGATAAAGAGACAGAAATTTATGCCTGATTACATACATGCTGCTTGAAAACAAGGTTCAGTGGGAATATTGGTATCTTCTAAACAAATGAAAGAGCAAAAAAAACCTAATTGTTGCAAATTACAGAATGACCATAAGAAAAGTTCATGAAATGTAATTAAACTGCATGGCTTACAGCACTACTTGTGTCATCCTGTATCATCCTTCTTATAATCACAAGATTATAAACAGGTAAGCAAATGAGCATCTTCAAAATAAAACTGCAAGAAGGATATAATTTCAAACTATAAGTCAATTTCCATTAAGTTAAAATAAGCAAAAATGTTACAAACCAAGCAGCTAAAGTGAATTAACCACTCATTATAAAAGAATAAAAAATCATCCTTCCTTTAAAAAAATAACAAATGTAGAATCCGACTTGGTCAAAGGTATTCTGCAAATGTTTTCAAAAGACACAAATAATTTAAGCAGAATAAACTTTTAACTCAGATTCCAAAAACGAATTTCCCATTCACTGAGCATCTCTATAACATATGTTGTATTTCCTATCAGGTGTGAACAGTTAACACGTGAAATAGCTTTCTCTCAAAAATACAGATTTCTAAGCAAGTTTTTTAATAACTCTATATATGATATAGGAATCATTTCTATGAGCTTTTCCGTAGTTTCTTTAATACTTTTAAGAGATGTTGAACATTGAGGAAAAACTTAAAACAATTAAATCTTTGAAAAGGTTATGTTGATGGTCCTAAGAAAAACCTGGTCACTTTACTCACTGAATGATACGCTTTCTTACCATGTATATTATTGACAGTTTATTACTATGTTTATTTTCCCTCAGTGTGTGCTTTCAAACTTGCCAACATTTCCTTCCTGGACTCTTTTTACTGCTGCTGCTACTACTAACAGTATCAGCTAACACAGCCTAAGCCCATACTATGTGCAAAGGCCTGCAGTAAGTATTTACATGCACTCACAGCAACCCTCTGAGGAAGGTACGGTTACCTAAGAGAAGGAAACTAAGGCACAGAGAACTTTAGAAATGCAGGCAAATGTTCAAAAAGCTAGTAACAGCAGGATTAGAATTCAGGCAGTTAATACCCAGAGCCTATGCTCTTCATTTCCACCAAGTCAATGTACTAAAAAGACCTTTGCTTTTTAGAAATATATAGTATTTTTACAAATACATAAGTAAACACACCAAAGTTATGGGACACATTTGTCTAACCTGGGCATATACTTGCTAGTTTTACGCCATGAGAAACCTGCCACAGCTCGGGGATGTGCCAAATAAACAAAGGAAAATTGGGTAGACGCCTGTCTCCTTTTCACTTCTTGATGATCCTGAGGTATAATTGAGGATTTCCAGCCAGTCATAGGATACCATACTTTCAAAAGACAATCATCCTGCAAAAATACATATGTCAATATAAAATTAATCTGAACATAACACAATTCAAAGTGTAAGTGATTTAGTGATTAAGAGAACCTTTAAAAATTAAGCTATCTGTAAAAACTAACATGTGAGCTTTATATAGCACAAACTCCAAGCGTAATGTTCATTCCCCTAAAGGATACTACTCTTGAAAAATAGTTTTCTCATTATCAATCTCCTCTGCACATAATGGTGGTTTTCAAATAGAGACTGAAGCCAAAATCCTTCATTTAAACATAGAGAGGTCACTGCAGAGAAGATTCCGAAATCAGATGCCATTGGATAAAATAAGAAAGAGGCCATATTATTAGTCACTATTAACATTCTCTCTGCTTTTTTGAAGACATCTCTAAAAGTGAAACCAATCCTTTTTAAATATGAGCTGCTTCTTAGACATTATGTCAGGAATCAGCAAATGTTCCTTGTGAAAGGCCAGACAGTATGGAAAGCTTTGTGGACCACATAGTGCCTCCTTGTTTGTTTGGTTTTTTTCTTACAACCTTTTAGGAACATAAAAACCATAGTTCTCTAATCTCCACACTAAATGAAGTGAATGCACTTAGAGAGTTGTTAGGAATCACTTTTATGCCCACTTAAATAAGATATTATAAACTTAAAAATAGGTACTGACTTTATCATTTTACTTAGTTCTAAGAATTTTGTTAAAGGCCAGAACAGGAACATCTGGGTGGCTCAGTCAGTTAATCGTCTGCCTTTGGGTCAGGTCATGATCCCAAGGTCCTAGGATCAAGTCTGCATCCAGTTCCTTGCTCAGCAGGGAGCCTGCTTCTCCCTCTGCCTGCTGCTCCACCTGCTTGTGCTCTCTCTCACTCCCTCGCTCTCTCTAACAAATAAATAAATAAAGGAGGGAACATATTGCCTGGAGCACTGGATGTGCTGCATAAACAATGAATCTTGGAACACTGAAAAAATAAAATAAAATTTAAAAAAATAAATTAAAGGGACGCCTGGGTGGCTCAGTTGGTTAAGCAGCTGCCTTTGGCTCAGATCATGAGCCCAGCGTCCTGGGATCGAGTCCCACATCGGGCTCCTTGCTCCGCAGGGAGCCTGCTTCTCCCTCTGACTCTGCCTGCCACTCTGCCTGTGCTCGCTCTTGCTCTCTCTCTCTCTCTCTCTCTGACAAATAAATAAATAAAATCTTAAAAAAAAAAAAGAAAAAATGCATTAAAAAATTAATTAATTAATTAATTAAAAAGGCCAAAATAATTTTATCTTATTTAACAGAAAGCATCTACTTTATAGTGCTTTATCCTCAATACTGAATAGAGTCTTATGGGAAATAATACAATATCATCTGTGCAAAAATCTCACTCTAAGAAACAATGAAATTATGTAATTATGTATTCCTGGAAAGTGCGTGTAGGTCCAAACACTATCATCTACACTAGACAAACATTTCTGGGTTTTACCATCTTGGTACTCATTTTCAGTTTATATTACATAATGTATGTTTCCACTAAGGTCTCATTTATTTGTATATTTGAATTATACAGCAAATCTCTTTAAGGGCTTACTCTGAGACAACCACTTAACGATGTACTAGTTGCTTTCTTCCAAGTACCTTCTTCAACTTAGCATTATTTTCACCTAACCTAATTTACTGCATAATATAGCAGTGGCTTCAGGCCATATACTATAAAAACCATAGAGACACCTCAGAAACCCCTGAGCCTTCATAAAGAAAAGGCAGAGTGCCTCCCTGAACATGTGGCAATTCTAGTCCCTCTTTCCTATACCACCAGCAACCCCTCACTCAAATGGAGCAGTCCCATTTTCATCTATTAGTGCCTAAAATTAAAACCACACAAAAGTGAATTAGAAATCATTAACAGAAAGACAGCTAGAAAATTTCCAAATTAGAAAAGCAAAATTGTCTTTATTCACAAAATCCTAAAGAATCTACAAAAACAAAATTATACCTGATAACAAGACCGTAAGACTAAAGATCAAAACTCAAACAGCAATTCTCTTTCTACATATTAGAAAAAATTGGAAATATAATTTGTTTAAATACCTTTTACATTAGGAAGATAACAAATCAGGAATAGTATATGTATGCTAAGAACTACAAAACACCGCTAAGAGAACAAAAACCTAAATGAAAAGAGAAACATACCACCTTCAGGGATGTGAAATACAAATGTTACTGATTCAATTCTTCCCAAACTAATCCATAAAGATTTAATGTGAACACAGCCAAAAATAACAGCAAGCTTTTTGGTAGAAACTGACTGCCTTATTCTAAAATTTGTATGACATCAAAGAAACAATACCACCAAAAATACGTATTTTAAAGATTTTATTTATTTGAGAGAGAGAGCATGAATGAATGAGAAGAGTAGACGAGAGGGACGAGCAGAATGCATGCTGAGCAGGGAGCCCAATGTGGGGCTTGATCCCACAGCTCTGAGATCATGCTCTGAGCCAAAAATCAAGAGTCTAAGATACTCAATGACTGAGCCACCCATGCACCCCCCCAAAAAAATTTTTTTAAAGAAAAAACAAAGTTAGAGGACTTACACCACCCAATTTCATAACTTACTAGAAAGTTAGGGAAGGTAGGAAAGATGGTGTCCTGACCTTAACCTCCTCTGACAGACATGCCAAAGCAACAACTATATGTATAGCAACTCTAAAGACAACTTGAAGACTAGCAAAACAGATCTTCCACAGATAATCATAGAGAGGGTCACAATGAAAAATGTAGAAAGGGCAGAGACTTGACTAGAAAGAAATGACGTTGAAGAAATACTAGCTGAAAACCTCCCTGACCTGGGGAAAGAAAACAGATATCCAGACCCACAAAACAAAAAAAAGTCCCAAACAAGATGAACCCAAGGAGGTCCACACCAAGATACATAACAATTAAAATGGCAAAAATTAGAGATAAAGAATCATAAAAGCAGCAAAGAAAAACAGTTGCATACAAGAGAAACCCAAGGTTATCAGCTGCCTATTTAGCATAAATTTTGCAGCCCAAAAGAAAGCAGCATGATATATTCAGAGTGCTGAAAGGAAAAAACCTACAACCAAGAATACTCCACCAGGCAAGATTATTCAGAATTAAAAGAGAGAAAAAATCTTCCCAGACAAATAAAAGTTAAAAAAGAGTTCATCACCACTGAAACAGCCTCACAAGAAACAGTAAGAGAACTCTTTAAGTGGAAAGAAAAGGCTATAATTAGAAAAAACAAAATTATAGTGGCACATAGGTGGCTCAATCAATTTAACCGTCTGACTCCTGGTTTCAGCTCAGATCATGATCTCAGGGTTATGAGATTGAGCCCGATGTCAGGGTCCATGCTGGTTGTGAAGCCCGCCCGGGGATTCTCTCTATCCCTCTCCCACTGCCCCACCCACATGCTTTATCTCAAAAAAAAAAACTAAAAACAAAAACCATAATAAGACCAAAAAAACAAGAGGATTACACAGTAATAAACGTTTCAATCCAACAAGAGAATACAACAATTGTAAATATCTATGCACCCAATATAGGAGCACTAAATATATAAGGCAAGTATTAACAGACAAAAATGGAGGAATTGACAGTAACACCATAATAGTAGAGGACTTAAATATCCCACTTGTGTTAATGGATAGGTCATCCAGAAAAAAAATCAATTAGGAAACCGTGACTTTGAACAACACATCAAACCATATGGACTTAACAGATATATGTAGAACCATCCACCCAAAAAACAGCAAAATACACATTCTATTCAAGTACACATGGAACATTTTCTAGGATAGATCATGTTAGGCCACAAAACAAGTTTTTAAATAAATCTGAGAAGACTGAAATATGTCAAGCATCTTTTCTGACCACAAGAGTATGAACTAGAAATCGATTACAAAAAAAACCCCAAAAAACCCAAAATCCTGGGGGAGGGGGTGGTTAAAGAAAAACACAGATTAAACAAAAAAAAACAGGCCACTAAACAACCAATGGATCAATGAAAAATCAAAGAGGAAATCAAAAAAATACATGGAGACAAATAAAAATAAAATACAATGGTTCAAAATCTGGAGGATGCAGCAAAAGCAGTTCTAAGAGGAAAGTCTGAAAGATACAAGTGTACCTCAAGAAACAATCAGAATCTCTTAACCTTGCAACTAAGGAAACTAGAAATAGACGAACAAAGCCCAAGATGAATGGAAGAAAGGAAATAATAAAGATCAGAGCATAAACAAGTGAAATCAAGACTAAAAAAGTATGGTAAAGATCAATTGAGACTAAGATCTGGTTCTCTGAAAAGATATACTTATTAAGCCTTTAGCCAGACTAATCAAAGAAAAAAAATGACGTAAAATCAGAAATGAAAGAGAAATTACAACAAACACCACAATAATACAAAAAAAATTACAGCTTACCACAAAAAAAAATTATATGCCAAGAAATTAAACAACCTAGGGAAAAAATGGATAAATTCCTAGAAACATCAACCTCCTAAGACTGAATCATGAAGAAATGAAAATATCTGAGCAGACCAATTACTAGTAATTAGGTTGAACTGGTAATAAAAAAAAAAATCCCAACAAACAAAAGTCCAGTGCCAGATGGCTTCACAGGTGAATTCTACCAAATATTTAATACTTCTCAAAGTAGTACACCTGGATGGCTCAGTTGGTTAAGCAACTGCCTTCCGCTCAAGTCGTAATCCTGGAGTCTGGTACTGAGTCCTACATCGGGCTCCCCGTTCAGCAGGGAGTCTGCTTCTCCCTCTGAGCCTTCCCCTTCTCATGCTCTCTCTCTCTCAAATAAATAAATAAAATCTTTAAAAATATATTAAAAAAAAAATTTCTCAAAGTATTCCAAAAAATAGGAGAGAGAGAAATCCTTCCAAATTCATTCTATGAGGCCAGCATTACCCCGATACCAAAACCAGACAAAAACACACATGCACACTCACAAAGAAAATTACAAAAAATAATGTTATACAACTCTAGGGGGAAAAAAATTACAGAGCAATAACCCTGATGAATATAGATGCAAAATCCTCAACAAAATCTTATCAAACCAATTTAAAAACAAATTAAAAGAATCATTCACCAAAATCAAGTAGTATTTATTCTAGGGATACAAGGATGGTTTGATTTATGCAAATTAATCAACATGATACATTTCATGAACAAAATGAAGGATAAAATTCCTAAGAGCATCTCAATAGGTGCAGAGAAAGCATGTGCCAAATATCCATTCCTGATAAAAACTTTAAACAAAGTGGTATATAGGGAACATTCCTCAACATTATAAAAGCTGTATATGACAAACCTACAGTCAATATCATACTCAATGGTAAAAAGCTAAAAGTTTTCCCCTAAGATCAGAAACAAAACAAAATGCCCACTCTTGCCATTATTATTCAGCACAGTACTAGAACCATAGCAATCAGACAAGAAAAAGAAAGGAAAGGAATTTTCAAGTAAAATGTTACTATTTTCAGATGATCTACTACTTACAAAAAACCCTAAGAAGACTCTACCAAAAAACTGTTAGAATTAATGAATCCAGTTAAGTTGGAGAATACAAAATCAAAATATAGAAGTCTGTTGCATTTCTATACACTAATAATAAAAGAACAGAGAAACTAAGAAAATAATCTCATTAACTGCATCAAAAAGAATAAAATACCCAGGAATAAATTAGTCAAAAGGTGAAAGACCTGTACACTGAAAACTGTAAGACCCTGAAGAAAGAAATTAAAAAAGACAAAAACAAATGGAAAGATACACCATGTTCATGGATTGGAAGAATACTGTTAAAATGTCTACACAACCAAAAGCAATCTAGATTCAATTAAATCTTTTATCAAAATATCAGTACTTTTTTTCACTGAATTAGAACAAAAGATCCTAAAATTTATATGGACCTGTAAAAGACTCTGAATAGTCAAAGCAATCTTGAGAAAGTCTATAAATCTGTCTAGACTCGCTTAAAATATACATTTTATTTATATAAAATATATTAAAGTATATATCAAGATATTAATATATGTATTAATGTAGTATATTAAGTATATATAAAGAATATCAACAAAGCTAATATACTATTTTAATATGTTAATTATATTAATACCTTTTATATAATTACATAAAATATAACTATATAAAATTAATGTATTAGTTATATAGTTAATATACACAGTTATATGTTAATATAGTTAATGTGCTATATTAATATAATGTATTGAGTATATTTATATAAAATATATTTGGTGTATATTAAGTTATACACTTGAAATATACATTTTATCTTAACTATATTTCAATAAATTAATTATAAAAAGGAAACAACAGGACAAGATTTATGTACAAGTTTGTTCATTTTTCATAGCAATAGAAAAATCAGAACCACTTAATGTTCATTAATAAAATTCATTAAATCAGAACCACTTAATGTTCATTAATCAAGTTAAAATATAGTATATTCATTCATATAATGAAAAATTATGTCACCGTTAAAAAGAATACACATTTAAAGGATATGACCTAATTTGAGTATGTGTGCATATATGGGTGGTTTACAAAGACATCAAAAAGTCTGAAAGAATATATATTGAACAGAAAACAGTAACCTTTTTTATTGAAAGACTATTTGGAAGGGGATTTTCATTTTCTCTGCATGTTTTTTTATCATAAATACATATCTTATTTAAAAAGTAAAGATATTTCCACTTTAAAGAAGGAAGAAGTTTAAGAAGCCAATCCTTAAATAACCAAAACATTGAATCTAGGAACAGAGAAGTGCTTTCAAGAGGAAGAAAAGCTTCTGGAAACATTCTGTAGGCTTCTCCTTTCCTTCCTGCCAAAATCATCCTTCTCAAAAATTCTTTTTTTTTCTTCTCTCTTTTTTTCTTCTCAAAAATTCTTATCCAAGCCCTAAAATTATGATTTTACTAAAGATCATAATCCTCCATTAAGAAAAAAAATTTTCTGGGGACACCTGGGTGGCTCAGTTGGTTAAGCGGCTGCCTTCGGCTCAGGTCATGATCCCAGCGTCCTGGGATCGAGTCCCACATCGGGCTCCTTGCTCGGCAGGGAGCCTGCTTCTCCCTCTGCCTCTGCCTGCCTCTCTGTCTGCCTGTGCTTGCTCGCTCTCTCTCCCTCTATCACTGACAAATAAATAAATAAATAATCTTAAAAAAAATTTTTTTTCTGAAGAAAATAGTATTTTATTTTTTAATTTTTTAAAAAGATTTTATTTATTTTCGAGTTAGAGAGACTACAAACAGGGAGGAAAGGAGAGGGTGAGTGGGAGGAAGGAAGAAAGAATCTCAAGGACTCTCACGCGGACTCCGCATAGAGTGCAGAGCCCGATAGAGAGCTTGATCTCAGGGCCCTGAGATGATAACCTGAGCTGAAACCAAGAGTCAGATGCTTAACCAACTGAGCCACCCAGGCACTCCAAGAAAAGAGTGTTTTAAATAATTTTCAAATTTTATAAAATAACCAAGTGTTTTAGAAAATGTTCAGATATAAACCGCATAAACAAACAATTTAAATAAATACAGCAAACAAAATTGAAAAAAAAATAATTCTTGAGTTGAAGATGTAATCAGGTATACCTTGTGGTGGAAAAAGGGCTCTTGAACAAATAAGATTTTAAAGCTCAGATAAAAAGTTAAAATACTATTTTTTAAGATTTTATTTATTTATTTGACAGAGAGAAAGAAAGCACAGGCACAGAAGCCCCAGAGAGAGAGGAAGGGGCGAAGCAAGCTCCTTACTGAGCAGGGAGCCTGATGTGGGACTCAATCCCAGGACCCTGAGATCATGACCCGCCCGAGCCAAAGGCAGATGCTTAGCCAAATGTGCCACCCAGGTGTCCCAAAAGTTAAAATACTATGAAGTCCAAGAAAATTTAATTTACCACACTTATAAAAAATAGATCTTACTAGCAAAAGTGCTCAATGAATGGAAACATTAAAAATCCTGAAGGTAACTGAATGGGTGCCACAACACCTGAAATGAAATCCTGTCATACACAGCAGAAACGGTGAAAATGACTTCTAGTGGTAGATGACACACTTACCATCTGCTTCATCAAGTCAGACAAACTTGGCTTTATTAACAGAGGCAGAACAGATTGTGGTGGGGGGGTGGGGGTGGGGGGAATGCCAACATTACCAAGTTATTCTCTGTTCTTTTTTCAAGATCTTAATTAGACATGGTATCTTTTGAAAAATGTGAGGAAATAAGCTTTTTAAACCTGTGATGCATTTTATTAACCTCCAAAGTATCCCTACCAGTATGGCATTCTTTGCTTTCCATTTGAATTACAGAACACTTAGCTCTTAGGAGAACTGAAGAATTTTAATGCAAGGAAAACTGAGTATTACTTGTGGAAAAAATACTCAACAGTCCATTGCTAAAGCTGCTGTAATAAAAATTCAAAGAAAGATACTGAGCATTATGGAACAGGTAAACTGAACCACCTTCAAGGAGCTTAAAATCTAGATATCCCATTTAAGAAGATGTAGTTTTAGCCTTATTACTCAGTTGTGTACTTATTACTTAGTTACTACTTATTACTCAGTTTCTACTCAATAGAAAGGCATCTTTTTGATTCATTAGAGATGAGAGTTCAAATTCAGTAGATGGTCCAACAATGAACACTAATCATCTTACATGGGTCAATAGTAGTTTTTAATGTACCACATGACCCTGTCAAAAGACCACACATCCGGGGCGCCTGGGTGGCTTAGTGGGTTAAAGCCTCTGCCTTCGGCTTAGGTCATGATCCCAGGGTCCTAGGATCGAGCCCTGCATCGGGCTCTCTGCTCAGTAGGGAGCCTGCTTCCTCCTCTCTCTCTCTGCCTGCTTCTCTGCCTACTTGTGATCTCTGTCAAATAAATAAATAAATAAAATCTTAAAAAAATAAATAAATAAATTTTTTTAAAAAGACCACACATCCTAAAGCAGTCTCAAAGTTCAGCCAGTTGTGACACACAGCTGAGGCAAATATAACACACTGAGTAAGCAAAGAGATAATTAGATACATTAAGATTAATGGGGGAGTATTCAAAAAAAATAAAAGATGAAGGAAAATTCGTTCTTATGAAGCCAGCAGTACCCTGACACCAAATCCAGATAAAGACACTACAAAAAAAGAAAACTACAGGCCACTAACTCTGATGAACATAGATGTAAAAATCCTCAATAAAATATTAGCAAACCAAATCCAAGACTACATTTAAAAAGTCATTCACCCAATGAAGTGGGATTTATCCCAGGGATGCAAAGGTGGTTTAATATTCACAAACCAATGTGATATATCACATTAACAAGAGAAACAACAAAAATCATATGATAATCTCAACAAATACACAAAAAGCATTTTGACAAAGTATAATATGCATTCATGATAAAAACCCTCAACAAAGTCGGTCTGGAAGGAACATACCTCAACAAAAAAAGGTATATGAAAAAATAAATAAATAAATAAGTGAAGGCTATATATGAAAAACCCATAGCTAACACCATGCTCAACAGTGAAAACCTGAGAGATCTTCCTTTAAGATCAAGAACAGGACAAGGATGTCCACTCTCACTTTTATTCAACATAATACTATAAGTTCTAGCCACAGCAATCAGACAAGAAAAAGAAATAAAAGGTATTCAAATTGGTAAGAAAGAAGTAAAAGTTTCACTATTTACAGATGACATGATACTATCTATAGAAAACCCTAGAGTCTATGAAAAAAACTACTAAACTGATAAATGGCTTCAGTAAAATCGCAGCATACAAAATTAATATACAGAAATTTGTTACATTCCCATATACTAATAATGAGGTAGCAAAAAAAAATTTAAAAAACAATCCCATTTACAAGTGCACCAGAAAGAATAATATACATAAGAATAAACTTAACCAAGAGGTGAAATAACTATACTCTGAAAATTATAAAACACTGATAGGAACACCGGGGTGGCTCAGCTAAGCACCTGTCTTCAGCTCAGATCATCATTTTGGGGTCCTGGAGTTGAGTCCTGTACTGGGTTCCTTGCTCAACAGGGAGCCTGCTTCTCTCTCTGCCTGCTGCTCCCCCTGCCTTGCACTCTCTCTATGACAAATAAATAAATAAAATCTTTTTAAAAATCCCCCAAAACAAAAAACACTGACAAAAAAATCCAAAGGTGGGGCACTTGGGTGGCTCAGTGAATTAAGCCGCTGCCTTTGGCTCAGGTCATGATCTCAGGGTCCTGGGATTGAGTCCCGCATTGGGCTCTCTGCTCAGCAGGGAGCCTGCTTCCTCCTCTCTCTCTCTGCCTGCCTCTCTGCCTGCTTGTGATCTCTCTCTGTCAAATAAATAAATAAAATCTTAAAAAAAAAAATCCAAAGGTGACACAAACAAATGGAAAGATATTTCACGCTAGTGAACTGGAAGAATTAATGTTGTCAAAATGTCCACAGTACCCAATGCAATCTCAAATTTTATGCAATCCCTACCAAAATACTAACATCTTTCACAGAACTAGAACATAAAAACCTAACATTTGCATGAAACCACAAAAAGATCCTGAATAGTTAAAGCAATCTTGAAAGAGAAGAAGAAAGCTGGAGGTATTGCAATTTCAGATTTTGAGATACACTACAAAGGTGTAGTAATTAAAACAGTACAGTACTAACACAAAACACACATAGATCAATGGAAAAGAATGGAGAGTCCAGAAATAAACCCATGCTTTTATGGTCAATTAATCTATGACAAAGGAGGCAAGTATATACAATGGAAAAAAAGACCATCTCATCACCAATCAGTGCTAGTAAAACTGGACAGTTACATGCAAAAGAATAAAATGGGACCACTTTCTTGTAGCCTACACAGAAACAAACTCAAATGGATTTAAGACCTAAATGTGAGACATGAAACCACAAAACTCCTCAAAGAAAACATAGGCAGAAATTTCTTTGACATCAACCATAGAAACATCTTCTAGATTCGTCTCCTGAGGCAAGGGAAACAAAAGCAAAAATTAAACTATTAAAACAATACCTAAATAAAAAGCTTTTGCTTTTTAGGAAAAAGGAAAGGAAACCATCAACAAACAAAAAAAGGCAACCTACCAAATGACATATGCAAATGACAGATCTGATAAAGAGGCAATATCCAAACATATAAAGAACTTATACAACTCACACACAAAAAAACCCCCAAATAATCCAATTTAAAAATAGGCAGAGGACATGCCATATGCATTTTTCCAAAGACATACAGATGGCAAACAGACACATGAAAAAAATGTTCATCACGAATCATCAGGAAATGCAAATCAAAACCACAAGAGATATCACTTTACACCTGCCAGAATGGCTAAAATAAAAAACACAAGAAATGAGAAGTGCTGGTGAGGATGTAGAGTTCATCTTACTCTATTTGATTTCTTAACCAAATGTATACTTTGATTTAGCCACTACGCTCCAGCATTCTACTGTATTTTAACAAGACCTGCTAATTCCTATCCCAGAGCGTCTACACTTGGTGTCCCATTGGCCAAAAATACCCTTTCTTCTGAACATCATACAGTTGACCCCTTCCAATTATTCAGTTCTCAAAGCTACTTCCCCAGAAAAGTTTTCTCTAAAGATCATCCACCCAAACAGACACAAAGTCACACTACTACATCATCCTGTTTTAATTTTCTGAATAGTATTTATTAATACATGATTTTTTTTGTCTTTCCTCATTACAAGTCAAGTTGCATGCACACAGCAACCCTGTCTATCCTCTTCATCACAAGACTGCCAACACAGAGAACAGCTCAGGACGTGTGGTGTTCAAAAAAATATCTGCTAAATTTGAAATAAGTCAATCGGAGAAAGACAACTATCATATGATCTCCCTGATATGAGGAAGTGGAGATGCAACATGGGGGGTTAAGGGGGTAGGAGAAGAATGAATGAAACAAGATGGGATTGGGAGGGAGACAAACCATAAGTGACCCTTAATCTCACAAAACAGACTGAGGGTTGCTGGGGGGAGGGGAGGTGGGGTTATGGACATTGGGGAGGGTATGTGCTATGGTGAGTGCAGTGAAGTGTGTAAACCTGGCAATTCACAGACCTGTGCCCCTGGGGGTAAAAATACATTATATGTCTATAAAAAAGAAAAATAAATAAAATTATATAAATATGTATAGGTATATGTATATATGCACTGTACAGAATATAAAAAATTCTAGATTCAAAATTTTCCCCTGGAAATCTGAATATCTGAATAAATTGCTCCATTGTCTTCTCAAAAAAAATTGCTAAATACATAAAGATTGTTAATTTCAAGTAAAATTTCAAATTAGTCTTTCTTCAAAAATGCACTATGAAATAAAGAAAGACAAATTTTACATGTATATGCATATATAAAATATACATAAATATGAGAGTCTCTCATGATGTGAATACAACTATGAGAAGATTCTTGTATGCAATTATGAATTACTGGAGTTCTGAAGTGCATTTTCTTTGATAAATTTTCTATGATAAAAGGTACATCGGACAATATATATGTCAAAATACATGTTTTAAGGAAGACCTGAATGTATACAATAGTGCCATTAATTTTATTTGAAAGAGGGCAGTGGAAAACATGCTTTGAATGCAACACAACCTGCACAACAGAGCCCAAGCTGATGTCAGGGCAACGACCAGCGGGGAATATTACATAGCTGCATTCCAGTATGAACCAGAGTAGCTCTCTGATCACACTGAACTGGTCCTACAGTAAACTATCACAGCCTCGCCTATGACAGATTCATTAAATCAAAGCAATGACCAACCTTACTAATCATCTGTGAGTACATGGTAACCCTAAGAAATGTAAGTAACAAAAAGAACAAATCCGTAGGTATGGCAGGTTTTTTCATGGTTAAGTTTTAAGAGTAGTGGGATGCTAGTTTTTAAAGATAAAAGCTTTAAAAGTAACTGCCTAGTTTTAGAGACCAAAGGTAGGAATAATATTCTTTTTTAAACTTTTATTCCTGTGATTCTGATAAGTTTTCCTTTTTTTTCCTTTTATTAACCACACTTTTCAGACATTATGGAAAATTCTCGCATCCCTACATTCTACCCAGAAATATTAAATTTCTTTTTATTTAAAAATTTCTTATTAATTTCTTTTTATTTAAAAATTTTTTTATTTAAAAAATTAAATATTAGGGTTTTATTAACATGTAGGCGATTTAATTGGCTTATCAAGTTTTTCAGTGTTTGTTTTTAAAATCTAATTTTTTTCTTTCAATTTATTTATCATTATTTATTTCCCTCAATTATCCTTTGGTTCTTTACTAACTACCCTGCCAAATCATTTAGATAGCTCTGTTATCTGTGAGGGGGAAGAAGAGGAGGAAAGAGAAGCAGATGGGAGAAAGAGAAAGTAGGGAAAAGGGAGAGGGAGAAAAAGCCCAAATGGCAAGGAACTACTGGCAGCCTTTAGGTCCTGAAGGAGGCCTCCAACCAAGAGTCAGGAAAAAGTCAAGCCCTCAGTCATACAGCTGCCAAGAAATGAACTCTGCCAATACCCTGAGAGAGCTGGAAAAGGATTCTGCCCTCGTCAAGTCTCTGGATGAGAATTCAGTCCAGCTGGTGCCTTTACCACAGCCCTTACTTAGAATCCCAACCAGAGCACCTATCCAAGCCACATCCAGACACCTAACCCACACAAGCCAAGATAGTAAATGCATGGTTTTAAGCCGCTGGCTGCGGTCATTTGTTATGCAGTAACAGAAAAATAGTACAGACTCCTAGTGATAAGTGTTAGGAGCAAAATTAAGACAGGAAAAGGGAACAAAAAATATAGTGGCAGGCGGAATGCAATTTTTAAAAATGTTCTTAAGAAGAGTCTCATTTAGGGGTGCCTGGGTGGCTCAGTGGGTTGGGCCTCTGTCTTTGGCTCGGGAGGGAGCCTGCCTCTCTCTCTCTCTCTCTGCCTGCGCCTACTGGTGATCTCCCTGTCAAATAAATAATAAATAAAAGATCTTAAAAAAAAAAAAAGGTGACACCGAAGACATTAAAGGGAAAAGCCATTCAGGTCTCTGGGAGGACAGGTTTCTGGGTAGAGGGCAAGCAAGTACAAAAGCTATTTTTAGAAAAAATCACAATGGGTATGTGGCTGAAGTCGGGTTTCTAAGGAGGAAAGTAACAGGAGATAAGGTCAAAGAAGCAATGGAAAATGTAGCAAGCATAAGCCAGGCCTAGAAAACCATCATAAAGACTTGAGTTTTTAATGATTGAAATGGGAAAACTTCTGATAGTTTTGAACAGACAAATGGCATTATCTGATGTACATTTTGAAAAGATCACTCTAGCCACTGGTTTGAAAATACACGGTATAGGAACATAGCATAAGTTGGGAGAAACAATAAAGAATTTAATACAATAAAGAAATAATAAGTGATGGAGGCTTCAAAAAGATTGTAACAATGGAGGTGGTACAGAAGTGAGCAGACTGTGGATGTATTTTTTTTTAAGATTTTATTTATTTATTTGACAGAGATCACAAGTAGGCAGAGAGGCAGAGAGAGAGAGGAGGAAGCAGGCTCCCCGCTGAGCAGAGAGCCCGATGCGGGACTCGATCCCAGGACCCCGAGATCATGACCTGAGCTGAAGGCAGCGGCTTAACCCACTGAGCCACCCAGGCACCCTGTGGATGTATTTTGAAGGTAGAGCCATCGGGGGGTAGTGGTAGGAGGCAGAGATCAGGAGTTCTGTTTTAGACATGTTTACTTGAAGACACATATTAGTTTAAGGTACATATGTGTGTGTGTGTGTGTGTGTGTGTGTGTGCATGTGCGTGCGTGCGCATGTGCGTGCGTGCGTGCGTGCGCGCGCAAACACATACACACACACAATCATCCTGGAGCTCAGAGGAGAGGTACAGGCAAAAGATGAAGCCATGAGATAAATGACACAGCCAAAGGAGTGAGTATGGTCAGAGGAGAGGTCTAAGAAATAAGCCCAAGGGAACTCCAACATATAGAAGTAGGGGAGTAAGGGTGATATCAGCAAACTAATGAGGGGCAGCCAGAGAGTTAAAAAGCAAATCAAGAGTGACCTGTGTCCTGGAAGTAAACTAAAGAAAGTGTTCAAGGGTGAGGAAGTAACCAACTGTGTTAACTCGTGCCATTAGGTTAGTAAGAACTAACCACAGGGGGTGCCTGGGTGGCTCAATGGATTAAACCACTGCCTTCAGCTCAGGTCATAATCTTAGGGTCCTGGGATCGAGCCCCGCATCGGGCTCTCTGCTCAGTGGGGAGCCTGCTTCCCCCTCTCTCTCTGCCTGACTCTCTGCCTACTTGTGATCTCCCTCTCTATCAAATAAAGAAATAAAATCTTTAAAAAAAAAAAAAAAGAACTTACCACAGGATTCAGTAACAGGAACTTGCTAATGACACTTTCAGAAGAGCGGTAGTGAGTTTGCAAAACAGAAGATGAGGAGAAAAACTGGGAGACAGCAACTATAAGCAACTCTTTGAAGGTGCCATAAGGAGGACAAGGAAATGTGACCTGAGAAAGAGGATTTTCTTATTGTGGCTGTTTGTTTCAAAATGGGAATGGACAAGATTACAGCATGTTTGGCACGCTATGCTGTATTAATAAGCTTGGGCTGCCATCACAAAATACCATAGTCTGGGTGGCTTTAAACAAATGTGTTTTCTCACAATTCTGAGGCCTGGAGGCTGAGATGAAGTTGCCGGTGCGGCTAGATTACCTTCTTGCTGTGTCTTCATGTCGCAGAAAGAGAGCAAGCTCTCGGTATCTCTCCTTGTAAAAGTACTCACTATTCCTACGAGGGCTATGCTCATGACATCTGATCTAACCTTAAGTACCTTCCCAAAGCTCCATACCCAAATACCATCACATCCGGGGTTAGGGCTTCAACATATAAATGGGGGTTGGAGGGCCATGTTCAGTCCGAAATGTACACCAGTGTGATGACCCAGTGGAGAAGGGAAAACTCATGGAGAAGAGAGGAGACAACTGCAACAGTGATGTCTCTGAAAGCAAGAACAAATGGGAGCTGGCAAACAAGTGAAAGAAATGGCCTTGTTCAAAAGCACAGACAGTGGGGTACCTGGCTGGCTCAGTCGGTTGAGCATCTGCCTCTTGGTTTCAGTTCAGGTCATGATCTTAGGGTTCTGAGATTGAGCCCCAGCTCCATGCTGGGCAAAGAGCCTACTTAAGATTCTCTCTCTCTCCCTCTCCCTCTGCCCTCCACCCTGCCCCCCACTCCCATGCTTGCTCGTTTGCTCTCTCAAAAAATAAAAATAAAATAAAATAAAATAAAAACACAGACAGTTCACCCATGGCAACACAAAGGAAGGCAGGACATATAGGTCCAGATACCAGGAAGTGAACACATACAGGTAGGTGGTAGGAGCTTACCAAAGTTCTCTTCCAACTGCATCTATTTTCTCAGGCAAGAACCCATAGTAAACAAATGCTGAAGCAGCCAACTGGACTGTCACAAGGGAATCTGCTAATACCCCATGGCACAGAGCTGTGGTTTTAAACAGCTACACAGAGACAATGCACGAGGCATGCAAGTCACATCAGAGGCACCTGCATAACCGCAAGAAAGCCACTAAGGAATATCCCTAAGTGAAAAGGTGAAATTGAGGGAGGAAGAAAACCTCTGAAAGGGATATGGTACGGAAGGGTCTGAGAGGAGGAAGGAGGTTTCACTGGGCATTTACAATCACAAGGCAGGCCCCATGAGACCCAGACTCACACTACCTGCATGGCACAGCAACTTCCAAGTTGAGAATTTAGTTTGAGTTGGCTTTGCACCCCGCCCCCTTGCCCAGGTACCTGGCAGAAGCTAAAAGGCACCACTCTCAACCACAGCCTCAGGAAATCCTCACAAACACACTTGTAATAAACATTTTCTCTGTGAAAAACAGAGTGAGCTGGCATGGTGTTTTGCCACCCAATACATCTGGACTAAAACCCCAGATCTGCCTTTTGACTAGTTCTAACTTCTCCAGGAAGTCCTCGACCTGCATGTCCTCTTCTGTAGATCAAAGAGAGTATTGTCTGTCCTACAGGCTTTGTGCATGCATAGGATCTGTTACATAACACTCAATCATTAGTAGCTGTTGTCATAATAGTAGTAGTAATTATCCTAACTATAAATTATTTGCAAGTTTTACTTAGTAAGAAAAAATAAAAGTTGTCACCACCAATAAAGTACTCCTAAACCATCTACCCTCACCTCCAATATAACTGAACTCAACTCTAACCCATTCTCTTGAAAACTCATGGATCAAAGAATGAACCACAACAAAAACTAGAAAAATGTATGCTTAGAATAATTATGAAAATAATACATACCAAAACATGGAATTTAAAAAAACTTTGTGAGGGACGCCTGGGTGGCTCAGTTGGTTAAGCAGCTGCCTTCGGCTCAGGTCATGATCCCAGCGTCCTGGGATCGAGTCCCACTTCGGGCTCCTTGCTCCGCAGGGAGCATGCTTCTCCCTCTGACTCTGCCTCCCACTCTGCCTGCCTGTGCTCGCTCTCACTCTCTCTCTCTTACAAATAAATAAATAAATAAATAAATAAATAAAAATTAAAAAAAATAAAAAAACTTTGTGAGATAAAGCGAAGCTTAGAGGGAAATTTACAGTGTTAAGTGTATATACTACAAATAAAGAAAGCTAAAGAACATCCATCTAAAGAAGTCTGAAAAAAAAAAAAAAACCAGAAGAGAAACTGAACACAAATAAAACAGAAAACATATAATACATAGGTCTGCAAAACCGATAGTTCTTCAAAAAGATTTACAAAACTGATAAACCCTTTGTGAGATGAATCAAGAAAATGAAGACACAAATACCAAAAATGAAAACAAAATCACATGTTTTACAGATATTAGAAAGACAAAATGTTCAGCACAATTTTATGCCATTAAATTTGAAAATTTAGATAAAACTGGCAAATTCTAGATAGCTTACCAAAACTGAAATAAAAAAGAAATATAAAATATAAATAGCCCTGTAACTATTTAAAAACCTAAACCTACAAAGAAAACTCATGGTCCAGATGGCTTCACCAGCAAATATTTGAGAATAAAAATACATCAATCTTCGATATTGGTTTATTATTTGTAATGAATATATTAACATATTTTAAAAATAGAGGAAACTCTACTATTTTCACAGTCTTTCTGTATATATAAAACTATTCTAACATAAGTTTATTAAAAAGTTAACTATCTTACACTTTTAAAAAAATTGATCTTGCATAAACTCTTTCATAACAGTATATAAAAGGGAACTTGGCAATCCATTTTATGAGGCCAGCATGATACTGATACCAAAATCTGTCAAAGACATTATTAAAAAAGGAAAAATTATTTGCCAAATCTCACGCTAAGAGATCTCACAAATCCTAAACAAAATATTAGCAAACCAGATCCAGCAAGGGTAATACATTACAATCAAGCTGGAGTTATTCCAGAAACACAAGGTTTATTTAATACTTGAAAATAAGTCCATCTTATTGAAAGAGTAAAAATGATAACCTCATTAGATTCAGGGAAAATACTTCCTAAGATTCAACATCATTTGTGATTTAAAAAAACAAACAAACCCTCTAATAACTACAAATAAGGAAAAGTCCTTTGAGAAAGAACAACAACAGTAAACAACTACAGTAACATCATAATTAGAGGTAAAGAGTGAAGGGTATCCTTTTGAAATTGGAACAAAAAAAAGACAATTGCTCTCACTACTTTTTTCAACATTATACTAAAGGTCCTAGATACTGTAATTTAAAAAGGAAAGGAAAAGATATACAACTATTGAGAGTTAGAAAAAAATGAAATAAAACTCTCATTATCACAGATAATTATGCACATAGAAAACCAAAGGAATCTACAGAGAGTTTATTAGAATCAGTGACTATATTAAGGCTAGCTAGGTTTAAACCCAATATATAAAAATTATTTGCTTTTCTATCTACCATTAACAATTACAAAATGAAATTTACATAATGATACTATTTATAACACTGAAAACATCAAATACCTGGGAATGAATCTAATAAATGCTTAGGGCCTCTACAAAAAATATTGTAAAACAATACTGAGAAAAATAAGACATTTTAAAGTAAATGAAGGGCTAAGTTGCATTCATGATGGGAATTCAGTTGTAAAGATGCCAAACTGACCTAGTGAGTCAATACAGTACCAATCAAAATCACAAGAGATTTTTGTTAGTTTTTTGAAACTTATCAGGCTTGGGGTGTCTGGTGGCTCAGTCTGTAAAGCACCTGCTTTGGCTCAGTTCATGATCTCAGGGTCCTGGGATTGAGCCCCGCATTCACTGGGCTCCCTACTCAGCAGGGTGTCTCTTCTCTTTCCACCTCTGCCCCTCCCCACTGCTTGTGTGTGCTCTCTCTCAAAAATAAATAAATAAAACTTTTAAATAAATAAATAAAACTTAGCAGGCTCATCCTAAAATTTACATGAAAATACAAAGGGCCTTGGCAAGGATGTGGAGAAAACGGAACCCTCGTGCACTGGTGGTGGAAATGAAAACAGACATAGCCACGAAAACAGTATGAGGTGCCTCGAAAAATTAAAAACAGAAAGACCATATGATCCAGTAATTCCACTACTGGGTACTTACCGAAACACTAGTTTGAAAACACAAAAGGCCAAGCATGGATAAGATAATCTTTTTTTTTTTTTTTTTTTTTAAAGATTTTATTTATTTATTTGACAGAGAGAGAAATCACAAGTAGGGGGAGAGTCAGGCAGAGAGAGAGAGAAGCAGGCTCCCGCTGAGCAAAGAGCCCGATGCGGGGCTCGATCCCAGGACACTGAGATCATGACCTGAGCCGAAGGCAGCGGCTTAATCCACTGAGCCACCCAGGCGCCCCTGGATAAGATAATCTTAAAGATGGGAGGGACCTGCTCTACCAAATACCAAGGCAATTTAAAAGCTATAGCAATTAGGACTGGTGGCTGGTGTAATTCAGGCCAGTGAGAGGAAAATAACCCAGAAACAGACCCACACAAATATGGACATTACATGTTGTCTATGACAAACTTTTGTCTATGACAAAAGTGGTAAAACACAGCAACGAAGAAAGAAGAGACTTCGATAAATTGTGCTGGACAACTGGATATCCATATAGAAAAAAAATCAAAGGACCTCTCCCTCAAACCATATCCAAAAATTATTCCACATGAATAAATGCGGAAGATCAAAAAAAAAAAACAAAACCACAGATGTCCAGATTTTAGGTCTTGGGTTCTTTACCTGAGGTCCCCTAAGTCAAGGGGCCAATGGATAGAATTCAAGATTTTTAAGATACTTTTGATATATACCCTGTTTCCTCTCATGTCTTAGCATTTTAGCGTGCCAGTTCTAACTGATGGCATCTATGTATCTTTGCCTGAGGTTTTCCAGGAGTTGCTTTTGACTGCTGATAATTAATGCCCTGCCCTAACTAGCCCCCAACCAACAACCGATGTGTCTGAGGGACATGTGTGAGGAATATGATGTTCTGAGGAACACTGGCTCCGAGAAATACTCAGATCCAAGCTTGTTAATCACTTGCATGATAATGTACCCTTTCTGAAGCACCCTAATTTCTCTGCCTCAAATCCAGGACATTTCTTGGTGATCATTCCCCCTATTTATGACTTATACCAGAACCCTCGTCTCGGGATCTGCTTCCTGAGAAAGCCCAACTAAGACCCAGAGTTACCATGAACCTAAGTGGCGTAAAACAATTACTTCTCTATTTTCATAACTGCTAACTGAAGGAAATGCTAAATTTCAGTTATGAATATGAGCAACAAACCAAAGTAGTATTAGTGGCACGTCTCTATCTCTCACAGAAATCACAAATGTTTTAGCATTCCATGACAGCAACTGTGAATATCTCAAAATGTTTTTGACACTCCTTGCTACTTTGAAATTGTTAGTTATTTGTTCACTACTGAACTGCACATGGCTGCAGTCTGTCTATATTATTGTGGATTCTTCCTGTCTGTACTGTAACCTGTTGAGCAACCACCTCTGGGCCAACTAATTACTCAGCCACAAAACAGTTGAGTGGTCTATAACTAGAGATTAACTCAAAAAGGGTGAATCCTGATGTTCTTAGAAAACCTCTTCTTGCCTAGTAGTATAATATAAAAGTTTTAATTCCATATACAATGAAGCACAATTAAAATTTTACTTTGTGATTTTTAAATATGTTTGTTACTGAAGCATTAACCAAGAAGTACATAATAGCAATTATCACAAATTGATTTTTTAATATCTTGAAGTTGTATTTCAATAAATTTATGGTATAATTTTATAAGTTCAAAACCTTGAAAAATTAAACGTATTTTTGGGGAATTTATACATGTGAAACAAAAAAGAAAAAAAAAAGAAAGAAAGAAGATTTAAAATGCAGGATTCTGGTTGTCTGGGTGGGAGAGGAAAGAGAAGATGCAAGCAGAAAGATAAGGAACCCATTGGTTTATGTTTTTGTCCCAAATCAGGGAGTAGGTAAATGTGTATTATTATACTATATATAGTATATAGAATATATATATATATATATATATATATATGTATTCTATATACATATAGATATTCTATATATTTCAAGTATATTCCTTTAGACTTATGAAGTATTTTATAACTTAAAATGAAGATTCATATTGGGGTGCCTGGGCGGCTCAGTGGTTAAGCCTCTGCCTTTGGCTCAGGTCATGATCTCAGGGTCCAGGGATCAAGTACCACATCTGGCTCTCTGCTCAGCAGGGAACCTGCTTCTCTTTCTCTCTCTGAGTGCCTCTCTGCCTACTTGTGATCTCTGTCTGTCTCTCTCTCTCTGCCAAATAAATAAGTGAAACCTTTTAAAAAAATAAAAAAAATATTTAAAAATGAAGATTCATAGAATAAGAAAAAAATTCTTGAAAATTAAAAATGTGATAGCAGGAAAAAATTATTTCAAAGCTAAAGCTGGGCTATGGGTATTAAGGAGGGCACCTGTGATGATGAACACTGGGTATTATAAACAACTAACAAATTGTTGAACACTACATCAAAAACTAATGAAGTACTATATGTTGGCTAACTGAACATAATAAAAAAAAAAGTTAAACTTGAAAAATCCCCCAGAATTTAAACAAAAAGGTGAGGAAATGAGAGACTGGAAGAAGAGAGAAAAGATAAATTAAAGGATCAGTAAAAAACAATCCACATCTGAGTAAGGGAAAATCCAAAAAGAGAAAAAAGAGAACATGAAGGGAAAGAAATAACACCAAAAAAGTAATACAAAATAATCTCCTGAATGAAAGACATGAGTTTTCAGATTAAACAAGCCCACCAAACTGTCTGAACACAAAAGTCTTTCCCTTAGAGGTATACACTGAGGTATCTATACATGACTGACCATACGACATCATCTTGAAATTTCAGAACACCAGGGAAAAGGGGAAGATTTTTAAAACCTCTACAAGCTGGAGATGGGGGGAGTGCAGTCCTAACAGCACTGTACTTCTCAAGTAGCAATACTGATAGCTAGACAGCAACAGAGCTAGGATGTAAAAAATTCTCAGAGAAAATTTTCAACCCAATTCTATGCCTAGCCAAATCAAGCACAAAAGAAGAATAATTGTTTAGGCTTTGCAATGCCTTAAAAATTTTTTTGCCCATTCACCCTTCTCAGGAACCTACTTAGAGGGTATCTCCAACAGAGCAAAGAAAGAAGATAAATGATGCTAAGAAACAGGGCAAAGAGAATCTCCTGAGGCTGGTAAAAGAAAATTCAAAAATGATAGCTCTGCTATTTTACGGCTTGGAGAGCAACTAAGCCAGAGTGGGGCAAAAAAGAACACACATTTTCAGGATACCTCCTAGGTGGGATTACATTACCCAGAGGAGATCCAAAGATGGCCAGAGGTTTGCAGATGAATTAGGTATATAGAAAATGAAGCAAAGAATAAAAAAAAAAGTAACTGGTAACTCCAAAGTAATTATTCTACAAAGAGTTTCTACACAATCTTAATAATGTGAACATCTACCCAAGTATGATAGCCATCCTACAGTAGGAAGATGGGAGGAAGGAAAGTGAACATGTGTATGTGGCACAAGTGGACATGGGGACAGCAGCTGGGGGCCTCAAGCCCCAGCTTCCATAGTACAGAGGCAAGAGAGGATACATAAAACTGAAAGGGAAAAAAGTTAAGAAATTGGATCATAAGCAAGTTATTTTAGGAACTTGAAAGGAAATACCAAAATACACAATTTGATGAGTAACTGCCTCTGGGACACAGGAATTAAGCACGGAGTGAAAGGGGTGCTTCTTTGCATTGTGAGTCTAGTAGTACTATTTTGCTGTTTAAATTATTTACATTTACTATTCTTTAAGCATAAAAACTAATTTTATAAAATATAAGTTTTAAAGAACAGTCAAATAATAATAATAACAACAGTAGCAGCAGTTATTTCCCCAAGTGCCTCCTACCTATGGGCAACATACCAGACCTTTCACAAATACTATCACTCTTCTGGCCAGCTTTGCAGAGTAGGATTATCCCAATTTTACAGAAGAGAAAACTGAAAATGAGAATGAAAAAGAAACATTCTTTTTTCTTTGGTTCTTTACCTTTCCAGCAGTAGCAAAATATTCACCATCAGGCGACCATTCCATCAAATGTACAGATACTGAGGTTCTAAAAAAAAAGAAAAAGTTGAAGAGTCAAAATTATAAAAATCTGAAACACTGTATATATAAAAGATCAAAATAAGATTTTCCTAACAAGAGAGTTTTCTAAAAATAAAAAATTTCACCTCCCCCAAAATACAAATTAATTAATAAAACTTATCTGAATTTCACTTTGGAGAGCCAAAGAAGAATGCAATCAACATGCAGAAAAGATATGTTCCCCTATATGTCCCACCAACATCTTCAATGTAACATGTTAAAAAACTGAGCTCACCATCCTCCCTGGCTGATTGGTCCCCTTCACATAATCCATACTGTCAACTGTACAGCCGTTCTTCCACTTAAGAGTGGCTGGTAATTTTCATCACATCTTCCCCTTCCACATCCCCATCCATATCTCATCCATTAATGAGTAATTCCCACATGTCAATCTTATCCACCCAAATTCTGAGGTTATAACTATGAAAATGTTTTTGTTTTTTTAAAACAATCAACTACAGCACGGACTGGAGGATAATAGTATAATGGGTTTTGGTTAGAAAAAGTCCACTTTCTAGGCTTCTAAATGTAATGGTACTATCAAAAAATAGAGATCACTGTGAAAGGGAATATATTTTAGGAAGCTTTTTTAAATTAATGAACAGAACAACATGGATACGAACTTGCACTGCCAGATGCACTTCCAATCATTTAAAACTGGAGGAATTTTATTATCGATTTCTTCCTCCTCTTCCAGAATGTCATCTCCTGGAGGAGCCCACAACTGAATAGAATCAGTTGCAGTCAACAATCTGTTATCTGAAATTTAAAGAAAGCCCTGATGAATAAGCAAGGATTATCTGGAGAAAGAAATGCACATGTGGGCTTGTATTTAGGTCTATGAACTTTTCTGTGAAAAGTAATAAACAATACTACCTATGAAAAATACTTGGGGCATATCCATTTCAAATCCCAGAATCCACTACCAGGGAGAGAGCAGTTCTCAGCAGAGACTTGAGAACAAAAAAGAAACGCTTACTGGCAAAGAGCTAAAGAGCTATTGTATATCAGGTAAATCTTTAAAAGAAAAAGAAAAAGAAAAGAAAAAGTACAATAAAAAAACAAACCCCAAAACCTCTGATATATAAACACAGAATGTTCTCAGGATATAAAACTTAACTAAAGATTAATGCAACTTGTTTTTCTATATGTAAGATAAAAATTACCTTTATTAATCATGAATGTAAAAAGGAACAATAGCTATTATCATTAGAAGCATCTAATCTTTCAAATTTAAAGAAAAAAATGTCCTAAAACACAAATAATAAAATGAGATAGGGGTTTTTTTAGCCCCATTTCTGATTTTATTTCTTACTAAATGCAGTAACAGTAGAGGACAGCACATGTTAATAACTAAGGAAACCATCACTGTTTCTTGGAATAAAGCATTCAAAGGCAGGGGGGAAAAGCACAGAAATAACAGTAAATTAAGCATTGTACAAAGCAGTACATACCAAGAAATAAAATACATACTCATCCATGCAAAAAGAAAATACACTACTGATCACTTTCTTATTATGGGAGATTATATCACAGTGTCATCATACATTTAAAACCAGTATTTACTCTTCATAATTCCTAAATATAATCACCAAATACCTTGAGGGTCCCATGCTAAATTGTACGTCACAGAGCTCAAAAAAAACTGCCCAGTTTTAAGCCACTGACACTTCAATTGCTGAAACAAAGAAAAAAGAAAAACGTAACTTTTTAAAGTAATATCCACAATACTACCATTTTACCATTTTCTTAAGACCTTATGATCTAAAGCAAAGATGTAAATATTTATTTTAAAAATATTGTTTCTAAAATAACTTCAGATAGTTCCACTTATTATTTATCCTACCATATTGAGCTACTTGCCTCACCCAAACAAAGCATATTCTCTCAGGCTTCCTTCCACATCTATAAATACATTCTCACACCTGGGATATGCGGTTTCTCTCCTCTTCACCTGCAAATTGCTATGCTTCCATCAAGACCCAACCAAATCATCTCCTCTGCAGGGGGGCCTCTTCTGATATCCTGGCAGCACTGAGACCACTCTACACACTACCATTCTAACAGTGGTCCCACTAGAGTTTTACCCATTCATATGTCTGACTCTCCTATTAAACTCCAACTCTTCGGGGCAATAATTACCCATAATAAGCTTTGTGTCCTGAGCGTTGTAATGGCTGGAACATATGCAGACACTCAATAAGTGTTTGTGAAAACAAAATAAATGCACATTAGAAAGCAATGCAAATTATCATAATCCTATGGACTCAATGTCTAAAATAAACTGGAAATATCTCCCAAAGTCAGCAAATTTGAACCATAAAATATATACAGTCCCTAAACCTATATGACATATGTTGTATTCATTTATAGAACTTCCATCCTTTTTCTTACCATTTTCATACTAAAAGGTAGAAAGAAGATTTAAAGTGTAAGAGTCAAAGACCTTCGCAATGAAATAGAGTGAAAAAAAGTTTTGGTATTTCTTTGTAGCACATAAATATAAAATGTCCTTTTGTGAAATATAGTGCAATGTAAAGCCATGTCACCTTAGGCAAGTTATAGATCAACTGCCTGACAAGTAGTAATAGTTTAACACACAGCAATTCCCTCTCATTATATTTTCTGAATACTTCACAAATACTTCATTCAAGGTAATTTGACTATCAAGATGCAGAATTTTAAAATAACTGCAAAACCTGAATTTTATTATCCAAAAAATTTTACATTTTTTAATATAATGCTTTTTTAACCCTTCCATTGTTGATCAAACAAAAGTCAAATACTGCTTTAAATACTGCTCAATAGATCTATTTTAGAGTAATAACCAAATCATTCCTTAAAACTACAAAAATCCTGGGGCGCCTGGGTGGCTCAGTGGGTTAAGCATCTGCCTTCGGCTCAGGTCATGATCCCAGGGTCCTGGGATCGAGCCCAGCATCGGGCTCTCTGCTCTGCAGGGAGCCTGCTTCCTCCTCTCTCTCTCTGCCTGCCTCTCTGCCTACTTGTGATCTCTGTCTGTCAAATAAATAAATAAAATCTTTAAAAAAAAAAACACACACAAAAAACTACAAACATCCTTAGTACTCTTTCCTTTAGTATTTCTCACAGTGCAATATGTGGGCCAACTCCAGAGCAGAAATTTTGAGGGTGAGGTCTGGAATCTGAATTTTAATATGTACCCTAGGTGACTCTTAAATCACTCTTAAATTTGATATCCACTTCCTCATACTATCATATTTTAATTTGTACTTTTTTTGAAATATTAAATAATCAAATGCATAATTTAAAAAAAATCACATCTACTTTTTTAATGCATTTAAGAACACACTTTAAAAAAATTACTGGTAAATATATACTCCTGGCATTCAGATTTCACACTGGCATTTTCGACTATTTGTGAGTGATAACGGAGTCTTAATGCATGTAGTGATTTTTAAAAGGATATATGATTCTAACTATATAAGGTTTTCTGAATTTTAAGTAAAATAAAATACAGCACCCAGAATGAATTTGAATAGTTCTCAATGTGATATGCTAGATCACTCAGCTGATAGGTGACTCTACTTAAGTTCCTAACTCCTTCATTAAATAAAAATTTAGAACCATCTGTTATGTTCCAGATCCTGTTCTAAGTACTTCAGATTCATCAGTGACCAAAAGAAACAAAGCCCCATACATACCCTCCCATGGAGCTTACACTCTCAACAATAAATAACAAATATAACAACATAAGCGCTATGGAAAATAATTTAAAATAGGAGGATGGGGATTAAAATAAAGGTGGCAGAAGCAAATGGCAACTTTTTAAAATGGGCAGACCCCACTGAGAGGGTATTATTGAGCAAAGATTTATAGGATCCTCAGGAGCTGGTTCTAAAGCTGTCTAGAGAAAGAAACATTTTAGACAAGAGAAAAAACAGTGCAAAGGCCCTAAGATGGGAAATCACTGTTCAAAGAGCAGTAAAAATGCCACTGTTGGCTGGAGTGACATCAGAGAGGACAGAAATAGTAGGAGTTGAGCTCTGAGAGGTGGTAAGGGGGTACTAGAGGGAAGAAAGACTACAGTCTATTTTAAGGCTTTTTGGCTTTGAGTCTATGAGAAATACAGAGTTTAAAGCAGAGAATTGTGTCATGACCTGCTGTTGAGAAGAGAGAAGGGGAAGGGGGAAGTAAAACATATCAGAGACTACTCTAGTAATCTAGACAAGAAAGAATAGTAGTTCAACTAAGGTTGAGCAAGGTAAATCTCAATTAGCAATATGGTAGAAAACTAGATTGCCTAAATGTTTAAGTATATTCCTAGTAGATGTAAAAGATCTTCCTATAAAGCACCAGACCATCTTCACATGTATATTCCAGACTAACTTCAGCACTGGCCCCTAAGGAGCTCTTCACTGCTATTGACTGGACTCTAAACTTAACTCTAAAAAATTTCTACTACCATTTAATACTTACACAATTTCTCTTATGAGAATTTACACCCAATGGCTCAAAAATACAAACAGCATTACCATATGAAGCTGCAATCTAAAAAGAAATGAACAAAGCATTAACATTTAGGAAAAGAAAACAAAAACAACATCCTTTCACAATAATGTATAAACTATTACATATAATACAATCCCAAGACAGTATTTATGATTTATTCTATTCCACAAGTAAAACTAAAAAAGTACTAGACTTAAGAATCTCTTCTCTGGGTACGCCTGGGTGGCTCAGTCATTAAGTGTCTGCCTTCAACTCAGGTCATGGTTCCAGGGTTCTGGGATGGAGCCTGCTTCCCCACCTCTCTCTCTGCCTGCCTCTCTGCCTACTTGTGATTGCTGTCAAATAAATAAATAAATAAAATCTTAAAAAAAAACCTTCTAGAACACTAAAACTATTTAAATTATTACAATTATTACAAGAAAAGTTCATTTTTATATTATACAGATTTTTAACTCTTCTGCACAACACTGGCTTTAGTGAACTGCTACAGTATACCACAAGTATGCTATATTTACTTTATGTATAACCACAATTTGATATATATTACATTTGCTGTATATTTTGGGGAAGACGAGATGTACATATGATGAAATGTGAACTATTTCAAAATAGATCTTCTATCTAAAAATTTAAATGAAAGAACCTTAAGAGTCTTCATTCAACAAATAAACATTCATTAAATTAAAAGAAGTTTTAAAAAGCAGCTGTTATATGCCAGATATTATATTAGACACAAGTTGCTAAATTTCTTGATAAAAATGTGATGTTAGAGGCACCTGGGTGGCTCAGTGGGTTAAACTTTTGCCTTCGGCTCAGGTCATGATCTCAGGGTCCTGGGATCAGGCCCCCACATCGGGCTCTCTGCTCAGCCAGAAGCCTGCTTCCCCTGTCTTTCTCTGCCTGCCTCTCTGCCTACTTGTAATCCCTATCTGTCAAATAAATAAGTAAAATTTTTTTAAATTTTTTTATTTTTTATAAACATATATTTTTATCCCCAGGGGTACAGGTCTGTGAATCGCCAGGTTTACACACTTCACAGCACTCACCAAAGCACATACCCTCCCCAATGTCCATAACCCACCCCCCTTCTCCTAACCTCTCTCCCCCCAGCAACCCTCAATGACTCTTAATCTCACAAAATAAGTAAAATTTTTAAAAAAATTGTAATGTTATAATTTGGGTGAGATAAGGAATGCTACACAGAGAAGATAAAGGCTGACTTCCCTATTATTGGCTTAATAGTTGCTAGAATTATCAACTGGCAGAATATCAATGTGCACTGGGCTGTGAGGTCTACAGATCTTACTAGAGTATATACACAGAAAAAAAAAAAAGAGTATATACACTGGTAAGTAATACATTATCAGCTTAATGGCACCTTACAATTTGTAGACATCTTATCACTTTATCCACACCTACCAATACCCTTCTAAAGTATATTAATAAGAAATTATAGGTAACCCTAGTATATAAAGATAAGAATACATTAAAAGATGACATTTAATAAGGTAATTAGATCCCTTACTCTTCCATGTTGGTTAGAACACTCCACACAGCTGACTTGGATGTTTCCATGCTTAGCACCAGGAATGATCTGCACACACTCAAAGTCACTTGCCAAAATAACAATATCACAGCCTGATCCATATGCCTAAAAGAGAAGAGTTTTACAGTAAGTGAGATATAAAACTTGTGAAATTATACCTTACATTTTGTTGCCACAACATTTTGACATATTTTACAAAAATAGCTAATGTAAAAATATTAAGATATCCATTTCTAAGTAAGACATTAAAAGTTATATGAAAAATAAAATTCACATTAAAAAAATAGGATGATGACACCCCATGCATTATCTTTCAACAACCAGTACTAAGAAAGAAAAGATTCTCTAGTTCTTAAACACTACCCTCTGTCCCTGCAAGTCATAAATCTGTCTGTTCTGAGGTTTCCTCCAAAGCTCATCTTGGTAAACCCTAAAGAATAAAACCTCCATGTGAGGGTAATAAGGGAGTGAGGGCTGCAGTTGTATTCCCAAGGTTCAAACCAGGCTTGAGAAAGATCAAGAAAGAAATCAGATGCGTTTTCCAACACAAATCCACATGGCTTAAAGAGCTAGTGAAATAGACATGAATCCCCAAAGCAGAATTACATGCACTAAAATAAAGACTAAACTTGAACTCACCAACTGCCTCAACCTATTAAGAGGTGATGGAAAGGAAACCAACCCAAAGTGGCTTCACACACACAAAAATTAATTAAAATAAATTTAATTTTAAAATAAACTGATTTGCATAAAATGTTAACAAATATAACTATCCAGTCTGCAAAATGAAGCACAAAATTAAGTTCCTGGAAAATTTCCTTTTTCACAGTAAAACCGAATGTTTCTTCCTATTGCCACACTTCTTGATGTATGCTATTCCTGTTTTGCAACATTGTGAATTTTATGAAGACATAAGGGGCAGAGAGTGAGCACACTTTTTCTCTGGAACTCAACTTATGACTAAATATTCCAAATAACCTAACAATCCAATTCTCAAATGAAAAAGCCCCATTAAAAGCTACATGTATGGGGTGGCTGGGCAGCTCAGTGGGTTAAGCCTCTGCCTTTGGCCTAGTCATGATCTCAGGGTCCTGGGATCGAGCACCACATCTGGCTCTCTGTTCAGCAGGGAGCCTGCTTTCCCCCCGCCCCTTTGCTTGCCTCTCTGCCTACTTGTCATCTCTCTCTGTCAAATAAGTAAATAAAATCTTTTTTTTTTTTAAGCTACATATATATACATGCATGTATATACACCAAAAAAAAAATTTAAAAATAATTTATTCCACCATCTCCACAACTTTAAACAATACAGTCCTGTCCTACAAAAATAGGCCTCCAACAGCCAGGGCTGACAAGTGAAAACATAACCTCTGAAAAGATCCACATACAGCTGCTAAGGAAAGAGGGAAATGAGGACAAAGAGCGGATAGGAAAACAAACACTACTTCTACTGGTTACTAAAACTTCCAACATAGCCAAAATCCTGCCGTAACTGCTATCAACCATCTTCAACACATGTATTTATAAATACAAGAAAGTTCACCAAGAGAAAAACAAAGAATTTCAAGCAAGGGAAATACAGAAAAAAATCACTTATGGGAGGAAATAACTACATTCTTATAGACAAGGCAGATTTGCTATACCATGCATTCAAGAAAGCTATGCTCAAAGGGAATATTGAGAAGAGAGGCAAGATGGCAGAGGAGTAGGGAACCTCGTTGCCACTGCTGGTTCCCCGAATTGAGCTGGATATCTACCACGCCATCCTGAACACCCACGAAATCAGCGTGAGATGTAAGAATATCTATCTAGATCTCTACACGCAGGAAAAACCACAGGGGGTGAGTGGTGGCTTCTGACACTCCAGATTTTCCTCGGGTTCATCTTGCCTGAGTCATGGTTGATACTTTGGACTCCGTACATTCCCTCAACCATCCCTCAAGAGAATGACTAGAAGGAGGAACTGCCAACCAAGGAAAGAACCAGAGACAATGGCCTCTGCCACAGACTTAATGGATATGGATCTAAGGAAGATGTCAAAAAAATACTTCAGAGTAACATTTATAAAGTTGCTCTTTAGGCTTGAGAAAACTATTAGCAACAGTATAGAATCTCTAAGGGCAGAATGAAGAGCTACTGTCCCCTACATTAAAAATGCTATGAAGGAGATGCCATCTAAACTAGATACTCTGAATGCCAGGGTAAATAAGAAAGAAGAACGAATTAGTGATCTAGAAGATAAGCTGATGGGAAGGAAGGAAGTCAAGAATGATAGAGATAAACAACTACAAGTTCATAAGATCAGAAGTAGAGAGATCAATGACACCATGAAACTTTCCAAAGTCACAATTATTGGGATCCCTAAGGGGATGGGGAGAGAGAGGGGATGAGGATGTATACTTGAGCAAACCATAGCTGAGAACTTACCTACTCTGGGGAAGAAAAGAAGGATTCATGTCCAAGAGGCAGAAAGGACCCCTCCCAAGATCAATAAAAATAGACCAATAGTAAAACTTGCTAATCTTAGAGCCAAGGCAGCTATCCTGAGAGCAGCTGGGGAAAGAGATGTCTTATCTATGGAGGGAGGAATGTCAGAATAACATTAGACCTGTCCACAGAGACCTGGCAAGACATAATCTGGATACTAAATGAGATGACATGCAACCAAGAATACTTTATTGAGCAAGGCTGTCATTCAGAACAGATGGAGAGACAAAGAACTTCCAGGACAGGCAGAAAGTGAAAGGATAAGTGACCACCAAGGCAGCCAAGGGGGAGAGGGGCTCTATAAAAGAAAAAAGACCCCAAGAGTAATATAGACCAGAAAGTAACAGAGATAATCTACAGAAATAGGGACTTCACAGGCAATATGATGGCACTAAATTCTTATCTTTCAATAGTTAGTCTCAAAGTGAACAGCCTGAAAAATTAAATGGCACAGGGTTTCAGACTGGATAAAAATACAGGACTCATCCATACGCTGCCTACAAGAGACTCATTCTGAACCTAAAGACACCTCTAGATTAAAAGTAAGGGGATGGAGAACCATTTATCATGCAAATGGACCTCAAAGAAAGTAGTAGCTCTCATATCAGACAAATTGGATTTTTAAACCAAAGACTGTAGTAAGAGATGTAAAGAAACACTATTATCATACTTAAAGGGTCTATCCCACAGAAAAATCTAACAATTGTAATTATCTCTGCCCCCAACATGAGAGCAGCTAACTATATAAGCCAACTGTTAACCAAAATAATCATATTGATAATAATACATTAATAGTAAGAGACCTCTCAGCAACGGACAGGTTATCTAAGCAGGAGATTAACAAAGAAACAAGAGCTTTGAATGACACAGTGGACCAGATGGACTTTGTAAATACATGCAGAACATTCCACCCTAAAATAACATAATACCCATTCTTCTTGAATGCACATGGAACTCCAGAATAATAACTCCAGAATAGATAACATACTTGGTCACAAATCAGGTCTCAACCAATACCAAAAGACTGAGATTATTCCCTGCATGTTATCAGACCACAATGCCTTGAAACTGGAATTCAATCACAAGAAAAAATTTGAAAGGAATTGAGACATGTGGAAGTTAAAGAACATCCTAGTAAAAAATGACTGGGTCAACCAGGAAATTAAGGAAGAAATTAAACATGGAAACTAATGAGAATGAAAACACATAGGTCCAGAACCTATGGGATACTGCAAAGGCTGTCCTTTCAACAATGTGGCAGGATACAAATCAAAATCACAATGAGATATCACCTTATACCAGTAAAAATGGCAAAAATTAATAAGACAGGAAACAACGAGTGTTGGCAAGGATGTGGAACAAGGGGAACTCTCTTACACTGTCGGTGGAAATGCAAGCTGGTACAGTCACTCTGGAAAACAGGATGGAGGTTCCTCAAGACATTAAAAAGAAAGCTACCCTATGACCCAGCAATTGCACTACTAGGTATTTATTCCAAAGATACAGATATAGTGAGAAGAAGGGGTACATGCACTCCAGTGTTCCTAGCAGCAATGTCCACAATGGCCAAACTGCAGAAGGAGCTAAGAGGCCCTTCAACAGATGAATGGATTAAAAAAAGATGTGATTCATATATACAATGGACTATTACTCAGCCATCAGAAAGAATAAATACCTACCATTTGCATCAACATGGATGGAACTGGAGGAGATTATGCTAAGTCAAATAAGTCAAGCAGAGAAACAATTATATGGTTTCACTCATATGTAGACTATAAGGAATAGCGCAGAGAACCAAAAGGAAGGGATGGAAAATTGAAAGGGGAGAAATTGGGGAGGGAGATGAACCATGAGAGACTATGGACACTGGGAAATAAAATGAAGGTTTCAGAGGGGAGGGAGGTGGGGGGATGGGGTCACCAGGTGATGAGCACTAAGGAAGGCATGTTTTGTGATGAACACTGGGTGTTACATGCAACTAGTGAATCATTGAAAACTGCATCAAAAACTGATGATGGGGACGCCTGGGTGGCTCAGTTGGTTAAGCAGCTGCCTTCGGCTCGGGTCGTGATCCCAGCGTCCTGGGATCGAGTCCCACATTGGGCTCCTTGCTCAGCAGGGAGCCTGCTTCTCCCTCTGCCTCTGCCTGCCATTCTGTCTGCCTGTGCTCGCTCTCTCTCCCTCTCTCTCTCTGATAAATAAATAAAATCTTTAAAAAAAAAAAACTGATGATGTACTATACAGTGGCTAACTGAACATAATAAAAAAAGTGAAAAAAAAAAGGGAATATTGTGTGTAGGAAAGAAATGTTTCACCCTACTAATTTTTAAATTATTAATCCTCATAAAAAAAAGGAAAAAATTCTGTAACTATGTATGGTGACAGAGGTTAACTAGAATTATTGTGATCATTTTGCAAGGGTATACAAATAACGAATCATTATGTTGTGCACCTGAAACTAACATAATGTTGTATGTCAATTATTTTTTTTTTTAAAGATTTTATTTATTTATTTGACAGAGAAATCACAAGTAGGCAGAGAGGCAGGCAGAGAGAGAGAGAGAGGAGGAAGCAGGCTCCCTGCCGAGCAAAGAGCCCGATGCGGGACTCGATCCCAGGACCCCGAGATCACGACCCGAGCCGAAGGCAGCGGCTTAACCACTGAGCCACCCAGGCGCCCCTGTTGTATGTCAATTATACCTCAATAGAAGAATGTATATTAAAATGACAAAAAATAATTCTACCTTTGAAAAATATTTCAAAATTTCCAAAGTGCCTTATAGAATTATCCCAGCGAATTGAACTGATAAACATAAACTTTAGTTTGAAATCATGTATGCAGGGTTTTCAATTTGGGTTCTTCCATACTAAGTGATAAGTTACTCAAGCTGTCTGAGAATTTCCTTGTGGTAAAATGGAAGTAAAATAGAGGCCTCGTAATTAGTCAAGACTGAATCACATGCATTCTATAACTGAAGGCTCACAAGATTTTAATTATTTATATAAACACGCGTTTAATACCTGTCAGGTTCCCACCACACAGGAACATCCATCAAAGCAAGTAACCACGTCCTGTTTACGGCTGCACTCCCATCACCTAGCATAAGCAGCCTTCAATAAATATATGTATAACAAATAAATGATCCAAATCTCCCTAATTTCTGGCTACAGAACTCTCAGTACCTGGAAACCTAGTCAAAGAACATGGAGTTCAGACAGATGACATAACCTCCTTGCTAATAATCTGGACAAATTTACAACAGCAGCGATACAAGGAAAGATTTGGCTAACTTTCCGGCCTAGCAGTATCATGGATTTAGAAGACCTACCAGAAGGGAATCTACCAAAGCCCTCCTTAATAATTCACCACTTACTGAATACTGACTATAATGAGGCCATCAGCAAGGTCTTTATGAACACTCTATCTTCACAGGCCACCTTTTCTAGATGGAGAAACTGAAGCCTGGAAAGGGTAAGTAGTTTGCCCACATTCACAGACTGACGATTCATTTGCTTAGAATAAAGCTCCTGCTCTTTCCCACTACACCACCCCACCTCTACTCTGTCTTCTTAGAGCTAGAAGGCCTACATTCATCGTTGTGATCCCAAGTATTTACCACTGCACCTAGCAAAGAGTAATTACTCAGTGAAAACCAACTGCTAAGAAGGTTTATACGAAAGCTGTAATTACTCAAGAGATTCCCAGTCTCAATTTTAGGGCGAAAGCAACTCTGTCTCCATTCTTTTTTCAGAATTCAGTCTCACTAGAGAAAGAATTTATAGTGCAGGAGGAAAAAAAGGTACTCACTGAGACTACACATAAATACTAAAATGAACTCGGGCAATATGGAGTGGGATCCTTTAAACTAGGTAAATGAAGTATCGTTGATTTATCAGGGTATAAACTACTCCGCAGGATCATTACTAGAAAGCAGGAAAAGGGGCAGCAAGCCTTTTCTGCAGGAAATGGAATCCCTTAACCAGGTTCTTCTTCCCTTGGGTTCTTGGTAGAACCACTCCTGTCCTATAGCACTGCACACCAGCATCCTGCACTTACAACAGTACTGACCTATAAAATGTTTTATCTCAAAGTCAAGGGTATGGTTTGGCCCCAACACATAGGTAAGGCCTAAGAGAAAGCATCTTAGAAAAACACACTTTCTTTCCATTCATGTGCGACGATTTCTTCTATGGAAGGACTGAATTGTCCTTATGATAAAGAATAACCAGGGACACCTGGGTGCTCAGGGGGTTAAAGCCTCTGTCTTCAGCTCAGGTCCTGATCCCAGGGCCCTCGGATCCAGCCCCGTATCAAGCTCTTTGCTCGGGGGAGAGCCTGCTTTCCCCCCCCCCCCTCTCTCTGCCTACTTGTGATCTCTGCCAAATAAATAAATAAAATCTTTAAAAAAAATAACCAGCTGATAATAGTCACAACAAGCTCGGGCACTCACATCAAAGACATGCTTTAAATATATTCATTTTCACTTGTTTTAACCTTAGTTTTGGACAATAAATCCATCCTTTTAGGAAAGAGAAAAGTAGTCTGTGCTTTCAGCATTGAAAGTAAGAGTTTTCAACATGGAGTTTGATGGGCAGAAGTCATAGATGGTCTCAGAAGTTCTCTGAACTCCTGGAGATTATATTTAAAGTCATGTGAATGTGCCTGGTTTCCTGAATTCACAGATCTCATTTGTTTGTCTAAAAGAATCTCTTCCTTAGATAAAGTGTGTGGTGTGTCATATTATCTATCTCACAATAATTCTATGGAAGCTAAAACTTGAGTATCTTTTTAAAAGATTTTATTTATTTATTTGACAGAGAGACAGTGAGAGAGGAAACACAATCAGGGAGAATGGGAGAGGGAGAAGGACACTCGCCACTGAGCAAGGAGCCCAATGTGGGGCTCAATCCTAGTACCCTGGGATCATGACCTAAGCCAAAGGCAGACGTTTAATGACTGAGCCACCTGGGCACCCCAAAACTTGAGTATTTGTTATTACCAAGATTCTGTTCTGTTTTTTAGTTGCGATATCCGAAAATTTCATTAAAAGAGACTTGCCAATTAGCTGAGCCTGAAATACAAAGTCACCCCCCTTCTTTTACCTTATCAAAATTTCACTTGAGGAAAAAAATTAAGTATCATCTTCTAAAGTCATAAAGTACTCTGAATTAAAGTACTACCATTATCGTAATAAAGATATTGCTGCCTTCTCTAAAGGGCTTCATGTCATTGTGATTACATGTATCTTAAAAATTTTTTTTTTAATTTTTTATTTATTTGACAGAGAGAGAGCTCATAGGTAGGCAGAGAGGCAGGCAGAGAGAGAGGAGGAAGCAAGCTCCCTGTTGAGCAGAGAGCCCGATGCGGGACTCCATCCCAGGACCCTGAGATCATGATGTGAGTCGAAGGCAGAGGGCTTAACCCACTGAGCCACCCAGGCGCCCCGTGATTACGTGTATCTTAAGAGACATAACACAATCATTGCCCTAACTTCAGTTTTATATATAACTGCCTTCACTACATTATTTTCAGAAAAGCAAACTCATATCCATATCCCACAAACTGTTCGAATTATTCAGATTTTCTTTAAGTCTTAGATAAATGAAGGTGTAAAAAAATACTTTAAAAAAAATCCTACACAAACATAACTTTTTCTAGGAGAAAATAAAATACAAATAGATGAATTCAGATCCCTTTACACTGTTTTATCCACTTCACTAATGACCATCTCCTTTCACTGTTTTTTCTATTGCTCAGCTTTCTGTTCTTACTGGTTGGCTAATTATATAAATTCACTTAAATTCTTCATAGTTGCTGTGGTCTTTGCTCTACAACGAACAAAAAGCTAAAGAAGACAGGGCTGTCTGGCTTTGATGGTCACTTTGTTGTACCAAGTTATCTGCAGAAAAAGTCTTAAGAGACCAATCTTGACCTATGAAAAACCTTATAATCCAGAAAATAAAGCACAGATTAACAAAAATTTCCCAAGGAAATACCCCTCCCCTCTTCATTTTGGTCATATAATAAAACACCTAACTATTTATGTGCCTCAGGATTAAAAATTAACTTCAAGGTACGCCTGGCTGGTCAGTCAGAGGAATGTATGACTCTTGATCTTGGGGTCGTGAGTTCAAGCCCCATGTTACTCTTAAAGATAACTTAAAAAAATTAACTTCTAATACAAATAGATTTTCTTTCTGAATGTGTCCCTTACTAAGCCAGAATTTTCATATAGCAGTTATCCATAAAAACCACCTACAAGTTAAATAAATCATTTTAAATGTTTAATTTTAATATTTTCAAAAATAAATTTTATTTTCTTATAGAAAAGGCAACATTTGCTAATTTAAAACCCAAACAGGAAAATTAGTTCACCCTACCCTTGACCACTCCTCATTCCCAAAGAGAAATCACTTCAGTTATGAGCCCTTCCTGAAATGTTTAGTATACATATAAGTGTATCTATATGCAAATATTTTTTTACATAAAGGGATTATACTATACATAATTCTGCAACTTGTTTTCTTCTTAATTAACAATTTATCTTAAAGGACTTTCCTGAGCAGCACAGAAAGAATGATCTCATTCTTCTTAATAGTTGCAGAATCTTCCATTTCTTGGCTTTGCCATAGTTAATCTAGGTTGTCTCCAGTATTTTACTACCATAAAAAAATGTACTTTAGTGAACACCTGGGGTCATGACCTGAGCTGAATGCTTAACAACTGAGCCACCCAGGCACCATTCCTGTTGTTTTAACTTGTATTTTTACTAGGAAGAAAGTTAAACATCTTTTCATATATTTATCAACCACTTATATTTCCTTCTCTGAAAACTGACTATTCCTGCTATTGGTCATCTTTTTAACTTAAGGTTAATTAGTCAACATATAATACATCATTAGAAAAAAAATGCATCATTAGTTTCAGATGTAGAATTCAGTTATTCATCAGTTGCATATAACACCCAATGCTCATCACATCACATGCCCTCCATAATGCCTATCACCCAATTACCATATACCACCTACCTCCCCTCCAGGAACCCTCAAGTTTGTCTCCTATAGTTAAGAGTCTCTCATGATTTGTCTCCCTCTGTAATGTCTTCCCAGTTTTCCCTCCCTTCCCCTATGATCCTCTGTGCCATTTCTTATATTTCACATATGAGTGAAACCGTATGATAATTATCTTTCTCTGACTGACTTATTTCACTCAGCATAATACCCTCCAGTTCCATTCACACTGATGTAAATGGTAAAATTTCATCACTTTTTGATGGTTGAGTAATATTCCAGAGTGTGTGAGTGTGTGTGTGTGTGTGTGAGTGTGTGTGTGTGTGTGTGTGTGTGTGTGTGTGTGAGTGTGTGTGTGTGTGTGTGTGTGTGTGTGTGTGTAACAGCACATCTTCTTTATTCATTCATCTGCTGATGGACATCTGGAATCTTTCCATAGTTTGGTTATTGTGGACATAGCTGCTATAAACATTGGGGTACTGGTGTCCCTTCAGATCACTACATTTGTATCTTTGGGGTATATACCTGGTACTGTAATTGGTGGGTCAGAGGGTAGCTCTATTTTCAAATTCTTGAGGACATTGGTCCATTTTTTTAACTAAGTCTTTAGTACTGTTGCTCTGAATGATTTATAAGAGCTCTTTATAGATTAAGGAAACTCATCCTTTGTCATATATAACTAAGAAATTTTAAAAAAATAAACAAAATGCCTGAACTAAAAATATATTAAGCAAAGGACAAATCATTATCTCTTCATTGAAACAGTATATTTATATAATACACCATTCCAATTTGAAAAGTTTAGTAAATAGATCACAATAGGCCATGGACTATTTTAAAAGCCCAATTTATGTATCACCAGCTAACTATACATTTACATATAATAAATACACAAAATTAATGAGATTTTTCAAAATAAAATTGAAGTCTACAAAAATAACAGTACTTATCAGCAATATATTCAATCAACCTCATTTGTCTTCCTACAGGTTTCTATACCTAAAATCAAAGCCTTAACTATTATCAACTACTGCCCACCACCACTATCCACCGAAAGAGATAAGCTTTCAGCCAGACAGAAGTCCATACTATATTTAGAAAAGGGGAGAGGGTAGTACTTGAGCAAACAGCCCTTCTTTCCACATGACTAAGACAAGACTTTACTAATATGATTCAATCATCCTAACAGCCTAAAGTCCACTCAAGAATGCTGAATGAGGGAAAAAAAAAAAAAGAATGCTGAATGAGCAGAATAAATAAATGAGAAGGAAACTAAATAGTATGCAAAAAGCTTAGAGCAAAAAAATTACCCCAGGTCAAGAGACAGGTGAAACAACGTCAGAAATAATAAAATTATAACTACATGTGCAATAACCAAAGGGGATTGCTCCCTTTAGAAACAACTCATATCAGGAAATGCAAAATTACAGTCTACTTATAGTAGTAGAAAAAAGACAAGCCGCAAGTAGTATACTGAGTGAAACATAAAGTTAATAATATATAAAAACAAAAATCTATGGCAGAAAAAAACAGAAGAAAACTTAAATACTACAAGTGAAAAAAATACTATAAGTGTTTGTGATTAAATAAGAGACAAAATAATTCATTTTAATTTCTTCCTAACAACCCAAAGAAGCAGCAGATCTGAAAATAAAACTTTAATTAAAACTTTAAATTTAAAAAAGAACAATCTTAAGTATTAGTCAGGAAGTAGCCAATTTTGATAATTTACTGACAAAATAAATGGAACTATATAACAAACCTCTAAATATGAAGCTAAAGAGGAACAGACACCTGCAGTACAAACTTATTTCTATAAACCTGAACAAAGAAAAAAAACAGGGGTTTTTAAAAATTCACTGATGCTAGTAAATAATCTGAAAAGCAAGTAAGACCTTGTAAAGAGAAATATGCAATAATTAATTACTCTCCTCTATTACAAAATCAGGTCTATCTCCAGCTTGCATGCATTTTCACCAAAAAGTAGGTCTGGAGGTAGAAATCAAAAATTATCTCTTCTAAATATGTCAGTGCTAAGAACAGACCATTCAAAGTATCACTTACCAAAAATTTCTAAGGGAAATCACAGCGGTATTGGTAAAAGTCCCTTGGACAGGACAACATGTATAAAAGCCTAGAGCCACCTTTCAGCTTCAGATTTGTTCTCTAAACCTTGGGATATGTAACAATTTGCTTCATAAAGAATAAAGAAGTGGGACGCCTGGGTGGCTCAGTTGGTTAAGCGACTGCCTTCGGCTCAGGTCATGATCCTAGTGTCCTGGAATCAAGTCCCACATCGGGCTCCTTGCTTGGCAGGGAGCCTGCTTCTCCCTCTGCCTCTGCCTGCCACTCTGTCTGCCTGTGCTTGCTTTCGCTTCTCTCACTATGACAAATAAATAAATAAAATCTTAAAAAAAAAAAAAAGAATAAAGAAGTAAAAGACTACTTTTTAAATGGCTACTTTTAAAGAAATAAAATGTTTACATTAAATTATAGGAAATTCAGAAAATAAATAACTCTATATTTTGTTCCTTAATTTGTTAATACATTTTACATTTAAAGAATTTTAAAGTTGGCAGCTCTTTCTGCCCACAGGTTCTGCCCCCATGCCTTAATAAAACCACCTTTCTGCACTGTTTCAACAGAAAAGGAATTTTTTTTTTTTATTTGACAGATAGAGATCACAAGTAGGCTGAGAGGCAGGCAGAGAGAGAGAGGAGGAAGCAGGCTCCCCGCTGAGCAGACAGCCCGATGCGGGGCTCGATCCCAGGACCCTGGGATCATGACCGGAGCCGAAGGCAGAGGCTTCAACCCACTGAGCCACCCCGGCGCCCCAGAAAAGGAATTTTAAAGTTATTAGTACATTAAGTAATATGTACCAATATTAATATCTAATATTTGGCAACTCCCACTTATTTTGTAACTACTGGAAATTTCCATTCATTTAACCTTAGTATTGATATTTTGAGGGAGATGGCCCTGACAGTGTTCTAAAAAATATTTCCCAAATGATATGATTAAACTATTAAATTATAATTAAACTCTCAGTACTGTCAATATGATGGAAAGAATATATTCCTGAGAATATAGAGGTGCTAATACTGACTATGACAATCTCTATAGATAATTCCTTCACCAGTCAAATGAAAGATTGTGACTAGATCGCTTCTGAGGCCCCTTGCAATTTTTAAGCTGTAATTCTGTGCATAAACTTGCAGTCCTGATGAAAAGAGAAAATAATCCAGTGTACACTATTCTGCATAGAGCCCCAGCTAAATATTCTTTATGTTGTAACTCTTTTCCTTACTCACAGCTGACAGGATATGAGGATGGTCCAAAGTAAGGAACAGTGGCTATCAGCCAACTGAAGGAGATGGCTTAGGTCAAGCAAAGTCTTCTCTGAAAAATTTAAAACAAAAGACCCAGAATTAGCATGAAAAGTTAAGCTGAAAAGTCATAAATGTTCAGGGATAAATCAGCAACTTGAAACTGAAACCAACAGTTTAAGAAGTGAATGGATCAGATATCCAAAGACAGAACTCATGAAAAAATAAGTATATAAAACCTCTAAGAGAAGGCAGTCTTGATTCTACCAGCTTTTTAGTCTCATCACCCTGAAGCCCAGTTGCTCCTCCTTGATGGCTCACTGACATAAATCTTGCTTTTACTTCAGTTTGTCTGCCCCTTGCCTTAACTAGAACCAAAACTGGTACAAAGATTGGAAATATGCAGAGCAGAACTTCAAAGAAAATGTGGAATTGGCTATGATTAGGAAATTAGAGTAGGGAATGCAATGAGGATCTTAGTTGGGAAAGCTAGCAAAACAGGATATATAAAAGAGATACAGTTACTTAAAGCAGTCACCTATGATCCTCCAGGACCTAGAATATGCCAGCATACATCCTTTTATTGTGCTTTTTGCTTTACTACATTTCACAGAAACTGTTTTTTACAAACTGAAGGTTTGTGGCAGCCCTGCATCAAGCAAATCTATTGATGCCATTTTTCCAAGAGCATGTGCTCACTTACGGCTGTGTCATATTTGGCAATTCCCACAGTATTTCAAGCTTTTTCATTATTATTATATTTGGCATGGGACCTGTGATCAGTGATCTTTAATATTATTGTAATTTTTCTGGAGTGCAATAACCAAGTCCATATAAGACAGCAAACTTAATAAATGTATGTGTTGACTGCTCCATTGAGCAGCCATTCCCCCACCTGTCTCCCTCTCCTTGGGCCTCCCTGTTCCCTGAGACACAATATTACAATGAGGCTAATGAATAACCCAGTGATGACCTCCAAGTGTCCAAATGGAAGAAAGAGTTGCGCATCTCTCACTTTAAATCAAAAGCTAGAAATGATTAAGCTTAGTGAGGAAGGTATGTCTAGAGCCAAGATAGGCCAAAAGGCAGTGTCAAACAGCTAGCCAAGTTGTGGATGCAAAGGAAAAGTTCTTGAAGGAAATTACAAGTGTTACTCTAGTGAACACATGAATGATAAGGAAGTGATATGCTGGTATGGAGAAAGTTTTAGTGGTCTAGATAGAAGATCAAAAAAGCCAAAACATTCCCTTGAACCAAAGCCTAATCCAGGGCAAAGCCCTGACTATCTTTAATTCTACTAAGGCTGAGAGAGGCAAGGAAGCTGCAGAAATAAGTACGGAGCTCGAAGAGGCTAGGTCATGAAATTTAAGGAAAGAAGCCATCTCCATGACATAAAAGTCCAAGGCAAAGCAGCAAGTGCTGATGTAGAAGCAGCATCAAGTCATCCAGAAAATCGAGCAACCATCATTAATGAAGATGGCTCCTTATGTTGGAAGATGCTATTTAGGACTTTCATAGCTAGAGAAAAGTCAATCTCCAGCTTCAAGGCTTCAAAGGACAGGCTAACTCTCTTGCTAGGGGCTAATGCAGCTGGTGACTTTCAGGTGAAGCCAATGCTCATTGACCATTATGAAAATCCCAAGGCCCTTAAAAAATGAAGCTCAATCTACTCTGCTCACACCTTCTTTATCCATTCATCTATTCACAGACACTTGGGTTGCTTCCGTATCTTGACAATTCTAAATAATGCTGCAGTAAACATACAAGTCCATGTATCTTTCCAAATGAGTGTTCTCATTTTCTTTGGGTAAATACCTAGCAGCAGAATTACTAGATCATATGGTAATTCTGTTTTTAAGTTTGTTTTTGAACATTTTTTATTTAAACTCAATTAACATATAATGAATTATTGGCTTCAGAGGTACAGGCCTCTGATTAATCGTCTTATGTAATACCCAGTGCTCATTATATCATGTGCCCTCCTTAATGTCCATTACCCAGTTACCCTATCCCTTTACCCCCTTCCTCTCCAGCAACCCTCAGTTTGTTTCCTATGATTGAGAGTCTCTTTATGGTTTGTCTCCCTCTCTGGTTTTGTCTTGTTTAATTTTTTCCTCTATTCCCCTATGATCTTCTCTTTTGTTTCTTAAATTCCACATTTAGTGAGATCATGTGGTAATTGACTTCCTCTTATTGACTTATTTTGCTTAGCATAATACCCTCTAGTTCTGTACACATCATTGCAAATAGCAATATTTCATTTTTATGGCTGCATAATGTTCCACTGTGTGTGTGTGTGTGTACACATCACATCTTCTTTATCCATTCATCTGTTCATGGACATCTGGGCTCTTCCCACAGTTTGGCTATTGTGGACATTGCTGCTAAAAGTAATGGGGTGCAGGTGCCCCTTCAAATCACTATCTTTGTATCTAGGATAGCTCTATTTTCAACTTTTTTGAGGAACATCCTTACTGTTTTCCACAATGACAGTACCAATTCACATTCCTACCAAAATGCACGAGGACTCCTTTTTCTCCACATCTTTGCCAACACTTGTTATTTCTTCTCTTTTTGATTTTAGCTATTCTGGCAGGTATGATACCTTATTGAGGTCTAGACTTCTGTTTCCCTTATGATTAATGATGCTAATCATTTTTCATGTGTTTTTTGGCCATGTGTATGTATTCTTTGGAAAAATATATATTCAGGTCCTCTGTCCATTTTTTAATCATATTTTCTTTGGTGTTGAGTGTATATAGGAAAAACTCACAACTAACTCATACTCAATGGTAAAAACTTGAAAGCTTTTCCTCTACGTTCAGAAACAAGTCAAGGGTATCTACTGTTGCCATTTTTATCCAACCCGTATGGAAGCTCTGGCCACAGTAATTAGACAAGAAAAAGAAATAAAAGGTAACCATATTGGAGAAGAAGAAGTTAAACTGTCACTATTTGCAGATGACATGATAACTTACATAACAAACCCTAAAGACTCCACCAAAAAACTATTAGAAATAGTAAATAAACTCAGTGAAGTTAAGGAATACAAAATAAATACCCAGATATCTGTTCTGTTTCTATACACTAATAACAAAGTAGCAGAAAGAGAAAATAAGAAAACAATCCCAATTACAACTGTACCAAAGACAATAAAATACCTGGAAACAAACTTACACAAGATGAAAGACCTGTACTCAGGAAACTACAAAACACTGATGAAAGAACTGGACACGACACAAATAGAAGGATACTCCATTCTCATGGATTGGAAGAATTAATATTGTTAAAATGTCCATACTACACAAAGCAATCTATAGATTCAAGGAACTCCCTATCAAAATACCAACATTTTTCATAGAACTAGAATAATCCTAAAACATGTACAGAACACAAAAGACCAGAATAGCCAAAACAATCCTGAAAAGAAGAAAGATGGAGGTATCAGAATCCCAGATTTCAAGATGTACTATAAAGATGTAGTAATCAAAACAATATGGTACTGGCACAAAAACAGACGCAAAAATCAATGGAACAGAATAGGGAGCCCAGAAATAGACCCATGCTTATATGGTCAGTTAATCTATGATAAAGGAAGCAGTAATGTACAGTGGGGAAGACAGTCTCTTCAACAAATGGTGTTGAGAAAATGGGACAGCTACATGCAAAAGAATGAAACTGGGAGCACCTGGGTGGTGCATTCATTGAGGCATCTGACTCTTTGTTTCAACTCAGGTCATGATCTCAGAATCATGGGATCAAGCCCTGCATCAGGTCCCATGCTCAACATGGAATCTGCTTAAAATACTATATCTCTCTCCCTCTACCCCTGACCCTCCCCAGACTCTCCCTCTAATAAAAAAATCTTTATTTTTTAAAAAAAGAATGAAACTGGACCACTACATTATTTTTAAAAAACCAAAATCAAAATAGATTAAAGAACAGGACACCTGGGTGATTCAGTCAGTTAAGTTTCTACCTTCAGCTGAGGTCATAATCCCAGGGTTCTGAGATTGAGTCCCACATCAGGCTACCTGCTCAGTGGGGAGTCTGCTTCTCCCTCTCCCCCCACCACTCATGCTTTCTCAAATAATGAACAAAATCCTTGAGGAAAAAAATAGATTAGGGGCACCTGGGTGGCTCAGTGGGTTAAAGCCTCTGCCTTCAGCTCAGGTCATGATCTCAAGGTCCTGGGATGGAGCCCCGCATCAGGCTCTCTGCTCGGCAGGGAGCATGGTTCCTCCTCTCTCTCTGCCTGCCTCTCTGCCTACTTGTGATCTCTGTCTGTCAAAAAAATAAATAAAATCTTTAAAAAAAAGAAAAGAAAAGAAAAAATAGATCAAAGACCTAAATGTGAGACTTGAAACCATTAAACACCTAGAAAAGATAAGCATAATTTCCTTGACATTCACCTTAGCAACATTTTTTTAGATGTGTCTTCTAAGGCAAAGGAAACAAAAAAACTATTGGGACCACATAAAAATAAACTTTTGCACAGCAAAGGAAACCATCAACAAAACAAAAGACAACCTGCTAAACAGAAGAAAATATTTGCAGGTGCCCCTGAAGTTTTATTAATTTGACCACAAAAGTCTTCTACCTGTTTCATTATACTTATTGCTAGGTCCCTGATATTTTTTAATGGTATGAAAAGTGGTATTCATAGTTCAAGTTCAAAGTAAGAAACACAATAAATTACGTCTCTCCCACTGAATGCACCCAGAAAACATGAACAGAATGCATGAAACTACCATTTGAGAACTCTGAAAAGTAAATGATAGCAGGCGAATTAGGAAAAAGTATCAAGGGGCGCCTGGGTGGCTCAGTGGGTTAAAGCCTCTGCCTTCGTCTCAGGTCCTGATCCCAGGGTCCTGGGATCGACCCCGATCGGGCTCTTGCTCAGCCGGGAGCCTGCTTCCTCCTCTCTCTCTCTCTCTCTGCCTGCCTCTCTACCTACTTGTGATCTCTATCTGTCAAATAAATAAATAAATAACTTAAAAAAGAAAAAAATACCAAAATTTGAAGTCCACTGTACCAGAACAGTTTAAAGTTAGGATGAAACCAAGAAGCAAAAAAAGAGAACTCCAAAAGAACCATTTACTTTTGGCTGAAGAAGTAGGGTAAGAGACTTAATTTTCAAAGAGAGGGATGGAGAATTCCCTATTTATCCTTCATTTTTCCTTTCTCCATTTTTTCACATCCCAGTCTGCAAGCAATCCCACAGCTCCCATACGAGAAGCTATGATTCCAAGAGAGTGAGGTGAACCCCCACTGTTTTTCTTCTTTCCCTGTCCTAATGCTATTTGGCACTGAACACAGGTACATTCCCAGGAAGTACAGTGCAGAATAACTATAGAGTCTCAACTTTGCAACAAAGAAACCAAAAAGGGGAGCCCCAGAAACCAGAAAGTACCAGAGAAATCACAGAAAGGGAAGAGCTCAGAAGAATGAGCCTATAAACTTTGTTTATAAACCCCTGGGCTCATTCCCAGGCAACAAATGCATGGATCATACCTTGTAAACAAAAGACAAAAACCTGAAGAACTGAACTATAGGAGAGGCCACTGACCAGGTCCTTTACTGGCCACTGGGTGGAACATACACTCGGTATATTTAACTAGGACTGCAAAGGCTTTAAAAATGGAACTGACATTGAAACACACAGAAGGCTAGTCAGAATTTTCCACCTGGATCCAAACAGGCAGACTGCCTGCTTAAACAAAAAATATCAATATTCTCAATAGGATTTACACAAGATCCAACGTTTCATAACATAATTCTTTTAAAAGCCCAGGTTACAATCCAAAATTATTCAGCAATACAAAGAACTAAGAATATCTCGAACACCTGGGTAGCTCAGTCACTTAAGCATCCAACTCTTGATTTCGGCTCAGGTCATGATCTCAGCGTTGTGAGGTCAAGCCCTGCATCCGGCTCCACGACGGGCATTCAGCCTGCTTAACATTCTCTCTCTCCCTCTCCCTCAGTCCCCCACCACACTCATACACTCTCTAAAAACAAACAAACAAAAATCCCCCAACTCACAATGGAAAAAAGCAATCAACAGACCCTTATGTTGACATTATCAGACAAAAACATGAAAGTGGCCAAAATAAAAATGTTCAAAGAGATACAGGTCAACACTCTCAAATCAGTAATCTAAGCTTCCATCCTAATCAATCAGAAAAGGAAAGCAAAACAAATTCAAAGCATGCAGAAGGCAGGAAATAATAAAGAGCAGAAATCAATGAAATTGACAATAGAAAAATCATAGAAAATATGAATGAAATCAAACTCTGATTATTTGAAAAAGAACAATAAAACATATAAATCTCTAGAAGGACAAAGAAAGAGAAAAGAAACAAATTATCCATATGAGGAATAAAGGAGGGAATACCAATACCAATCTCTCAGACATTAAAGAGAAAATACATAAATGCTATATGCAATTTTACACACATAAATACAACAAAGGAATGGATGAAAAAGACTAATTCCCCTAGAACCAGAAACTATAAAACCACACCTAAGATGAAATATATTACCTGAAAAGTCCTTTAACTATTAAATCAAATGTGTCGTTCCAAACCTCCTAAAAAGAAAACTCCAAGCCCAAATGTTTCACTGGAAAATTCTCCTAACATTTAAAGAATAAATGACATGAACTCTACATGACCTCTGACAGAAAATAGAAAAGGAATACCTCTAAACTCATTTTATAAATTTTTTTTTAAAAAGTATTACAATGATACCAAAAACAAACAAACAAAAAACAATGTAAAGAAAAAAAACTATAAGGGCCCCTGGCTCAGTGGGTTGAGTGTCTGCCTTCAGCTCAGGTCATGATCTTGGGGTCCTGAGATCAATCGATCCCTGCATCAGAATCCCTGCTCATCAGAGTCCACTACTCCTTCTCCCTCTGCTTCCCACTTGAGCGTTCGCTCTCCTTCTCTCAAATAAATAAAATCTTAAAAAAAAAAAAAAAAACCACTATAGATCAACATCCGTAATAAACATAATGTAAAAAACCTCAATAAAATACTAGCAAATTGAATCTAACCATACATAAAAAGGATAATATACCAGTAATACAAAGCTAATTCATTTTGCAAAAGTCAATCAATGTAATCCACCACATTAACAGTCTAAAGAAGAAAAACCATGTGACCATATTAATCAATGAAGAAAAAACATCTGACAATATTCAAGACCCCTCCATGATAAAAAAAAATTCTTGGCAAAAAAACAAATAGAAGAAAACTTGCTCAATCTTATAAAGGGCATCTACAAAAACAAACAAAACTTAGTACTAGTCAGTACAGTAAGTGCAATAAAGCAAATTAGACATGACTGAAATAGGATTAGCAAATGGATTAGAAAACTATACAGAGTGCTGCAGAGAAGGATAAAAAGAAAATACAGAGGAAAAGATATTAGGTACAAAAATAAAGTGATAAGGTCCAATATGTTTAGTCTCGTAAGGTCAATGGGGTAGAGGTGATTTTGGAGGCGATATCAGCTGAAATTTTTTCATATTTGATAAAATACATCAATTCACAGATTGAAAAATCTCAAAAGCCCCAAACATGATTGAAAAAATACATACACACAACTAGACACAACATAGTAAAACTTCAGAAAAACGAAGAAAAAAATCCTTAAAAACTGCTAGAGAAAAAAATACAACTTTTAAAGAAGTAGCAGGCTGGTAACTGACTTCTCAACAGAAACAGTAAGAGGCCAACTTTAAGGTGGCGAAAATACTGTCATACTCTACCTAGCAAAAGTATCTCTCAAGAACAAAACAAAAGAGACATTTTCATTCAAAAAAAAAAAAAAGACATTACAACACCAACAGATCCACACCAAAGGAAATTCTAAAGTTTCTCCAGGAAGAAAGAAAATGATTCCAAATGGAACATGAAAGATGCAGGAAGGAATGTAGAGTACGGTAATAATAAATACATAGGTAAATGCAAATAACTACTGACTATATCGAATAATAATAAAATCTTACAGAATTTATAAACATGAATAGACTTATCACAGAAGGACAGATTATAAGCAGGAAGAAAGTAAAAAACAATACAAAGAGTGCTTGTATTGTTTAAAGGACTATAAAGCCTCAGCCAACTTTGGCAAGTTAAGTGGTAACTTAAGAATGTTACTGTAATTTCTAAGGCAAAAGCAGAGTATATAACTTCAGGAAAAATTTTACAGGGGAAAAATGGAATGAAAAAAAAATATTTGCGGCATCTCAGTGGCTCAGTTCATTTAGCCTCTGCCTTCAGCTCAGGTCATGATCTCAGGGTCCCAGGATCAAACCCACATTGGGCTCCCCACTCAATGGAAAACTGCCTCCTTCCTCTCTCTCTGCCCTTCCCCCAGCTCATGCTCTTTTGTGTGTGTGTGTGTGTGTCTCTCTCTCTCTCTCTCGCACTCTCGCTCTCTCAAATAAATAAAATCCTTAAAAAAATAGCTTTGTGATAAGCAAATACAGTAAGTCTTAAGAATATGAAATTTACATTCTTTTTTTTTTTTAAGATTTTATTTATTTATCAGAGAGAGAGAGGGAGAGAGAGCGAGCACAGGCAGACAGAATGGCAGGCAGAGGCAGAGGGAGAAGCAGGCTCCCTGCTGAGCAAGGAGCCCGATGTGGGACTCGATCCCAGAACGCTGGGATCACCACCTGAGCCGAAGGCAGCTGCTTAACCAAATGAGCCACCCAGGCGTCCCTGAAATTTACATTCTTAAATGCATGTATTAGAAAGAAAGACTGAAATGAGCTAAACATTTATCTCAATAAGTTAGGGACAAAATAGCAAAATAAATCCAAATAATGTAGAAAGAAGGAAATAATTTAAAATAAGAATTAATGAAATAGATAATAAATATGTAATAAAACTAGTAAATGTAGAAGTAGTTTATTTTAAAAAAATAAATTTTAAAAGTGAATAAATTTCCGTTAAAGAAGAAGAGAAGGCACAAATAATAAATGGCAGTAAGAAGAACAGAAGCAATATACCAGATGCTGGAGACCTTAAAAAATTAAAAAGATAGTTAAGAGGTTGCTGCAAACAATTTTATACAAAAAATTTGAAAATCTACACAAGGAATAAATCCTTGGAAAAATAACGATCTAAAACTTATTCTGGAAAAAAGGACAGATAAACATATTCCCATGAGGTCTAGGTCTAATTTACCAAAATGTTAGGAGGGGTTATCTATGGATTATACCATTACAAATGATTTTATCTTTCTCCTGTATTGTTCAAATAATCTACAAGGCCATATGAATGAGCATGGGTTCCAGTGTTAATTCTGCCTTAGATCTAGCTGTGTCTTTGATTAAATCCTTTAATTCTCAGATCTAAAATTCTTGTACTACATCAAACTGTGAAATATTTCATGTGCCAATTTAACAAACAAGATTGACAGTAATACCACCATTTCAAAAAGAAAAAAATGGTTTTTTTTTTCTATATACCAACCACATACAACTGACACTATTAAATACTGCCAGAAAGCAGGGCTACAGCTCAGTTTCTCTATAACCAAAGTCAGCACTTTGGTAAATGACCCCCAGTTTAACTAGTCTGTATCTTAAAATAACATACACCAACTCCTCTTGTATAGCAGTGCACATTTATGTTAACTGGTTGACCCTAGAGGGCAGGCACAATGCCTATGTCCTCAAATATTTTGTGCGTAAAGGATAACCATGAAGTTATGCTAATCTATTGGGGAATGGAAACTTCCCTTACTTTCCTTTTTATTTTCTATTATTTCAACTTTGAATTATGAGTTCTTTATAATACAATTATTACATTAATGATTTTTTAAAACAAAAAATTGTGTTCTTTTATGGTTTTCATTTGTTTTGTTTTTAATGGCCAAATTGGGCTTTTGATTTTTATCTAAATTTTACAAAAATTTTTCCAGCATAAAATTATGATACCCATATTTGAATGCTCCATCTGTCTACATATTGGAATATTATCCAACTGACTTTCTAAAGAGAATCTTGCTTCTCCCCAATACTCCTTTGGCTGAGTTTAGCACCACCAAGTAGGGCAGCCACCTCTACAATGTCTTTGCAGGCTCCCCAGTCTTCAACTCCAGGCCTAGCTCAACTGATTGTTAAAACATGTAACTCTTAAAATGCAGAATCAACACACTCCAAGGATTAGGCTAATTTCCAATTTTTTTATGTAATGAGGTCTTTTATTTTATTTTTTTAAGATTTTTATTTATTTGTTAGAGAGAGAGAGAGATACAGAGCGCAAGCACAGGCAGACAGAGTGGCAGGCTAGAGGCAGAGGGAGAAGCAGGCTCCCTGCCAAGCAAGGAGCCCGATGTGGGACTCGATCCCAGGACGCTGGGATCATGACCTGAGCCGAAGGCAGCCGCTTAACCAACTGAGCCAGCCAGGCGTCCCTAATGAGGTCTTTTAAAAGCATAATTAAGGAAAAGGGGAGAACTGCTTGATGGGCACTGTCAATTCTTTCAATACATAATATACATCCTTAGATTAAACCAGACCAGAGACACCTGTGTGGCTCAGTCAGTTAAGTGTCTGCCTCCAGCTCAGATCATGATCTAAGGGTCCTAGGATGGAGTCTGCCATCAGGTTCCTTGCTTAGCAGGGAGCCTGCTTCTCCCTCTGCCTGCTTCTCCCCCTGCTTGTATGCTCACTCTGACAAATAAATCAATAAAATATTTTGAAATAAATAAATAAGCAAACAAAGCAAACCAGCAAAGCTTTGTACCTGGATGGTAATTATCAGCTCTCCCTGCTCCCATTCTATAAAATGCCATCGAGCTATATCAAAAGATACTATAAAAAACAGTATTATAAGGGTGCCTGGGTGACTCTGTCAGTTAAGTACCTGCTTTCTGTTCGGGTCATGATAGAGCCTGGGATCCTGGGATAGAGCCCCTGGGATTGAGCATCAGGCTCTTCTCCCACTCCCTCTGCTGCACCCCCTGCTTGTGCTTGCTCCTGCTCTGTCAAATAAATAAAATTTTTAGAAAAAAAAAGTGTTATTAAAAAAAAAAAAGTGTCACTATGGGGGCACCTGGATGGCTCAGTGGGTTAAGCCTCTGCCTTCAGCTCAGGTCATGATTTCAGGGTCTTGAGATCGAGCCCCGCATCGGACTCTCTGCTCAGCAGGGAGCCTGCTTCCTCCTTTCTCTCTGCCTGCCTCTCTGCCCAATTGTGATCTCTCTGTCAAATAAATAAAATAAAAATCTTAAAAAAAAAAAAAGTGGTCACTATGTTTACTATAAATATGTCCTGTATTACACTAAGTGCCCTTTCCATACACTATTGTATTGGGTACTTGTTGCATCCAATAAATTTTTGTTCTAGGTGCTAAAGAAATAAAACTAAAGGGTATTTAAGGCACTCAGGTATTTTCTCTGAGTGAAAAAAAGAAGCCATTTAAAAGTTTTAAACATGGAACTAACAAGATTTGATTATATTTTAACAGGATCATTCTGACTACTAATGAGAAAAAACTGAAGGAGGGTAAGGCTGAAGGCAAACAAGGCAGTAAGACCTGTTAAGAACCTACTGCCTGGGCGCCTGGGTGGCTCAGTGGGTTAAGCCTCTGCCTTCAGCTCAGGTCATGATCTCAGGGTCCTGGGATCGAGGCCCGCATCGGGCTCTCTGCTCAGCAGGGAGCCTGATTCCCTCTCTCTCTCTCTCTGCCTGCCTCTCCATCTACTTGTGATTTCTCTCTGTCAAATAAATAAATAAAATCTTTTAAAAAAAAAAAAAAGAACCTACAGCCATAATCCTAGAGATGATGGTGTCTTGGATCAGGGTGGTATTGGTACAGATAAGAAATGGTCAGATTCTGGGGCACCTGGGTGGCTCAACGGGTTAAGTGGCTGCCTTCGGCTCAGGTCATGATCCCAGGTTCCTGGGATCAAGTCCCACATGGGGCTCCCTGCTCAGTGGACAGCCTGCTTCTTCCTCTCCCTCTGCCAGCTGCTCTGCCTACTTGTGCTCTCTGTCAAATAAACAGATGAAATCTAAAGAAAGAAAGAAAGAAATGGTAAGATTCTGGATGCATCTTGAATGTATAGCCAATGTAATTTGCCAATATTAGATATGAGGTGTAAATGAAAGAAAGGAGTGAAAGATTCCAAGTGAACTGAAAAGAAAAAAAAAAGAGAAGTAGCCATTTACTGATTTAGGGCTGGAGAAGGAGAATGTTATGAGGATAGGGATTCTGAGATAGCTATTAGATATTCAAGAGGGAGATGACAAAGTCATAGCTAGATATAGAGGTCTGGAATCAGTCTGAGAGGGAGCAGGTAAAAGTAGAAGAAATCCAAGAAAGCTGTTGAAGAAAGTATTTCAATAAGAAAGAAAAAGCAGGGCGCCTGGGTGGCTCAGTGGGTTAAGCCTCTGCCTTCAGCTCAGCTCATGATCTCAGGGTCCTGGGATTGAGGCCTGCATTGGGCTCTCTGCTCAGCAGGGAGCCTGCTCCCCCCCCCCTCTATCTCTGACTGCCTCTCTGCCTACTTGTGAGCTCTTCCTCTCTGTCAAATAAATAAATAAAAATCTTAAAAAAAAAAAAAAAAAAGAAAGAAAGAAAAAGCAATTTAGCGGGAGAGAAAAATAGAAACTGCTAACACAATGCCCTTGAGTAAATAAAAGATAGGAACTAGGGTATCAATCAAGATTTCTCAAAACTTCTAGAGTATTGACATGGGGGGGAGGCGGCTGTCTCTGCATTGTATGACATTTATCAGGATCTGTAGCCTTTCTGCTGTAGATGCCTGTCCGCCCCCGACAACCCTGTCACAACAATCAAAAATGTCTCCAGATATGTCTCCGAATATCCCCTAGGGAGCAAAATCACTCCCAGTTTAAAACCACAAGTATAAGTGGACAAAATGGCCTTTGCTGGAAAGACTGACAATTCATGTACATTAAAGGCATGAAAGAAGATGCAATGAGCAGAGTACAGTATAATTTGAGTATCTCTCTCTGATTAGAACCTTGTTAAGTATACATGCAGTCAAGGCCAGAGAAAATAAGGAATTGCTAGCATATCACAAAACTGAAGTCATTACTCCAAGGAAAATGTTAGTATTTTGTTCTTGAACTACAGCTAACATATAAGCTATGTCTATCTTTGAACTGAATCTAAGCCAAAACTTCTATGTGTTTTTGGGTCCGTCCACGCCCCCTTCCATAATGCCTACATAGTCTCAAGCTTCCTGGGTTTCTCTTAAAATCACAGGATGAAAACACAATGACTTAGCACAAATTAAATTAAATGTACTAGGGGTGCCTGGCTGGCTCAGACAGTAGAGCACACAACTCTTGATCTTGGGGTCTTGAGTTCAAGCCCCAAGTTAGGTATGGAGCCTAATTTAAATAAAAAAATAATTAATTAGGGACGCTTGAGTGGCTCAGTTGGTTAAGCATCTGTCTTCGGCCCAAGTCATGATCCCAGCGTCCTGGGATGGAGTCCCACATTGGGCTCCTTGCTCAGTGGGGAGCCTGCTTCTCCCTCTGCCTCTGCTGCCACTCGACCTGCCTGTGCTCGCTCTCTCTCTCTCTGGCAAATAAATAAAATCTATTTTTAAAAATTAATTAATTAAATGTTACTATTTCTGAGAAGCCTCACTTTTTAGAGAGGGCAGCCCTAATGGGACATCTTCAATGACAATCTAAGAGAATATTATTTATGGGTCTCAAATCATTCCCCCAAATTACCAGGTAGTATTTAAAGAAGTCTCACTCTATCCACTGACACTTTTGTACCTACTGACTTCTCTACCAGAGGGATATAGGATAACCATCTTATTCTGCAGGTACTTAGAATGGGAGGAGAGGGGGGCACTGAACAAGCCCTTAGCAATCATGAAATGAAAAAGTTTGAGAATAGAAAAGCCCAGGCAATTGGGTTCACATACATACATTAAGTTCCAGGATAACAGGAGCTATGTCTAAGAGAAAGAAAATACAGTCATAACACCTGTGTAAGTTGCACTTGCTTCCTCAATAACCGGTTCTATATCCTGTTACATAATGAATTACAGTTTCAGAGCAAATATATAAAAGGACTCTACAAATTTAAGAAGACTGAAAACCCTAAAATTTCTATTAAAATATTTGGCTTCCAAACTTGTTTTAAAAAATAACCCACAAGCCTGGAGAGCCTTATTAAATGTGAATTACAGATATTTTCTATCATTATCTCCTTTTAAATACTGCTTTGCTTTCTATCATAGTAGGAAATTAAATTGCTCAGGCATGACTTGTTTTTCCACTGTGCCATTGCGGTTGTAACCCAACACCCTGTGCTCTTTTTGATAATTAAATACTCATACTCCGATTTGTTCTAAAAACTTCCCCAAGACCCAAGGTTAGATACTGATTCTAATTCCTAAAGTTGTCTTTTAAATATCCCAAATCCTAAGAACATAAAGCAAAGGAGTAAGTATATCTAGAGCATGGAAAGCCTCAACACAACCACAATGACCCCATCTTCCACTTCATACCGTACTGTGATGGTCCGAGGCAACTACCACCTACCATATGCTGAAGATACAATCAAGAATACATGCCACCTTCTCAACCGTGGGCCCAAAGAAGACACACAACTTCATAAACACTCTGCATGGCTTCTTCTCTGAGCCAGAAGGGAGGTCAAACTCCCTAACTGTAAATTCAGATAACAATCCTATACCTATCAGTGGAGGAGCAATATACAACAGACTCCAGAGCTATTACTTTAGCACAATCACTGTATGTTTCCAGTCCATTCTCCCTGTTGCTTCTTGGAAATCTCTAGAGAACTCCATATAATGTTCCTTCAAGGTCTAAATACTTTAAAAGATCCCAAGTTAAAAACCTCGTGTTACAGATGAAAAACTTAATAATAAGTTTGAGTTATCCAGGGTCATAGAAGTAGTTGGTCTCTAACTTCTCATCTCTAAGGAGGCATTATTTGAGACTTGTACCAGAGTTTCTGGGTAGCTTCTAAGAGTCTCACCTCTATAAGGCAGAAGGCTAACAATCTGTAAGTAAAAACTTACACAACCTCATATTTATCTACAGGCTCGCACTAAACGCGACCCCGCAAACTCTGAAGATATCGATTTAGATAAACAAGAAGTTACTTTCCAGGAACAAACAAGCCAACTTCTCTTAGAAAACAACTTCATTCTAAATTCTTAACCATTGCTTTTTCCTTTACTATCAGCACAGACTGTAATAGCTGTATGAGTTGTTATGTGCACTGATAACTGACAAGCACAGAAACATTTTTCTGTCCAACTTCCCGTTCTCCTGGCCAAATGTGATCTCTTATTCTTGAATTCCCACAAAGGATATTAGTGCCTTGCAACACTACACAGCCAGTAGGCTGTGGTTAGATACATGTCTCAACTCTCCAAGGAGATTACCAGGTTCCTATACTTCTTTAATAAATTCCCTAAGATCAGTATTATGTGTTTTTGTTCTTCTGTTGTTACCACTGTTGTTCATCTCTACAGAGCCTGACACCTATGTGCTCAAGAAACCTGTGCTAAATGTATAAACAGGTTGATCATTTCAAAGTTTGATGTTGCCCTAATTCTAGGACTGGAATGTAATTATACCACAGTACAATTAAAATGTATCTAAATTCCAGAAAAAGAGGTCATATAACAGTAACTTCTAACTTTTAAATGAATGTTTTTTCATTCGTTACTAGCCTTCTGGTGGTGCTCTAAAGAAAAAAAATAAAAGTTAGGAAATGCCAGAACACATTTTCCTAAAAAGTTATGGGTTGCAAATTATATTTTTCAGCATTCTGCTAGTGTTTTCTTATTTAATAAGGAAGTCTTGTGGGGTTTTTTTTATTACTTTGTGAAGGAACAGTCACCCAATAATTTATCCTTTATATTACATTATTCCTTGGCTTTTGTTGTTCTTGCCACTCAGAAAGGCCTAATACCTGTCTTTACAACTGTCAATCTTACGTGAAATCTTTTATCTTCCCAATTATATGTGATCTCTTTCATCTGTCTTACCTCATAGCTATGTACATCATTTTTTAATCTCTACGAGTAGGTGATAAACTGAGTGGTAATGACTAATTTTTGTAAACTTTCATAAACATGCTGAATTCCTATCACACTGGAATAACATCAACTGCCCTTATACATCTGAAAATACGGTCTGTACCCCTTAAGGTCAAAATGTGAAAAAAATTAATTATATTAATTGTATTAATAAGGTACTATCATTATTTCAATTGATATCTTAAAACTTACAGAAAATTCTTAAAAATAAAGACTAAAAATTAATGTTAATAATGTACTATCATTATTTTAATTGATATTTTAATACTTACAAAAAAATTTTTTATTACTAAAGACTATTTTTCAGGGAAGCAATAAAAAACATAAATAAGGAAAATTTACACTATCTGTTACATTAATAAGCCTTAAAACATTCACTTATAGATAAGAAGATAGTTGGGAATGTCTCAATGGCAAAATGAAGTACAACAGGGGTGCCTGGGTGGCTCAGTGGGTTAGCTGCTGCCTTTGGCTCAGGTCATGATCCCAGGGTCCTGGGATCGAGCCCTGCATTGGGCTCTCTGCTCAGCGGGGAGCCTGCTTCCTTGTCTCTCTCTCTGCCTGCCTCTCTGCCTGCTTGTGATCTCTCTCTCTGTCAAATAAATAAATAAATCTTTAAAAAAAAAAAAAATGAAGTACAACAAAGCTCATACATAGTTAAAAAAATCAGCTCCTTGGCCTATCTGGGTCCTGATCTATTACAGGATAACAGTATCCCCATAACTTAGCTAACACACTGAAAAGAACAGAATGATCAAAAGGTGATATATACAACCACATTTATAACATCACAATTGTTTTTAAAAACCACCACCTGTCCAAATGGAAATGAAAACCGTCATAGCATATGTTAGCACTATAGATACACACCACTGGGACTGTCCACTACAAACTGCACCATCATGACAACACAGCACCGACTGGGAGACGGTGACATAAGCAGTCATTCACAAGCCAGATCATCACACCACCCACTACCCACCACGCACAGTGGAATATATATAACACACTGTTTTTCAATTACGATATCATAAACGCTTCAAATTCCTTTAAGAATAGTTGCTTCTTGGGATGCCTGGGTGGCTCAGTTGGTTAAGCGGCTGCCTTCGGCTCAGGTCATGATCCCAGCGTCCTGGGATCGAGTCCTGCATCGGGCTCCTTGCTTGGCAGGGAGCCTGCTTCTCCCTCTGCCTCTGCCTGCCACTCTGTCTGCCTGTGCTTGCTTTCTCTTCTCTCTCTATGACAAATAAATAAATAAATAAAATCTTTAAAAAAAAAAAAAAAAGAATAGTTGCTTCTTGGGGCACCTGGGTGGCTCAGTGGGTTAAAGCCTTTGCCTTCCGCTCGGGTTGTGATCCCAGGGTTCTGGGATCGAGCCCCGCATCGGGCTCTCTGCTCAGCGGTGAGCCGCCTTCCCCCCCTCTCTCTGCCTGCCTCTCTGCCTACTTGTCATCTCTGTCAAATAAATAAATAAAATCTTTTTTAAAAAATACTCTTTTCCATTAAAAAAAAAAAGAACAGTTCCTTCTTTAAAAAAACTTAAAATTATAGACTCTGAAATAAACGATCTACCCTATTTTGAAAAGATCCTCAGGTTATCATGAAAGATAGCATTAGCTAAAAACCACTGTCCGGCTGCAAGACAGTCAGTCTTTCTTACTACACTGGCCACATCTATGTCTTCCAAACACACGCACACACCCTCCAAAGCAAGCACTCTGAAAGGAAAAAAACATACTATGGAGAAAAGCCTACCAGATGTGAAGTCACAGGACCGCCATTCCAGTCCTGGCTGGTCCCTTTTTCAGTCATTTGACTCAGAACTAAAGTTTTTTATCTGATTGCTATATAAATCAAATGGCACACTCTATGTAAAGGAGCTCTACTTTTGTGGGGTTTTTTATTTTTTCTGTATTACTGTAGGCATTCAAATAATTGTTAGCTGAGTCTAGAATACTTGAATACAGCTTGTTCTCATTTTTTTTTTTAAGAGAATCTGTCCTTCTTTGAGTCCAAAAGGTCATTTCTAGTTCATGGCAAAATTATAACTGCATCAGTGCCCTCAAAACTAAAATATTAAAAGGAAATGGTGTGCAACAAGGGTCTGTAAATGCCAAAGGGCCAAAACAATCAGAATCAGAGGCAGGAATCCTAAACCAAGTAAATTTTGAGTTATATTCGAGAAAATAAAAAGCAAGAATCCTCATGTTGCAACATAAACATGTAGGATATGGGGCACCTGGGTGGCTCAGTAGGTTAAACATCAGACTCTTGCTTTTGGCTCACATCATGATCTCAGGGTTGCGAGATGGAGCCCAAATACATCTGACTCCACACTCAGTGGGGAGTTTGCTTCTCTCCCTCTCTCTCTGCCCTTTCCCCCACTTGTTCTCTCTCTCTCTCTCTTCAATAAATCTTTTAAGATGTAGGATCGAGGGGCGCCTGGGTGGCTCAGTGGGTTAAGCCTCTGCCTTCGGCTCAGGTCATGATCTCAGGGTCCTGGGATCAAGCCCCGCATCAGGCTCTCTTCTCAGCAGAGAGCCTGCTTCCTCCTCTCTCTCTGCTTGCCTCTCTGCCTACTTGATATCTCTCTCTCTTGTCAATAAATAAAATATTAAAAAAAAAAAAAAAGATGTAGGATCGAGGGGCACCTGGGTGGCTCAGTGGGTTAAAGTCTCTGCCTTCGACTCACTCGGGTTGTGATCCCGAGGTCTGGGATGGAGCCCCGCAACGGGTTCTCTGCTCAGCAGGGAGCCTGCCCCTCCTCTCTCTGTGCCTGCCTCTCTGCCTACTTGTGATTTCTGTCTGTCAAATAAATAAATAAAAATTTAAAAAAAAAAGATGTAGGATCGAGTAAGATGATTAGTAGGTCTATAGCAGAGGGGCTAAGATGAGGAGAAGATATAATCAAATATAAAGTCAACCCGATGGCAGAACATCTGACAAGTTTAAGCTTCATAACACACCCATTAGGAACAACTTAACAGTCCTGAGCCAAGAATGATATGGTGAAATGGTATTTGAGAAAAACTATCCCAGCAGCTGTGTGGAGGATAAACTGATCAGAGAGGAGTATAAGGGAAACCAGTTTAGAAGTGTTTATGTTGGGGCGCCTGGGTGGCTCAGTGGGTTAAAGCCTCTGCCTTCGGCTCAGGTCATGATCCCAGGGTCCTGGGATCGAGCCCCGCATCGGGCTCTCTGCTCATCAGGGAGCCTGCTTCCTCCTCTCCCTCTCCCTGCCTGCCTCTCTGCCTACTTGTGATCTCTGGCTGTCAAATAAATGGGTGGAATCTTTAAAAAAAAAAAAAAAAAAAAAAGAAGTGTTTATGTTAAGTAATACAATTTAGGTTCTACAATAAGGTGGTAACTAAGATGATGAAAAGGGATAAATCTGGGACAACTGGGTGGCTCAGTAGGTTAAGCATCTACTTTTGATTCAAGTCATGATCCCAGGGTCCCGGGTTGGAGTCCTGCATCAGGGGTCCTTGCTCAGTGGGGAGCCTTCTTCTCCCTCTGCTTCTGCCCCTCCCCCTTCTTGTGCTCCGAGTGTGCTCTCTCACTCTGACAAATAAATAAATAAAACCAAAAGAAAGAAAGAGAGAGAGAAAAAGAGAGAAAGGGAGAAGGGAGAAACCTGATACACACTGCAGAGAGTCAATCACCCTTGGTGATAGGTTGAATTAGGGAGGTGGTAAAAGACTTGAAAATGATTTCAAGGACCTGGTCATGGGTGGCCTACAGTATAACCACACCTGCACAATGCTAACAGTTCTTGCACTAGCTTTTCCAGGCGGCACCTAAACTTGTTTAGCTCTATTCAACATTCCCACAATGAGACCGACACTGCTCCACTTTAGATGAAAACAAAAAACTACCGCCACTATGATAGTGTGGAAATACCCCATCACCTAAGGTTCCAGACATCTTGATGCAGGAAGCCTACGCTTCCAAGCTAGGAAACTTCCTCCCCACCTACACAACTGGGGAAAGAGAAATTTCTTCTATGGCCCAAACTGTCTCTATACACTTGAAGTCCAAGCTCAACTCTATACGGATTTTGAGGTCACATGGATGCAAAACACAGATGACACCACTGATAGGGTCATGTGTAACAATATAAGTCAGGCAAATTATATCCTTAAAGGTTCACTCTAAACTGAAACAAAGCCAAGTGGAAATCCATTTAAAAATTAAAATCGCCAAAAGGCAACCTTATAGGGTTATTTTTAATGTATCATAATGATAAATTCTGTTCCAGAATGCTCTGTGCTACATAATGATTCTGCAGTTTTGCTGGAGCTTTTCTTATTTCTGCAGCTTTAAAAACATGTTGTTGGAAAGCAGACATCAAAGTGTCTTCCTTGTCTTAAAAGCATACCATTATGCTATTTCCAGTTTTATCAAGTATAAGTTATCAATAACATTGTATATTTAATCAAGATTTTATTGCTTACAGTGCTTTCGAAGGAGGACCCAGTATAAATTTAATACAGAAAAGGAACTCAGGTTGATCCCTGGGAGTCTCTCTATGGGTAGAAAGAAGCTCTAGGGCTTAGTTTGAATTAGCTATACTAACAACATCCATTCTCCAAAAGGACTGATCCGTCCAAGCTCATTCAGAAAACATGTCTTTTTCATCGAGATCTGAAAGGTTCTAACACATTATCGTTTACACACATTTTACTCGCACAAACAACAGAAACAACAAAAAACACTTATAAAATTTTTGCATTGCCTTAGTTTAAAAACAAATAAACCAGCCTACCTTGCAAACGGATTAAATATTACCTAGGAAGAATACCAAACTGATCTCGTGATAAATAGCTTTCCAGGCCACTGTCACTCTAACCCTTCCATTTAGATTTTTCGGGGGCAAAGAATGAAATTTTTTATTTCCTTGTTGGAATTAAGATTCTGCATTAGGAGATAAAGAAGGCCGGGTCGTATCGGGTTTAAAGCCACAGGCTCCAGCGCTCCTCGCTGCCCTAACGCGGCGGGCAGGGGGAGCCAGGTGCAGCATCGCCTCCATGCTCCGAGACGAGACCAAGTCTTCGCCTCCACGCCGAGAGCAGGTGCGAAACGGACACTCAGGGTTTCGGCGATTTGCAACCATCTTCCTCCACCGCAGACCCGAGGCCGCCCTAGGAGAGGAACCTTCTAGTCCAGTCATCCCCGGGGGCTCGTTGGCTGAGGGCGGACAGTGCGGTGGATTCCTAATCCTTTTCCCTGAAGGGTAATTTCCTACACCAACCGCAGGACTCACAGTCCCACGCCCGCCCCCCGAAACTGAGCTGCAAAGGGGGCGCAGGTGGGGCCCTCAGTGCCTCCCCGGGGAGGCGTGGGCCGGGACGGGGATCTCGGCCCCGGGTCTCTCCCCCTTGAGCTCCCGACGCCGCTCACCGTGAAGGGGACATCCCCGACGCTGCCCACGGAGTAGCAGTTGTCTCCAGGGTTGACAGCCCCGGTGAGGACCTGATGCAGATGCATCTCCGGAGCCCGGGCTGGCAAGGGACGGCGCGAGAGGAGCGACGAGCCCCGCGCCTGACCGCGAGAGCGCTTCTCCCTCCGCCTCCCTCGGGACCCACCCCGCGGCGGCTCCGGCTTAACGCCTTGCCCCGCTCTTGCCTTCCCCCTTCCTTGTCCCTGCCATGGGAGCTCCTCGACCGCTGCCGCCGCCCGGATCGCCGCTCGGCTGCGGAAATGCCCGGATGCTCCCACTGCCTGCTGCACCGGCGCACAAATGCGGGAGGAGCGCAAGGGTGCGTGCGAGGCGGAGGCGGGCGGGCGGGGTGGGGGGGGCGCCGGGGTAGCGCGTGAGCCGGGAGCGTGCCGGAAAGGACGCTCCGCCCGAGGGAGAAGGGCGGTGCGCGCGCCCACCCTCGAGGGAGCTCCAGTAGAGTGGGAGGGTAAACCCCTCCTCCAGCTGCTGGGCTCTTAGCTCAGTCCCGCTCCCCGCCCCGCGTTTGCGCGTGCGCGCGCAGTGGTTTCCAGGGCAATTGCGCGCGCCGCGTGGACCCTGGTCCCGGGATTGCGCGCGCAGACGTGCGGGAGTTCCCTCGGAGCCTCCCGGCTGCGGCCAGTGGGGGCGGGGCACGCAGCCGTCCTTCTCTGGGGACACGCCTGGGTTCTGTCGTACGCTCCCGAGTACACTGTGTGATGGTCCGGGCAGTTGACCTCAGGAGGACGCCAGTCACCGGGAAATTCCACCTTGGAAAATCTTAGATCACGTAGGGCTTTTTGACAGTACTGAGCGTAAGGTATTTAATTTTACATAAACAATAAAGACATCTTGCAACTATTTGGAGAAGCCATACTCCCCTGACAGCAAATTATTTTGCTCCCACCTTTTGTCATGGATGTTCTAGGTAGCGAAAGGGCCCCCCTAGAGACAGGTGACTCCTCTAAACTCTTTTCCACGCGTGATGTCACGGAATCGCAGAATCGTCTGATTTTTCCAGACTATAGGCTAAACTTTCGGTGAGGATACAGGACTCGGATCCCTGCTCCAGGTAAATCCATCACAAATTTTTGAATCTATACTGCGTATAAGTCACTAGAGCAGGGGAACAGAAGGGATTCCAAAGCACGGCCATCTAAAAACAACAACAACAACAACCAGGCAGGACGCCAAAAGTGTTGTAATTGAGGCACAAACGTCTATGCGCCACTGAGAAGGAAGAATGCCTTTGGCTAAGGAGATGGATGGGTGAAGTGTAATGGAGACGATGACGTAAACTGGGTAAAATTCTGGCAGTTTGAGATAGACAAGAAACTCTGCATTCAAATAGAGAAAATGAAAAAAAAATAGAGAAAATGGCATGAGCTGAGGCTTAGAGGTATAAAATGACAAGATATGTTAAGGAACAAAGATTAGATTAATGTTTAGAGGAGATGATATATAGGGTGGGGAAAGGAGAAGATACTTCGCAAGGGAAAGGTATCTAAAAGGTAGCCTGTGGCCTGCCTGAGTAAGGAGAGTCTTGAATGCTCCCTTAAGAAGCTTAGGTTTCATTCTGCATGCAGTGGGGACTCCATCAAACGTTTCCGAGCAGAAACTTCTACAGAGAAGTTGACTTTGTAGCACTGTGAAGGATAATTAGAAGGGTGGGGAGATAGGAGGCAAAGGCCTGGCAGAGTTTGGTAGTATGTTTGGTGGGGGAAAAAAGAAGGAGTCAAAGATAATTCTCAACAATCGGGGATATTTTCCTTTTCCTTCCTGTTTAGTGCCATAATTAACCCCCCAATCACCGAGACTAGAAACGCAGAGAGAGCCACCATTGGCTCCTTCCTCTCCTGCCCAAACCTAAGGGTCCCTTATCAAGATCCCTAACTCATGATCCTGAAGCACTCCCTTCTCTCTACAACCACCCCACCTGCCCTGCTGTTATTTACTTTCTTTTCAGCCCCCATCATTTCTCATTTAATTACCATAATGGCTTCCTAACTACTCCAACTGCCTTCCATCTCTGCTCTCCAACACACTGCAGCCAGAGAAACCTTTTTAAAGGAAAAAATTCCTCCACTTAAAATCTCTACTCCTTACAGGCTGAAGTCTAAACTCCTTCGTTTGGCTGATAGACCCATTCATTCTGGCTTCTGGGGAATCTTGCTGTTTGATCCCAGGATGTTCCCTCATATCCACCATTTTCCAGCCTCACTGAGCTATTTGCCGTTTCCAGAACATACTATGTTGTTTTATGCTTCCTTGTCTTGGTTCATGCTTTCTGCTCTGTCTGGAATGCTCTTCCTCCCCCTTATTGACCCGATAAACCACAGTTTAGTTTAAAAGTCACCTATTCAGTAAAGCCTTCCTTATCTACCCCCAAATACCTTGAGGCTTCCCTCCTGAAACACACATATCACTTATTGTTTTGTGTCTGTTTCTTCCACTAGAGTCTTATATTTTAAGTCAGGATCAGTAGCTTATTTTCTGTTTTAAGTTGGCCCTTGAACAATGCAGGGATTAGGTAAATGAAGCCCCATGCTGTGCATGAAGTATCATGAAGGCAAATATTGGTGCTGCGTCTTGGTACTAGCAACTGAAAAGCATGCCACATATCAAATAAATTAATATATATATATATATATATATATATATATATCAGTATATCTATCTATATCTATATCTATATATATATATATATATATATAGCACATATCAGTAAAAATTGGTGTAAAGCAAGCAGGATTAAATACAACAGATTTAAATTATAAGAAGGTTTAGGGGCGGGGCGCCTGGGTGGCTCAGTGGGTTAAGGCCTCTGCCTTCGGCTCAGGTCATGATCTCAAGCTCCTGGGATCGAGCCCCACATCGGGCTCTCTGCTCAGCGGGGAGCCTGCTTTCCCTTCCTCTCTCTCTCTCTGCCTCTGCCTGCTTGTGATTCCTGTCTGTCAAATAAATAAATAAAATCTTTAAAAAAAAAAAAAAAAAAAAGAAGGTTTAGGGGCACCTGGATGGATCAGTCAGTTAAGTGTCTGACTTCTGCTCAGGTCATGATCCCAGGGTCCTGGGATTGAGCCCTACATCCGGCTCCCTGCTCAGCGGGGAGTCTGCTTCTCCCTCTGCCTCTTCCCCCCAGCTCAAGCTCTCTCTTGCTTGCTCGCACTCTATCTCTCTCAAATAAATAACTAACATCTTTAAAAAAAAAAGAAGAAGAAGAAGAAGAAGGTATAGTACATGTAGACAAACATTTCAGTAAAAACTGGAACAAAACATAAAGCTAAATAATACTGTCGATAGCATTATAACTCGCTATTATTTAAAACATTTCACAATTGGCTCTAGTTTTACAGCATTCCATGAAGTTTTGAGCCATTACACAGTTGTAAAATTGTAAGCCTCTTCCTTCTTCCTTTTGGTATCAACTCAAAATCTGGAGCCTGCATCTACTTGTTCCTCTCTTCCCTTCTGAGTCCTTTACATGACTTTTTATTTTTTTTAAGATTTTATTTATCTCTCTGAGAGAGAAAGAGACAGAGCATGAGCTGGGTGGAGGGGCAAAGGGAGAGGGAGAGCAGGGAGCCCGACACGAGCTCAGGATCCCAAGATCATGTCCTGAGCCAAAGGCTTAACTGAGTCACCGAAGTGCTTCTGGTTTTATTTTTGTTTTTTAAGATTTATTTATTTAGGGTGCCCAGTGGCTCAGTCGGTTAAACGTCTGACTTCTGCTCAGGTCATGATCCCAGGAGACCTGGGATCGAGCCGATATCGGGCTCCCTGCTTGTCTGGGAGTCTGTTTCTCTCTCTCCTTTCACCACTCCCCATGTGCTCTCTTTCACATCTGTGTGCTGGCTCTTTGTCTCTCTCAATTGATTGATTGATTAGAGAAAGAGAGCAGGTATGCACGAGCAGGGAAGAGGGGAGTGGGGGAGAGGAGAGAGAATCTCAAGCTGACTCTGCACTGATCATGGAACACGATGCAGGCTCAATCCCAGGACCTGAGATCATGACCTGAGCCAAAATCAAGAGTATCACTTAACTGACTGAGCCACCCAGCTGCTCCTAAATGACTTCTTGATAGTGACATCTCAAGTTAGCAACTGGCTAGTTAATTCTCCTAGAATTACAGCTGAGCCTTTTCTTGTCTCTCTGACCAACCAAAACTCCTTCCAGACAAATATGGAATGTTTCCCTAGTAGCCCACCCAACCACATTTTAATTATCTACAATTCATTTCTTCCTCATTCATCCAACCTTCTGTGAAGACCTAAAAATAAAGTAGGAATTTTTTTTCTTCTGATCTAAAAGTGATTTTCTTTTAAAAAGTAGAAAAGTATCACCAACAAACATACTAATAAAACTATAAAGTATAATTTCTCACATCCACAAGTTTTAATTGTAACAAATCTTGTGCCTTTGGGATTGGGCTTAATGGAACACTGGATGACAGAAGGACTTAGTTTCCCAGCAGTAATCACATACTCCCCTGTACTAGTTATCTATTACTGTGTAACAAATTACCACCAGAAGCAGTGGCTAACTTCAAAAAACAAAACACAAAACACACATACACACACACACACACACACACACACACAGAATTCTGTGCATCAAGAATTTAGTAGTGGCTTAGTTTAGGGTTCTAGTTCAAAGTCTTTTAAAATTTCAGCTAGGCATGAGGTACCTAGGTGGCTCAGGGAGTTAAAGCCTCTGCCTTCAGCTCAGATCATGATCTCAGGATCCTGGGATCAAGCTCTGCATCAGGTTCTCTGCTCAGTGGGGAGCCTGCTTCCCTCCACACCCTCTGCCTGCCTCTCTGCCTACTTGTGATCTGTCAAATAAATAAATAAAAATCTTTTTAAAAAAAATTTCAGCTAGGCACTAAAAAGAAGCTAGACACAAAGGACCACATATTGCATGATTCAATTTCGATTAAGTTTTCTGAAAAGGCAAATATATAGACACAGAAAATACATTAGCAGATGCCTGGGGAAAGGGAAGTAGCTGCTAATGGGCATGACATTTCTTTTGGTATGATGGAAATATTCTAAATTTAGATTGTGGTCATAATTGCACATGTCTATAAATTTACTAGAAATCATTGAATTATACACTTAAAATTACTGAATTTTACGGTAACTAAACAATAACCTCAAAAAAAAAATCTATCTTAAAAAGGAGTGTCAGCCAGAGCTACAGTCACCTGGGAGCTGGACTGAGACAAAAAGACCTTCTTCCAAGATAGCACACTGTCATGGCTGGCAAGTTGATCCTAGTGGCTGGTTGGAGGCCTCAGTTCCCCCACTATGTGGTCCTCTCCATAGAGGTTCATGAGTGCACTCGAGACATAGCAATTGGCTTCCCCAAGAATAAGTAATCCAAAGGAGAGAGCAAGGTGGAAACTGCAATATCTTTTATAACCTAGCCTCTGAAGTCACACATCACTACTTCTACCACATTTTGCTGGATACACAGGCTAGCCATGATTTAGGGAGAATATTTCCTAAGAGAGTGAGTCCCAGGGAATGAGACTCACTGGGAGACTTCTTAGAGGGTTAACTGCCACACCACAGAACTGAAGGATTTTGTCTACAAGCGTCAAAGAACATCATCTCTATCATTTTTATTCCTACCTACAGAGATCACTGGAATTTCTACTCATACATCTAGAGTGCCATAATGCTAATCTCTGATATATCTGTTGTTATCAGTTCTTTAATGGTGAACTAGCTATATGTTTTCAATACTGAATTTCCCAAGTGAGTACATTTATTTTTTTCAGGGATCTAATACCTATGTTTTTGTTTATCCATTTGTTTTATTTCTTAGATTCCACATATGAGCGAGATTGTATGGTGTAAGTGTGATGCGTTCTGTTTCTAATACCCATGTTTCTGAATGTTTCCTCTAGTTGTGGAGACCTTATAATTATCTTACAGATGTCTAGCACTTTAAGCTGCTGTTTTCTTCAGTAGTTAGCAGTGACTACAGGGACCTATAGCAGTGAAATAGGCACCCTGACTCCCTATTACCAGTTCCTTTTGCAAAGTCTATTACACTAAACCTGAAATGGATGTAATAGCAATGCCTTCATTGCTTTTTTTTTTTTTTTTTTTGTAAGATATATTTACTTATTTTAGAGAGAGAGAAAGAGCATGGAGGGGGAGAGAGAGACCATCTCAAGCAGACTGCTCACAGAGCACAGAGCCCAACATGGGATTCATCTCACAACCCAAGAGGTCATTTCCTAAGCTGAAACCAAGAATCAGATGCTCAACCAACTGAGCCACCCAGGCACCCCTGTCTTTAATTGCTTTTGAGTCATGAGCTATCATGGTAATGTATTTTAATCTAAAATATCAAGGGAATGATGTTATTTCAGTCATCTTTTGCCATGTAACAAATTACTCTGAGACTTAGTGGCTTAAAGCAACAATGATTTATCATTTCTTATGCTCTGTGCATTGGATTGAGACTTCTGCTGGTTTCAGTCAGGCTCACTCATGAGGTTGCATTCAGCTGAAGGGGTCACCTGGGGTAAAAGGTACAAGGTGGCATAATGCCTGGGAGTTGATGCTATTTGTTAGCTGGGGTGCCTTGGTTTCCCTCCATGTGGTCTCTCATCCTCCATAGGCTAGACAGACTTCCATACCGGTCTTAGGCCCAGTCTTGAAGGTCAGACACACAGCTACTTTCACCATGTTCCTTGGTCAAAACAAGTCACATGGTCATCATGATTCAAGAGATAAAGGAAATAAATTCCATCTTTCTTTTTTTTTTTTTTAAGATTTTATTTATTTATTTGACAGAGAGAGATCACAAGCAGGCAGAGAGGCAGGCAGAGAGAGAGGAGGAAGCAGGCTCCCTGCTGAGCATAGAGCCCGATGTGGGGCTCGATCCCAGGACCCTGAGATCATGACCTGAGCCGAAGGTAGCGGCTTAACCCACTGAGCCACCCAAGCACCCCTAAATTCCATCTTTCAATGGGAGGAACAATGTCACAATGGCCAAGGATATAGAAGGAATTATTGTAGCCATCTTTGCAAACAGTCTTTATCACAGACCCAGACTCTACCTCTGATCATCTCCATGGCCACCGGTTTATTATTTTTGCTTTGTTTGAATTAGGACTGCACTTGTAGGATGAAAATTTTTATATATTTTCTATTATGTTTGCAATGTTGTGGTTTATAAGAAATATATATTTGGTCTTCATCTGCAGTTCTTGGCTCACAGCTCTCCAAATCCTTGGAATTTCCTAAGTATTGAAAGGGATAAAAAGTATCTTTTGTTACGTTAAGGAGGTGACTTTTGAACACCACCTAAGGATGGGGACCAGTTACCAAGGAAACCAAGCCTGTGATTAGAGCGTTGGAAAGTTCAGTCCTACCCCTCCCCCTACCTTACCTCCAGGCACAGGGAAGGGGCTTGAGATTGAATCAACCTATGGACAATGTCTTAGTCAGTCACAACTATTAATGAAGCTTCCATAAAAAACTCAAAGAAAGCAGCTTGCTGGTCCTTTTCTGGAGAGCCCCCAAGCTTGGGGAATCAGAACACTTCCGAGTACCATCAAGCTGCCCCCTACCCAGCTCCACAACCACAGGTTCACTCTTGTTTGTGACCTTGCCCTATGTATCTCTTCATCTAAGGGTTGATTTGTATCTTTTGCCATATCCTTTAATAAACTGGAAATGTAAATGTTTCCCTGAATTCTGTGAGTCCCTCTAACAAGTTAATCTGACCTAACGAGTAAGTCAGTGGAACCTTTAATCAGTAGCCGGTTGGTTGAGAAGCACAGGTTAACAGCCTGGGGCTTGCAACTGGCATCTGAAGTGGGGAGTGAAGGGCAGTCTTTCAGGATAACCCTTAACCTGTAGGTAGAATCTGATACTATCTCTGGGTAGATAGTATAAGAATGAAGTTTATTTCTTAGATGCCCCGCTGGTGTCTGAGAACTGCTTGATGTTGGCAAGGTGGGGCATTGGAATTGAATCCAGGAACCCTAAAAGAATATCTTTCTCTGCTAGAGGCAGCTTCAAATTACTGTCTTCTTGGTGACTACTACTCAGAATCTTAGTTACTTAACTCACACCTTAAGCTTTATAGCTTTTTGTCTCTAATATGGAGATGTTGAACAGAAGCCAATTTTTAAACACTTTTTGTGAGGAGGCAGAAATGAATCTTACAAGCAAATGAATAAGATAAGCTTTGATCTAGTTGGATTCTTTTGTTGCTAAGATCTGAGAAGATTGATCATCTTAGAAGAATTGTAGCAAATGGCTCCTATCTTTGCAAGCACTATTTATGATCGTATTGTGAAAAGTAAGATGCTCTACAAATACAACTGATTTTCTTAAATACCAATGTTTAGTGGTTTCATAAACTTTGAAGTGAGAGCCTAAGGGGGAACTAAATTTTTTAAAAAAATATTTTGTCACTCTAAATAATGAATATGTGGAGTAGATTAGATATGACATGAACTGACCCCTACTTGTTTTTCCAACTTCATCTTTCAGTATTCCTGACCTTTAAATACATTGCAACTACACTGAAGTGCTAGTAATTCCTCTGATCGTTCGGCTTCTGGAAACTTGTTGCTTCCCCTACATAGGATTTCCCTTACCACCATCACCACCACCGCTACCACGCCCTCTGCCTGACTAATTTCTACTCTTTCTTAAAAGTTCAGTTCAAAAGCCCCCATCTCCCGAGAGGTTTGCTCACTGTGAATTAGATCCCAGTTAGGCATTCTTATAGGTTTTTCCTTCCCAAATTTGTCTGGAGGACAGGGACTCTGTCTTGATGACAATTGATTGCCTTCTCCCTTAACTGCTCTCTCCTCATTAGAATCTCCAGCTTGTAGCTGGGATACAGATGCCTAGAACAAAGGCAATCCTCAGCCTGTGTGTTGCTCTCTGTTTATGTTGCTAAATTCTGACAAATGAAATGTTAGCAAAAGATGAAATGCATAGCCGTTTGGGGAAATTATTTTTTTAAGTAGCTATTAGGGGCACCTGGGTGGTTCAGTGGGTTAAAGCCTCTGCCTTCAGCTCAGGTCATGATCCCAGGGTCCTGGGATTGAGCCCAGCATCGGGCTCTCTGTTCGGTGGGGAGCCTTCTTCCTCCTCTCTCTCTCTGCCTGCCTCTCTGCCTGCTTATGATCTCTGTCTGTCAAATAAATAAATGAAATCTTTAAAAAAAAAAAAAAGAAGCTATCATACTCTTTATGCTTCATCCTTCCTCGATCCTATTTCTCTAAAATATAGATGTGATGGCTGGAGCAACATCTTAGAACACAAGGAACTCATTCTTAGGGATGCCACAGTACAAAGTTGGAAGCTTTCGGCTCAGTCCCAGAATTCATGAAGTGTCCTTACCAACATCTACATCTAGACTTTTACATGAAAGAGAAATAAATTTCTGACTTGTTTAAGCCACTATTTTTTGTGTCTTTGTTAGAATTGTTCCTAATCCTAATTCATTTTTAGCTTCCTTTTTCTTTTTTCTTTTTTTTTTTTTAATTTCTAAAGAATGGCAAAGTGCCTGGAACAGGGTAGGAACTCAAAAAATGTTTATTAAGCCAAGTAGTTATTAACTGTATTGGAGTACATTATGTAAATTGAGTTAGTAAAAATCACAAATATTTTAGAACTCACATGTCTTCCCAAGGCCTCAGAAAACAAAATCCTGCTTCCTCTGGGAAGTGGCAGATGGTAGTCATGGAGATAGAAGGCTGGTGGCATTAAGATGAGAGATAAGAGCTAAACAATAGTTGGAATTAGTTATCAAAGCTAGGTATGGCCTACCAAGTAATAAACAGACCATTCTATGCCTCTAGAGAAATGAATCAGTTTTGTTGGCATGGTGCTTGAGAAAAATAAAATTTTAAATAAGGAGTAATAAATTAATCTTGTCCTAGATTCACAGAATAAAATGAACTTCATGTTCTTACTGCTGAGAGATGAGGCACTATGGTACTGAGATCACCAAGTATAGTACAGTACTCTTAGGCTTGGCTAAGATGGTCAGAGGCCTGGACCTCATAACATCACACCCCTAAAGAGAGGTGACGGGGGACAGGAATCAATACTTTTGTATGGAGTCCCCCTCGTGTAAGAAAAACTTCGTATCTGGGGGGCAGAAACGAGAAAGTTCAGGAGGGTCTGGCTCCAATGGTAATGGTAGTGATGGCGTGTGTGCACCTGTGTGGGGTGTACTGATATGCACTGGGTGTTAACAAAAAATCCTGAAGTTCTAACTTGATTCTCCTTTTAGTCTAGTTCTAGATGTTGCAAGCACATTTGTACAGGCATGTTCCTGTGATCACATATGAAGCAAGACTATAAAAAATGTTCAAGATTTATTAAGGTTTTATTGTATTTTTTAAAAATAGATTGTCAAAAAGAATCACTATATAAATGGATGACTGGAAAAATAAATTTAAAAATGGATAAATAGATAATTAATCAGCCATAATAAGGAAGGAAGTACTGATACATGCTATAACAAGAGTTATATGCCAGACATGAAGGTTGCATATTGTATGATTCCATTTATACCAAATATCCAGAGTATGTAAATTCACAGAGTATGTAAACCGATTAGTGGTTGCCAGGAGCTGGGAATGGAAGAAATGGGTAGTAAGTATTTAATGGGTACTAGGTCTCCTTATGTGATGATTAAAATGTTTTTTGAACTATATGCCTTTGTTCATTTTTCATTGTTCACATGTTCTATGAATTTCACTTCAATTAAAAAAAGAAAAAGAAGCAGCTATACTTTGTGAATTAAAAACAAACTAGGACAAATTAAAAAATCTGAAAAGTATTTTAACAGGTCCTGTGTCTAGTTGGTGGAATTATGAACAAGTTTAGTTTTAATCTTCTTGGACATTTGTTTCCAATTTTTGCACAATGAACATATATACATTGCTTTTATACTAAGAAAAAGTATACATAATGATTTTAAATTTTTAAACAAAGAGTGGCCTTTCAAGTCTATGAAGAGGTTAAATTAAGAAACTACGAAATCATGCTCATGATTAATATGTAATCCATGTCAGGGAGCCTGGGTGGCTCAGTGGGTTAAGCCTCTGCCTTCGGCTCAGGTCATGATCTCAGGATCCTGGGATCGAGCCCCCCATCGGGCTTCTCTGCTCAGCAGGGAGCCTGCTTCCCTTCCTCTCTCTCTGCCTGCTTGTGATCTCTGTCTGTCAAATAAATAAATAAATCTTAAAAAAAAAAAAAAGATTTGTTATAAAAAAAATGTAATCCATGTCAGTTTTCCTATTGCAGAATTAGATTTTATATGAGAATATAAGAGATTGGTGGAATATATTTTATTATTTTTAAAATCCAATCATTTGCACGTACTTACATACAAAATTTCAAAATGAATGCAAATACCATGTCTAAATTTGTTTTAAATTTTCAGTGGGTTTTATACACTGAATAAGTCTACACAGAGTATGTGCTGGGATACCTAAAGGGGTCAGATGCCTACTGGGACTTTGACCTTGGGGCTGATGATGACTTTCATAACCCTACAATAGCATTAGGAGGCTCAACCCTGAAATCTCATCGTCTTTGAAAAGTGGTTGAGGAGCCAGTGGTAGTTCTAAGGCTCATACCTCTTAAACAGTGGGGGTCAAAGACAGATCTACCATATCTATAGTTGCCTATGCCTGTTGATTTTTCTTAGCTCACTCCTCTCCCCCAAATACAACCACACATCAATTCAACTTTTTCTTCAAACCCAGCTTAAAAATGAACTTCTGGGTAAAATCTTCCCTCCCCAATGGTATCAAACAAATTGATCCCACCTTATGATTCCACAAATCTTTGTGCCTCCATAATAGGATTTATCACATTATTTCTATTAAACTATACTTTTTGAAAAGTTAAAAAGCACTATGTCTACGCAAATACAAAACGAAATTGTGCAAAGATCTTACTTAACTCATTAATGAGGAAACCAGTAAGATGTTAAAACTAGTTCAAATGAGAATTTGATTTACAGATTTATAGTCTCTATCTGACAAAGCTTATTTGCATTGCTATGACTATGAATTCTTTGTATGCTATCCACACTCTAAAATTTAACTTCTACTTTCATAATTTTAAAATAACCTCAGGGTGCCTGGCCAGTTCAGTTGGTTGAACAAGTGACTCTTGATCCCCAGGTTATAAGTTTGAGCCCCAATTTGGGTGTAGAAATTACTTAAAAATAAAATCTTGGGGCACCTGGGTGGCTCAGTGGGTTAAGCCACTGCCTTCAGCTCAGGTCATGGTCTCGGGGTCCTGGGATAGAGCCCCGCATTGGGCTCTCTGCTTCTTAGCAGGGAGCCTACTTCCCCTCTCTCTGCCTGCCTCTCTGCCTACTTGTAATCTCTGGCTGTCAAATAAATAAAATCTTTAAAAAAATAAAATCTTATTTTTTTATTTATTATTTTTTAAGATTTTATTTATTTATTTGACACACAGAAAGAGACAGTGATAAAGGAAATATAAGCAGAAGAAGCCAGAGAGGGAGAAGCAGGCTTCCCGCTGAGCAGGGAGCCTGATGTGGGGCTCCATCCCAGGAAACTGGGATCATGACCTGAGCCAAAGGCAGATGCTTAAGGACTGAGCCACCCAGACACTCAAAAATAAAATCTTAAAAAACCAAAACAAAAACAAAACAAAACCCTCATCAATAGCAAATCAATCAAATAGAATCAGATAATCCTCAAAGTTCCCTCAGGCAATGCCTAATACTTCACTGAAGAGACATCCAATCATTTCTTTTGCCCATTTCCAAATGTTACATAATATTTCCTGATGCTTTAATTTATAGTTTGGATATCTATTTCTGCTAGAATATGAACTCAAAGCCACATCTTCAGAAACTGGTTTGATACTGAGCTCCTTCAGGGGAGTCTGGCTGGCTCAGAGATTATATAAAAATTAAATCTTAAAAAGAAAATTAAAAAGCCTGAGCTCCTTCATGCCAGGCTACGAGCAAGACTGTAGAGGATAAAAATATACCAAGGTAGGGGCACCTGGGTGGCTCAGCGGGTTAAAGCCTCTGCCTTTGGCTCAGGTCATGATCTCAGGGTCCTGGGATCGAGCCCCACATCGGACTTTCTGCTCAGCGGGGAGCCTGCTTCCCCCTCTCTCTCTGGCTGCCTCTCAGCCTACTTGTGATCTCTCTCTGTCAAATAAATAAATAAAATATTAAAAAATATATATACCAAGGTAGAAAAATAGCTTTTCTGATCACAAGGACATACTTAGTACATATTAAAGGTACATAAACAAATCATTTATATACAATACATAAGAGCTGTGACTTAGGGAATTTAACCTGTGACACTCACATAATGGAATAGGGAGAGAACTGGGGGAGAACACAATTAGGATTATTCTTTTTTTTTTTTTAAAGATTTTATTTATTTATTTGACAGAGAGAAATCACAAGCAGGCAGAGAGGCAGGCAGAGAGAGAGAGAGAGGAGGAAGCAGGCTCCCTGCTGAGCAGAGAGCCCGATGCGGGACTCGATCCCAGGACCCTGAGATCATGACCTGAGCCGAAGGCAGTGGCTTAACCACTGAGCCACCCAGGCGCCCAATTAGGATTATTCTTAAGAAAAAGATGATCCCACACATACCCTAAGGCCAAACCCACTCATGACTTACTGAGAATGTTGTTCGAACACACACACACACACACACACACAGAGTTTTGAATGCCACTCACTATTGGTATGTCAGGAATAGGACGACTAAATTATGCCACAAAGAAGAAGAGAAAATATCAATAAGAGCTAACATTTACTGAGCACATTACCCTTCATGCTTGCCAGCACCTAATTACCTACATATTTTATAGATCCTTTTATATAAATGAGGTTATATTGTGATATCCTTAGACTTCCAGACTGATGTTCTGCACAATTAGCATTTGTCCACTTGAATTGGCTCCTTCTTCCCAAGCCTGCTCCCTGTCTGCCTCCCGCCTAAAGGTTTCTTCACCTGCTACAGTATGAATGAGCTTCTGCGCACCTGTACTCCTTGTTCCAAGCTGGCTGAGTGACTTTCACACTGATGTGAGTTGAGGACATGCGGAGTACCAGGTCCAAAGCTAGCAGGCCACACACTTTTTGTTTAGATAGACATATGAACTGTAACTTTACTAACCATGTTTTCTAACACACATTGGATGGTTTTAAGTTTTAAATAACACTGGCTACCTATGGAGAGAACTCTAAGCTAGGGAAATCATAATATAATTCCCTAACACTCTTTCAGTTGAAGAGTAAAATCACATTACTTTTATGAAACCAAACATAGTTATTAGAGCTTTGGCCATTGGCCTGTGGACAATAATTTCTGTGGGACACTCACTACCCATCGACAAGTCACAAAATCAAACCTGGCTTCAGATTCGCCCCACTTCACACTTCCCATAAGGTGTTTTCTCTGCATTATCTGCCTCTCATAGCTTTGTATTTCTTGTTGGTTTTAATTGTTGAGCGAGTTTTTGTAGTAGGTGATCACTGGCTAGCTTTAGAACCCTCTTCTTGCTCTTGTTTTTTAATAGTTTTCTCTTAGAGTCTAGCTAAAACATTAACAAGGGTTTATGAAACTGATTGTGCATATAGGAGCAAAGTAATGTTATTTTGAGATTATCTCATATGGAATTTGATGCTATTAATGTGATGAGATCCTGCCTGAACCCTAAAAGGAGCCAGTGTGGTGAGCCGAACACCCTAGGATAATCAAGCCATTGTTTTTAAGATTTTTTTTTTTTAATTTACTTGACAGAGACCACAAGTAGGCAGAGAGGCAGGCAGAGAGAGCAGGGGAAGCAGGTTCCTTGCCGAGCAGAGAGCCCAACGTGGGGCTCAATCCCAAAACCCGAGGATCACAACCCAAGCCGAAGGCAGAGGCTTAACCAACTGAGCCACCCAGGTGCCCCAATCATGCTATTTTTGTAATAAACTATCCACACCTGTGGTACATAATCCTCCCAGTACAACCGGGTTGTTTTTGCCTTTGACCCCACCCCCCACCCCTCAAACATCTCAGTCAAACTGGAATTATGTGAAAGAAGAGGATCTAGGTAAGGGATTATTCTGGATTCTATCATCTAGTTCACTGGGTTCACAACATTTCTATTCACTTTGTGGTTCACTGTTCTGATTTCTCCCCAAGTGAGAATCTGAGTGTGCTGAGAAGAAATTTACATTCCTCATTCCTTTATCAGGAACCACAAGATAACTCTGAAAGATTAAAGAAGATTCTGTTTACTATTCTACTCTAAAATGCTACCAATTCTAAGACTATCATTATTTTATAGACCAACAGAAAGAACAAAAGCTGCCAATTAAACTACCATATTACATTCTTATTACCAGGGATATTTATTTAAATTTATTTAAAAAGTTCTCTTGATTTTTATCAAATTTAGCTCCCTTGAGCTATACACACAAAGAAAGAGAGAAAAGAAAAGAAAGTAAGAAAGAGAAGGAAAAAAGAAATATAAACAAAGTAAGTGGGTCAAAATTTCCTAAACTCACTCATATTCAGACTTCAACTCTACTGAATCACTTTTCAGCTTGGAATTGTCAGCGTTAGGTCTCTCCCCACGATATCATTCTCTGAACAATCAAAAGCACAAATGCCGGGGCTCCTGGGTGGCTCAGTGGGTTGGGCTGCTGCCTTCGGCTCAGGTCATGATCTCGGGGTCCTGGGATCCAGTCCCGCGTAGGGCTCTCTGCTCAGCAGGGAGTCTGCTTCTCTCTCTCTCTCTCTCTCTCTGCCTGCCTCTCTGTCTACTTGTGATCTCTCTGTCAAATAAATAAATAAATCTTAAAAAAAAAAAAAAAAAGCACAAATGCCACAGAATTCCTAAAGAATATTTCATTATAGTCTCTGGGGTTTTCTCCAAGTTTCTGACACCCGTTCTAAATAATCGACATACATGCATAGGCAATGACAACTCTGTCTTGATGGTTGCTCGAGCATCAGTGGCAAGAGGAAGCAAGAGGGGGCGCCTGAGTGGCTCAGTGGGTTAAAGCCTCTGCTTTCCGCTTGGGTCATGATCCCAGGGTGCTGGGATCGAGCCCCACATCGGGCTCTCTGCTCGGCAGGGAGCCTGCTTCCTCCTCTCTCTCTGTCTGCCTCTCTGCCTACTTGTGATCTCTGTCTGTCAAATAAATAAATAAATAAATCTTTAAAAAAAAAAAAAAAGAGGAAGCAAGAGGAACATAGGGCTCTCGTTCCTTAATGTCTGCCCATTGACTGATGCTGTCCTACTTGCAGATATAGCTGGAAGGCCTGTTAAAATTCAACTTGTGGGTCCCACTCCTAGAGATTCTGATTATTAAGTAAGCTGATGTGGAGTTCCCCTGAGGTTTCTAATGAACAAAATCCGAAGTGGGAAACAATGTAGCACTAAGACTAGTGAAACATGCTCGGTTCAAATCCTAGATCTACCACACGCTTATTATGCGATCTTCAGCACATCAACCATGCCATACCTAATGTTCCAATCCGTAAAATAGGGGTCATTGTAGCACCTATCTTGTCTTGTTGTGAGAATTAAATAAATTACCACACATAAAACACGTAGGACACTATAAAGCACAAAATAAGTGCTATGTAAGTATTTCAGGTTAAATTTAATGATAATAAAAAAATAATAATTATTATTGAATTTCACCTAAAAATTCATTTGAATCACTCAGGAGACACTATAAAGCCTAGTGAGAGTACTTGGGAAAATTGTCAAAAGACCACTTATTGAACATTTACTATGGAGTAAGTGCTCAAAAAATGGCATCTCTTATATTGTGTGTTTGGAAAATTCAACAGAAGTTTATAATAAAGCCATAATCTGGGGGGTAGGCGGAGCCAGCCCCGGGGAGGTTCTAGTCTGTTCTGCCTCGCGGCAGCCGCCCCCTTCTACACGATCACGCTGAGCTAGTACCTGCGCCTGGAATCGGGTCACAACCCCAGCCGCGCCTGCTGCCTGCCACTGCCTCTGGACCATGGACCCCCGCAAAGTGAGCGAGCTTCGGGTTTTCGTGAAAATGTGTAAGCAGGATCCGAGCGTTTTGCACACCGAGGAAATGCGTTTCCTGCGGGAGTGGGTGGAGAGCATGGGGGGTAAAATACCACCTGCCACTCATAAAACTAAATCAGAAGACAGTATCAAGGAAGAAAAACCAAATAGTAAGAAGGCGGAGGAAAACATAAAGACAGATGAACCATCAAGTGAGGAGAGTGATCTAGAAATTGACATTGAAGGTGTGATTGAACCAGATACCGATGCCCCTCAAGAAATGGGAGATGAAAATGCAGAGATAACCGAGGAAATGATGGATCAGGCAAATGATAAAAAAGTGGCTGCCATTGATGCCCTAAATGATGGTGAACTACAGAAAGCCATTGACTTGTTCACAGATGCCATCAAACTAAATCCTCGCTTGGCCATTCTGTATGTCAAGAGAGCCAGTGTCTTCATCAAATTACAGAAGCCAAATGCTGCCATTCGAGACTGTGACAGAGCTATTGAAATAAATCCTGATTCAGCTCAGCCTTATAAGTGGCCCGGGAAAGCACATAGACTTCTGGGCCATTGGGAAGAAGCAGCACATGATCTTGCCCTTGCTTGCAAGCTGGATTATGATGAAGATGCTAGTGCGATGCTGAAAGAAGTTCAACCAAGGGCCCAGAAAATTGCTGAACATCAGAGAAAATACGAGCGAAAACGTGAAGAGCGAGCGATCAAAGAAAGAATAGAAAGGGTTAAGAAGGCTCGGGAAGAACACGAGAGAGCCCAGAGGGAGGAAGAAGCCAGACGACAATCAGGAGCTCAGTATGGCTCTTTCCCAGGTGGCTTTCCTGGGGGAATGCCTGGTAATTTTCCTGGAGGAATGCCTGGAATGGCAGGGGGGATGCCTGGGATGTCAGGAATGCCTGGCTCAATGAAATTCTTAGTGATCCGGAAGTTCTTGCAGCCATGCAGGATCCAGAAGTTATGGTGGCCTTCCAGGATGTGGCCCAGAACCCAGCGAATATGTTAAAATATCAGAGCAACCCAAAGGTTATGAATCTCATCAGTAAATTGTCAGCCAAATTTGGAGGTCAAGCATAATGCCCTTCTGACAAATAAAGCCCTTGCTGAAGGAAAAGCAACTTCGATCACCTAATGGATGTCGCAATAATACAAACCAGTGTACCTCTGACCTTCTCATGAAGAAAGCTGGGGTGCTGTGAAGAGAATCCCTACCCCTCTGCTCCCCATGCAACTGAAACATTCTACAATGGTTTGCCATTAGGGTATTCATTCAGATAATGTTTTCCTACTAGGAACTACAAACTTTAAACACTTTTTAAACCTAAAAATATTTAAAAACATATTAAAAAGGTGTGTTAGTCCCTACATTTTTCTTTAAAAAAAAAAAAAAAAAAGCCATAATCTGGTTCCTGCCTCCTAATTAAATTAGAAGAAAAGGTGTCCATGTCACTGAGCCCTCTCAGGCAAACACTATGTATCTTTTATAATGGTAAAACTTCACTTAATAAAACATGTGAGCATAATGCACAATTCCAATGTTCTTTAAAAAAGGGTCAATTCCCATTTCTGAATCCAGTGTTGCTCTAGGCAGGGACTTTGTTTTTTGCTTTGGGTGGGGAGTGTTTTGTTTTTGCTCACTTCTATGTTGTTTTATTTTAATTTCATCTGTGGTGTTTCCTTTATTTCTTTTAAATGTACCTCACAATCATCAAGGAATATCCAATTCTAGTTTGCCGCCGTAGTTGGGTAAACAAGCCTCCATTCATTCTACTCTGTTGTAATTTTATATATGTCTTATGTATTCTCCATTCGTTCAACAAACTTTATTTGAGCTCCTCACTGGGACCTCAGTTAGCAGCTAAGGCTATACAAAGTCTCTGTACTTACTGAGTCTGTGTCTACGGGCACCATAAACTGGATTATTACTGTCTATGCCCAACACTAAAATAAGCACTTAAGAATTTTTGGCTGAGACATCTGGGTGGCTCAGTTGGTTAAGTGACAAACTCTTGATTTTGGCTCGGATCTCATGGGTTGTGAGATCAAGACCAACAAAGGCTCTGCCCTCCGCACAGGGTCTGCTTGTCCCTCTTCCTCCCCGCCCCCTGTTCCTCTGCTTACTTTTGTTCACTCTCTCTCTCTCTCAAATGAATAAATAAATACAGTCTAATTTTTGGCTGAAGCCACAAAACTCCCCTGTTTTTTTTCTCTAAAGATGTATAAATTGAGAAGTTCCTGCTAGTTCTTAAGTCAGTCCAGCTCAGGCTAACAACCAGATACTACTAAATGAGACTTAGATAACTCCAAGATCTGTTACCACCTTAAACAAGTGACAAACAATATCTTTACACTTTACACTGCAAGTTTGTAATAAATACCAGAAATGGAAATTTCTCCAACTCCACTTTTCTATGATTCAACATTTAGACATTAGAGAACCAATGATCTTAAAAATAGGAGTGGACCTGGGATGCCTGGGTGGCTCAGAGGGTTAAAGCTTCTGTCTTCAGTTCAGGTCATGATTCCGGGGTCCTGGGACTGAGCCCCACATCAGGCTCTCTGCTCAGCAGGGAGCCTGCTTCCTCCTCTCTCTCTGCCTGCCTCTCTGCCTACTTGTGATCTCTATCTGTCAAATAAATAAATAAATAAATAAATAAATAAATAAATAAATAAAATCTTATAAAAAAAATAAGAGTGGACCTGTTTCATTGATGTAATGTGGAAGTCAGAACACAGGGTTTAAAATCAGGACTTGGGTTCAGATAGTGCCTCTGCCACTTACTCACTATGTCACTTTAGGTGGCTTACTTCTCTGATTTTCAATGTCTTCATCTGAATAATGAGAATAAAGCTCTACCTTTGATAATGTGATTATAAGGATTGAATAGAATAATACACGTCTGTGTTTAAGATCTATCACACAACAGTTGCTTGATAAAAGTAACCATTTTACCTGTTTACTAACACTACTGCTACATCATAGATGGAAATTTTGAAGTCTTTTTTTTTCATAGTATTAACACACAAAGACATTTTGAACAACAACAACAAAAAAACCCAGTAGTTATATCTTTCTACCCCCACCTCTCACCTCTCATTACATTCTTATCCTGTACACTGTGTGGTAGTTCAAAGCCAGTCTTTAGATAAGAAATAACTAAAGTTAGTCAGAGATGAAGTATGAACCAAAAAATATGAACCAAAAACCATATAATCCAGCAATTCATTTTTGGGTATTTATCTCAAGAAAATGAAAACACTAACTTGAAAAGGTTTATGCACCCTCATGTTCACTGCCGCATTATTTACAATAGTCAAGATATGGAAATAACGCAAGTGTCCACTGATGGGTAAATAGATAAATTGTAACACACACACACACACACACACACACACACACAGAGAAGTATTATTCAGCCATAAAAAGAATGAAATCTTGCTATTTGCAACAATCTGAAATGACCTCAAGGGCATTTTGCTAAGTGAAATAAGTCAGAAAAATACAAATACCAAATGATCTTTCCTATATGTGAAATCTAAACACAAAACAAACAAAACCCCAAGGTCATAGTTACAGAGAACAGATTAGTGGTTGTTAGACTTGCAAATAACAGACATCCAGAAGTGAGACCTTTCCATCTGGGTTTGTTCAGAAAAGGATGTTGAAGAACTATAAATGAAAGCAAATAAATCACCACCGGTTATGTCAGATCAAAATGCCAGATAAATTTAAAATGGACTCTTCACTTACTATATTCTATTTAGAGACACTCTATGCCTTATAAATTACATTTCAGGTAAAGACCTATTTTAGCCTTACACAGTTAACTTATTTTTTTTTAAAAACCTAAACATTTCTTTCCACAGAAATCCTACCACTTTATTGTTAGGTATAAAATCTCCTAATTTTCAGAATGGAATGTAGGTAATTTGTTTTTAATATTGTTTTCCAAAGGGGTGCCTGGGTGGCCCAGTGGGTTAAAGCCTTTGCTTTCGGCCCAGGTCATGATCTCAGGGTCCTGGGATCGAGCCCCACATCAGGCTCTCTACTCTGTGGAGAGCCTGCTTCTTCCTCTCTCTTCCTGCCTTCCTCTCTGCCTACTTGTTATCTCTGTGTGTCAAATACATAAATAAAATCTTTTTTAAAAAAATATTGTTTTCCAAAGACTTCTGGGGAAGACCGCAGAGTAGGATGGTCCTAAACTGACCTCATCCCATATATACAACTAGATAACAGCTACATCAATGTAAATAGCCCAGAAAGTACCCTGAAGACTGACAGAACAGACTCTCCACAGTTAAACATAGAGGAGAAGCCACATTGAAAACAGTTGGGAACCAAGCTGACCTGTGAGAATGTTGGCAGAAGGGAGAGCCACCACAAGCGTGGAGAAGGAAGAGAAATAGTTCCACACTAGCACCTCAGGCATGCGGGACCCACACTGAGAACATGAATCCCCATAACATTTGACTTTGAAAACCAGAGGGGCTTCACTTTGCAAGTTCTTTTTTTTTTTCAGTGTTCCAAAATTCATTGTTTATACACCACACCCCATTGCTCTATGCAATACATGCCCTCCTTAATACCCACCACAAGTTCTTTTTTTTTTTTTAAGATTTTATTTATTTATTTGACAGAGAGAGACACAGCCAGAGAGGGTACACAAACAGTGGGCTGGGGGAGGAGAGGGAGAAGCAGGCTCCCTGGGGAGCAGGGAGCCTGATGCGGGCCTCCATCCCAGGACCCTGGGATCATGACCTGAGTGGAAGGCAGATGCTTAACGACTGAGCTACCCAGGCACCCCTTAGCTTTGCAAGTTCTTGTGATCAGTGCAGCTTAACACTTGGAACTTTAAAAATCAGTGGGCTAGGCTCTGGGAGAGCCAGAGGGCAATAAGAAATTGAGTCCCTACCCTTACAGAGACTGTACAACAAACAGCTCTTCTGAGGATAGAAGGTGCAGTTTGAAAAACATCTGAGGTATACAGGAAGGAGATTTATTTACTAATCTCAGATCATATACTGAGGGACAGGGATGTTTGGAGAGTTCTATTTTTTATAAGTGTGGTAAATTAAATTTTCTTGGGCTTACTAGTATTTTAACTTGGATGGCACAGTCAGTTAAGCATCTGCTTTTGGCTCAGGTCATGATCCCAGGGTCCTGGGATGGAATCCTGCATCAACCTCCTTGCTCAGTGAGGATCCTGCTTCTCCCTCTGCCTGCTGTTTCCCCTGCCTGTGTTCTCTCTCTCTCGCTCTCTGTGAAATGAAAAAACAAAATCTTTTTTTCTTTAGATTTTATTTATTTATTTGACAGAGAGAGATTACAAGTAGGCAGAGAGGCAGGCGGCGGGGGACGGGGGGGGGGGGAGCCGGCTCCCCACTGAGCAGAGAGCCCGATACGAGGCTCAATCCCAGGACCCTGAGATCATGACCAGAGCTGAAGGTAGAGGCCTCAACCCATTGAGCCACCCAGGTGCCCCCCAAATCTTGTTTTTAAAATGGTAATAGATACACAAGAAATAAAGAAAAGGTATCCAAATATATGAATAAAGAAAGTAAAGAAACCAGGAAAGAAGAGAGCAAAAGAAGAAAGGAACAGAGAAGTTAACCATAAAACAAGTAATGAAATGTCAGTAAGTACATATCTACCAATACTTATTTTGAATGTCAATGGACTACATGGCCCAGTCAAAAGACACAGGATGACGGAATAGATTTAAAAAAAAATACTCATCTATATGCTGCCTATAAGAGACTCATTTCAGACCTAAAGACGACGCAGACTGAAAGTGAAAGTGAAGAGGTATCATGAAAATGGAAGTGAAAAGAAAGCTGGGTAGCAATACTTACATCAGACAAAATTAACTTTGAAACAAAAATTGTAACAGAAGACAAAGAAGGACACTACATAATCATAAAGGGAACAGTCCAACAAGAAGATATGAAGGTTGAATATATTTATGCACCCAACATGGGAGCACCCAAATACATAAATCACCGTTTAACAAACATAAAAGAAGTAATCAATAGTAATGTGATAATAGTAGAGTACATTAGCACCCCACTTGCACTGATGGACAGATCATCTAAACAGAAAATCAACAAGGAACAGAGGCTTTGAATGACACACTGGACCAGGTGGATCTAATAGACACATTCAGAACATTCCATCCTAAAGCAGCAGAATACACATTCTTTTCAAGTGCACATGGAACGTTCTCCAGAATAGATCACATCGTAGGCCACAAAACAAGTCTTAACAAATTCTAAAAGACTGAGGTTATACCATACATCTTTTCTGACCACAAAACTATGAAACTGGAAGTCAACCACAAGAAAAAAATCTGGAAAGAAATCAAATACATGGAGATTAAATAACATGCCATTAAACAATGAGTGTGTCAACTAAGAAATCAAAGAGGAAATAAAAAAAATACAAGAAGACAAATGAAAATGAAAACACAAATGTCCAAAATCTTTGGGATACAGCAAAAGCTGTTCTAAGAAAGAAGTTTATAGCAATACAGGGCTACCTCAAGGAGCAAGAAAAATCTCAAATAAACAACCTCACCTTATACCTAAGGGAGCTAGAAAAAGGAAAAAAAAAAAAAAAAAACCCAACCAGCAGAAGGAAGGAAATAATAAATATTGGAGTAGAAATAAACAAAATAGAAAATTAAAACAAAAAACAGACCAGTGCAGGGTGGCACAGTCAGTTAAGCAGCTGCCTTTGGTTCAGGTCATGATCCCAGGGTCCTGGGATTGGGCCCTGATTTGGGAATCTCTGCTCAGCAGGGAGTCTGCTTCTCCCTCTGCCTCTGCCTGCCACTCCCCCTGCTTGTGTTCTATCTTTCTCTCTCTCTCTCTCATTCCCGCCAACGTCAACTAAATTAAAAAACAACAACAACAACAACAACAATGAAACCAGGAACTGGTTCTTTGAAAGGATCATGAGCCTGATAAACATTTAGCCAGACTCATTAAAAAAAAAAAAAAAAAAAGAGGAGTCCAATAAACAAAATTAAAAATTAAACAATAGAAATAACAACTGACTCCTCAAAAATACAAAGGATTACAAGAAAATATTATGAAAAATTATATGTCAACAAATCAGAAAACCTAGGGAAAAAATGGACAAATTCCTAGAAACATACAACCTACCAAAACTGAATCAGGAAGAAATAGGAAATTTGAACAGACTGATTACTAACAATGAAACTAAATCAGTAATCAACAAATTCCCAACAAACTAAAGTCAAAGACCAGATGGCTTTGCAGGTGAATTCTACTGAAATTTAAAGAACAGTTAATACCTATTCTCAAACTATTCCCCAAAAAAATAGAGGAAGGAAAGCTTCCAAACCTATTCTATGAGGCTAGCATTACCCTGATCCCAAAACCACCCCCCCAAATAAATAAATAAATAAATAAATAAATAAATAAAAGAAAAGAGAGAGAGAGAAAGAAATACAGGCTAATATCTCTGATGAACACATATGCAAAAATGTTCAAAATATTAGCAAACTGAATCCAAGAGTAATTTTTAAAAAATCAGTCACCACGATCAAGTAGGATTTATTATAAGGATGCAAGCATGATTTAATATTTGCAAATTAATCAATGTGATAAATCACATCAATAAGAGAAAAGACAAAAGCCATATGATCATTTTGATAGATGCAAAAAAGGCATTTGGTAGAGTACAACATCCATTTATGATAAAAACTCTCAACAAAGTAGGTTTAGAAGGAAGATGCCTCAGTATATGAAGGCCAACGCTGAAAAACCCAGAACTAACCTCATACTCAAGGATGAAAAACTAAGAGCTTTTCCCCTGATATCGGGAAGAAGATAACTCTCATGACCACTCTCACCGCTTTTATCTGACATAGTCCTCGTAATCTTAGTCACAGAAATTAGACAAGAAAAAGGAATAAAATGTATCCAAATCGGTAAGGAGGAAGTAAAACTTTCACTATTTGCAGATAACATGATACTATATATATAAAACCCTAAAGACTCCCCCAAAGAACTATTAGAACTGATAAATGAATTCAATAGGGTCATAGAATATAAAATCAATATATGGAAATCTGTTGCATTTCTATACACAAATAACAAAACAGCAGAAAGAGAAATTAAGAATCCCTTTTGCAAATAGCATCAAAAAGAATAAAATACCTAGAAATAAACAAAGAGGTGAAAGACCTCTACTCTGAAAACTATAAAACACTGATGAAAGAAATTGTGACACAAACACATAGAAAGATATTCCAGGCTCATGGATTAGGAGAACAAATATTGTTAAAATGTTGGTACTACCCAAAGCCATCTGTGGGTTCAATCCAATCCCTATCAAAATATCAACAGCACTTTTCACAGAACAAACAATCCTGGAACAAATAATCTCAAAATGTGAATGGAACACGAAAGACCCCAAATAGCCAAAGCAATCTTGAAAAAGAAGAAGAGAGCTGGAGGGATCAGAATTCCAGATTTCAAGAACTTTCTACTTAGGTGGTCATGAATCTCTATATATATTAAGTGGCATAGGGGTCTGGGAACTAGAGCTTTAACTTACATGATTGTGGGTGGTAAAGATAATGTACCTTATGTGAATAGCGTGGCCCCAAACACTCTACCTGATATGTTTGTAGAGATCAGGAATGTCTACCTGAAGGTGCCAAGAAAACTCTGTTTGGGAGGCCAAGAAACCATACCTTAGTTACTGTGTGTGGCTTAGGAAATTCTCCATTAGGTGTTATGAGGCCTCAAGAAACACTACCTTAGAAATTTTAGATCTGGAAACTCTAGAGAAGTGATCGTGGGGGCCCAATGAGATCTGCTTTAGATGATGTGGTGGCCCAGCTACTTCTAGTTTAGGAAACTGAGGGTCCCAGGAGACTGAACCTGAGGTGCTTTTGTGGAACCAGGACACACTGCTTTGGGAGAATATTGGGGGCCCACAAAACTCTACCTTAGGAATTCTCGAGAACCAGGACATACTTGATTAATTGTTGGGGCCCAAGAAATTCACCTTAGGCAAATGTTGGGGATCCAGACAACTCCAGCTTAGGATATTTCATGGCGGGGGTGGGGGGGAGCAAAGGGCAGAAAACTAGACCTTAGGCAATTGCAGGTGGCCAGGAAACTTGACCTTAAGTCTTTGAAGGAGTCAGAAAGTAAACCTTAGTGATTTTTGCAACACTTCCCTCCCCAAATTCTACCCTGGAAATACTGATGGTCCTGGAATTTCTCCCTTAGGTGTTTTAGGGACCTCAAGAATGTGTACCTCAGGCAATTTAGGTAGCCCAGGGAACTATCACTTAAGGGATAGTGGGGGCCAGAGTCCCTATGTTTATTGCAGCATTATTTATAATAGCCAAAATATGGAAGTAATTCAGTGTTCATCAATAGATGAATGAATAGAGAAGTCATGGTATATATGCATAATGGAATATTACTCAGTCATAAAAAATGAGATCTTGCCATTTGCAACAACATGGAGGGATCTAGAGGGTATAATTCTAAGTGAAATAAGTCATCAGAGAAAGACAAATACAATATGATTTCACTCTTCTGTGGAATTTAAGAACAAACAAATGAACAGGAAAAAAGAGACAAACTAACAGACACTTAAATGTAGAAAACAAACTGATGACTGCCATGGGGAGGTGGGTGGGGGCATGTGTGAAAATAGCTGATGGGGTTTAAAAAGTATACTTATCATGATGAGCACTGAGTAATGTCTAGAATTGTTGAATCACTATATTGTACACCTGAAACTAATACAATGCTGTATGTTAATCATTAGAATTAAAAAGAACAAATAATATTTCTTAAAGATTTTATTTGTTTATTTTTGAGAGAGAGTTGGGGGACAGGGAGGACCAGAGTGGGAGGGAGAGGGAGACAGAGAAAGAATCTGAAGCAGACTCCCCACTGAGCATGGAGCCCCATGCAGGCTCGATCCCACGACCAAGAGAGCATGACCTGAGCTGAAACCAACAGTTGGACGCTTAACCAACTGAGCCACCCAGGCACCCCAAACAAGTAACATTTTTAAAAATAAAACATAAATATTATCTCACAAATGTAGATTTAGGAGATTACATGACAGACACAATCATGTTGTTCTTTTGCTGCACTCTAGTGCTTATAAAATGCAGAGGTAAGGATGCCTGGGTGGTTCATCTGCCCTCAGTTCATCGGCCCTCAGTTCATCTGCCCTCAGGTACCTGGGATCAAGTCCTTCATTGGGCTCCTTGCTTTGCAGGGAGTCTGCTTCTCCCTCCAACTGCTGTACCCCCTGCTTGTGCTCTCTCTCTCTGACAAATAAATAAATAAAATCTTATTAAAAAAAAAAGAAGAAGACATAAGGAGGTAGTTCAGCTAACTTTTTGTAGGCAAGTGGTGAAATTCAGTGCTCAAGGTTTATATTTAGGTCAGGAGGAATAAAATGTCGCTGCTTATAAGCATATCAAGTCACAGTGACCTAGTTTCTTTCATTCAGTTGTTGGGTTTTTTTTGCTTATATTTTTCATGATTCAAGGTTTTCAGGCATTAAAAACAAAACAAACAAACAAACAAAAAAAAAAAAACAGAGAAAAGCAAAGGTGGGAAGGTTTAAGACAGAGAGAGTGAGATTAAAATGGTACCAGGGTCAGAATGATGTGACCATGAGCCAAGGAATGTGGGCAGCCTCTAGAAGGTGAAAAAGTCAAGGGACAAATTCTCCCCTAGAGCCTCCAGAAAGAATATAGTCTTTGATTTTAGCCACAGAAGAAGCCTTTCAAAATTCAGGTCTTCTGAGCTTTAAAAAAAATTAAGTTCTGAACAATTAAAGACAGTGATGTACCCCCAAACCCTAGAGGTAAGGTTTCCTATGAAAATGAAATTATAAAAGAGAACATGTAATAAGTAAGATCAACTACCTATGGAGATCATTTACACTAAATAGTGAGTTCTTTGGGTCTAATACCCTTGTAGATAACTTGGTTTCCCAATTATATATAGAAAGAAAGAATCTACTCATGCAGCTGTTTTTTTTTTTTTTTTTGTGATTACATTAATAGGGGGATTCCTGTGCATTGCTCCTTCTAAACTCAGTCACCAAGTTGGCATAAAGGGCAAGTTTCTGGCCTATGAAGCACTCCACAGAGGTTCACGAGATACAGCCCTGGGTAACCAATTCATGAGTGCCTAGCTAATATTCCCACTAACCATGATGACGGTGATGATGGTGATGATGATGATGGTGGTGGTGGTGGTGGTGATGATGATGATGATGATGATGGTGATGATGGTGGTGGTAGTGATGGTGATGATAATAGTGATGATGATGATGATGGTGATGATGGTGGTGGTAGTGATGGTGATGATGATAGTGATGATGATGATGATGGTGATGATGGTGGTGGTAGTGATGGTGATGATGATAGTTACTATGTTCCAGGTGATGATGATAGTTACTATGTTCCAGGTGCTGTGTTAAGTGCTTTATAAAAATCTCATCATCACCATAGAAATTCCCTTGTATAGATTAGGAAAACAGAGTTTAGATATGTTAAGAGACTTGCCTAAGGTGACATATCTGTGAGCTAGTAGTCAAACCAGGTCTGTTTAACTTGGAAGCAAAAGCACCTGATTACTATAATTGTTTGTTTCCCTGAAAATAAAGTTCTTTGCATGGTTAACGATCTTCTCTAGGACATTTCTGTCTAATCCATAAAAAAGCAAACACATTTTATGACTCAATCTTGTTTCTTAGTGAGAGGGGCCATGAGGTTTAATGCAGATAAATGTTATCTAAAAATTTTCTAAACAGAACAGTGGGATACCGAAAACTACACACTAATAAACCTGGAAAAGTCCTTAATGGATTTTGAAACATCTTGTGGCAATTGATCAAAGGAGTACATCTATTAGGAGCCAGCGAGTGCTCACTGAAAACAAATCATGTCAGATTTGCTTAATGTCTATTTTCAATAGTGTAATTAATGCCATAGACAATTTTTATTTTCTTTCAGTGAGAAATTTGACAAAATCTTCACTGGATTTTCACACCTAAATAAAATCCCAGCTGCCTCTACAAAATGGCAAATCCCTTGGTAAATTCACCATCGTTGAAACTCTGAACTTCACAGCCTAATCAGCTCAGAAACTCAATCTCTTCATGATTTCAAAATCCATAAGAAAATAATAATTAAAACCAGATACTTGTTGGGGCACCTGGGTGGCTCAGTAGGTTAAGCCTCTGCCTTCGGCTCAGGTTATGATCTCAGGGTCCTGGGATCGGTCCCCCATCGGACTCTCTGCTCAGCAGGGAGCCTGCTCCCCACACCCCACCCCCGCCTGCCTTTCTGCCTACTTACAATCTCTCTCTGTCAAATAAATAAATAAAATCCTAAAAAAAAAAAAAAACCCAGATACTTGTTAAAATGTTTACAGTATTATGTGGAAATATATTTACATAAAGAAAAAAACACACATCTTCAATGTATAGCTTGGTGAATTTTTTAAAAGGTATACACTTATATAACCATCAATCAGATTAAGATAATCTCTAGATTATTTCCGTAATTCCAGAAGATTTCCTCATTCGCCTTTCCAGGAAACATCTCTACCTTCCAGAGGCGATCCCTATTATTATCTTTTTTTTTAAAGATTTTATTTATTTATTTGACAGACAGAGATTACAAGTAGGCAGAGAGGCAGACAGAAAGAGCGGGGGCGGGGTGGGGGGGTGGGAAGCAGGCTTACCGCTGAGCAGAGAGCCCGATGGGGGGCTCGATCCCAGAACCCTGGGATCATGGCCTCAGTTGAAGGCAGAGGCTTTAACCCACTGAGCCACCCAGGTGCCCCAGCAATCCCTATTCTGATATACCCGTTCTCAAACTTTACATAAATGGGATTATACAGTATGTATTCGTTTATATCTGGCTTCTTGTTCACATTCTGCTTTGAAATTCTTTCATACTGTTTCATATACCAACAGCTCATCATTTTTCTTATAGCTAAGCATTGCTCCACTGTATTAATATAACAGTTTACAGAATTTATTGATGAACATACCCTCTGTCAGAACATCAATATCCATATACTTTGTTGAAACACATGCCATTTTATTAATTTTCAGTGACAAATGTAATGGGCTGGTGGCCCAGACAGAGGGGTCAACCTGACCAAACTATTTTCTCCCTGCGGGTTCATTACATGGGAAGTTGAATTTTCAGGAAGTGTGTGTATGAGTCTGGAATCAAATAGAACAAAGGGAGTTTGTTAGATGATTCAAATATCCAACTCTCAGCAGAGTTATTTTGTCAAGAAGCTTGACATAAGGCTGGCTAAATAGGACCAAAATTTTACCTCAGGGATTTTCCTTTGTTTCTGCATGGCTGATTCCATACCCTTAACACTGACACATCCTCTCTGAAGACAATTCAATCTCAGGCATCTCCCTCTTGAAGAATGTCCTTTGAGTATCTCAGCTGCTGATTTTCTGTTGAATTTTCCAAAGTCCCCCTTTTCCCACCACTTCCAGTTCTATGTGGGGGACTTCCCTGTTACCCTGGCCAAAAAGATTACGTATAGGATGTATCCCGTAAGAATGGGTCAGCCGTGCTCCAGCCACCTGGAGGAGTCCTGGGGAGTCAGTCCCCCTCTCTACCTTACTCTGAAAGGTTTGGAGGAAGATAATAAGTGTCACCAAATATGCAGATGGCCAGGATGACTGATGAGGGAAATAACAAAATCATATGCAAAATAATATAAACAGACTAAAGCACAGAGCCAAACCAACAACATAAACATAGAGAATTAGACATAGGTTCCCCCCCCCCAAAAAAATCAATCACCACTATAGTTTTGGAGAAATCTGATTTGTCAAAATTTCCATTTGAATATCAGGTTTTGTAAAAACTGCAGTATTAATAGGAGCATAATTTTATTTTACCCCGCATTGATTCAGGCTGTATCAGGCAATACTTATCAATTCTAGCGACCATAGTTTAAGAGAAATTCTAATTCTAATAAATAAATTCATAAAGAGACAACCAGCTAAGGGTTCTGCATCAAATTCTAATGTGTATGGGGACTTTCCCCCCCACACCACCAAGCAATTCTCCGACACCAGATGCGTGTCCTCCAAGTCGACTCAGTTCTGACACTATCTGCCTGGAGATAGTGGCAGGTCCCAGAGGTTAAGGGCTTGGTGTTACAGGACTTTGCCTCCCACCCCACTTCAGAGGCTAACTGCCCCTCTTGGTGGTCCCCTGTGCTTCTGACTATACGGCTATTAATCAGAGGTTCCCACAAACCCCTCCTTGGACTCTGTTCATTTGCTCAAGCCATTCCCAGGACTCAGGAAAGCAGTTTGCTCAATAGATTGCCAGTATATTAAAAAAAAAAAAAGATTGCAATTCAGGCACAGCCAGATGGAAGAGAGGCACGGGGCAAGATACGGGGGAAGGATGCCCAGCTTCCATGCCCTGAATGCCACCACTCTCTCCAATCTCCTCGTTTCACCAAACCAGAAGTTCTAGGCTTTAGGGAGGTTTGCCGGGTCATCAGCATTAGATTCAAAGTCCATACCAGAAGTCAGGGCAGGGTGGAACTGAAAAATTCCGGTCCTCTAATCACATGACTGGGTCCCTAAGGCAATCTGCCCCCACCCTTAGGCTATGTCCAAAAGTTACCTCATTAACATCACAAAAGACACCTTTGTCACTCTTTTTTTTAAGCTTATCAAAATGTTTTATTTTTAAAAGTTTTTATTTAAATTCCACATAGCTAACATACCATATAAGATTAGTTTCAGGTGTATAATGTAGTGATTCAACACTTGCATGCATACATCACCCTGTGCCCATCACAGCAAGGACACTCCTTCATCCACATCGCCTACTTCATCCATACCCCTTACCCACCTCCCCTCTAGTAACCAGCAATTTGTTCTCCATAGTTAAGAGTCTATTTCTGGGTTTGCTGCTTACTCTTTTTTTTCTCCCCTTACTTGTTTGTTTTGTTTCTTAAATCCCACATAGGAGCGAAACCATATGGTATTTGTCTTTATTTCACTTTTTTCGCTTAGCATAATACTCTCTAGCTCCATCCACGTTGTTGCAAATGGCAAGATTTTATTCTTTTTTATCACTAATATTCCATTATATATAAACCATATCTTCTTTATCCATTCATCAGTCAATGGACGCTTGGGCTGTTTCCATAATTTGGCATTATAGATAGTTATACACATGGGGAACATGTATTCCTTTGAATTAGTATTTTTGCTTTCTTTGGGTAAATATCCAGTAGTGCAACTGCTAGATTATGGAGTAGCTCTACTTTTAACTTTCTGAGTAATTTCCATACTGTTTTCCACAGTGGCTGTACCAGTTTACATTTCCACCCACCAATCTCTGAGGTAAAATATTGGTCCTATTCAATCAGCCTTATATCAAGCTTCTTGACAGATACCAACAGATAAACACTGTTGGCTTTCTTCATATCCTCACCTTGTATAGTTTTAGTCAGTGAGACAGGTGTGAGGTGATATCGTATTGTAGTTTTGAGTTGCAGTTCCCTGATGATGAGGGCTGTTGAACATCTTTTCATGTGCCTGTTGGACATTTGTATGTCTTCTTTGGAGAAATGTTTGTTCATGTCTTCTGCCCGTATTTTAATTGGATTATTCATTGTGGGAGTGTTGAGTTTTCTAAGTTCTTTATGTATTTTGGATACTAACCACTTATTAGATATGTCATTTGCAAATATCTTCTCCTATTCCCTAGGTTGCCTTTTAGTTTTGTTGACTATTTCCTCCTCTCTGCAGAAACTTTTTATTTTGATGAAGTCTCAATAGTTTTTTTTTTCACTTTTGTTTCCTTTACCTTCTTAGACATATCTAGAAAGAAGTTGCTATAGCCAATGTCAAAGAGGTCCCTTGCTGTGCTCTCCTCTAGGATTTTTATGGTTTCAAAATTTATATTTAGACCTTCCATTCATTTTGCATTTATTTTTTATATATGGTGCAAGAAAGTGGCTGAGTTTCATTCTTTTGTATGTTGTTCAGTTTTCCCAACACCATTTTTTGAGGAGACTTTTTCCCATTGGACATTCTTTCCTGCTTTGTGGAAGATTAATTGACCATTAATTGGGTTCATTTCTGCGTTTTCCATGCTGGTCCATTGATGTTTATTTTTGTGCTAATACCATGCTGTTTTGATCACCACAGCTTTGTAATATAACATGACGTCTGGAATTGTGATGCCTCAAACTGTGTTTTTGTTTTTCAAGATTGCTTTGGCTATTTAGGGTCTTTTGTGGCTCCCTATAAATTTTAGAACTGTTCATTCTAGTTCTGTGGAAAATGTTATTGGTATTTTGATAGGGATTGCATTAAGTATGCAGATTGCTTTGGGTATCTCTATCACTCTTTTCACTCAAGAAATTCTGAAGAGTTTTTAAAGTTTTGGGCCAGGAATAAGAATGAAAACCAAATATATATTTCATATTACAAATCACAATAACCCACCAGCACTAAATTACTCAGTCAACAAATACTCAAGTACTTACTTTGTAGCAGGCACTGTCATACGGGTGGGAGTACAGAAGTGAAGAAAAAGACTAAGGCTTTGCTTCATGGTGCTTACATTACAGAAGCAAGAGAGAAAATAAGCAAATAAAAATATATGTTGGGTTCAGAGAAGTTTGATGAAAAAAAATTAAGTAAGGCAAAGTAGAAAAGAGAGAAAAGAAGGCAATTTGAGATATAGTGGCCAAAGGAGAGCTCTTCAAAGAGTGACATTTGAACAGAGACCTGACTAACACAAAGTGGGGTTCAGCAAACCAGGCTATGGGCCAGATTTGACTGGCTGCCTGTTTTTGTACAGCTCAAGAGCTAAAAATGATTTTTTTTTTTTTTTACTTTTCAAATGACTTAAAATTTAAAAAAAAATTTTTTTAATAAACATGTATTTTTATCCCCAGGGGTACAGGTCTGTGAATCACCAGGTTTACACACTTCACAGCATTCACCATAGCACATGGCTTAAAATTTTTTTTTTTAAAGATTTGATTTAATTTATTTAACAGACAGAGATCACAAGTACGCAGAGAGGGAGAGGGAAGCAGTCTCCCTGCTGAGCTGAGAGCCCGATGTGGGACTCCATCCCAGGACCCTGAGATCACGACCTGAGCCAAAGGCAGCGGCTTAACCCACTGAGCCACTCAGGCAGCCCTGGCTTAAAATTTTTTGAAGGAAGAGTTGTATCTCACGATGTGTGAAAATTATATGCAATTCAAATTTAAGTAATCAAAAATATTTATTGGAATACATTCACACCCATTCATTTACATATGGTCTATGATTGCGTGTGTCACAGTGGAGTTGCCACAGAGAAGATATGGCCCACAAAGCCTAAAATTCTTATTATTTGGCCCTTGATGGGAAATGTCGATCCCGGATATGAGAGGGCAAGCTCTGCCAATATCCAGGGGAGGAATGTTCTGGCAGAGAAAATGGCAAGAACAAAGGCCAGGACTGTGGTTGGCTTATGTCCAAAGAGCCGTAGGAGAGGAAGGGGAGGAAGGAAGAAGGGGGCTACTAGGAAATGGTAGAAAATTAGATCAGAAAGGAAACTACAGGCCAGATCTTCATGGACTATGGATTTAAGTGAGATGGGAAGTCATTTAAGGGGTTTAAAAAAGAATGACATGATCCAACAGCTGGTTGGATAACAGACTGGAGGGCAGTGATTCTTAGCCTAGGACCCATGGATAGGTAAACAGGGGCATCTATACTGTCACCAAATTGTTGCTGTATTTTAACACTATTCAGCCAACAAATACAGCCAACAAAACACAGCGTCTTCGTCACCAGTAGAAATCACGAATATTTTCATCATATCAGAGCTGTTGAAATTATCTTGAAATATCACTTAATAATATCACAGAGAAATCTTTACTATACATTTTATTATATCTTATTTACTGCATTAATGAAGAACTCTACATATGTATTATTACATCACAAATTTGGTTTCTTAAATATTTTAATAATGGTGTTTCATTGTAATATGTTTCCTGGTTATACTGTGTTTTACTTCATGTATTTAAAAACACCTTTCTGGGGCGCCTGGGTGGCTCAGTGGGTTAAGCCTCTGCCTTCGGCTCAGGTCATGATCTCAGGGTCCTGGGATCGAGTCCCGCATCGGGCTCTCTGCTCAGCAGGGAGCCTGCTTCCTCCTCTCTCTCTCTCTGCCTGCCTCTCTGCCTACTTGTGATCTCTGTCTGTCAAATAAATAAATAAAATCTTTAAAAAAAAAAAAAAAAACACCTTTCTGGATTCCATGTGCCTACCTGACTGCCAAAGAGGTGTGGGGCCCCAAAAAGGCTAGGAATGGAAGCAAGAGAAAAATCGAGTTAGAGAAGACAGTATTAGGTGGGTGTAGGATAGCTACTTTAATCTATCTGGCACATAGTAAGCACTGAACATATGTTAATGACTATTGTTGCTATTAACATATTAGCAGATACTGTTATGGTCTTTTAACTGTGTGTGATACATCCTACTTTGTGATTTGCCTTTTTCCCTAAAAAATATATCACAAACATCATTCCTTGTTACTACATATTTTTAATACTACTTTAACGGTCAAAGAGTAGTTAATTGTGTCTGGTATTAGTGCAGTGAGCATCCTTGCAATAGACACCTTTGCTGTAAGCATTTTGCCACATTTTTGCTGCATAACTAATTAGCCATAGGCAGTTTTGCCATAAAAGGTAAAATAACTGGTTGGCAGTTTCATTTCTTCATTGATGAGTCAACCACCTTTGACAGAGTTAATGTGTAGAAGCTAGTAATCATTCAGTTTCATTTCCCCATTAATAACGTTCCCATTTGGGGGGCCCCTGGGTGGCTCAGTGGCTTAAAGCCTCTGCCTTCGGCTCAGGTCATGATCCCAGGGTCTGGGATCAAGCCCCACATAGGGCTATCTGTTCAGCAGGGAGCCTGCTTCCCCCTCTCTCTCTGCCTGCCTCTCTGACGACTGGAGATCTCGGTCTGTCAAATAAGTTTAAAAAAAAAACTTAAAAAAAATAACGTTCCCATTTTTATATTATATAAATCTTAGCTAGCCCTCATAAATAATGGCCTGTCTAAACAGTAGCCAACCCTCATAATAATTTTTAAAGTGATGTGTACACATGGTGGTCTTAAGATAGTGGATGATAACAGCTATGTTTATTGATTTGATGGAAAATATTTGAAGTGTGAAATAAGAGTATAAAGACAGAGTGCATCTCATACAATACTAGAAAATGACAACATGGACGTTAGAATAATTATAAGGCTCATTTACAAATGCGCTACAGTATTAGCATTTCTTCTAAGTTTCCCATAGAACTTTAGAACATCTATCAATGAACATGTGACAATATGCCAAGAACAAACAACCGTATAGAAAGTGTTCACAATGCAATAATACAAAGTTTTTAATTTTTCCTGATTTTATCTTTCATATTAAAATTGCATAATGGCCAACTAGGTATGTGGCAAAAATGTTTGCAGCAAAAATGACCACAACAAAGTTGCTTGCTGTGAAAATACGTGGAATTATTACTTATAAAGATGTATCATTTATTCAATTAATCTTCAATCACTGGAAATTTACATTTTTTGTTTTTTGTTATAAAACAAACAGGATAAACATCAGCATTAAATATTTGCAACATTGTTATATTTTTATGCAGCTATGATTATTTCTTTAGAATAGATTCTAAAATTAGAATCAGGACACATTACTCAGCCTACTAGATGTACATGTCGGTCTCTTGAAGATTTCCATTTCAGTTTCCCTCCTATTTGAGATTTCATCTTTCCACCTTGGCTCACATATACATGAGCAACTGTCTGAGTTAACTCTCCTAATTCAACTCAGTTGTCCAAAGTTTCCTTAGTTCCACTCCCACACATTTTTGGTCTGTCCTATTTTGACTTTTCCATACTGAATGAAAACAGGAATCAAAACTAAATTCCTATGATCCACTTGGTGGCGGTATTTCCTAAATATTGGGTAGAATATCCAGGCGAAAATTAGTTACCTTCTGTTATTTCAAGAGCACTTTCCATGTAAACCCAATCCTATGATGTGATGTCCAATGTCACCTGAATGGAAAGAGGCAGGATTGCAACAGCAAATACTTACTAGGTCAGTACAGCTGTAGGTAATTCTAGAAGTTTTCTTTCAGGGTTGCTTCAACAAATAGCTTGTTTTAAAATTTTTATGTTAATTTTTCTCATTAAAAAATATCAGATTGCAAAAATTTTTTTAATTAGAGAAAAGAAATCACTTTTTTTTTTAACTAATAGAAATTGTTAGCATGTTATTATATTTCTTTCTGGTCCTTTTCCCTCTAAGCATATTTTTTATGGTTGCAATGAAATTATACATAAAATTGACTTCTACTTTCCTCCTAACATTATCACATTGAAAAATTAATATATCGAAATGAAGTATATAAAAATGTTAATAACACTTGTTTTCAGGAGAGGTGAGTTATGGGTTCTATTGGTATTTGCTTCTTTAAACAATTTTATATTTTCTACTTTTAAAATCAGAAAAAAATATTAATCCTAAAAATCCTAATTGGTTCCATTTGCATTCTATATATGCCAGCATTTCTACCTCTAGGTGTATCCCCAACAGAAAAACATAAAAATGTGTTTCAAACGGCAGGAACTAAATTGTTTATAGTAATATTATTTCAACTCTCAGTTGATGACCTTGCTTCCTATTCACTGAGAAAACTGAAGCAGTTACAAGAGAACGTCCAAAGCCAAGTACCACCTCCATCCCACCTTCACCCACGCCCTGCCAGTGCACTTACATGCCCAGACTTCCCACCCCCGCCCCACCCTCCACTGTAGATGGAGTAATCACACCATGACCAGCCTGTCTGCTGTCCCCTAATTAGATCTTAACCCTCTCACTTATTCAATAACATAGTTTCTATCCTCTCTGTCCCACAACAACAAAAAAAATTTTTTTGCTTTCTACTGGATTATTCCCATCAACATACAAATAAATACTTGTCCCATCATAAAGGATCTCTCTTAATCCCAACTCGCTCTCCAGTTCCTACTCCTCTTCCTCTGTCCTTTTACAAGAAAACTCAGTAGAAATAAGTCTAACTCATTGTTTCCAATTTCTCTCCTCCTGTTGCCTGTTGAACCTGTCCAATCAGGTTTGATCCCAGCACTCAAACTGAGACTGTCCTCAAGGTCACCAAAGCCCTCCATGCTACTAAATCCTAAATCCCAAGTTAGTTTCCCTGACCTCGTCTTATTGGACCTACCAACATTTGTTGAAGTTGATCACTCTCTCTCTCTTCCTTGGAATATTTTCTTCACATGGTTCCCAGGACACCATTTGCTTGGCTTGCTCCCTATCCTTTGGACTGTTCCTTCTGAATCTCCTTTTCTCCTTTATTTCACTTCTGTTTAAAGGCCCCAAAGCTGAGCTGGGTCTCCTCTTTTCAACCCACCCTCACTGAGATGATTATTTCATTTAGTTTCAAGGCGTTGAATACCATTCTTATTTAATTGACTTCCAAATGTACATCTCCAGCTGAGGCCTCTCCCCTGAGCTCAAGACTCATATACCCAGCAGCTGGCTAGACACTTCCATTTGGATAATTACTAGGCATTCAAAGCTTAACATGTCTAAAACTGAGCTCCTGAAAGCTACTCACCACCACCACTACCACCACCACCACCACCACCACTATACACACACACACGCACGCGCGCCCGCCTATTTCCCTTGTGGTTTTTCCCAGCTCCACTAATGACAGTTCCATCCTTCCAGGTGCTTAAGTCATTTTGACATCTCTCTCTCACCCCACATCTGGTTACTCATCATGTTCTGTTGGCTCTAGAATTTGGTCATTTCCCATACCTTCCACTGTTCCCACACTGGTGTGGGCCACCATCAGCTCCCTAACAGATTACTCAAATAGCTTCACTTCTCTTCCTCTTTCTATTCTTTCCCCACTTGAGTCTGTTTTAAGGTAACAACTGAAGTGACCCTTTTATTTTAAAATAGTCAGATTCTGTCACTTCTCTGCTCAAATTTCTGATGGCTCCCCCTTTGGAACAAAACCCCAACTCCTTGCTGTGACCTACAGGATATTGTCTTTATTAACTCTCCCACTTCTTTCCTTCCCTTCTACTCCTCTCTCTCTTGCTCACTCTCCTGCAACCACACTGGCCTGTTTGCTATGTTGAAACAGATCAGGTACAATCCTACCCCAGGACATTTTCACGTACACTTTCCTCTGGGGGTATCCCCCAGATATCCACAGGACTAGTTCCCTCATTTCCTTCTCAGGTCTTCACTCAAAATTCACCTTCTCACTGAAGCCCTTCAGTCACACCCCTACACATCTTATCCCTCTTCCTGCTTCCTTTCTTCTCCTAAGTACCAGTTACTTTCTAAAGATGTATATTTTCTTATCTATTTTATTTATTTATTTTCCTCTCCAGTTGAATGTAAGCTCCATGAAGGCAGGATCTTTTTTGATTTTGTTTACTGAATGTTTTGTTTACTGAGACTTTGTTCTAAAGCATAGAACACTAATGCACATGGTTTATGCTAAAAAAAAAATGCTTACTAAGTTAACAACTGTATAAATTGGGGGGTGGGGAGAAGGAGAGGAGGGAGATGGATTAGACAAATAGAATGAAAATGACTGGTAGGCTGTAAGGTGTGAGGCTGGAGTCACATCTGATCCTCAGTGTCTCAGTGGATGCTTGGCTAACATCCTCTGAGAAACAGGAGGAATGAGGCTAGAAGGAGTTTGAGTAGTTTCATTTGGGACCTGAGATGCTTGTGGGTCATTCAGGTGCAAGTATGCATCTGGAAATGAGGTCAGAGAAGTTATCAGGGTTGGAAATACAGAAGATAACCTTAAAGTCTAGAAATATAAATAAGATTCCATCATGTAATATAGTATCAGTAACCAATATATTACATATTTACCCATGTGTCTATTGTATAATCTTAATAAATATTTGGTGAATGAAATGAGTTCCTTCTGGGAAGTTGCTTAGAATGGCTAATCCTATGCAGGTAGCTGTCATTATAAGCTTTCTAAGAATTAACCAAATGTAAGCCTATCTTTGTTACTTTGTCTTCTTTCATGATGACATAAATGATCATAATAAATATTTGCAGTATAAAGGACAGCCACAGAGACAGTAAAGCAAATTCCAGGCAGGTTCATAAACACAAATAATACATAGAGTTCTATTATTCAACAAAAGTTTGCAAAATACCTTTAATTAAACATTTCCCTATGAAATTAATTTAAAGATAATGTTCTTAAGTACTATAAAAGGTTAGATCTTAATTTTGTAATCTGAGTTGTAGTACCATCTCAGGCCTTCCTTGCATATGTGTACTGAGGGAAGGTGGTCTGGTATTTGTAGGTCCTAAGCGTCGAGAAAGCCCAAATCATCTCTCTCACTGCCTTGGACACACCCACTCGCAACTTCCTCACTTCTTGAATTGTTCCTGCCATATTACCTTAGCAACATTTCTCTACATTAGAACAATAATCCACATGACTAAGCTCCATGAGGACAGGGAACACGTTTTGTTCACCACCATACACTCAGCATCAGCACATAGTATGTGCTCAGTTAATATTCAGATATCCTTCAGAGAGAGAAATTTTACTTGAAACATAATCTAAGTTGTTACACAGTGTGACAGATACTATTGATTGCCATCTGGTAGCCATTCCTCTCCTAACTTCTTTGCTAGCAAACCCCCCTCCTTTTTTTAAACTTCCAGTTCTCTGATAGTGAATATTTTTGGTCTACACTGGTAGTTCATATCTTTAAGTGCTCATTTGAATTACTTAAAAGACACTTTCTAAAAATAGAGATGCCTGGGGCCCACCCCCCAAGCTTATTTTTCATTGGCTAAGATGAGGCCCAGGCATTTTCTAAAACTTTTAATGTAATTCACATACCATAAGATTTATTCTTTAAAATTCCAGTGTTTTCAGGATGTGCACATCATTTTACAACCATCAACACTATCTAATTCCAGAACATTATCATCACGTCTAAAGAAACCCTGTGTCCATTAGCAATCACTCCCAATCTCCCCCTTTTCCAAGTCCCTGGCAACCACTAACCTACTTCCTATCTCTATAGATTTGCCTATTCTGGACCTTTCATATCAAGGGAATTATACAATATGTAGACTTTTCATTCTTGTTTACCTACAAAGTATTTTCAAGGCTCATCCATATTTTTATGTCAGTACTTGATGCGTTTTTATGACCAAATAATACACTTTGTGTAAGTCATTATGTGCAGCCCCTATCTGAGGAGCGGGAAGTTATGCTCCCTCTCCTTGAAGGTAGAGATCTGCATGGATTATATTGAACTCTTCTGCAAGAGAAAAATTTGTCTCGTCTTTCCCATTTATTTATTTATTATTCAATTAATTTTTTATATCAGTTTGGACTCACAGATACTTATCTTATACTTCTGATTATAATCCAATACTACTTTATTTTGTTGCTCAAATTGTTCCAGCTTTGGCCAGTAGAACTCATTCAGTTGGTTCTTAAGTCCCTTTGCTGTACCCCATCAATGTAGACTTTTTTTGTTTGTCTCTTTGATTTGAGCATTTTCTTACTTTCTAGTGCCATAAAATCCTCCAGGTTTATCTTGTATATTTCCTGCCCCACTTTTAGAATCCTCTGCTTCTCCAAGGAGCCCTGTTTTCTTTGACTGAAGAATGGCATTAGAAAACCAGACCTGAGCATGAGGCATGCCCATCAACACCAGAGTATCATTTCTTCTACATCCTATATATGTCATCTTAAATGTCTTGGTAGTCTCTTCTTTAAAAAAGGTGAAACAACGCGGTGCCGGAGTGGCTCAGTCATTATGCATCTGTCTCTGGCTCCAGTCATAGTCCCAACGTCCTGGGATTGAGCCCCCTGTGCAGGCTCCCTGCTTAGCTGGGAGCCTGCTTCTCCCTCCTCAGCTCCTCTTGCTTATGTTCCCTCTCTAGCACTTTCTGTCAAACAGATAAATAACTAATCTTTAAAAAATAACAATAAAAATAAAATTAAAAAGTAAAACAAAATAAGTGAAGTTGATCTTAATAATATATCTTATTCAACACAATATATCCAACACATCATCAAAAACTGATTAATGAGACTTTTGCATTATAATTTTTCATACAGAGGCTTTGACATCTAGTGTCTCTTCTACATTTACAGCACATCTCAATTTGGAGGAACCATATTCAAAGTGCTCAGTAGTCACATGTGGCTAGTGGCCACTGTACTGACTAGTGCAGGCCTATAATTCCAGCTTTTCATATGGTCTATTATACATTTTAATATACAAATAGTCTACCACAGAGCTATTCCCTCTCTAATTCATTTTGAATTAATTTTTTGTTTATGTGAGATCAGGGTTATTTTTTTGATACTCATATCCAGTTGTTTCTGGTCCATTTGTTAAAAAGAGTTTCATTTTTCTATTGAATTATCTTGGAACCTTGGGTCTTTTGCTGGCTACACTATTCTATTCCATGATATTTATCTATCCACTGTCTTGATTATATAACTTTATAGTAAGTCTCAAACTCAGGAGGTGTAAGAAGTCCAACTTTGCTCTTTTCCAAGATGATTTTGGCTATTTGTTTCCTTGCATTTCCAAATAAATTTTCTCCTATTGAGCTGGGACCCTGATGTAGGACTCAATTCCAGGACCCCCAGGATCATGACCCAAGCAAAAGGCAGTTGCTTAACTGACTGGGCCATCCAGGTGCCCCAGCAGTACTGATTCTTCTAATTCATAAACATGCCATTCCTCTCCACTTACTCAGGTCATTTAAAATTTCTTTCTGTAATATGGTGCAGTTTCAGTAGAGGGGTCTTGTACATTTCATTAGATATATTCTGAGGTATTCACTGTTTTTTGAAGCTATTATAAATTGTATTTAATTTTTCTCATTTTAAGAAGAACAAAGCTGAAGACATCATGCTCCCTATTGTCCAATTATGTTACAAAGTTATAGTACTCAAAATAGTATGATATTGGCATAAAATCAGATACATATATTTATGCAACAGAATGGAAACCTAGAAATAAGCCCACACATATATGGTCAATTACTTTATGACAAAGGAGACAAGAATATAGAATAGGGAAAGGACAGTCTCTACTGTAAATGGTATTGGGAAAGCTGGCAGCCACATGCAAAAGAATGAAACAAAACTATTATCTCACACCACATACAAAAATTAACTCAAAATAGATGAAATCATTGAATGTAAGACTTGAAACCATAAAAATCCTAGAAGAAAACATTAGGCAGTGTTTCTTGATATTAGTCTTGATGATGATTTCTTTCATTTGACACTAAAAACAAAGGAGATTAAAGCAAAAATAAACAAAAGTGGAGTTATATCTAACTAAAAAGCATGGCAGTGGAAACCATCAACAAAATGAAAAGGCAACCCTTTTGAATGGGAGAAAATATTTGTAATTCATATATCTGATAAGGAATTAATATCCAAAAAATATAAAGAACTCATAAAACTCAACAGCAAAAAAAACACAACCTGATTAAAAAATGGGCAGAGGATCTAAATAAACATTTCTCCAAAGAAGACATACAGATGGGCAACAGGTCTGTGGAAAGATGCTCATCATTCATCATCAGATCAGAAAAATATCACAAAACCACAAGGAGATATCTGCTCTAGTCAGAATGGATAGTATCAAAAAGACAAGAAATAACAAGTCTTGGTGAGATGTAGAGAAAAGGGAACCCTCCTGTGCTGTTGGTGAGAATGTAACTTAGCGCAGCCACTATGGAAAACAGTATGGAGGTTCCTCAAACAATTAAAAACAACACTATTGTACCATCCAGCAATTCTATTTGTATTTATCAGACAAAATGAAAATATTAACTCAGAAAGATATCTGCACCTTCATGTTCGCTGCAGCATTATTTATAATAGCCAAGATATGGAAACAAGGAAATGTCCATCAATGGATGAACGGATAAAGAAAATATACAATGTAATATTAGCCATAAAAAAGAATGAAATCTTGCTACGTGCAACATCCTTGAAGGCATCCCCCTAAGTGAAATATGCCAGGAGAAAGATAAATACTCTATAATCTCACTCATATGTGGAATCCTAAAAAAGAAAAAACAAACAGAGCAAATAAACAATCCCTCCCTGCCAAGCAAGCTCACATACACAGAGAACAGATTAGTGATTGCCAGAGGCAGAGAGTGGGAGGTGGATTAAAGGGATGAAGGAAGTCTTGCCTTTCAAGAGACTCTATTAAGAAAATGAAAAAGCAAGCTATTGACTAGAAAAAAAAAATTGAGGAGCAATCAAACCACAAAACGGGATGGATAATTTTACAAAGACGATTGGTCTGGTTTCTTTACAATCAAAGACATGAAAAAAGAAGTAGTATAAAAAGGATCCTCTCATTATAAGAGTTTTTTTTTTAAAGATTTTATTTATTTATTTGACAGACAGATATCACAGGTAGGCAGAGAGGCAGGCAGAGAGAGGGTGGGGGAGAAACAGGCTCCCCACTGAGGAGAAAGCACATGAGCAGAAAACCCCATGTGGGCTGGATTCCAGGACACTGGGATCATGACCTGAGCCAAAGACAGAGGCTTTAACCCCCTGAGCCACCCAGGTGCCCCCCCCCCCCTTTTTAAGATTTTATTTATTTATTTGGGGGAGGGAGAGGGCACCCGGGAAGAGTCTAGGGAGAGGGACAAGCAGATTCTGCACTGAGTGCAGAGCCCGAAGGAGGGCTAGATTGATTGACCCTGAGATCATGACCTGAGCTGAAATCAAGAGTCAGATCTTAACCCCCTGAGCCACCCAGGCACCCCAATAAGCGGTAGTTCTATATCATGGTAACAAATAACTACCAGAACTAGTTTAGTCCATTTAGTCAATCAATGACCATTTGCCTCAATCCAGTTTGTAATCTAACTCTCTGCCACAATCTCTTGCTTCTGAAAGTCAGTCAGTTGAGTTGCTCCAAAGAAGAGGGTTCCAAATGCGAACCAATCGGCAACAGCCTCACTGGAGTAACTTCCGCATCTCTGAAAACCCAATCCCTGCCTGGAAACATCCGCCGATCTCCGAACTCCGAACTCCACACTTCTCTAAACCGTCCATAAGATCAGCAATCTATTCTACCCAGATAGACTGTCCCTGTGGGTATACCACTTGTTTACTTAAGTAATAGATACAGCTTTGGGTTTCAAATGTTGAGTAATGGTCTCATCCTTTAACCGTACATGAGAAAATGTCTTCATATTGCAGAGATGCTTACTGAAGTGCTTAGATATAAAATACAACAATGACTGTTTGCCTTGATATACTCTAGCAAAACAAAACAAAAACAAAAACAAGGGGGCGCCTGGGTGGCTCAGTGGGTTAGGCCGCTGGTTCGGCTCAGGTCATGATCTCAGGGTCCTGGGATCGAGTCCCCCATCGGGCTCTCTGCTCAGCGGGGAGCCTGCTTCCTCCTCTCTCTCTCTCTGCCTCTCTGCCTACTTGTGATTTCTCTCTGTCAAATAAATAAATAAAATCTTTAAAAAAAAAAAAAAAACAAGAAACACACACACACACACACACACACACAAAACCCACCAGCAAATATGGCAAAATGTTAATAGTTAAAACTAGATGAATGGACATGATCAGGACTCATTATTACTATTCTCCTCACACATCTGTATGAATGAAATTTTCATTATAGAAACACTTGTTGAAAACCAGCATATCTTCTTTTTGCAGAATAAAAACAAGAACAAAAGAAAGAGAGAGAAAAAAAAAAAAAACATTGGCCAGGGCATGTGCATTGCTCAGTGGGTTAAGCATCTGCCTTTGGCTCAGGTCATGATCTCAGGGTCACTGGACCGAGCCCCACGCTGGGCTCTCTGTTCAAAGGGAGCCTGCTTCTCCCTCTCCCTGCCACTCCTCCTGTTTGTACTCTCTCTGTTGAATAAATAAATAGAATCCTTGGGGGGGGGAGCATTGTTCAATACAATTTTTATATTTTTTAAAGATTAAAAAAAATTTTTTTACTTGAGAAAGAGAGAGAATAAGTGAGAGAGATCATGAACAAGAGACAGCATGAGTGAGTGAGAGCATGTGGTGGGGGGATCAGAGGGAGAGAGAAAAGCAGACTCCCTGCTGAGCAGGGAGCCCAATGCAGGGCTGGATCCCAGGACCCCAGGATCATGACCTGAGCCAAAGGCAGTTGCTTAACTGACTGAGCCACCCAGGTGCCCCACAATTTTTATATTTAATAAATAATCAGAGAAAATGAAAACAAACCACATGGTACCTCAAATGTGGAGATTACCTTGTCTTCTCTATCCAGTCCTCCTCATGCTCTAAAGCCCTTAGGAACTCCCTCATATTTGCAGATAAGCCCAAGAAAACCTGGCCCTACAGAGGAAACTCCTTCAGCTTCTTCCATTTGTCGATTACATTTTTGTCTTTGTCCTTGTTTGTTCACCTTCACCTCTTTTTCACTTATCTAACTTATTCCTGCCTTAGAGGAAAATAACATACTTCTTCCTTTCCACAGCTAACTCCTTTGTGCAAATGATTCTATTCCTTCTAGTCCCCACTCTTGGGTATCCCTGGCCTCCTTCATCAATTTAAGATTGTGCTTAAGACAAAGGTTCCCTTTGGATAAATACCTAGTGTTGCGATTGCTGGGTCATATGGTAGCTCTATTTTTAAATTTTTGAAGAACCTCCCTACTGTTTTCCACAGTGGCTACACCCGTTTGCATTCCCACCAACAGCGTAAGAGGGTTCCTCTTTCTCCACATCCGCATCTAAAGGATACAAAAATAGAGATTTAAAGGGACACACGCACCCCAATGTTTATAGCAGCAATGTCCACAATAGCCAAAATATGGGAACAGCCTAGATGTCCATCGACCAATGAATAGTAAATATGTGGTATATATATGTGTATATATATACCACATATATATATATACACATGTATATATATATATATACACATATATATATTAGAATGTTATGCAGCCATCCAAAAAACTGAAATCTTACCATTTGCAACAATGTGGATGGAACTAGAGGGTATTATGCTAAGCGAGATAAGGCAATCAGAGAAAGATGATTATCATATATGGTTTCACTCATATGTGGAATTTAAGAAACAAAACAGGTAAACATAGGGGAAGAGAAGGAAAAAGAAAATAAGATAGAAATAGAGAGGGAGGCAAACCGTAAGAGACTCTTAACTATAGGAAACAAAAGGAGGCTTGCTGGTGATGGGCATCAGGGAAGACACTTGTTAGGATGAGCACTGGGTGATTGCAAGTGATGCAGTCACTAAATTCTACCCCTGAAACATTGCACTGTTTGCTAACTAACTAGAATTTACATAAAAGCTTGAAAGAAAAAAAAATACAAAGTCTCCCAATCTTGGTTTACAGTGTCCTAGTGCTTCAGTGACTTTTTCACAATGCCTCTGGAGATAGTGAATAGTTCAATTTATTAAGTAATTAGGTCTAAATAACTTCATAACTTTTAATTCTAACAACTTAGTAGTTCTTTGAAAACATAATAAATGTAAGTAAAATAAAAATATTTTTACTTAATTTTTAAGTATTTGCAATTAATCACTGATGAGATGCGTGCACCTATTGGGCACTGCACAATCTCCCAAACCTTGAAACCGGATTGCATGCTACCGTGGTTGTTTCCTATTGTACAATGATTTTCATATGGTTCTTGGTTTCTATCACAGCTGTGCTGAAAACCCAGATTCCCAAGGATATGACATCACCAAACTGAATGTAGCTCAGTTTAATTTTGAAATGGTTAACCATCTGGAGCTACCAGTTAGTGTGTAATCTGACAGATGTATTGCTATATTTTCTTTAAAATTTAAAATATCCTGTGAGTTCTGTTGGGCACCTTGGTGCAAAGCTGGTGCTGACTAGTAGCTCAAGGTAGTTAACATGTTTTGTCTTTTTTTAAATTAAGAACATTGTAAACCTTCCCATACTTTTTAAAGATAAAATATAAACTCCTTGCCATGACCTACAAGGTCTTGAATAATCTGATCCCTGCCAACATCTTCAATCTCACCTCTTGGACTTTCCCTCTCGTTCACTCTGCTCAGCCACATGGGCCTCCTTTCTCTTTCTCAAGCTCACCCAGCTCCTTCTCACCTCAGGGGGGAATCTTCCATTTACAGTTTTATACTTCTAATGCCTAGAAGAATTTTCCACATACCAACTCTGGCTCAGTTAGGTTCTATCTTTTTTTTTTTTTTTACTTTCAAACTTTCTCTGTCCTTACTTAAATTATGTAATTGGGAGCAGTGAATAGTTGTTTTGTTTTTTTTTAATCCAGTCTGATCATCTTTGTTTTCTATTGGAGAACATAGCCCATTTGCATCCTCTTCTGGTTGTTCTCTCTGCAGCAGCATTGATCACTCCCCAGTGACTCCATCGCACTCTTGACTTTGTTTCTCATCCGCTATAGACATATTTTGGTGCTGTAAGCTTAGAACATGTTCATATTGTGGTGGGACCTCTGGCTCTGCACCTTCATTCCAGGACATGACCTGACACAGCTTCAGTAGAGGACACAACCAACAGGAGACAACCTAATAGGGAGGGAGCCAGGGAAATAAATCTCCTGACTCCACTCTCCTCTCTTCCTCTCATCTCCTGCCAGTGGCCCCATATGGCTGATGACAAGGGAGCCATTCACACAGTCCTCTGAAGTCAGTCCTCTTGGGCACAGGGTTGGGTGGACTGTGGATGTGGCAGGAGGGAGAAAATGGAAGATATCTACTTTGTCTCTTCTTCTTTCATGGGGCTCCACTCTCACGTCCCTTCCTGTCATTCCCAGAACATGACAAGCTTTCTTCCCACTCAGGGATTTTGCAGCTTTGCTCTCCCTTCTGTCTGGAATGTTCCTCCTGCCAGCTCCTTCTTATCCCAGTCAGTATCCCCTCAGTACACAGTATATGTGTTCTTGGAATCCATTCCTATGCCAGCAGACTAGCAGTAACTTTACCCAAATATGATCATGAAGCTCTTAAAGTATGAACCACTTAAATTATATAATGAACTAAAACCATTGTATCCCCAACTCGACTTCCCTTTATTAGACTTCCAGAAATGCCAATAGCTATTCATCCAGCATTTAACATTCAGGGAAGTTTGGTGGGAGGTTGGAGTACAAAGACAAAGGTCTACCAATTGTGTTTGAAAACTTCTTCAAATTTTACAAAAGCTTATGGCTAGGTGAACAATAGCTAGGACTTTTCCTCGGCACTTGGAAGGGGCTTGTACAAGTAGATTTCATTAGCTTCACCATAAATCTGTCTTTGAATGTAGCAAACAATGCCTTGACCAGAAGTAGGATAAAATAGCCATTTGTCTATGATTTGCCTCTGCCCCTGTTGAGAAAATCTGACTGTGTACCTCTGCTTCCTAGATCATCTAAATGATAAGAAATTCCAGAACTGAAATAGAGATCTTTGAGTGAATAAGACTAGACAGGCAACTGGACTGTGGAACACTAGATCAACATGTCAGGAAATTGAGAACTAGTTCCTTTTTTCCCACTGTTATCTGTTGACTTTTGCTGGAATTTCAAGAATACAATGCTTCTAAACTTTATATATGGATAAAGTTGTCATATTTTGCAGTCACAGTATAGGGATCATAATATGATAAAGGACTTTTCCTGTTTTTAAATTTATGTGCATGAAAAGTTTTACCTAGATGTGGATATTAAATATTTATGTATATATATTTTCAATCCCCTTTGTTTAAAAAAGGATAATGTTCTATAAAATGCAATACAAAATCAATAATATTTGGTTTGTCATTTTGTAATCTATTTGTTTGCTGTAAAAGTTGATAGCCCCTGCGGTTTAATATAGAACTCAGGATTGCTAAAAATTATTTATATTTCTTAATTTATTCAAACATCTCTTAGAAAACTCTTTGGATAATTCTTTTTGGTTATCATTACAGATTTTACAATTTCCTGGCTCTGAAAGTTTATATAATGAAAATTTTCATATGGAGAAAACAGGAACTAGTAAAATGGACCCCTATATACACACCCAGATTTGACAATAGTCAACATTTTGCCATATATGCTTTGTCTATATTTTTTCTGATTTCTTACCTTTTAATTAATTTAATTTTTAAGATTATATATTTTTTATTTTATTTTTTTTAAGATTTTATTTATTTATTTGACAGACAGAGATCACAAGCAGGCAGAGAGGCAGGCAGAGAGAGAGAAGGAAGCAGGCTCCCCATTGAGCAGAGAGCCCAATGCGGGGCTCGATCCCAGGACCCTGAGATCATGACCTGAGCCGAAGGCAGCGGCTTAACCCACTGAGCCACCCAGGCGCCCCTAAGATTATATATTTTTAAGTAATCTCTATACCCAGTGTAGGGCTTAAACTTACAACCCCAAGATCAAGAGTCATGCACTACACAGACTGAGCCAGCCAGGTGCCCCTGATTTTTAAAAAGTAGATTGCAGACATCATGACATTTCACTCAATGGAGAGCTCTAGTAATTAAGGGTTTATAACCATAATCCCTAACAAAATTAACAATATTCCTTTTACCATAAAATACTGATTCCATATCTCAATTTTCCAATTACATTAAAAATGTCCTTTCTGGTTGGTTTGCTGAAAATAACATCTACTCAAGGCCCACACATTGCATTTGTTACATCTCTTAAGTCTTATGAAATCTGGCACTGTTTCCATCCACACTTTTCCTTCTGTGACAGCAATTTCTTAAGAGGGCTAGAAGAGTTGTCTGGTAGGATTTGCCACCTTCTGGTCTCATTACTTCTTCATGGAAACAGAATTTATTCTTGGAATTTAAGGTATCCTGGAATTTAGGTCTAAAGTTTTGATTAGATTCAAATAAACCTTTTTTGGGGGGGGGGGGAGCGTCAAGACTAATTCAAAGCGACTTCAAATTACATCATAACAGAATATCCATATGTTTGATTGTTACACTATTTGCCGTATTAAGATTTATCCCTAGATCTGGATAATATCATCCTGATTCTTTTGTTTTCTATTAGTTTTATTTAAATATAATTCACATATCATATCATTACTTAAAGTGTGAAATTTAATAGTTTTTAGTATATCCAAAGAGTTGTATAACCATCACCATAATCATTTTTAGAAAATTTTCATCATTCCAAAGAGAAACCTCATACCTACTACCAGTCACCTCTAATTCCCAAATGCCATCCCCACCATACCCAGACAAACACTAACCTACTTTCTGTCTCTATAGTTTTGTCTGTTCAAAACATTGCAAGTACATCCATACAATCACACAATATGTTGTTAAGTCCTGATTCTGGAATTGTAAAATTGCAACCTGACCACTGAAGAAGGTTCAGAGGGAAATGCAATCTTGCTGGCCTTAAAGATGAAAGAAGTGAACCATGAGCCATGGAATATGGTGGCTTCTAAAAGCAGGGATAGGCAAGAAAAGGATTCTTCCCTAGAGCCTCCAAAAAGAAGGCAACTCTGCTGATAATATTGATTTTAGCCCAGTGAAACCCATGGCACAATTCTGACCTAAAGAACTATAAGATAATAAATTTTGTGAACTTAAGCTACTAAGTTTTTGGTAATAGGTTAAATAGCAATAAGAAACTAATATACTTGTCAACATTCAGTATTGTCAATCTTTTCAATCTTTGCTAATTTGAAAGATCAAAAATGATATTTTATAATCATTTTACTTGCACTCTTGATTATTGGTGGTTGTGAACATTGGTGATCTTTTCCCAGTTTTTGAAACTTGTTATAACATTTTGACATTTTTAAAAATATAAATGTTGGGTAGTTAATATATCATTCTCTTCCCTTCTGTTTTCTGTTTTGTCTAGGATGTTTAAAGTAGCATTTCTTTTCTCAAGATAATAAAGGTATTCACACAATTTATCATGGTTTTATATTTAAATCTTTGATCCATATATAGTTTATTTCAATGGAGGTATGAGGAATACATCCATCATTAAACAAAATTGCTAGCAAATATCCCAACATCACTTAGGTATTAATTATCTAATCCTCAATGATTTTTTTTTAAAGAGAGAGAGAGAGCAGGGACAGGGACAGAGGGACAGGAAGAGAATCTTAAGCAAGCTCCACAAACATGGACCCAAACACAGGGCTCAATCTCACAACCCTAAGATCATGATTTGAGCTAAAATCAAGAGTCAGACACTTGGGACACCTGGGTGGCTCAGTTGGTTAAGCGGCTGCCTTCAGTTCAGGTCATGATCCCAGCGTCCTGGGATCGAGTCCCACATCGGGCTCCTTGCTCAGCAGGGAGCCTGCTTCTCTCTCTGTCTCTTCCTGCCACTCTGTCTGCATGTGCTCGCGCTTTCTCTCTTTCTCTGACAAATAAATAAATAAAATCTTAAAAAAAAAAAAAAAGAGTCAAACACTTAACCAGCTGAGCCCCCAAGTCCCTCTAATCCCCACTGATTTGAAATGCCACTTTTATCATATGCTAAATCACCATATGGCAGGGAAACCGATTAGGAAGCTATTACAATGGTTCTGCTCCTGAACCAGGGTATTCTATTCCTGCTCAGGGTCAAAATGTCTCAGTTACTGTAGCTTTATAATATCTAGTAAGAAACTCCCCTTCTTTCACTTTCAGAATTCTTTTGGTTATTCGTGTACTTGTTTACTTATTCAAAAATTTATTTATTGGATGCTTACTAGAAACCAGATTCCATTCCAGGTGTTCCAATTAAAAAAAAAGACAAAGTTTCTGCTCTTAGGGTGATTGCATAATCTGGAAGAGGAGATGGACAATAAAACATATTTATTAAAAGTTGTGATAAGTGCTAAGAAAGAAAGAGATGTGATAGAAGATAAGTGACTGAGAAGACTGGTCAGAGAAGGCCTGTCGGAGGAGGGGACAGTGACTGGGATGAGAAGGAGCTGGCAGAAGGAACATTCCAGACAGAAGGGAGAGCAAAGCTGCAAAATCCCTGAGTGGGAAGAAAGCTTGTCATGTTCTGGGAATGACAGGAAGGGGCCGGAGAGTGGAGCCCCATGAAAGAAGAAGAGACAAAGTAGATATCTTCCATTTCCTCCCTCCTGCCACATCCACAGTCCACCCAACCCTGTGCCCAAGAGGACTGACTTCAGAGGACTGTGTGAATGGCTCCCTTGTCATCAGCCATAAGGGGCCACTGGCAGGAGATGAGAGGAAGAGAGGAGAGAGGAGTCAGGAGATTTATTTCCCTGGCTCCCTCCCTATTAGGTTGTCTCCTGTTGGTTGCATCCTCTACTGAAGGCTATACCTCCCATCAGCCAGCCTTTTGATAGTGTCCACACCAGGCTCAGGCTGGGTGGTAATGTCTCCCACCTGTGACTAGCTAGGCACAGGGTGCTGCAACTTTCCAGGTTGCCTCGCCCAAACTCCACCTGTACCTTTGATCAGACTTGTATTTTCAAAAGATCTGGTTGCTTTAAAGTATAAACTGGAGGGATGGAGATACAGGGCAAGAGAAAAGGAGCAGAGAGATTAAACAGCGTTAAAATTAGGACTGGCTCAAAAAAACTGAATGTATGGACGCTGTCTGAGAAACACGGGACTCTGAATTCCATTCATTTGTTCAATTTTTTCCAATAACTGTTTATGTGCCAGGCACTATTATAGGCACTCACGATAGAGAAATAAATTTCATGGTATGTTTAAATGAGATAAGTGGCAAGGAATAATGAAAAAGTAGAGCAAGGTAATAAGGTTGAGAATACAGGGGTGGCAGAAGTGGGTGCAATTTTTTTTTTTTTTTTAGATTTTGTTTTAGATTTTTTATTTTATTATTTATTTGAGAGAGAGAGAGAAGGAGAGCACAGGCCAGGGGGAGAGGCAGATGCAGAGGGAGAGAGAGAAGAAGACTGCCCGCTGGGCAAGGAGCTGGAAGCAGGGCTTCCCAGGACCCCGGGGATCTTGACCTGAGCTGAAGGCAGACTCTTAACCAACAGAGCCACCCAGGCATCCCATGGGTGCAATTTTAAATATGCTGTCACTGAGAAGGTGACATTTGAGCTAAGGTTTGTTGGGGGTGGGGGGTGGAAACTACTCCCGGTAGAGGAGGAGATCACGGTAAATGAACCAATAAGAAGAATGTCTGGCCAAGTCAAGAGCAGCAGAGGCCAGTGTAACAGGTGCTCAGGGGTCTGGCGATGAGTGGGAAAAAAATGAAGTTGGAGAGGTCATAGGAATCATGTCACTCGAGGCCTTTTGGGGGATTTGTTTGGAAGAGAGGCAGTAGAGAAGAGGTAACTGCTTTCCTGTGCGGGTCAACCCACCCACCCTCTGCTTTGGGGAGGGGTGTGCACTTGAACCTTCTCCCACAGCCTCCTCCTAGTCGCTTTTCCCAGATGGATGGGAGAGGAAATCCAGTAATCACTCTAAGTTTCTCAGAATGCATGCGTCCTGTCTAATTGTTTCTGTGCAGTGGCTAGCAAGAAATGCTGACCTAATTCTCTAGTATCTGGAAAATGTTGACATCCTAGGAGAAAAAGAATGAAATTGCACTGCTAACACTGCAGCAGCATTTATAGCTAAATCGGGTGGGGTCCCCAAGGCAGCAGCATGTCTCCAGGGATGGTTGGAAGATGGGCTTTGGAGCACCGGAGAAAACCAATTGATTTTCTGTTCCACAGAGGAAGATGTTTAATTGTGTTTTCGGAATACCTTTGAGAGAAATAAGAAAGGAAAACAGTTTCTCTTATTACTCTTTCTACCAGTGGGCAGCAAATTTTAAAACAACACTTTTCTTTCTAAAGCTTTTTATTATGAAAAATTTCCAGGATATACAAAACGAAAGAGGATAATATATTCAATCTCCATATAATCAATTCCCAGAATCGATAATTATCTGTGAATGGCCAATCTTACTTTTTCCCTTTGGCTAGCTATATGTTTTTTCCTGCAGTATTTTTTTTTAAGATTTTTATTTATTTATTTATTTGACAGACAGATCACAAGTAGGCAGAGAGGGAGGCAGAGAGGCAGGCAGAGAGAGAGGAGGAAGCAGGCTCCCTGCTGAGCAGAGAGCCCAATGAGGGGCTTGATCCCAGGACCCTGAGATCATGACCTGAGCCGAAGGCCGAGGCTTTAACCCACTGAGCCACCCAGGCACCCCTCCTGCAGTATTTTAAAACATATTCCACACATCAGTGTGTGCTGAGCATTTACTATATATTAGAAACTATTCCAGATGCTCTGAATATAGCAATGGGAAAAAATATATAGATGAAAAAAATCTCCATCTGTAAAAATCTCTCACAGTTTAGGTGGGGAAGAGAGATGATAACTAAAACCAACCGGTGAGGGGCACCTGAGTGGCTCAGTGGGTTAAGCCTCTGACTTTGGCTCAGGTCATGATCTCAGGGTTCTGGGATCAAGCCCCGAATTGGGCTCTCTGCTCAGAAGGGAGCCTGCTCCCCCACCCCCACCACATGCCTCTCTGCCTGCTTGTGATCTTTGTCTGTCAAATAAATAAAATCTTGGGGTGCCTGGGTGGCTCAGTGGGTTGGGCCTCTACCTTCAGCTCGGGTCATGATCCCAGGGTCCTGGGATTGAGCCCCACTTCGGGTTCTCGGCTCAGCAGGGAGCCTGCTTCCTCCCCTCTCTCTCTCTGCCTGCCTCTCTGCCTACTTGTGATCTCTCTGTCAAATAAACAAATAAATTCTTTTATAAATAAATAAATAAAATCTTTAAAATCAATAAGTGAAATGGACAGTATATTAGGTGGAATGGAGAAACATAAGGTCGGGAAAGGGAGTGCAGAAGCAGGGGTTACAACTTTAAATAAAGGGCCAGGGCACATGTGGTGTACATTGGGATACACTGCTCAGATCCCATTTTATGACCAAAGGACTTATTCTCACAGATGTTGGAAAGAACCATCTCATCCAGGTCATGACTCCTTCTGGGGATGCCTACACCCAACGACTCATCTGAGCAGGACTATAAAGGCCTCCACCTCTCTCCCCAACCGAGCCCTGCTCTGAAGGATCCCCTTCTTCAGAACTTCAGAACTCCTTGTAGAATTGATCAATGCTTCCACTCAGACTGTTGCAGCTCAACTGCTCCCCCCGGCAAATCCTGCATCCTCCCTATTCTGCCCCTCCCATGGATATTGATTCAATAGCATACAGGTATCCCCTGCTTTTCAAAAGTTCACATTATGCCGGTTCACTTTTATTAAAGACCTACATTTGTACCCGGTTTTGCTAACTGAAAGAAATCCAAAGAGGATTTTTGGCTTTCACACGCACACAGCTGAAGAGTGAAATTAGCTTTCAGCATTCCTTTTGCAAATCCATTATAGATGCTGCACCACCTGAGCAGGGCACCACGAAGCTCCTTCTCCAGGAATACACTCAGCATCTCTGCATCAAGCTGCCACAGCTTTGAAATGTGTCTGTGAGCATCTGTGCTTTATCTTAATTTATCTTGTGTATCCATTAGCAAGATGGGTCTTAAGGTATCAGAAAAGCCTCAAAGAGGTTATTTCTGGGGTCTGGGAATGCTCAAAAATTTTTCCATATAAATTAATGGTACCTGCATCTTTGTTTTATGCCATTTCAGCTTATGAAAGTTTTTGTAGGAATGTTCTACTTTCAGAGAGCAGGGGAAACCTCTTCCCAAATGCATTTCCTACTGCTAATCTCCATTTCAGTGTCTGCTTCTTAGGGAACCCCACCTGAGAAGTAGGCCTTTCTAAGAACACGACTTCTTAGATACATATACTATATGTAAGGGATTGAGCCCTGGGCATATCTGGAGGAAGAGAATTCCAGGAGTGGAGCAGAGCCGGTGCAAATGCCGGGAGGCAGAAGTGGGCCCGCTGTGTCAGAGGAACAGCCAGGAATCTTAGATTCGAAGGGATCGAAGGAACATTTAGATTAGAAGAAATAAAGGTTGAATAATAAAAGATGAGATCAAAGATCTGGTGGAGAGCCAAATAGAGACATATATAAAAGGCATTTATGGCTCTTTCTCAGAGTGAAGTAGAGAGCTTGAGAATTTTTTAAAAGATCTCTCTTATTCCCTTTCTCTCTCAGGCTGCTTCAAAAGACTCAGCTCTCTAGGCAAGATTTCCAGTTGTCCTCTCCTCTTTCCAGATGCATGAGTCAGATAAATGGATTAAACCACATGCAACAAGGAAGCCTCCAGCCATACTTAGAAGGAGTCCTAACCCATCATTACCAGACTATGAAAACCCAGTTGTAAGTGATGTTCTAGTTCCACTGGACCCAGGTCCCACTGGTCCCTAGGCCTCCATTTTTTCTTAGAGAAAGTCTTGGGAAGCCCCTCTAGGCAACCCAACATGAATCATGGCAAGGAACAAACAGAACTGGCTGTCCCTTTCATTCATTGAAGAGTGGACTACCTGTGTCTCAATGTTGATTCCTCAGTCCTTTGGATAGCTCACAGTCAAACAGAGGCTGATACAACATGGGAGAAACTGTTTTTACTGTCCATGGTTAAGCTGATCTACAGAGAGATCTCTTGGAATCTTCTCACCCAGGCCCTAGATAAGGACCTATGGGATATATTTCATCATAGAGCCTGACATTTAGATTTAGACCCTCTTAGAATCCATAGATGAGAATTTAAAATGGGAAATCTTCTGCACAGTGGATCCTTCTCATCTTGTTCATAAAGAAGAAGAATGGAGAGCTAAAGTCTGCCATGAGTTCTATGGTGACAGTTGAGACGAGTGCCCCCTTCCAGAGATCCCTGGCCAGTCCATTTTATTCCTTTAATTCACTTGGCACAACCAGGCAAACCAGAAAAAGAACTGCATAAAAAGCCATGGTGTCGGGGCTCCTGGGTGGCTCAGTCATTGAGCATCTGGCTTTGGCTCAGGTCATGATCCCAGGGTCCTGGGATCCAGCCCTGCATCAGGCTCCGCACTTGGCGGGAAGCCTGCTTCTCCCTCTCCCACTCTCACTGCTTGTGTTCTCACTCTGTCTCTCTCTGTCAAATAAATAAATTCTTAAAAAAAAAAAAAAAAAAAAAGCTATGGTGTCTACAAGCCATGTCAGAAATTCTTCCAGACTGACCACCCTTCTTCTTAGTACACTGATTCATCAGTTCTCCAAGTTTCCATGCCCCTTTCAGCTCAGAGCTCTGGTTCCTTTCTGGATCCCTCAGCTTGGTGGCTTGACTTATACTATTTATCACAACTCTAATCATGCCTTCCTTTAGGTCATGATTCTTGTTCCTTGTCTATTATCTCCACTCATGGTAACTGTGGGTCAGAAACAACTCATGTTCAAGCCCACTGCACCTAATGAGAGAAGGATTCTAATTTCTGTCACACTGAATAGTTAGAAGAGACCCAGATGGTGATGATTTTATGGAGCCTAATTACCTAGGCCACGGCCACTGATTCTTTTAGTACCATCCTCCTAATGTACACCTTGCACGACCTCCTGGAAATCATAAGGGGGTGAGTGGGTACCCATCTCAACCTTGTCTTCTAGCTGACCTCAGACTCCTGGCAGGATGACTTTGATGTACCTGCAATTTTGCACACTTAGGAAGAGCGTCTCCTAGCAGTGAAAGGGCAAGCTTCTTGTGAATACCCTCTCCTCCTGGGAAACTACTCAATGTAGTGTTGATGACACTACTCAACATTTCTCAGGATTTGAAGTAGCTCACTCAAGGCCAGCCTGACTAACACACTGGCTAAGAAAGTCAAGAGTGTCCTTGACTCACGCAAGCTGCAGCTAATATCATTTGAAGATCTACAGCTAATATCATTTGAAGATCCACAAGGGAGACCATGTCATTAATATTTTAGCAAATCCTCCAAGGCTGGACCCTACAGAAATGAATCCCAGTTTGTACCCTTTATTTATCTTGCCTTCGAGCCCCATACCACCGCCATTCAGCAAGAAGAGCGTGTTGAATATTCCTAATTCCTAATTCCCAATCCCCAAAAGGCTAGCTTCAGGGCGTGATAGGGTAGAGGGTGTGTACTAACCTGAGGAGTCCTTGGGCAGCCATAGCTCGCTGAAGCCTGCCTCTGACCGCCTAGCAGTTTTGCCCCTGGAAAGAGTGGAGATGGGCAGGGATTATGGGGAGAAATGGTGCAGTTTGGCTACATGAGGTAGACCTGTGGCTTGGAAAAATGTGACAAGTCTCATGTAAGAGAGCTGCTATAGATAGATTCATAAGATAGAATTCTATTCAACAGATGTCTATTGAGCTCTCTACCATACTCTTTCTAGGCACTGAGTTAAAAAGATGAATCCTGACCAGCCTCTTCTCCCAAGTGGGGGGTCACAATAAAAAGACATAAATAATGACAATGCACTGTGGAAATCTGTGGAAATTATTTAGAATTGGATTCAGGTAGTAGCAGAGTGTCAGAGAAGACAAAAAATAAAAAACAGGGGTGCCTGGGTGGCTCAGTGGGTTAAGCTTTTGCCTTCTGCTTATGTCATGATCTCAGGGTCCTGGGATCGAGCCCCACATTGGATGCTCTGCTCAGTCAAGATCGGGCTCTCTGCTCAGTAGGGAGCCTGTTCCCCCGCCCCCTGCCTGCTTCTGCCTGCTTGTGATCTCTCTCTCCATGTCAAATAAATAAAATAAAATCTTAAAAAAAAAACCCAAAAACAAAAAACAAAAAACCTCCAACCAGATTTTAATTTTCTCGCTGCTGATCTTATCACAATTTAGTTTTCTATCCTAAAAAAGAATTCATTACAATTATCTGAAATATCATGAAGTATATAGTATACAGTATGTAATCCATTAGTTACATAGATTGCATTAGTTTTTTTTCTAATTGTAAAACCAATACATACTTATGTTGAAATTCAAGGAATTCAGAATTACCTAATTAATAAAGAAAAAACTCTTATGTGAAAACCACTGTAAATATTTTAGGAAATACATTTTTCAGATAACTCTCTCTGTGTGCATACACATATAACATACTTATGCACAATTTTTATAATAAGAATCCTACTGCTAATCATATTTTTCACTCAATGCTGTTTAATCCATATTAAATGCTATATCCCACAATATAGTGAGTAGTGTTTGTCTTATACTCTCACCCTGAATCTTTCTGGGAAACTGCTCTGTCCTCATAGTTCTGGAGGGAGTCCTCTATAACATCTCACACCTTCCTCCCATGGCCCCTTGAGCAGGTGGTTGACCCAATCTGGTCCAACCATGGTACAACCAAGGTGGGTGAACAACAAGAATAGTCTACCATTCAGCTAGCTACCTTCTCCTTCCCACTCTCAGATTCAGTTCTGACACTACCCTCTTGTTAGGTGACCTATAAGATCTTGTCATTTGGGCCCACTTTCTTTGTATACTTTTTTTTTTTTTTTCATTTCCATGGCTTCATTTTCCTTGATTATTTTAGTCTTTCTATTTGCTCATTTTCATTACCCTTGGTTTTTTTTTTTTTTTAAGATTTTGTTTATTTATTTATTTATTTATTTATTTGACAGAGAGAGAGAGAGAGACAGCAAAAGAGGGAACACAAGCAAGGGGAGTAGGAGAGGGAGAACGAGGCTTCCTGTGGACCAGGGAGCCCCATGCAGGGCTCTGTGCGGGGCTCCATCCCAGGACCCTAGGACCATGACCTGAGCCACAAGGCAGAGGCTTAACTATAGAGCCACCCAGGCGTCCCTATCCTTAGTTACTTCAACTTTCCTCTAAGAGTGAATTTCCAGATTCACATCTACTTCTCTGCTGAGCTATAACAACAGCTATCTCTAGTTGTTGGTATCCTGTGTCAGTCTCTCTTTAACTGCAACAGATTCATTCCTATAATTCTGTAGCTGTGAGGGCCTTTGCCAGCTCTGCCTCACTATTCTTGGGCCTTTCATGAGCACCTCTTCTGCCAGGCTACTCTTTTATGTTAAAAAAAAAAAAAAAGTGCCGAGTGGAGATTCATACTGATAGAGGGGCTAACAGCTCTTTAAGGAACTGGCAGCTCCTGGCACTGTAAGACTATATAATTTTCCAATGTGGAACAACCATCATAGTTTCAGCATTTAAAGACTGAGGGCAAGGGACACCTGGGTGGCTCAGTGGGTTAAGCCTCTGCCTTCGGGGTCCTGGGATGGAGCCTCTCATCGGGCTCTCTACTTAGCAGGGAGCCTGCTTCCCCCTCTCTCTGCCTGCTGCTCTGTCTACTTGTGATCTTTCTCTGTCAAATAAATAAATAAAATCTTAAAAAAGAAAACTGAAGGTGAACTGGTAATCCTTATCATTTTATTCATCCATTTAAGCAAATGGATTTCCAGATGCTGTAAGGATGGTTGAGAAAGAAAGAGAAGTAAGACAAGATCCTTTCCTTTGAGGATGTCATAGTTTAGTGGGATAAATAGCTAGTGGGATAAATTATATAAGCAGATAATTAGAATATGAAATACAATTTTATTAAGATATATATAAAATATTTTTATTAAAAAAAAGACACCAAAAGCACATATGCCAAAAGTTGGTGGTTATCTCTATCAGATTTCTCCCCCTTTTTGCTTATCTGTAGTTTCAGAATTTTCCTTTGATGTGTATTTATTACTTTTGGAATAAGGAAAAAGAAGCATGTTCAAAAGCAGCACAATGGTTTACATGTTACATTAAAAGTGTGCACAATATTCTAAGGAAGAAACTGACTTGTCTGGGAAACTCAAAGAAAACCTGGCAACATGTATCTTTCCATTCTTATATTGGTATGTATCTCTCACATGCTAACCAAATGCAATGCATGGCCTTGTTTAGATCCTGGTCCAAGCAAACCAACTGTCAAAATATTTATAAGCAAGTGCGGAAGTTTGAATTCTGATTGGATATTTGATGATACAAAGGTAGTATTATTATTATGACGTATGCTAAATGTATGACAGTAATGTTAGGAAAAAAGAATCCTTATCTCTTAGGTAAACATATTGACATAATTATGGATGAAATGATATGAAGTCTGGGTTTTTACAGGTAAATAATCCATTTGGGGTGCCAAGTGGTTGGGAATATAAAATAAAAAGAATAGTCATAAGCTAATGACCAATAAAGTTGGGTAATGAACACATTGGTGTTAATATCAGTATTTTCTCTCCTTCTGTGTTTGTTTGAAATTTCCTATCATTAAATATGCAATAATTAATAGAATGGTTTTTTCAATAATGGATAAAAACATCTTTCAAATATGTCTACCTCCAAGACTCAGCTCAAAAGGCATTTTCTTCACCACTGAATGAGAACATGACAAGCAATCCATGTGTGTGTTCCCCTATATACAAGAAGTACTTACAAATTACCTGTACATTGTATGTTGTCTATTTTATGATCATCTGTGTCAATGACACTTATAATTTCAACATGTATTTTTTATACTATTCAATTTTTTAAAAAGATTTTATTTATTTGACAGAGAGAGACAGAATACAAGCAGGCAGAGGGAGAAGCAGGCCCCCTGCTCAGTAGGAGCAGGACCCAGGGATCATGACCTGAGCCAAAGGCAGCTGCTTAACTGACAGAGCCACCCAGGTGCCCCCACTATTCAATGTTTATAGTGGATGTATATCGAATAATAAAATATTTTAATCTTTTTATTATTAAGAAAAGAGATATCTTCTCTTTGAAACTTGCCTGACCATTCATTCCATTATTTGCACCCTATCTGAACTCTGCACGTAAAAGAGAGGACCCATAACACACTTCTGTGCTTGTTTGTTTACTTATATTTAAATGAGGTCAATGTGTAGGACATGAAAACTACTCAGTAAAAAGTTGTATTTATTGTTGTCCTTTCTCTTTATTAGGCTATAAGACTAGCAGTGGCCGTCTTATTTGTCTTTATATACCCAGCAATTATCTCAATACCTGCTACACGTCAAGTGCTCCATAAACATTTCCTAATGAATAAATGAAACTTAGAATCACTCCATTTAGAGCTACACTGTGTCCACCAGAAATATCCATAAGACTGAGGAATGTAAAGTAATTCATGCCTTACAGTTTACTCAGTGTTCTACAGCTCATTTGATCAGAAACATAACATATTCCTAGATTCAGTGTCCATTTAACACAGTCATCTTGAGTCCAAACGGCAGAAAAAGGTCAAACACATTTTTAAAAATTTTTGGCAAGTAGCCATCTCTTACCTTCATTCTACCCTGAGCCTCTCTCCCGAGCACAAACATATAACAAGGAGAGAGGTCAGTCAGAAACAGGACAAATAAAAGAATGAGGCTGAATGGATGATGGGGAGTGAAGGTACACACTTCTAGTTATGAAATGAATAAGTCACCAGGATGAAAGACACAGCATAGGGAGTATAATCAATGGTAACTACACTTGTGGTGAGCATAGTATAATATATAGAGTTGTCAAATTACTACGTTGTACACCTGAAACTAAGTTACACTGTATGTCAACTATATTTTAATCTTAAAAATGAAGGTAATTATTTTAAAAATAGTGTGAGACTGAGGAATCAGGGAAGGAATAGAGTGTCAGGATTGGCAAAAGGCTATATCACATAATATTCAGTAATGTTTCTTAAGTGCTGAAAACATTTCATGACTTATATTTTAGGCTATGTCAAAATATTCTTAGCATCAAAATGACTTGATCAAAACATGTACCATTTGATCCTCACAATAACATTATGAAAGAAACAGAGACTGTCATCGTTTTTTAAAATTTATTTACGTCAGAGAGAGAGAAAGAGAAAGCACAACCAGGGGCAGAGCAGGGAGCCCGATGCAGGACTTGATTCCAGGACCCTGAGATCATGACCTGAGTTGAAGGCAACCACTTAACTGGCTGAGCCACACAGGCGTCCCTCCGTTATCTCTGTTTTAAAGAAGAGGATCATGAGGAAATTTATCCTTTACCCAGCTGGGATCTTAATTGTGACAATTTTTTTAATGAGGTATACCAGTATACTGGGATAATAATGCTGTGTTATCACTGCCAAAAAACAACTATTTGTTTTGAAATAGCTGTTAGATTGAAAGTACTCTTCAGGTTCTAAAGGGAAGTATTTGAGTAACTTCCAAACTCAAAACCCTTTAGAACAAGGGAGGTCTGTTTGTTAGTTAGTTTGTTTGTTTGTTTATAGGAACTCGAATGACTAACTTGCTCCTTGAAAAGCAAGGGTGCAGAAATCAAAGGCCTGATTGTGCTGAATCCTTCTATTTGGTCATTATTCAGATGGGTTCCCAGAATGCCACAGTACGAAGGAAAGGCTCCAAGCTCTGTTTAAAAATCAGAAACTGAAGAGCTTACTCAGCATCCTGCTGACATTACTGTTGCTTGTTTTCATTATTTAAGTCTTTTGATAACTCCTTTGATAACTCCTTTTATGCAATAGTGTTAGACTTTGGGGAATATTCTCAGAATGTGGGAAGCACCTCCTGACCTAGTTAGCATCCCTTCTCTTCCAAGACTTCTGGAACAGCCAGACCCTTAGGCATAATTGAATCCTTGGGAAGAATTTTACGGAAATGCAGGTTTGTTTGTTTGTTTGTTTTGTGGTGCTGGTGGTGCTGAAGAGGGGGCTTTCCCCTTAGTGAGGATGGGGGGGGGGTGTTTTACAATGAAACTGGCTCTTGATGCTTACTTATCCCAGACTGATGAGGACATCCACGCTTGGGGGAACAGGTAGTAATATTTTTAGTTCTGCTTCAGCATCTAGGAGAGTGCGAATGTGTAGCAGCAATATATGTGAAAGAATATTCCTTGAATTTCCCAATTCAAAAGACTGCATAGAATTAAGACAGAAAGAAGAGCACTGAGGGACGAGGGACATTTTGTATGCCAACCCAAATCACAAAGGCATGGCTTTTCTAAGGATGTAAGTATTATATCTACCTTTTGGTTAAAGGGGGTGGAGGAGAAAGAAGGAATTCTGGAACAGATATCCCAGAACTATCCCAAGACAGAAACCTTCATACAAGGTTATCTAGCTCTGCTTGACAGGTGCAAGGGCAGGGAAGGCATTTGGTCCTTGAAGTAACATTTGGTTGGGACGTTACGACAATGACGTCCAAGTTTATAGCAATCCAGGTGACCCTGAGCACAGGAGCACCCGAAAGACTGCGGCACGGAAAGTACGCTAGCCTGCCGGTCGCCCCTCCCCCCTCGCATTCTCGGGGGATTGGAGTAGCATTGGAGTCGCTGACGCCATCCCTTACCGCCTCTGGCTCTCAGAGAGCATGCGCTTCCTTCCTCTCACTTCCTCTCGAGGAGGGAGAGAGAGTAAGGCTACGCCCTAGCCGACCCGCGGCTGGCTTCGCGTCACAGGAACTTCAGCACCCACAGGGCGGACAGCGCTCTCCCCCACCTGAGGACCTGACTCCAGAGCGCCCGCAGCCTTTCTAATCCCTTTACTGAGTAACGCCGGCGCGGAGCTCCCCTGGCCGCTGGGTCCCTGCCACTCTTCCTCCCCTCACCCGCCCTCCTAGCTCTTCCTGTTTTTACTCCTCCTTTTCATTCATAACAAAAGCCACAGCTCTGGGAGTCCGGCGCCAGGCTGTTTCTGAAGCCAAGCGTGGAAGAATGGGGTTCCTTTGGACCGGCACTTGGATTCTGGTGTTGGTGCTTCAAAGCAGCCCAATTCAAGCTTTTCCCAAGCCGGGAGGCAGTCAAGGTACGTGGGCACTTTTCTTCCCACCTCTCTTTTATTTCGCCGCGAAGAGGTAAAGCTTTGCATAATCCCGGGAACTGTAAATCACCTTGCCTCTTTTCTGATCAGATCGTATCCGTGTATATTGACAGAGAAATCAGTCCGAATTCAGAGACAAGAAGACAGATGCCACCACCCCCCCCCCCCACACACACACACAATTTTTGAGTGATAGAGTAATAGTATGGGTTGTTTTGAAATATCTTATTTTGAAACTGGGCGAGGAGGTGTTTTTTTCCGCCTTAAAAAGTGGCATTTTCCCCCTCTAGTTGTCTTACAACTAGGATATTTTATTCATAATATGTGCAGCATATGATAGAAGAGCTTTTAATTTGCCAATCCAAATTATGCTCTATCTAGCTGGAAACAGCTGGCAAGAGAAGTGTTAGAACTAAATGTTAGATTTCTGAGCAGAAAAATGAAAGTGTAATTCTATTAACTCGGGAAATGCACCAAGATAATAAGCAAGGCAACGCTGATAATCATTGTTACTGTATAATCTTGATTATCTTTGTTAATACATATTTTTGTTCACAGGCATCCAAAAACATTTCTCCTAACATTTGCTTTTCTTTTTTGGAGATTTTATGTAGTAAGATACATATTGTACCTTTCCACTGTACAATAAAATTTATATTTGTGTTTGGTTATTCTAGAAAAACCCCTACATAATAGAGAATTAAGTGCAGAAAGACCTTTGAATGAACAGGTAGGTCAAAAGTAAAATTATAAATGCTATTTCATTTTATTTTAGTTATTATATTTAATATAATTAAGCTGTGACATTTTAGCCATTTTGAATTCACAAACTTCAGGAACTTAATAATAAATTGGCAGAAATTAAGATGGAAATATGTTTTGGGAAATTGTACATCTTAACAGTTACATACATAGAATTCTGTATAATACATAGAACTGACTGTATAATAACTCACTAAATCCAATATCACATCCACTCTATTTTAAGACTGTTTAATTTATCAGATTTATCTTTCACCAATATTACAGGAGTAGGGGATTAATATTTGCAGACCATCTGCCCTTTCTTTTATCTCATTTAATCCTCATGGCAATGCTTTGAAATAGAAATTATTATCTACATTTTACAAATAAGAAAATGAAATCCCACAGAGATTAAATTATTTAGCTGTCATATTTGGTAAATGCTGGAGCAATTATTTAAAACTGGGTCTATCTCCAATTTACTTCCCAGATTGCTGAAGCAGAAGCAGACAAGATTAAAAAAACATACCCTCCAGGTAAAAAGAAATTATGGTGATATAATTTAAATAACGTAGGTTATGAAAATCTTAACTAAAATGGATGTGTTGGGCTTGGGGGCTTTTATTACAGAAAACAAGCCAGGTGAAAGCAATTATTCCTTTGTTGATAACTTGAACCTGCTAAAGGCAATAACAGAAAAGGAAAAAACTGAGAAAGAAAGACAATCCATTAGAAGCTCCCCATATGATAATAAATTAAATGAGGAAGACGCTGATTCAACCAAGAATCGAAGACTGATTGATGATTATGATTCTACTAAGAGTGGACTGAGCCATAAATTTCAAGGTAAATGAGGAAATAAAACTTTTGATTCCTTTTTTCTCTAACTTCGAGTCTCCCCATTGTGGGTTAAGAGAAAGTCCTATGTTTTAAAAATAGCCTTTTTATATTCATAGTCCTTTATTAGTTAGGATCAAAATTAAGGCAAAGCCCAAATTTTTGTGTGAGGCCTCAACTTCACAGAAGCCCAAATTTTATTTTCTCATTTTAAGGTTCTTTTACTGATTCTTTGAAAACAATGTAAATCTGCTGTCTATATTCTATGAAATCGAATTCATTTTAACATTCCAATTTACTTTAACTATTAGTACAAAGAAAATATCAGAATTCTCAAATAATTACATCAGTAAAATGCTCCTTACGAAAGCTGAAATAGCCATTACTTTCTTTTCAGTGGTCTTTTCCTAGTCATATCTTTCTCCCTAGGTCATTCTAACCTTTCCATGGCCCTAATTATCATCTATAGCCTGATGTCTCATAACACTAGCCCACACTTCTCCTTCTCTAAAATATATATATATATATATATATATATATATATATAACCTATATATACAATAGTTTTGTTCTCTATCCTCGATCACCGCCATCCTTGTCCAATCTCTAATCATGTCTCACTTGAACATACAGCAAAATCTTCTAATGGATTTTCCAGCATCCACTCTGCCCTTCTCTAACTCAGAGCAGCCAGAGTGATCTTTTCAACACACAAGTACAGTCTTGTCACTCTTGCATAAAACCCATTAGTAGATTTTTATTTGTGTCGGGATGAAAACCCAAATCCTTAATGTGGCTTCCATAGTCCTGGAAGGACAGATTCCTGTGTTCATCCAGCACACATGATCTGATAGAAACCTGTTCCTTTCGTTCATGACACTTAATGTAATTTGTAATTTTATACTCCTAAGTGTGACTACCTATGATTTATGTCTTTCTCCTTAACTAAACTGGAAATGTCACTAGAACAGAAACATTGTATATCCAGTGTCTGAATCCTTATGATTTCACTGCATGAATAGATGAATAAAGAAATGAGTGAGCAAATAAAATAATACTCCAGGGAGTAAATGAACGATTGTATCTGAGCATAGAGGAGGAGAGTGTGTTTTCTGTGCTGAGGACCACTGCTTAAAAGTGACTACAAATTTTCTTGAGTATTCTTATTTTGCTCCATGGCCACAAGAGAATTATCTTGGCTATCTCTGCCAGAAAACAACTACCGACTAAATATTACTTTCATTGGATATCACAGCCTGAGGAAAATTCAGAAGTGTGTTCTATATGAATAGGGTAGGGGAAATGGTTTATATTTTGAAACATTTCATATTGTATACTACTCACGGAAATGTGTTTCTCTTGAATTCTACTTTTTAACCTAAAATATTTGGACTAGAAATAAATAGGTATTGGGTATAGCTGCATACAGAATGGTTTAAGTTACTTTGATTGAACAGACCATTTAATTTCATAAAATTTTAAAATAGTCTAATGTTTGTTGACTACCTTTTTTTTTTTTTTTTTTTTTTTGGTCAAACTTGTTGTATGTGCAGGCAGAATTATAGATCTGTTTGTGTCTGATCACTAACTTAAGTAACTTATTTTTAAATTGTTTAACATTTTATTACCATCCCAAATGGGTTCAGAACTCTCAAGTCCTACCCTTGATAGCTCTAGATTTACCCTAGGAGTCATTTCAAGTCCACTTGAGACTACAGAGGAGACTTTTGGAGATAATGGTCTATGAGTGAATTACTGTTCTCCTCTTAGACCTTGGAAATCCTGGAACCAGCTGGGTTTGTGAGACCAAGTTAACTGGAACCTCAGAGGCATGCAGACTTACATCCCAGAAGGAGTAAAAAAGTGAGGGGGCAAAACTTCTGCAGGATACTGTTACACCTTTGTGAAACCTCCAGATGGGCTTGTAGGGCCTGTCGGGTGTCCTTTTCCCTGTTTGCCACAGTATATGTGATTCGGTTTTTCCAAGTTTCTTTTATGAAGTGGTGCTTTGGGGTTCCTGTGTGCATTCACCAAACAAATATTCATTGAGCAATTACTATGTTTCAGACTATGAGCTAGACAAAAAGCTCTGTGTAGTTAGGTATCATGCTTAAACTATTTATCAATCTGTTTCCAGTTCTGGCCCATATGAAGACTTTACTAAAAATATGTGTTGGACAAATGAATGCCAGGTGCCGTACATAGATGCCAAGGGTTCAAAAAATAGCAGGGCGATGAAGACTTGGAAGATGGTCTTTTACATCCACTTAGAATGTTGTAGCTGCTTAAAAAAAGTTATGGATGTTGAACTCATGTTTGATTTCCCTCTGAGGGTATGTGTAGGAGGGTAAAATATGCTTTCATGAGCAGTAGAGAAGTCACTCTAAGTAATTCTCTCCCTTTTAGAGAAGCCAAGTAAAATCAGTGAAGGTAAGGAGCAATGCCCAAGTGGTCAACGATTAACACCATCTAGCAAAGGTCAGCTAGGGAAGTCTGAGCTCCTGACTCAAGAGCAGGCAGCAGTGCAGCAGAGCAGAGAGGCTGTTTCTGCCGAGAATTGCTTATGTTTTCCCTGTTATGAAGTAAATGAACTGAAAAACAGTCATCTCAGTTATTTTCCAGCTCCAGCAGGCAACCAGTGCTCTTCCTTTTTTTTCAGATCCTGAGGGATTAAGTGGGAAGGGAAATAAATTTTTCCACCTCTGCATAGACCTGCTCCACATGTTCCCGAGAGTCTGTCTTGCAACCCACAAATGGAAGAATCAGACCTAAATAACAATGAGTCTCTCTCCTGAAAAATATGGACAAAAAAAACCAATTTTCAGTCAGTCAGGAGGGAAATCGGTTGTATGGTTTTTTCTTAGGGTGTCTTCTGTTTATTAGTCACTCTGATACACAGGGGCTCCCAGAGCTCATAGCTAATGGCTTGGTCGACAGCTCAGCAATAATATACTGTCAGGAAGCTTCTAGTCCTCCATGTATAATCATTCTATTCAGTTTCCTAAGCTTTTCTTCAAACAACAAGAAAATATTCTGCCCAAGATGGCATATCCCTTCAGCTGTATGGACTCTGAAAGGAGGGTTGGGAGAGAAATTTCTTGTTTGAATCCTCAAAGTCATGGAAGAAAAAGGACAGAATAAAAATAGAAATATGAGTCTCTTCTTTCTCTGAGTAAATATAATCAGAATTATCTTGGTAGAATTTGACCAGAGATTCAATTTCCATTTTCTCTAGAAGATAATCACAGTTGGCACAAATCTACTACATATAATAATTTTTTAACTTTCACATGATACTGCACACCAGCTTTCATAGAGTACTTTGCAATTTAAGAGGTACATTTACATCTTATTCTAACTGAGCTTCATAATGAAACAGATAATCCTACGATCTTCCTTTACAGTGGTCCAAGGAAATATAGATAACAAGTGGTATGGTGGGCTAAAATTCTGATCTGCCAATCCATCTAGGGTGACAGGAAGAGTTAAGTGCCTTGTAAACTTGCACATACTAGTATATTGCTCCCTGTGCTCTAGGTGAGAAAAGACCACCTGTTTCCTGAGAGTTGTCTTGGACATGGTGCTGTGTTTCCTTGCCACCAACACGACTGTGCCTTTCCCTCAGGATAAGCTCTTGTTTCCTCTGAAGTAGTGCTGCCAAATGTATTCCCAGGAAAGCCAACAACACATATTTGCAAGCATCTCTGCAGAGATTTACATAGATTTACATACTGCTTTGCACAAATCTGTTGTCTCATTTTAAAAGTTTAAATATCAGACACATAAAATAAGTTCCCTGTTCTCTAGAGAAAGGGGCTTATCACATTAAGCTGTCTTCTGTAAAGGAGCTCAGACACACATTCATTTAGAAGTAAATATTTATCCCAGATAAGTCATCAAATCTTCAGCATACCCTCTCTGATTCCGAGTGTGAGGCAGGTTCCCCCACCCTCAGGCCAGGAACTTGCCAGTGGAAGAAATACACGTGCAGATATTACCAGTCTACTCTTTGTATGGAAGTGGAATATCAAATTATATAGTATATAGAAGGATGTTTTGGACAATATGGCATAATACATAAATATGGTCCACTGTAAAATTTCAAAATATAACCTTGTTTGTATTATTAGTGAGAATGAAAAATGGAGAGGCTTTTTGTGTTGTCCTCAGATCTTTTTTTACTTAAAATCACATAAGAAGCTTTCAGAATTTCCATTGTCACCTTAGCATCTCACCTAGAAGTAAAATTTTATTTCTAACCAAGGGCTTATGTGGGCCAAACAACACCATGAATGCATTCCAATCATACCTGAGTGTACAAGAGCAAGGTACAGATTGAAAATGTAATACAATCCATGAACTGGGCCTATGATAGCTATGATGTGGAATTGTGGTTACACCCTCTAGATGATCCAGACGGCCTTCATCAACTAGATGGAACTCCTTTAACTGCTGAAGACATCGTCCAGAAAATTGCTACCAGGATTTATGAGGAAAATGACAGAGGAGTATTTGATAAGATTGTTTCTAAACTGCTGAATCTTGGCCTTGTAAGTCCTGCATGCGAATAAACCCATTTCTTAGTACAGTTTGGAATTTGCTAAGAAGCCAAGCTACATGGTCCAAGTTGTAGCCGAATGTTTCTTATATCTCTACTTTATATTAAGCACGATAGGTTGTGAGGACAAATAAGACAACAGTCTTCTAGGAACTTATAGTCTACCAGAGGAACTACACAAATATACACATGCCCACCATGCAAGCAGCATCAGAACTGTAAAAGCAGTCCAACATGCCAGAGGATGGGTTATGTGCAGTTGGGCAATAAGGAAGAGCTTCAGAAAAGGAGGTGTTTGAAGTCAGCTCAAAGGATGGTTAGGATTTAATGAACAGCAGTAAAAGATATGTGAGTTGTGACAAGAGACTAACAGGAGCAAAGACAAGCAACATTTGGGAAACTCTAAGCAATTTAATTAGGTCATCCCTCAGCCTGATTCCCAGACCTTGTACAGCTCTGTCAGGCCATAGCAGGGGGCTAAATTTGTCTGTTTCAGAGGCTACCTGCCATGACCTGCCCCTGAGGGTAGAGAAAAAAACGCTCAAGGGGCACCTGGGTGGCTCCAATTGTTGAGCGTCTGCCTTTGGCTCAGGTCATGATCCCAGGATTCTGGGTTCTAGTCCCATGTTGGGTTCCCAGCTTGGCAAGGAGTTTGCTTCACCCTCTTGCCCTCTGCTCGTGCTCTCTCTCACTATCTCTCTCAATTAAATTTATAAAGTCTTTTAAAAAGAGAGAGAGAGAGAAATAACCCTCAAGGTGTTTCTCAAAATAAATGTTCCATGGATTCCCAAAGACAGGCCTGATTATTTCTACAGCCCAAAGGTACTATTTCCCAGGAGGGCTGGGGCAGTCACTAGAATGGCCAGCAACTAATAGAGGCATAAACAAACGTTATCTAGAAAGAGGGACCACAAGATTCTTTCATCTACTAAAAAATGTATTTGACTAGAGTTTAGTCTAGATTTTTTTTTTAGATTTTATTTATTTATTTGACAGAGAGAGATCACAAGTAGGCAGGGAATCTGGCAGAAAGAGAGGGGGAAGCAGGCTCTCTGCTCAGCAGGGATGCTGAGGCAGATGGGGGCTTGATCCCAGGACCCTGAGATCATGACCTGAGCCAAAGGCAGCGGCTTAATCCACTGAGCCACCCAGGTGCCCTCAGTCTAGATTTTTTAATCACAAGTATGAGAATAGCAGTTATATATGTTTTCACTCTTTATAACAGATCACAGAAAGCCAGGCACACACACTAGAAGATGAAGTAGCAGAGGTTTTACAGAAATTGATCTCAAAGGAAGCCAACACTTATGAGGAGGAACCCAATAAACCAACAAGCGTGACTGAAAGTCAGGCTGGAAAAATACCAGAGAAAGTGGTATGTATATGTGACTTCATATGCATGTTATGAATGTGTGCATATGCATGTGCATGGATGTGCATCTGTGTGTACTTGTATTTGTATAAATTAATACAATCTATATATAATTAATATCTTCCTTGATGCCAAAGAAGATTTGGGATATGTGACACGTTGAACCCACTTAAAATATATACTCATGAAATATCAGTAAGTTAAAAGATATAACCCAACTCTCAGTTGAAAATGAAGATATGGGTTATATTATATTACACAGTAAAGGTTACATCTTATACTCCACAGTAAATTAACCCATAATGTTAGGTGGAAATGTCATAACCATTCCACATAACAACTGCTTGTATAATGTCAGTGGACTGGAACCAAATATTTCACAGCTCTTTCAGTATACAACTTCTGCTCACAGAATGTCATCATCTGCCTCCAGAACCCAAAAAAAGAAACTCGGGTTGATTTGATCCTCTGCCACACCAGCCTGTGTTCCCAGAGCTAGTTCCCCGATGCTGCCTCTCTGTTATATCCTGAGCCCTTCCACCTGTTCCTTCCTCTTCGCATTGGTTCGGAGGCCTGCAACCATCCTTTACTTGGACTAGTCATTCCCCCTTCCTTCCCCTTCCCGGCTCTATGCCTCCTCACCTTTTCTTTGGCATCGCGACACTACTAAAATCTTCCTCCCACTTTGAATTCCCTGTAAAACTCTAGACGGAGCTGACCACAGAGGGATATAAGAAAATATCAAACTCTTCACCTCTCCTTTACTTCTCCACCAGAGCACCCAGACCCCATGGCTCCTCATCCCCTCCAACGCTGTATCCCAAATACAAGGAAAAAGAGTGTATAGGCCTATCGTCCTGTTTTAGAGGAGGCTAGAAAACAGAAACTGGGTCTGGGTTTTTCTTTTACTAGATAGCATAACAGCTCCCTTTTGGTCTCCCTACTTCCCATCTCCACCAGCTTCCATTTTTTTAAAAACAGGTTTTAAAGATCTACCCATAACATTCTTGATTTATCACAGAATCCATGACATTCACTCAAGCTAACTATCTGAACTGAAAGTGACATAACCACTGTATTTTCCTGATCTTTCACTCCCATTTTGTACTCCTTATTCACCCATCTCTAAACACCCATATGCTTGACCTGTTCACTGTCATCTAAATGCCTTAATGCAAATGAAATATTCATTCAGTACATATTTATCGAGGTACCAAGTATGAACCAACCACTGGGGATGTAATGCTCATTTAAAAAGATAGAATCCTTGGTCTCATGAAGCTTAAGGTCTAATGGAAAAAGTAGATGGTTTTCTTCACAAATAGTCACCTATTTTAACTACAACTGCCTTGAGTGCTTTAAGGAGAGAAACATGGTTCTATGAGACCTTGTTAAAAAGGAACCTGTACTGGACTTGGGCTCAGGGAAGTGACAAGCCAAAACTGAAGGCTGAATGGGAGTTAACTTGTGGATATGAGAGGTAGAAGGTAGTGAAGAATGTGTGGAGTATCCAAGTAGCTGCTACAAGGGCAAGGTGGCTGACAAACAGAGAGAGCAATGAGAGATGAGCCTGGGCATGTGGATCCAGGGCAGACCAGGCAAGGCTGTGGATTCTGATCTTTATTGTAGGACCATTAGGAAAACTCTGGATGATTTTAAGCAAAGGAGTTACATGATCATATTTTTAAAAAGGTAACTCTGGCTACAACATGGAAAATGCAGTGTTGGGAATAGATTAGAAATAGTTGATGTACCAGTTAGAAAGTAAGAGATGAAAGTATCTGGACTAGAGCCAGGTAATGGAGAAAAAAGAAAAATGTACAAATTTGGGATAGATTTTGAAAGTAGGGCTAACAAGGCTACTGATGGATTAGATGAAGGAAATGAAGAGAAAGAGACAAGAAAGGCTTTTAAATTTCTGTCTAGTCCACTGAATGGACAATGGATCATTAACTAAGATGCTGAACACTGGAAATGGATCAGGTCTGGAAGAAAGAGTCCCACGTACCTTTCCAGATAGCCCTTAAAATTTTTCTGAGCAGTCCCCATGGTATGACTGTTCTGATGGCATTGGATATTCTGACAGGCTTTCCTGTATCCTGTCGTCAAGTCTGTGACTTCAAAGCTCCCCTCCTTGGTAAAGGGCATTTTTATGAGGAGACACTCATGAGAACTGACAGAGGGGGAACTTGGCCAAGTAGGAACCTAGAAATTCCCTGTCTATTCTCCAGGAGCAGGAGCCAGGGTTCTCAGGTGAAGCATATGTCTCTTAGCCCCAGTGACCTTTCCATGTGGCTAGATGCCCACATGCCTGGAAAAGGGTTTGATCCTGTGAGAGCTTGCAAAGGAGGAGGTATTCCTACACTTCACATTCAAGGACACCAAAGAGGAAAGAATCAAGATGGAGTGTAATTAGTTCTAACAAAATGTTTACTTTTTATTGATTCCCGCCCCTCCAATGGAGACTCCAATGGCAACAATTCAAGATGGTTTTACTAATGGACAAAATGATGAAACAGTATCTAATACCTTAACCTTGACAAATGGCTTGGAAAGGAGAACTAAAATCTACAATGAAGACAACTTTGAGGAACTCCAGTATTTCCCAAACTTCTATGCACTACTGAAAAGTATTGATTCAGGTAAACACTGTGTTTTCTGACCATGCGGAATAGAAACAGTAATTCCAGGAAGTGAATGGGTGGGGTTTTTTCTTCCTGTTTTCAGTTAAATGCAGTCTTCAATGACATATATTATGGCCTCGGGGAAAAGAGTTCACATCAATTTTTTCAAAAGAAGAATACTAGTTATGAAAATATTTAGGAAAGGATAATCAGGAAAGCTGGAGTTTCTGGATAGTGCAATCTTTGTGTTAACAGAGGGTTCACTTATTTGTTCAAAAAACAGTCACTGGACATGTGTGGTGTTCGGGACGCTGAGGTAAGTAAGCCCTGTACAGATGAGGAGAGAAATCAATGTCACTGCCTGATTTGCTCAGCCTCAAATCTTATTGCAAATCTTTTTTTTTATTTTTTATTTTTATTTTTTTTTTAACTTTTTATTTTTTATAAACATATATTTTTATCCCCAGGGGTACAGGTCTGTGAATCACCAGGTTTACACACTTCACAGCACTCACCAAAGCACATACCCTCCCCAATGTCCATAATCCCACCCCCTTCTCCCAAACCCCCTCCCCCCAGCAACCCTCAGTTTGTTTTGTGAGATTAAGAGTCACTTATGGTTTGTCTCCCTCCCAATCCCATCTTCTTTCATTTATTCTTCTCCTACCCACTTAAGCCTCCATGATCCAAAGGGGCACATGCACCCGAATGTTTATAGCAGCAATGTCTTTTTTTTTATTTTAAAGGCTGTATTCATTTTCCTCTCTTGGTGGGAACAATGTGTATAACATAATTTAATCCTTTTAAAAATAATTCAGATTTTTGCTTTTTAGACATTTTCAACTTCAGTCTTGAAATGAGATCAAATGAACTTAACACTGGACCCCAGCAGGTCAGAAGCCCAAAACACACGTGGCAAATGATTTTTTTTTTTTTTTAAACAAAGTCCTCAATGTGTCTTTTCTCTTACATGTACATCAGAATAGGTTAGCTGAAGATTTCAATTCATGTTTAGTTTTGATTAATCTTCAAGGAAGATAATAATGAGCAAATTTTCTGTTGTTATTATTGTCCAGACAGGTGCTCTGCACTGTTTTATGGCTTTTCCTCTCTCTGTTCAAAGATTCAGCCCTGGATTGAACATTTGTAATAAATATTCCCCCAAGAAGTGAGCTTAGAGTGAACTTTCATTTCTGGAGAACATCCATTGTCCTTCAATTGCAGACACTGGCCAGATGGCACCAGCCCCTTTGCTGGTGCCTACAGGGCTGGTACATCTTGAGGGTCCATTCTCAGCCATCTTGCCCCATTGCATGGCAAATGCCCAGCTCAGAACCTTTGTCATCTTGGTGAGTCACTTCTTGTCAGTGAAGAACATTAGCATGACACCAGATAACTTTACAGATGTGACCTTGAACAAATAGTGTGACAGCTGAAGTTATTTACCATCGCTTTCCCAGGATCTCTTCCCCATTTCTTTTCTCACACTTCTTCTCTCCCAACTTTGGAACTTTTATGGTATTTGAAAGATTCCACTGTATGGAATGTTTTTATTTTACTTATATTTCAATTTCCTTGACCCCCACCCATTCTTAATTTCCTTTTTTTTTTTTTTTTTAATTTAAATCCTTACACTATGGTCTTTGACAATACCCATCCTTCTCACCCACAGTCTGAACCAACTGAGAAATAATAAAATGGGTAGAAAACCAAAATATTTCTGATAACTGATAAAGTCTGGGTTGAAAGTGTTGTATAAAGCAGCTTAGTGTGAGATCCAACAATAGGCCTGCTCACACTCTGTCCTCAGTCTAGTTCTTGGAATAGAATCGTTGGATTCTACAGAGCAGGTACTTGTCTCAGATCTCTGCCTTCCACTGTTCCAGGGGAGGAAAAAGAAGAATCTAAATCCCTATCAGTCAAGAAATGAAGACTATTGGCCATTGCCTACCAACCCCATCTGTAGGAAGGATGAAAAGATGGTGGGGGAAAGGCCAGAAGTATTAAGAAGAGAGCCTTCATGGCAGCCAAGAGAATAGAGAAAATGGACTCTCCTCTAGCACCTCTCTTTAAAAACAGAAATATTTTTTTTTAACTTTTAGAATTTATATATATATATATAGTCTTCTATCAAGAGGCAGAACAGTATGTCAAATTATGAAGAGTTTCCAAGAAAGCGGTTACCTACAGGAAAGAGGAGTTGGGGGGGTAGGAAGAAAATGTTATTTTCACTACTATTTAATTCTGTACTGCCAGAATATTTTTACTACATGCATATATTCTTTCAAGTAAAATAAAGTTTAGAAAGCAATATATACTACTATTAATATTAAAAGATCAACCCTACATTATAAAAAATAAAGATACATGTGTGTTTTTATTTTTAAATATTATTTGAGTAATGAAAACAGGTTATTCTTGCCCTCAAAAACATAGAGTCTGAATAAAGAAAAAGTGTTGGGTCACAAATTTTCTAACTTTGTCTTTGAGTTCCTATTACCTGAGGTTGTAAACTGCCTCTTTATCATTTACTCTATTAGTGCTCGCTTCGGCAGCACATATACTAAAATATCATTTACTCTATTAATAAAGTATTTTAGATTAAAGTAAATCTTTTTGGAGAGTTATAATTGATTGCCCATTTCTGGAAAAGTTCAGTATGCCTGTACATTATCCTGTATGCTGAATCAAATCTTAGCCTTTCTGTTAATTAAATATATGTGGTTTCAGATATAAGTATAGGGAGAAATATTTCAATAAGATGCCTACTTCATAAACTGACACTGAAAGAGGAAGCTATATTCCACTATTTTTTTAAATTATTTGTTCTTTTATATAGAAAAAGAGGCAAAAGAGAAAGAAACACTGATTACTATCATGAAGACATTGATTGACTTTGTGAAGATGATGGTAAAGTATGGCACAATATCTCCAGAAGAAGGTGTTTCCTATCTTGGTGAGAGTCTTATCTGTTTTGTTTTCACTGTAACAGTTTTCATTGTCCAAATTGAATTAGGGATTTAGCAATAATTACGTCACAAACCTGATCATTTATACCAAAATAGCCTGAAATATCTGAGTAACCGGAACTTACCAGCTTGATAATGCATAGAAATAAAATTAACCAGAAATTTTCAACTCTTTATAGATACGGCTTGAGTGCAAACATTTCACATTTATTACATTTTGTCTTATTAACATTTTCCAAATATCTCCATGGAGACAATTTTATTAAAATTCAACCCCTCCTTTTGTTTTTTTCAATTGTGTTTGTACGGTCAGGACTGGAAGAGTTGATTTTAAGCAGTGAGGTCTGCGTGTGGTAGGAAGGAAAAAGACCAGGACTGAGCGACAGAGGTGATGCCCCCTGGTCTGGCTCTGCCAAAGACCAGCTCTGTCCCATGGGATGTCTCAAGCACTCACCTTGCTTGACCTTAATTTCTGCATCTGTAAAATAAAGGACTGTGTGATCAGTGATCGGGCTGGTGAACTACAGCCATGGAACCAAATCTGACCCATTGCCTATTTTTGTATAGCACACAACTAAGAATTGCTTTTATACCTATAAATGTTTGAAAAAAATGCAAAGAAGAATTGTATTTTGTGACACAAGAGAAGTATATACAATTCACGTGGCAGTGCCCATACATGAGGCTTTATTGGCACACAGACACACTTGTTTGTTTCGATACTGTGTCTAGCCCATTCTGTGCACAATGGCAGAATTGAGTCATTCCAATACAGACCACAGATGGTCCACAAAGTATTTACTATCTGGCCCTTTACCAAAAAAGTTAGCTGACCTTTGATTCCTTGAACTTTGTGATAAGCTTGAACGTTCTCTGTGTGTGGGGGTTGTTTAAAGAAAGAAAAAAAAAAAGCCTTCGGTTTTCCTGCTTGGTTTAGTTAATGAACAAATACAATTTATCTCTGATGCCCTTTGAGCAAGATGACCTCATGACCCCTTACTCTGATCTCTAAGAGAGGAGGAAGAATTAGAAGAGAAAAATCTTGGGGCACATGGGTGGCTCAGTGGGTTAAGCCTCTGCGTTCAGCTCAGGTCACAATCTCCGGGTCCTGGGATCAAGCCTTGCATCGGGTGCTCTGCTCAGCAGGGAGCCTGCTTCCCCCTCTCTGCCTACTTGTGATCTCTTTCTCTGTCAAATAAATAAAATCTTTAAAAAAAAAAAAAAGAAGAAGAAGAAGTAGAGAAAAATCTCATAGGATAGAATGATCCAGAATCACTCTCTATGAACTCCATTTTTTTCCACATGAAAATAATTTTGCTGGTTTTGTCCTGATTGTGAAGGAGCATATTTATTTTTAAAAAATCAGTCAATGCAAAATGATGTTTAAAAAGAAGTAAAAAGGGGCCACTGGGTGGGTCAGTCAGTTAAGTGTCTGCCTTCAGCTCAGGTCATCCTCCCAGGGTCCTGGGATCTAGTCCCTCATGGGGCTCTCTCTTCAGTTGGGAGCCTGCTGCTCCCCCTGCTTGTGCTAGCTCTCTCTTTCTCTCTGACAAATAAATGAGTAAATAAAGTCTTTAAAAAAAAAAAAGAAGAAGAAGAAAAGGTAAAAAAATCACTTATAGTACTGGCACCCATGTGACATTCTGGTTTATATCATTCCAGATATTTGTCTGTGTTTGCACACATATATACCATGATTCTTTCTTTCTTTGTTTTATCTTGTTTAACAAAAAAATGGGCTCATATTATACAAAATCCTTTGAGGCCTACTTTACTCAGTAGATCAAAGGCACTGTCTCAGATCAATCACTATTTCATACCAATGGAATGGACTTGTCGTTTACCCAATGGAAATGGACTAGAAATGACACAAGTCTTAGGGGCAAGGTAGGTATTTCCACTGCTGTTCATAGCTGTGCTATCCAGTATAGTAGTGGAAAGGGAATTCGTTGCCTCATGTAACAGAGGAGTCCAGGGGCGGGGATGGTCTGATGTTGGGTTTGTAAAGTCCACCAGTAGTGTGAGGAATCTATCCCTCCCCTTGTCCCTGCACTGACTTTCCATGTGTTGATTCATTCCAGAGAAGCTGCCGTGTTACAGGAAAAAGATGGCTGGTAACCTCCATCCTCACAGCACAGCAAACCTGGCAGGAAAAGATTGTCTTTCCCTGTGGTCCTAGCATTGAATCTCATGGTCCTGGCTTGTATTGGGCACGTCTTCAAACCAATCACTCAGCCCAAGGCGGTTGAGACCCTGAGGAACCAGGCCTGGATTATTAGCCCTGCCTGAGCCAAATGTGCTGAGAATGAGAATGGTCTTTTTTCCCCCCTTTTTAAAGATTTTTATTTATTTATCTGACAGAAAGAGAGAGGGAGAGAGAGCAAGAGCAGGAACACAGCAGGGGGAGTAGAAGAGGGAGGTTTCCCATGGAGCAGGGAGCCCGATGCGGGGCTCGATCCCAGGACACTGATCAGATCACGACCTGAGCCGAAGGCAGACCCTTAACGACTGAGCCACCCAGGTGTCCCTAGCCTGGGTTTTCTTTCCTTTTTTTTTTTTAAGATTTTATTTATTTATTTGACAGAGAGAGATCACAAGTAGGCAGAGAGGCAGGCAGAGAGAGAGAGAGAGGAAGAAGCAGGCTCCCTGCTGAGCGGGATGCGTTCCCAAGACCCTGAGATCATGACCCGAGCCTAAGGTAGCGGCTTAACTCACTGAGCCACCCAGGCGACCCTGGTCTGGGTTTTCTAAAGGAAAATCAAGGTGTAGTTACCACAGGTGTCCATTAAAGGCTTCAATCCCAGACATGTTCTAGCAGTGGCCCCAGAGACGGGAAGAGACTTCTGCAATTAACTGAGGAGGATGCTGAGTTAAGGATCCCGAATAATACAAAATAATCGATTCCTAGAAATAAGATCCATGCCAAACATCTTAACCACAGCGTTAACATTGTGGAATGGCTTTATGATCTGTCTGGTGAGGTTTAAACAGTTTTAGTAGAAGTTTGATATCATCTTTCAGGAAATAAAATTATATTTCATATTTCTTCCCTTCCTCCCTCCAGAAAACTTGGATGAAACTATTGCTCTTCAGACCAAGAACAAGCTAGAAAAAAATGTTACTGACAATAAAAGCAAACTTTTCCCAGGTATGATTTATTTCACTATGTTTCTACCTTTAGCACAATCATCCTTCATGTAAATAATGATTTCAATAAACATTGATCAACAATTACAGATTTCAGAACTTTTAAAGTCTAAAATCCAAGCATAGGATTAAGTAGCTATAAATTTTGCTATTCTGTGGCTGGTCTTTGCATAGATATCTGACTCCAAGGAGCACTGAAAAGAAATGCAGGTCTTCCCTGAAGATTCTTCACAGGTGGCTGGTGGGATAGGGGGGTAACTGTATATCACAAAACTGAGTCATTCTTCCTGAAATTCTCCTTCAGGCTTTTTTTTTTTCTCTCCCAAGATCACCATTTCTCCAGAACACTCTCTCTGATCATCTGTCCACTTCACTGCGCCTCCACTGGTTCTCCCCTCCCAAGACTTCCTCTCTCCTCTGAGAAAGTCTGTGCCCCTAGGTAGTGTGATTTACCCCTCCTCTTGGTTTTTTTCCTCCTGCATCTCCACCCATCACACCCTGGAACCAAGTGGTACAAAGGAGCCTGCTCTGAGGGAGGAGGGAGGAACAAAAAGAGAAAAGATCACACGTTCTTAGGTGTCCCTGTCACAGAAGTTATGTACATACGTTTGATGGAATATTATGCAGCTTTTTAAAATGATGTTTCCAAGTAGTTTCTTATATCCTGGAAACATATTTCTATCATAATGTCAATGACAAAAGCAAGGAACAAAATTGTACTGCAACTATGAAAAGAAATTACACATCAAAAAATATATACAGACCACAGCACTAGAAGCAGATATTTTCATAATGAGGTAACAACTGACTTCTTTCTTCTTTCGTCTTTTTTCTATAGTAATAACCCTTTTATTGAAAAAACAAACCTTATGGTTAGGCTGCTTGACATTTCCTATTTTATTTACAACAGGGATGCATTACAACATTTTCAAGCGGTTAGCTACTACAAGGTGTGTGACATTTTTAATTCAATAGAAGGTTGCTAGAAGGAAATAGATTTTTTTCCCCACTCTTGTCCCCTCACTTTTTTTTCTGAAGTATAACTGATACAGAAGTTAGTTATTCTTAAGTGGCAAGTGAACAGCTCCCATTCTGACAGCAAGGGTTCAGTTCTCTTCTTTGTATTAGGGAGGCCAGGGATAAGGGAATATGAAGAAAGAGGCAGAAGGAAGTCTTGCCAGAGCCCCAAATTCTTAGGTGCTACTCCGAATTCTAGAGTGTTCATCAACAGTACAACATCATGGAGAGATTAAACAACTAAAGAGTTACTTTACTTTGGAATGAAGATTCAAATTTGCTTTGGGATCTGGCATGTCCTACTTGATTGCCTACATTGATTATAGTAAGGAAAATAGTCTATGCTCCAATGACACAATAGCAGAAGGGAAAGAACACTAAACCAAAACCTGGAAAGGTGAGGCTTTGCCCCAGCTCTTTTGCTCACTCAGTGCTCATCTCTTCCTATTCTGGGCCTCAGTTTCCTCTTCTGTTAAAGGATGGGTGGAAGAGGAAGTTGGACAAGATAATCACTAAGGTCCCTTTCAGCTCGAAAAATTATCTGACCTTAGACAGTACCTTTACAATAAAGTTTATTTCTACATTATTAATTAATTAATAGATAGGAAATAGGGTGGTAACAACAGTGCACAATCTGGTTACAGCACCATCAGAAAAGAGTCATGAAGAAACAGATAGCACCAAGGAAGAAGCAGCTAAGATGGAAAAAGAATATGGAACATTGAAAGATTCCACGAAAGATGATAACCCAAGAGGAAAGACAGAGGAGCCAAAAGGTATGGAATTAACAGCTTTAAGTTGGCAATGAAATTGGAGGAGCAAAAATTGTCATGACACCCAAGCTGATCAAAAATGCAAGCCCTAACTAAATCAGCACCATCTGTATAGAAAAGATTCAGCACATGGTATCTTTACTAGAATAACAATCTTTTTTAATGGTCTTGAGTCTCCTAGAATGGCAAATTGGTTCTGTCTTCTGATGGTCTTTACTGTCCAATGGACTTTTGTACTTGGAGAGGAATACTTATGACCGTTTGTGCATCGTTTAAGATCTAATTTATAATTTCTTAAATACTTTTTTTGACATAATTAACATTCCTCTAAATAATCATATGCTACTTATTCAAGAAAATCATCAATATTTATGGATTTAACAGAGCATATTCCCTTAATCATCTATAGTGATTGAAATGAGACGAGCAATCTTAAGGACCTGATTAAAAATCACAAATCCAGGACGCCGGGGTGGCTCAGTGGGTTAAGCCTCTGCCTTCAGCTCAGTTCATGATCCCAGGGTCTGGGATTGAGCCCCGCATCGGGCTCTCTACTCTGCGGGGAGCCTGCTTCCTCCTGTCTCTCTCTGCCTGCCTCTCTGCCTACTTGTAATCTCTATCTGTCAAATAAAATTTAAAAATCTTAAAAATAAATAAATAAAAAAATAAAGATCACAAATCCAATATATCAAATTTCCTTAAATAACTTGAATACCTTAAAATGCACAAAAACACACATTAAACTAGCCCAATAATTACAATACCCAGTGCTCATTGCAACCAGTGTCCGGTAGTTTTTAAAGGATCTTTACTCTCTGGCAACAAAAGGATATCCTTGATTCACTGAACTTTCTCATCCCAAGACCTAAAATCAATTCCTCTTCAAATAGTTCTAGTTCTTTTTTGTAGAAAACATAGAGACCTGAACCTGGGTTAAATGGTTCAATGGACCAAAAGTACTACTTCTAGTTTAATTATCGGGACTTTGTTGAGATAGGAAAAAAAATTTTTTTCTTAATATATCAAGGTCATGTTGATTTTTCCAATCTTGTAAAGCTTTATATTATTGTATTTTTTTCCTCTAGCATAGACTTCGTAGACCATCACATTTTTCTCCTACATCAAAATAACTGACATATCAACACTAATCTTTTGATGTAGTAACCTATGTTAAGAAAGATTATGATGTTGCATCTGGGCTCAGGAGGAAAGAACTTGGGAATGATTAATTGATAATGTTTGTCATGAGCATAAAGAAGGGAGAATTGGTAATGTACTTGTCATGTTTGCTGACTTTGTAGACCAACCAGTCACACTGCCTTGACTTCGTTAGGTTTACTTCGGATGAGTAGTAAACTCTTCTGAATGTTTTTTCTTCTTCTTTTTTTTTTCAGCATATAGTAAAATATAGATAACATAAAAATGATCACATTAACCATTTATATACCAAATATTTTTTATCTTCCCATTTGTCTATGGATACTTAGGTTGCTTCCACCTCTTGGCTCTTATAAATAATGATGCTATCAATATGCATATATAAGTATCTCCTCAAGACCCTGCACTCAATTTGGGGGCGAATATTCTAAGATCATATGTTAATTCTGCTTTTAATTTTTTAAGGAACCACCATACTGTTTTCCATAGTAGCTACACGTTTTTACACCCCCCCTCAAAGTGTGCAAGGGTTTCAATTTCTCCACATCCTCATTAATACTAATAGATGTCAGGTGGAAAAGGAGTGGTAAACTTTTAAAAGATAGCTAACCAGGAAAAGAGTGGCCCTGTGGCCTGAGATACAAAGCCAGGAACTGGACAGCACAGAGCACTGCTGTTCACCCTCACAGAAAACCAGTATGCCTAGGTCATCTCCTCTGGGAGCAACCCAGGTGTGATGGTTGTATTTCCCAAAGACAGTAAGCCATCATCTAAGACCTTTGACTTGTAGGGGCAGCATGCTCTGTGCTTAAGACAATACCTTCTATCGCCACTATCCAAATATCCATGGGAATGGATGCTGCCAGGTGTCTTTGCTTATTTTAGGAAAATGTTGTGTAAAAAAGGAATATGAAGGAGTTGATTCTTGGTAGCCTACTATCCCATTTAGAATGTGAGTGTTTAGAGACTAAGGATGAGGTTAGATTTATTTTCTCCTTAGGAATTCCATCAGATACTAATAGGGAGAGAAGAAAGTAAAACTCCATCCCTGTAGTGTTACTGTTTGTAATGGCTTGCCCGAAATATTAGGAGTGTACGGATTTGGGACTAAAATTATTTCCTTCTCCATTATTTGGAGATTTAATTTATTCATGCTATCCCTGACCCCTTTTACTCTGACATAAGGAAAACTAATTTTAGTACAGTTTAGAAAACTCCATCCTCAGCATGGGCCAAGGGCCAGGATTTCTTGAAAAGTAGGTCATCCCCAAATTGTATTGACAATTGCTTTGCTTTGCTATGTTATAAAGCCCACTGAGACAACCCGTATTGTCTCTGGACAGAAAAATAAAAGCATCCATGTGGGTAAAAGCAGGATTTACTGGGTTTCCTGAGACATTTATCGAGCTATAAATAAGCATTTATTCTAATGGCATGGCTGGCATTAGGCTCAGGAAGCAGACCTCTAGAAATAATATAAGAATTAATGCTGGGGCACCTGGGTGGCTCAGTGGTTTGGGCTGCTGCCTTCGGCTCGGGTCATGATCTCAGGGTCCTGGGATCGAGTCCCGCATCGGGCTCTCTGCTCAGCAGGGAGCCTGCTTCCTCCTCTCTCTCTCTCTGCCTGCCTCTCTGCCTACTTGTGATCTCTGTCTGTCAAATAAATAAATAAAATCTTAAAAAAAAAAAAAGAAAAAAGAATTAATGCTTACCTCCAAGGACTCAAGCGAGCTTCGAAATGATCTGAGAATGATTCTTAACCCATATGCAGCCCAGTGTAATACAAGCTACATATGTATGCACATAGCTCCCTGATTGATGAGTCAAGAGTGCATAGATCAGAGAGGTTGGAAGACAGTACAGGGCAGAGCAAAGAATGAGGTAATGGTCCAGTTAAAACCACTTTAAAATATAATTATAAGCAGAACACGTTGTTAGGCCTATCTGTAAAGAGTCTGTTTGGGTCTGGCAATGTGGCGTGATGGCCCCCATCAAACCACAGCAAATACTATCAACCATGCCAAGCATATGCTGGATCGTCTGAGGAATAGCGATAGTAACAGGAATAGGAAAAACAACAATGCCCTGAATTTATATCGCCCTTAGACTTACAGAGCATGTTTCCGTGGCTCTCTTTTTAGGTTTAATGTTAAACCAAAAAATCTGATTTAATTACCAGTGATGAAAAATGGCACATCCACCTTTGAATATAGTTGTTAGACTATTTCAACTCTTCTATCCTACACATACTCATATTAAGAATAATCTTTTAGGGGAGCCGGGTGGCTCAGTTGTTAAATGTCTGCCCTCTGGCTTGGGTCATGATTCCAGGGTCCTGGGATTGAGCCCTCATCAGGCTCCCTGAGGGGGAGTCTGCTTCCCTCTCTCCCATTTTCCCTGCTTGTGTTCCTTCTCTCTCTGTCTCTCTGTCAAGTAAACAAATAAAATCTTTTTTTAAAAAATAGAATAATCTTTTAAAATACTAATTTCTAATTGGTATAATCAATGAATGACTCAGTAACTCTTAAATTTAGGGATATGCTAATGAAATCAAATTTATTCTGATTTCAACTATTTATAAAGTTACCTAATTTTTCAAGCAAGTTGCTCTCTGGAGACTAAAGAAAACGACTTTAAACCTTTATTCCATGATCTCAATGTGGGTCTATTTGCCAGTTGATGTTTACTCATTCACTTTTGCTCTATGAGTCACTGAAAATCTTTTTTTTTAAACTGTCCAAGGGATAAGATATGCATTATCATAACTCATTCCAAAGCTATCCTCTGTCAAATTTATGGCCAGATAATGGATATAGGTGAAAAAGTGATCTCTAAGATACCTTTCACAGAAATATTCTATCATTCCCTTATCTTCCTTACAGAAACTAGAAAAGAGAAGGTAGCCTGTTTAATTAATAAATTGGCTAACTCATGAGGATGCTGTTATTTTTAAAGCAACACAAGAGGAGAAAAATCTGTGCCTTTATTCAAGCCCCAAGTCATTCTGCTAAGAATGTCCAAAAATAGTAAGTCCAGTCTTCTCCCCTGTGAGTCAGCAAATATGCCAGGAGCTAAGCATGGGCACAGGAGACCTCCCATCAACAGAGATTTTTTGAGGATAGCAAAGGAGAATTTCTTTTTATATGTAGAACCCATGGGTCTTCTTTTCAGAATTCATCCTTAAATTATAAATAAATAAACTGAGGCTCAGAGAATTAAGGAACTCACCCAAGATCTCCTAGCCAGAGTGGCAGAGCCAGGTCTTGAACCCATGCCCCTTGACTTCCATCCAGTACTCCTCTGAGTATTTCTTTGGGGCAGATAAAAATGTCAGCATCGTACTGAAATTCTTTTTTTTTTTTTTTAAAGATTTTATTTATTTATTTGACAGACAGAGATCACAAGTAGGCAGAGAGGCAGGCAGAGAGAGAGGGGGGAGGAAGCAGGCTCCCTGCCAAGCAGAGAGCCCGATACGGGGCTCGATCCCAGGACCCTGGGATCATGACCTGAGCCGAAGGCAGAGGCTTTAACCCACTGAGCCACCCAGGCGCCCCCTCGTACTGAAATTCTTGAAATGAATGGCTCTGAGGCCATGTTGGCATCCATGATACCATTATCACTGACTTGACTTTATGCCATTCAAAACTATAATCATGTCATCTTCACAGAATTTTAAGGGTATAAAATTTAATTTTTTATAAACACTCTTAAGCTCTAATATCTTTAGTATATCCAGTATTCAATAGGTTCATTCTATTGATTTCTACAGGTTTGTTGTTGCTGTTGTCCTTACGGGGCTGGGGGGACAGATCAGGTTAGCATTTGTGTATAAAAAGGGGTATTACTTTTGCAGTGCTGAAAACCAGAACAGCCAGAAAAAGCAGGGTTGCTTCTTGATCCTGGCCCTCTTCCCATCTGCTTCAGCATATGTTTTAAAGATTGTGCCATATTACCTCAGCCATGAGCTATTTGTTTTCAAAGGAAACTGAAATAAATTTGAAAAAAATAGTCCAGCTTTCCAAAGTGGACTCTCATGGGCTTTTACTGCACACTGTGTAAATAAAAGATTTGCTTTCCAGTTCCCCGGAAAAGAAAATGTAAATAGGAACCAGCTGTTCCTCTCTAAGAGCAGAAGACACCTGATTTCATTCACCTGTCACCAGTGCTCCAGTAAGTGTGTGGAGGGCTCAATGCTGGTGGCAGTGGTTCCCAAATTCCCGCCCACCCCACATGGGAACCTCAGGACCATTTTTTTAAAAATCATGCTTGGCCCCTACCCCCGGATAGTCTCATTTAACTGGTATGAGGAGTAACCTTGGCATCAGGATTTTTAAAACCTCCTCTAAGTGACTCTAGTATGCAGCCAAGTTTGAGAACCACTGCCTTGTTGGCTAGTTTTGTAACAACAACAACAGGGACTAAATTGTTTTAGTCTAAAAGGTGGATTTTACCCAGCTCCAGTCTGTAGAGGCTCTAGATTCATTCTAGCTCAAGACCAGGTCCTGACCTTTACTCAGCTGTGTTCCTTTGGGCATGTCACTTAACTTCTTTGAGCATTAGTTCCCTTGAGAGTAAATGGGAATGAAAATGCTAATTTCTTAGAGTACTGTGAAGATTAAATGACATATGGATATAGTATGTCTAGCACATTTGTAGGTATTTTAAATTGTTTCTGCTATAACTGTCATTTCAATTCAGAATTCATTATACTTCAAGTCTTTCAAATAAACTTTTTTTTTTGCTAAAAACAGAAATCTGTACCATTTACACTTTAAAAAAGTAAAATTCTTCTGATTACAATTCAGCATCTAAGAAGCCTTTATCCATTCACTTATTTGACAAATATTTATTGATAGATTACTACAAATAGACTACTACAAATGTCAGGCTTTATCATCAAATAAGAAATATTTCTAAGGGAGGAAGACAAACAATAAACTTGCATAAATTATATAATTTGGTAGAAAGTGATAGTGTTATAGATACAAATAAAGCAGAAGAGGAGAATGAGAGTGCTGGGGGAGGGTCTATTTTAAATTAGAGAAACTGTTGGGACACCTGGGTGGCACAATCCATTGAGCCCAAACTCTTGGTTTGGGCTTAGGCCATGATCCCAGGGTTGTGGGATTGAGCCCCGCACTGGACTCCACACTTACCACAGAGTCTGCTTCAGGATTCTCTCTCTCCCCTCTCCCTCTACCAACACCCCCTCCCACTCACCCTCACTCTCTTTCTCTCAAATAAGTAAATCTTTAAAAATAAATAAATTAGAGAAACTGTCCCAATCATATGTGTTTATGATCCACAAGATAGTAGTTTAGTTTTAATGGATTACAGAATAGATTTCTTTAAGCTGCAGTAAACTCATTTTCGGTTATGGGTTGGTAATAACAATATAGTGGATAAAATTACTTTCAAGAAGTTCATAATTTTTATTTATTTAAAAAAATTTATTTATCTATTTGAGACAGAGAGATACAAAGAGAGAGAGAGCATGAGCAGGGAGAAAGGGAGAGGGAGAGGGAGAAGCAGGCTCCCCGCTGAGCCAGGAGCCCAATGTGGGACTTGATTCCAGGACCCTGGGATCATGACCTGAGCTGAAGGCAGACATTTAACCATCTGAGACACCCAGGCACTCCCATTTCATACTTTTAAAAATTTAACATTTTAAAAAAGATTTTATTTATTTATTTATTTGACAGACAGAGATTACAAGTAGGCAGAGAGGCAGGCAGAGAGAGAGGAGGAAGCAGATTCCCCACTGAGCAGAGAGCCCAATGCAGGGCTTGATCCCAGGATGCTGAGACCATGACCTGAGCCAAAGGCAGAGGCTTTAACCCACTGAGCCACCCAGGCGCCCCCAAAATTGAACATTTTCATAGGAAATCAGTTCCTGAGCAAAAAGCAGCTAACAAGATGATGCCAAGTCCTCTATTCAAATTGCCTTAGGTTGGGTTCCTTCTGAAGCAGATCCTGAGAGAAGGATTTGAGGTCAAGTTTAATAGGGAGATGACCCCAGAGAATACCTCTGGGGGGTATAGGTACATGAGACAGGGAGAGGAAAGAATCACATATAAGCTGGGTTCACAAACTGGCTTCAGTTGTAACTGGAGCTCTGTCCCACAGATGATATCTGGGAGGCTGTGTGGAATGTTCCTGAAGCAAAAGGAAACTGGGTATTTATCTACCATTCTACCCGTCATTAGGTGAGGACCCCTCTATTAGCATACGTGGAATAAAGCAGACAGGAAGTTGGGGAAGCAACAGTTTCTGCTACATTGTGGCAAAAAGCCCATATTTATTCTGTATTCTACTAGTTTTAAAAATAAGGATATGCTTTTTTAAAAGAGACAGCATGCGAGAGGGAGAGTGGGAGGGGGAAAGAATCTCAAGCAGACCCCCTGCCCGGTTCAGAGCTCAATACGAGGCTCAGTCTCATGACCCTGACATCACGACCTGAGCTGAAACCAAGAGTTGGATGCTTAACCAACTGAGCCACCCAGGTGCCCCTCCTAATTGAGAGTGTGTAACACAGTATTTACACAGAGACTAAGTGCAGGTTTTCTTTTTCTTGAATAAGCTTTCCACATTATGCTATATCATAAATAAGATTGTGGGGTGAATGCTTAACATGATTTAAAGAACAAGATCATTTTCAATAATTCTTAAAAGTTTCAGAAGCTCTGATTTCTTAATGTGCTAATAACAAATTCTCTATCTGTTAAAGCCCTATATGAGATCCACTAATTGGATTTAAATGCTTTAAAAACAATGAAGCCGCATTCTTTAGAAATAGTCTCTACTAAGATTTCTTTCTTTGTTCAAAAAGCTTTTTCTATACGAATTAATTTGAAATAGAATAACTGTTTTTATGCTACCAAATCCAACTGACCTTCTCAGCAAACAAGCAACAGGCAATGAATATCACTATGTTCATTGTATTGTAACATTATAACTTCAGCCAGGAGGACTTGGTCTTTCATTTGCTCCAACATTCTTAAAAACAAAGCACTGAAACATAGACTTCTTCCGCACAGGCGATTACAGTGAATTTGGGGTGAAAAGTGTGAATCTTTTCTCTTGTCCACTCATCCCTTTGGCACAGGAACTTCCCTGTGCTTCTTTGGGTCCAGGTAACATGAAGCCACAGTGGTGAGGCAAGAGTTTGGGCTTACAAGATCAGGAAGAAAGATGCCCAGGAGGTCACTTAGGTAAATGCAGAGGCGGAAACTGGAGCATCTGCAGATCCTTGGGCAGTGTTGTCATTCATGGACTGTAGTCAGATGAACCGGGGGTTCAAGCCTGGCTTCACAGCTGACTAGTCATCTGGCCTTCAACATGTTACTTTGTCTCTCTCTGCTTCAGTTTCTTCATCTGTAACACTGGGAGGAAATGGGAGCACCTGAAGAGGGGGTGGTGAATAGTGAAAGGGATAGGGTATTTTGGAGCACAAAGCACAGCCCTGGGCATGTCCTAAGCGTCCTAACTCAACCAGGAAGTCTGGGCAGTACACTAGAGGTAGCAGGGCTCAACAAGGAGCTCGGAATGGGTGGTCACCATTGAGCTTGGGCAGCCATTACTTCTTGCAGAGCTCCTGTACTTTGAAGGCTTCTTTCTCAGGCTCTTCAGAATTCTCTAGACTACCTGGTCCCTTGGTGCAGACACTCTGAGCCCTAGGGACTTCCTCTGCTTTCAGGTGTGGTTGATTTCTTTGAGACAGAACAAGGCTACATTAGTGTCCACATCCCAAGACAGATCTTTCCTTTCAGATGATGCAGGTAGCAGAACCTTGGTAAGACCAGCGTCTAAATTCTACTATTTCCGATGCGGTCTCAGCCCAGTCACTTACCTCTTTAAACCTTAGTTTCCTTATCCTGCCCACTTGCAGGCCACAGTGCATATAAAGGGCATGGGGAGTAGGTGTTTCAGTGATGCCTAGTTTCCTCTCACCACACCTGAGGAGAAGGTTTACCCCCAGGGAGCTTTACTAGAATGAGTTCTAAGGTTCACATCCAAACCTTGAAATGAGGCCCGTGTCACCTCTTCATCTGAGTTTTTACACACCCCCTACCAGACTGGGCAGAAGACTTGTATGACGGCCTACACAAAGTCACACACACGGACGTACTTAACATCATTCATTTAGTGATAGAGTCTTTTCAGTTTGGGAGTATCACCACTCCGATTTAGTTCTTGACCTGAGAATACTCCCCAGTTTGGAAGAACCAGTGCTGACCAGAAATGATGCAGTCTAAGAATTCAAGGCCCCTACCTATCCAGTGAACTGAATCAAAACTTTTCTGTCAGGACATCAGATGGGTGTATGCGTGTGTGTGTGTGTGTGTGTGTGTGTGTGTGTGTAATGGCTCCTTGACACTAGCCTGGTCCTGTCTCATGGAATCATCCCTACCCACTCTCCTCAGCAGCCAACCCCCTCCCCACACACACACCCCATGCACACAATTATGCACACTACTTCATGAGTGATACCGCCTCACAAGAACTCGACAAGTCCAGGGTTTATGGCTCTAGGCAAGAGTGTAGTCTTTAGGGGCACCTGGGTGGCTCAGTGGGTTGAGCCGCTGCCTTCGGCTCAGGTCATGATCTCAGGGTCCTGGGATCGAGTCCCGCATCGGGCTCTCTGCTTGGCAGGGAGCCTGCTTCCTCCTCTCTCTCTCTCTCTGCCTGCCTCTCCATCTACTTGTGATTTCTCTCTGTCAAAAAAAAAAAAAAAAAAAGTGTAGTCTTTAAAAAGAAATGCAGTGATATTTTATGATTGTTTCATAGGGATTCTCTGCCCTTTTCCAGGGAAAACAGAAGCCTATTTGGAAGCCATCAGAAAAAATATTGAATGGTTGAAGAAACACAACAAAAAAGGAAATAAAGAAGGTAAGAATTTAGTGTGGTGGTAAACTGCCAATTTTACCCATTTGTCAGGGGTTCTTGTTCAATGAAGTTTCCCATAATCAAACCAGTATAAAAAGACTCCAGGAAGAAGGAATGCCAGTGCAGGAATAGAATCTCCATTTCTCTTATTTTTCATAACAGCCTCTCAAGCATAGGCCTTTTCTTTGACATTTTATTATGAAAAACGTCAAACAAAAGTAGAGAGAATAGTATAATGAATCCCCATGTATCCATCAACTACCTCCAATAATTCTTAACACTTTGCCCTTTCCTTGGAGTATTTTTTAAATTTTAAAAATATTTTTAGGTTTTTTTAAAAGATTTTGTTTTTTTATTTGACAGAGAGATAGAGATAGCACAAGCAGACAGAGCGGCAGGGAGAGGGAGAAGCAGGTTCTCCACTGAGCAGGGAGCCTGATGCGGGGCTCATCCCAGGACCCTGGGATCATGACCCAAGCCAAAGGCAGATGCTTAACTGACTGAGCCACCCAGGTGCCCCTACTTACATTTTAGAGGCAGAGGAGGCAAGGGTGGGGCAGAAAGAGGGATAGAGAATCCTAGGCAGGCTCCACACCCAGCATGGAGTCCAGTGCAGAGCTCAATCCCATGACTCTAAGATCATGACCTGAGCTGAAATCAAGAGTCAAATGCTTAACTGACTGAGTCCCCCAGGTTCCTCTCCTTCGAGTATCTTTTTTTTTTAAGATTTATTTATTTATTTATTTATTTGACAGAGAGATCACAAGTAGGCAGAGAGGCAGGCAGAGGGGGCGGGGGAGAGGGGGAAGCAGGCTCCCTGCTGAGCAGAGAGCCTGATGCGGGGCTTGATCCCAGAACCCTGAGATCATGACCTGAGCCGAAGGCAGAGGCTTTAGCCACTGAGCTACCCAGGCGCCCCTCTTATTTTTTTTTTAAGGTTTTATTTATTATTTATTTGACAGAGAGAGATCATAAGCAGGCAGAGAGGCAGGCAGAGAGAAAGGAAGGGAAGCAGGCTTCCTGCTGAGCAAAGAGCCCGATGCGGGGCTCAATCCCAGGATCCTAGGATCATTCCTTTGAGTATCTTAAACAAAGGCATTTGTGACCACATATTAGATGTACCCTGCAGTCATAAAAGCTGTCAGTCATTTACTTAAAATAAAACACAGAATAAGACTATTCTGTTCTGAGTACCAAAGAAGTGAAAATGGAAGCTGCAGCCTCCCCCTGTCCTCCCCAGCCCCCCAAGGAGCTCCCAGCATCATTCAAGCTACAGATAGCCCTGCTCAGTGCTATCACAAACAAGTGCAGTGGTGCAAAGGTGGGGAGCCCATCTCTTTACAGGCAGATATAGCACTGGGAGTAAGGTCCACAAGAAAGCCTTTGCTGGAAAGCTAAGGGACGAGAGTTGGAGGCAAAGGCAACACTGGGTGCCAAGACATAAAGAGACAAAAGAGTCATGTGTTCTGGGAACCGGAGCTAACTCAGTTTCCCTGGAACACTGGGTGTCTATGGGATGGTGGGTAGCAGCCAGATCAGGAAGGAGCTTGTGCACCCTGCAAAAGAGGTAAAATTCAGCCAGAAGAGCCTAAATTATGGCTTAATTAGGCTAGGAGCTGATTGAAGAAATAGGACCCCAGAGGACAGGGCAGAGATTGGAGGATCTGGAGCAGAATTGATGGGGCTTACACGGAGGCAAGGCAGCAGAAATAAAGAAGGGAGAAACTTGAGAGCAACACGAAGAGAGGAGTCCACCACGAGTCCCAGGTATCTGACCAAGCAGTTGCCAAGTGATGCTTTTAAAATGAGATGAAGGACACCTACCTGGGTGGCTCAGTTGGTTAAGCCACTGCCTTCAGCACAGGTCATGATCCCAGGGCTCTGGGATTGAGTCCTGCATTGGGCTCCTTGCTCGGCAGGGAGCCTGCTTTTCTCCCTGCCTCTGTCTGCCACTCTGCCTGCTCTCTGACAAATAAATAAATAAATAAAATCTTAAACATAAATAAATAAATAAAATGAAATGAGAGGTATTTTCAAACTTGAATGTGTATTCAGATCTCGTGTGGAGCCCCTCAGGGTCTTAATGCCCAGGTTCCATCTCAGAACCACTAAATCAGACACTCAAGTGGAAAGATAGAAGCATCGGTATTTTTAACCCCCTCTTCCATGATTCCATTGTGTAGACAAGTTTGGGAACCACTGAGATAGAGTACAATGGGAGAAAGAGATATTTCTTGCTCCTCTTTAGCTTGTGATCTTTTTAAATTGAGTGAGATGGAAAAAATTATCAGCTTTTTGCACGTATTTCATTTTATTTGGTTCAGAATGGTGTGAATTTCCACTCTGTCAGTTCCATTCAAATTCACATGAACCATATTTCATCAAATCTGTCATTGATTGAAAATTGCACCATTGTTTCATATACCACTAAGGAAGAAAAATTATAATGTGCCATCAGTGACTGTGAAGACTTTAAAATTAAAAAATGTTGATCTTAGAATGAGTGCAATACAATAAGTACCAAACACATTTTGAAATCAATATTCATTTTATGGTCCAACAGTTTAGAGTACTTAACGTTCTTTCTTTCACTGATTAACATGAATCAGACCCTGGGCATGACACGCAACATCCTGCAATTTAATTTTCCACTTCCAGAAATGACCAACCTAGTGAAGCATGGAACCCTAGTGCTTGCATCTCAAAGGACTGTGAGCAAACTGCAGAATGATAGTGTTGAGTTTGGGGCTCCCCTTTGCCTATAAGTAGTGGGGGCTATCTGCCTTACACCCTCCTAAAGGCAGAAGCAGAAAGCCTTTCTTCCATTGCCTTTGTATGTGCTCTGCTTGACCTAGCTCACCTCGTTAAGCCTGTAGGGATCTAGATCTGGGACCTTGGAGTGGCTGCAGCTGTGTGAGCAGCAAGTCCATTTGCTCTAGGAGTTCTGACCTTCCTTAACCTCTGTGGATGCCCTTTGCTGGGCAGGGGTTTGGGTGACCTGCGTCTCCTTTCCAAATCCAGGAAAGGGAGGTCCCTGTGATGTGATACTGAGGAGAAGGAAAAACTTTATACACTCTTAAAGTCTGTACTTTTAAAAAACTGAATCACAGCCCTTTTCTCTTTGGAGTGTTAACAACCTTAAAACATTCTTTTTTTTTTTTTTAAGATTTTATTTATTTATTTGACAGAGAGATCACAAGTAGGCAGAGAGGCAGGCAGAGAGAGAGAGGAGGAAGCAGGCTCCCCGCTGAGCAGAGAGCCCGACGTGGGACTCGATCCCAGGACCTTGAGATCATGACCTGAGCCGAAGGCAGTGGCTTAACCCACTGAGCCACCCAGACGCCCCTACCTTAAAACAGTCTTAAGGTTAACAAGGTGGTTCCTCACTTGGGTGACCTTAACAGGCAGCCAGCAGCCTTTCTTCTGCACCATGCTTGTTTTTCCCAGGCACGCATGACAGCTACATCTTAACGATACAGTTTTCCTTTGCATCCATTCAAATCACCTGGACCTCTTCACATCTGCTCTTGGGCTGCCTTTCGTCCCACTAAAGGTGTCGACCCTGCAGCGAGCTCGGGAGAGCCGTTATTAATCTGAACCAGCAATCATCAGGAGGGGCCTCTTTGTGCCCTCCGAGTCAGTCAGCAATCCGCTGGTGAGGGGTGCACAAAATGTATGTTCAGCTCCATTCTGTTTTGTCCTGACAGCAAGGGAAAGTGAAAAAGAACACCAACAACAGAAACCCCAAGCACGGGGCGCCTGGGTGGTTCAGTGGGTTAAGCCGCTGCCTTCGGCTCGGGTCATGATCTCAGGGTCCTGGGATCGAGTCCCGCATCGGGCTCTCTGCTCAGCAGGGAGCCTGCTTCCCTCTCTCTCTCTCTCTCTGCCTGCCTCTCCGTCTACTTGTGATTTCTCTCTGTAAAAAAAAAAAAAAAAAAAATTTAAAAAAGAAAAAAAAGAAACCCCAAGCACTTGCTGAACTTGGGTTCTACACCTGTTCGTTACTTCACATTCCCCTACTTCAAGGATGTAGATGGCCAAAGCAGGAACTGCAGACAGAATGGGGCTCAGAACCAGACTCCGCCTGACCTGAGCAAGTGACTTACCTCCTTTGTCCTGTTCTTCATCCCTGAGATGGGGTTACTAACGCTTACCTCAGGGAGTCCCTTGAGGAGCAAGACAGATGACAGTTGTGAAGTGCCTGGGGCTACAGTGGTCTCTTTAATCTTCGTGGCCAACCCCTAACGGGAACAAACGCCTCTTTCCTGGAGGGGAAACAGCTTTCCTCTAAACCTTGGCTCGCTTGATATGATAAACACCTGGCGCTCACAGCAATGTTTTTTATAGTTTTCCTTTCACGGGAGCTCTGAGCTTTTGTTCCCCACTCTTTCCTTTTTCTTCTCCTTTACAAACTGACAGAAGGCAAGGCTTGGTTCCAGGGGCTGCTATAGCCAAGTTGAATGGCACTGTCCTCAAGGAACACAGCCTCAGGCAACTTGAAATCTGGGGGGGGGGGGGTCTTCCCAAGTATGCTGGGGTATAAGAAGACCCACACGTCCAGCCCTGAGAGATGTGAGTCATGGATTTTGGTACCACCATAGGATGCACTGCATGTAGCCATGAAAAGAGTTTCTTAAGAATATTGATGCTCACTGGGTAAAGGGAAAGTAGCTCGTTAATAAGGTTGTGTATATACCATGATCTCAATTCCGGGTTGAGATATATATATTTGAAAAGCAAGAAAGTAAAAAAACAAAACATCTGTGGTTATTTATGACAGATAAAATTCAGGTGATTTGAATTTTATTTCCATGTTTCCGTATTTTCCATTTTTTTAAACAATAAGCATCAAGGAGGATGTGGGTTTTCTTTAAGCCTTCAGAAAAATGCCACAGGCAGCCTCCTTACTTGGGGATCTTTGTTTTTGATGGGTGGTTTTATGGTTTACATAGGTTTTTTTGTTTAAGTAGGACAGAAGACCCATAAAGAGGTTTCTCAAAAAAAAAAAAAAAAAGCTCGTACATATAATTTTTTGTTTGTTTTGCTCCATGCATGTAATTCAGATAATGTAAAAAATCACAGCAATTCTTCATTTGGGGGAAAAAAAGGGGGGGGGGTTCGTCCCATCAACACTGACTTAACCTGTATAACAATTGCAGAAAACCAAAACACCTGGTTCTGTTTGTAACTCTTACTACCTGTATGAGCCTGAACAAGGTACTTAAGCTTTAGGATCTTGTTACCCCAATGTGATTCCTAGACTGACAGCATCGACATCTCCCTGGAGCTTATTTAACATGCAGAACCCGGAGTTCCACGTCAGACCTACTAATACAAACCGATAAGAGCCCTGGGTGATTGGTATACACATTAAGTTTGCAAAGCCCTGGTCTATGAGCCTGTTCCCTCCATGGTCAAATGAGGGTGGCACTCCCCACCTGAACACCTTGTGATGGACAGCAAATGAGGTAATATCATACACACACACACAGTTTTAAACTCTAAAGACTGAACAAATGCCAAGAGCTGTTGTTATGTTTTCCAATGTGAAAGACAAGGATGGAATGGTAGTTGTGTTGTTGCATTAAAAGCTTCTTAGCTAATGGTAATCATTGTAATGGGAAGTCTCTTTCCTGATCATTGCTCACGATACGCTAACAATATTTTCCAGATTATGACCTTTCAAAGATGAGGGACTTCATCAACCAACAAGCTGATGCTTATGTGGAGAAAGGCATCCTTGATGAAGAAGAAGCCGATGCCATCAAGCGTATCTACAGCAGCCTGTAAAAGTGGCGGAAGATCTGGGAGTCTTTAGATTATCCCAGCAAACGTAGCTTAAAACACTTCTAATTCTGTCATTAAAGATATTTGACCCAAGGATTATTAGAAAGTGATGAAATTGCAGTAGTTAACCTTTTAGAAGTGGTTCAACATAGCTTTCTTGCCATAAAAACTGTCTGAAAAGTAAAGATGTATATAAGCTGCGATTTTGTATATAGAATCCTCATTTCCTTATAGATTTACATTTTATAATCAGAGATATGTGGCTTCGGAAAGGCTGTCATGGACAGAACTTAAAATTGAAGCTTCTTCCCGCTGTGTCACACCCAGAGGGACCCCACAGGCAACAAATTAGGGGGTTCTGTTTTCAAGGCATGCTGGGTACCAAAGCACCTCCTAGACTCTGTTACAAGATGTCATTTCCAGTTCCTTCTGGAGTTAAAATAAATATTTCCTCCAATCCTCTCTAGCTTAAAGGATAACTCTGCTTTTTTGACTGTTCCTGCTGGCTCTTTATCAGGCCCAGTGGTGCAAAAAGGAACCTGAAAGATAAGCATAGGGTTTGCTGGACTCATCAACAATTTCTCCCCACTCTTGACATTTCCAGACATCAAGTTTGTTTATTAATAGGGATAACTATGTGCTCTCCAAGGAGAAAAATGAGGTCATAAATACTGCAGAAGCAAAGTAAACATGTCTGCCAGACCTGAGTTATCTAAACTGAATTTAATCCAGGCCATGGTTTCTCAACAGAGAGCAAGAGGGCCAGGCAGTAGGAAAGAAACAGAGAAAACAATCAGTCCCTTCGTGGACCAAAGCTTTTAAACGAGTTTTCCTGGAAGAAAAAGTTAATGAACTTGGGGCCCCTGCAACTCCTCTTCCTCAGCTTCCATCACAAACACAGCTCTGGAAACAACACACAGTGGCCCAACGTCCTCCTGAAATGGTTGGTAATGGACAGTGCTCCCAAGCCAGAGAATCCTTTGGAAATGCATTATTCAGCATAAAGTTCTAACATTTTTCTATCTATTTCAGCTTGAAATCTTAAAAATAATATAATCTTTGTGTATTACCTGTCATAACTTCAAACAGCCTTCTGATACTTGTCTTGAATGCTCCTCCTTGGTATCTACTTTTTGGTGAGGGCTGGGGAACTTACAGGGGAAAGTATTAAGAGGTTATTTTTCTCGGGGAGGAAACCACTGCTGCTCCTCCCCATCCTCTCTAGAGTTGTAAAAATAAACAAAACCAAAGCCTGACACCTACAAAAACTAAACTTGGTATGTTCTAGAGAAGTCATTACTCCCTGGTGAGCAGTAAGAGGGAACTAGAAACACCTCTGCCCAAATTATCCTTGCCCAACTCAATGAGTCAGACACTTTTAATGTCATCTTTGATAACATGACCGATCATTCGCCCATGTCCTATAGTCCAAGTAGGCTGCTTGTTCATCAGGACAAAAAAAAAAGTCTGGCTGCAATTAAAGCATTTTATTCATTCATTTTTCTATAATTTATCTAGATATCTATGCAATCTATTTTAAAATAAGACATTTATGTAGGGAGTTTATTGTAGTTTTCTGACACACAGACATTCATGAACTCTGAGCAGTAACCAAGACAAAAGAAAAGGGAGCTCATTGGCCTTGTTTCAGAAATGAGGAAACTGGTTCACAAGGACACAGAGCATACTCAAAGTCAGATGAGCAAGAAGTGGTTAAAAGTGGGCCTCTAGGCCTCGAACCCGGTTTCTTGTGGCTCAGTCCGCTCCTCCAAGGCAGCACTAGAGTACTCTGGTCCCAGACAGTTCAACTGTGGCCTCAACAAATCCAGAGTTTTTAAATACTTATGTCTTGGCCAGAAAGTGCTAAGAGTAGACCTTAGGCAACAAAGAAATACTCAGAAGAAGCTTTTTAAGATTGTGGTCTGAATTTTACATTTCTGCTTATATTCTATCTTTTGGACAGCATTTTTGGATTTATGTCTTTTGGATCACTCTCAAGTTTCAGATCATGTCACGTTAAACAGCATGATAACTTTACATTTTTGAAAGTTCCTGTGCCTCCGGAGGCCTAGACCTTGTCTTATGTGCACAGTGTTTTCCCTTCCTTTATTTTTCTGTTTTCTCCTAATCCAACTACCCCCCCATAGTCAGGTAGTAGCAAAGCACGATCAAGAGATCACACTATATCAAAGATGGTAACAGCATGAGAAAAAAAAACCCCAACACATCAGGGAGTGTGCATGTTATGAACAAACAAGAAATTCGAGACAGGGGCAGATGACCAGTGTTTCCCATGCGTGCACCTGTTGGTCACCCTCAAGGGCTGGAAATGTGCAGTTCTGGTTCTGGAAGCTCTGCTCCATTGATGCCTAAAGGCACCTGTTTCCTGCTTAGTGGAAGACCTGGAGGAGCAGGACAAGGAAGAGAAAATGAGGGGAGAGTCCTGTTTGCCCCCACAGAAAGCAGATTCCTATGGGGATGCCAGGGAGAGATAAATATAGGGAATTTTTGTGGGAGCTCAGTGATTTCTTTAACCTGGTATTTGAATAAAAACTGAGACCAAAAAGAGTTTAACTCTAAGTAATATTTTGCTTAAGATTTATGGCTGTAACCTATACATACGATAAAAGACAAATTATGTGAATAAAAACTTAATCCTCAATTCAAATGAATACGGACTATGAAACAATCTATAAAGTGACACAGGGAAATCTAAACTAGAATTCACCAATGTGTCAAGAGCATGGCATTTTAAATTTCTCCTTCTCATTATAGTCTATGTTTATACCATATCTCAAACAAATCAGGAAAAATATTATGAAAATGTAAAGGTTACTAACACCCATGATCGATTTACTTTTACATTAGTGAAACATTTTCAAAATTCCAGTTATAATAATAAAAGCATTTAAAACGGAGAAGCTGTCACCATTTCAAAAACAATTTAAAAATCAATTTTATTTTTCCATTTGTTGAAAAAAAACGAAGACTCAAATATGAAAACATAGTTTATTTTCTCATTCAGGCTTTTGTAGTTTATTTTTACAAAATAGCAGACAAAATTTGGTTCTTTATATTAATACAGAATATGTAATGCATATCGAAATATATAGCACTTAAGTTATAAACACATAGCAAAATCAGCATCACTTCAACAGCAACCATGTATGTCACATAATTAGGATTTCTCAGAAGATCAACATTGTTTTCAGCTTGAAGATGTATATAGTCTTTGATGTTTTATGTTAACTAGTATTTACAAAACTAGTCTAAAAACTACCATCACCTACAAAAGTGATGAGCTTTAGGATACAATTTTGCTCTCATGCCGTAATAGGGACTTAGAATTATAGAAAGCCAGAGGGAAATAATCACGTCAGTGCAACTGCAGAAGGTGGACCTACTAAATTGTGATTTAACGATGCACGCTTTCAAATCTTCGGTTGTTGGTTTCCTTATGATCCAGCTCTCTCTTAATCCAGGTTAGATGATCACCCCAATCATCTAACTGTGATAGAGGGAAGCTGCATAGGGGCTTTCTTCATCTCTGAAAAAAATACATTCAGTATAAATCAGTGCTTAAAATGGTATTCAAAAAACTAATATACATACTTATTATATAAGTTAATATCCATTTGCCAAAGAAGGGTATATCAATTTATAATATTTTATATATCAATTTATAATATTTTGCATGTCCTAGAAGTTATATGCGATGCAAATACTCATTAGGATGGACCTTATTATCTGCATTTTATTGGCATCTCCATTATTGGAATAAAGAAGGGTACTTGTAAAAAAATATATATTTATTCTTATATATTTACATTTTTCTATTCCATTTAAATAAAACATTTTAAATTATACAATGATTATATTTATATTTGTTTATATTTTTTATATTCCACCTTTTCCTCAAAAGGACTCGATGTGTCTACAACAAAAAAGCATACATACGATAAGATGAGTTAGATAGAAACAGAAAATCAGGACTAAGGAAAGAAGAACAGTACGAATATATTAACCATAAGAAATACTGTAGTAGCTGAACTGAACATCAGTTTTAGTTGTTAGCTTCCTGGAGCCAGGGTTAAAAAGAAAACACAATAGCTTGTGCCATTCTTGGATTCATAAAGGAAAAAGAAAACCAAGTCTGTAGGAGAGAGAAAGATTTGCCCGAGGACCAAATTAAAGAACAAGAAAACAGCTCACATGAAAAACACCCAGTAACAAATAATGGACAATGTCTTTGACAAATTACATTAGGATCAGTATTTCACAAGGAGCTGCCCTTCCCAGGGCGGTCCTTCCTTTGATGGGATAAACTAGATGTTTCTGCTTGGCTGCTATCCTGAATTGCTTGCTGGATAGATACGCTACTAAAGCAAAGAAGCAAACTTTTTATAATAAATAACAGGGACAAAAGCAAGTATACTGCAACAGATAACGCCCTATGCAGAATGCAGGAGCTCTTTATACACCTCACATATTGAAAATCACTTTCTAGAATTAAAATAGTTTTTTTAATTTTTTTTTTTAAGATTTCATTTATTTGACAGAGAAAGAGAGAGAGAGAGAGCACAAGCAGGTGAAGTGGCAGGCAGAGGGAGAGGGAGAAGCACGCTCCCCAAAGAGCAGGGAGCCTTATGCAGGACTCCATCCCACGACCCGGGATCATGAACTGAGCTGAAGGCAGACGCTTGACTGACTGAGCCACCCAGTTACCCCTGAAATATAGTTTTTAAAGCAAAAGGAAAAAAAAAAGAAAGAGAAGAGCAAAGAGAGAAAACAAAACACAACAAAACTTAGCCAAGCAAGGACATCGTTAAGAGTAATGTATTCAACCTCTGACATTTTACCAGCATATTTTTACCTGCTCTCTTCTTTTAGTTTCTTGGCTGCCTGTGTTGACAACTTAATCTGCAAGTCTAGTCTCTGCAGGAAATCTCTAGCTGACACTTCTTCAGGCTGTACAGGCTGAACATCAGATTCTTGAGGACTGGGAGAAGAAAGGTCTTCCCCAGCTGCCACGGGCTCTTCTTCATGAGAAAAACTGCTACCAACAGTTTCACTTTCTGGAGAATCTATTGAGTTAAGTCCATTAAACAACAAAGGCTTCTCTGATATAACTGGGATGTTCAAAGTTTTCTTCAGAAATATACAATCATTGGTAAACAGTTTATTTGCCCTTTTAATCTGTTCCATCTAAAATATAAAAAAGGAAACACAGAGTTAGATATAAGTAAATCCATTAGTAGGGTTTATTACATAAACAGAACTAAAACTATCCAGGTTTAGAATATGTGCAATGCTTTCTCTGGATTTGAGTGTCTTGATTTGGGTTTAGTCATTTCCCCAGGTACTCCTGGTTATTTCAAGAGTAGTCAGGAAATTGTTTCCCACTCTTAAAAAGGAAAGGCTCATTTTCCCCCACTATAATATTTTCCCTGTAAGGCAGCTTTTACCTTAAATCCCTGAAGTTAAAGAATGTGGAACTTTAAGCTCATCTAATAATTTCTATTCGTGTTTTAACATTTCTGGGATTTGATTTTTTTTTAAAAAAACGAATACTATTCTTTTACTTACGGAGTGCTTCTGGGGTCTCTGGAATTGTGTCTGGTAAATGTAACGGAAACAGGAGCTGGTACAGGGATAAATACGAGCATTTGCAAGAATGGTGTGGACTGGGGCTGCAGGCATTAAGAAAGGCCTCACAGAGAAGGTGGGGTTCTGATTTTGATTCTTTCGACTTTAGTTGGGCCTTAAAGAACAGGTAGAAGTGGTACAGGTAAGGAAAGGAAGTGGGGAGTGCATTACACACACTATGTCCTATTTCCACCCAAGGAGCAGGCATTTGAAGATCCACTTTACAAATAAAAGAAAAAAAGTCAGAGACTACGGACCATGGAACGGTCATACATTGGCAGACGAAGAAGCTAGAATTTAATGGTTACCACCCCACCCCCCGCCTCACCAAACTCTTTCCTAGGCAGACCTCAGCGACGGGGATGGGAGGCGGGGGTGGGAAGGAAGAATGAAATCGACACAGGGTCTCCTGTAACCTCCCCAACAGTTCTGCCATCCAGACACTGTCATCTCCTTTTTGCAAATGAAGCAATGGAGACTCCAGAGGGGTGAGTGGCATGCCCAAGTCCACAGCGCTGCGAGTCCGCTGCAGAACCTGGGGCCTGCCGACCTCCAGGCTTCCAGCCTGATACTGTCCTGCGCTGGGCTCTGCACGGGCCCCGCACCCACTCAGTCTCTGCACAGCTCGGTACGGTGAGGCAGGGAACCAAGACGGTTTGGAAAGATTGAGGAGTTGAGCGCGCAGGCTTGGGAACCTGACAGACCTGATTTCAAACCCCAGCTCCGACACCAACCACCTCCACGTGTGTCAAGTAGGTGTCGCCCACCCTTCACAGGGGTGTGTACACACACGCGCACAGAGGAGACGGAGAGGTAGGTAGGTAAGCAGGCAGACAGACGCAGAGACAGACAGGATGTCTATGAGAGAAAGAATACTAAGCAGAGCCACTGGCAGCTGGTGATACTACTCTCTATTTTCCAGTGAAGAAGTTAAGGCACACAACAGATGACTGATTTGACCAAGTGCCTAAGGCTCTTGCTCTTGAAATGTGTGAGCTGGAGGGGCACCTGGGGGGCTCAGCTGGTTAAGAGTCTTTTGGCTCAGGTTGGAATCTCAGGGTCCTAGAATCGAGCGCCGTGGTGGGCTCCCAACTCAGCAGAAAACCTGCTTCTCCTTGGCTCTCAGCCCTTCTCCCCTCATGCTCCTGTGCCCTCTCTCTCTCTTTCTCAAATAAATAAAATCTTAAAAAAATAAAAAATAAATGTGTGATTTGGGATTTCTTTTTTTTTTTTTTAAGATTTTATTTATTTATTTATTTGACAGACAGAGATCACAAGCAGGCAGAGAGGCAGGCAGACAGAGAGAGGGGGAAGCAGGCTCCCTGCTGAGCAGAGAGCCCAATATGGGGCTCGATCTCAGGACCCTGAGATCATGACCTGAGCCGAAGGCAGAGGCTATAGCCACCCAGGCTCCCCATGAGCTACGATTTCTGTTGGACTCTGAATTCCCTACAACAGCAGGATAAAAGTACATGACTAATGGGACCAAATTACGGGATCCTTTAATGCCAAATTGTGAGTGAAAAAATTAGATTCTACATCAAAGAGCCTGAAAAATAAGAGTCGATCACTAAATGAACCCTATATCTCCTGATTTCTTACTATAAGCTGAATCTACACAAATGGTACACATAAAACTTTTTTTTCTTTTAAAGATACTACATTAAAGTATATTTTATGTGAAGTGGTGTAGTCTTTTGTGTTCTAGCTTCTGATTAAAGGAGAGAAGGTAAGGGTGAAGAAGAAAGCCATGAATAGGCTAGTGCATTTAGGAGACAAAATTAAAATCTGAAAATCCTAAGTATTTCTGGTCTGGTCAGGCTTTTATTTAAGAGATGTAAATAACTTGAATACCTTATCATAGCAGGTTCAGGTGTATTCTACTCTGCCTTTAATACCCCCCTTTTTTTTTTTTTAATTTTATTTTAGTTTTTTTTTTTTTTTTTTAACCAGCTAGCATCTACCTCCTCCATCTTAGTATGTAGGCTTCCAATGGCACCAAACAACTCCCCCCCACACACACTCCAAGGGGAGCATATGACTCATTCTTGCCCTTTGGAGAGTCACAATGTCCTGGCTTTCATGATAGGTCACAGTCCCACAATTCAAAGACAGAGGCAGACATTTGCTGGGTCTGGGAGGGGTGGGAGGGGGTTTCTGTATTTTTTCTGCTGGAAAGAGCTGCCATCCTTCCACCTCACGGAACCTGAGGCCATCTGGAAGGAGAGCAATCAATCCTCTGAAGTGAAGCCTAAAGCCAGAAATCCCTAGGGCCTTTCAATTACATGACCCAATAAACACCATTTTTTGTTTTTTGTTTTTTCCTTAAGCTAAACTGAGTTAGGTCTTCTGTCACTTGTAAGTCAAATAACCTTCCTTGATACAGTGCCCTTTGAAATGCTTATTGGCAGGGGCCTATAATTTTCTGACAATAATGATGGGGGACAGAAACTGACAGGAACACCAGATCTGAGTGCTGAGACAGGGCGGAGAATATCAAGCATAAACTGTGAATTCCTTCAGGACAAGCACTTTTATTTCTATATCTTCCCTGGGGGTAACAAAGACCTGGTACACAGTAAGTACTTAGGGTAGAAGGATGGAAAGATGGATGGATGAATTAATTAAAACAGGTCAGAGGAGGGACACCTAAGTGGCTCAGTCATTGGGCATCTGTCTTTGGCTCAGGTCATGATACCAGGGTCCTGGGATCAAGCCCTGTATTGGGCTCCCTGCCCGGCCAGAAGCCTGCTTCTCCCTCTCCCATTGCCCCTGCTTGTGCTCTCTCTCTCTAGCTGTGTCTCTGTCAAATAAATAAAATCTTAAAAACAAAACAAAACAAACAACAACAACAACAAAAACAGGTCAGAGGAATAGGTATAAAGTTGGTTAAGTGTCTGCCTTGGGCTCAGATCATGATCCTAAAGTCCTAGAATCAAGGCTCCCTGTTCAGTGGGGAGTGTGATCTCCTCTGCCTCTCCCCCTGGCTTGTGCTCTCACTCTCTAATAAATAAGTAAATAAATATTTAAAAAAAAAAAAAAAAGATGAACTCAGGGAAGTAACCAGAAAGGGACCGTGAGTCATCAGTTGTGTTAGTGACTCTCCCTTTCAACCCATCCCCCCACCCAATCCATCCCCAGCTCTTCTTGAGCTTGTTCTGAACCCAAGAGGCTGACCTCTTAAAAACTGCTTTACCTAAGCCCCCTTGTCCTTGGAATTCCAGTGGATGTTCCAAAGGAAGTCATCAGCAGAAAGATACAGCACCATGACTCCAGGGGCTGCACTCTTCTATAGCAGAGTTGCTGTCAGGTAACCATTCCCTCGTCCAAGGCTCCAGCCCTCCTCGTGTGGGGAACACCATGTCTTCTTCTTACCCTTCAAGCCTTGGGGTAATGTCTTCCTGCTGTTGCTAGTCTCAGGTGCTTCACCATCCCTTGTTGGTTCCCTCAACCCTGCTCATACTTCTGTAAATGTTCCTTTAGGAAATTCTCTTCACCCACACCCCCCATGCCCACTATCTGTTTCCTGTCAGAACCCTAACCCATACATTTATCATTCAAAACAAGACAGCAGCCCACCCAGCTAGGTGAAGGGCCAATGACAGGGACCACAAGACGAGACGACTGAGTCAACAGCTGGGTGTGGTCAAGGAGCACAGGGAATGAAGGGCAGGATTCCCTAGTTCTTGTGATCGACCCATTGTTTCACCCATAGAACTGCCTCTTTAGCCTACGAGCTTCCTGAAGTCAGAGACTACACCGTCTCCACCTCGGTGTCATCAGCAAGCATTTAAGTTGTACATTCACCCTATAGACTAGACGGGATATCTAGACATAGCATCAACGTGGGGACCAACCTAAGGACTGGTAGATCTGAGTTTGAAGATGAAATGAGCCTAATACAAGGTAGTTTGAAACAAGGGCTCTAGGGCCATACTTTCTGGGTTCAAATCCTGGCTTTGCCACTTTCTAATCATTCACAATTCTGTTTTATTTCCTGTAAAGTAAGGATAATAGTACCTTCCACACAATATGATCATTATCAGGGTTACACAAATTAGCTCATGTATTTAGGATAATAGGATAATGCATAGCCCCCAGGAAACCCTCCAAAACGATAATGATAATAGCTGCTATCTTGTTATTAAATTTGCTTAAAAGTGAGAAAATAACAAGTAAGGGCAGATTCTAACATGTATTTAGCAAATGAAAAGGAAGGAGGTAGGAATTTCTCACAATAAAAAATATTTCTCCTACAATGTAAGAAAATATAAAAAAAAAAAAATTCACCAAACCAAGCCCAGATAATTAGCCTCATATGTTGTCACTGCCCTGAGGTGTGTGAGCTCTATATTGTTTCCCACCCCCACAAGGTGATAAATTTGATCTTAACTTATTCTCCTTTACAAGTGGTGGCTTGAACCTACAGAACAGGCTGCAAACTCTGGACTTATAGTAAAGTTAAGGAATAAATCAGTCATGCAAAAAAGCCAGGTGCAGGGGGTGGGGGGAGCAGCATTCCAGTGAGAGAGAGCAGATGCAAGACGCCAGCACAGGGAGAAAAAAAAATAGTGTGGCTGAAGTATATAGGGAGTAATGAACAAAACTCTAGACCTTTTTACCTTGGCCTTGGATGCCAAGGTAAAAAAGGAAAAAAAAGATTTTATTTCTTTATTTTTTTTTAGGATTTTATTTATTTATTTTAGACAGCTGGATGGGGAGGGGAGAGAGAGAAAGAGAGAGAGAGATGCATGAGGGTAGGGAGGGGCAGAGGGAGAAAAATCCAAAGCAGACTTCCTGCTGAGCTCGGAGCCTGACTCTGGGCACAATCCCAGGACCCCAAGATTATGACCTGAGCTGAAATCAAGAGTCAAGACACCCAAGCATCCAAGCCACCCAGGAGTCCCCCAAATTGGTTTTTATTTCAAATGTGATGAGAAGCCACTGGAGGGTGAAAAAAGGGAGCAATGCAATCTGATTACAGTTACAGATCATTCTGGCAGCTTTATGGAAAACAGTTAGCAAGAAAGAGGCACTAGTGGAAACAGGAAGCCTAGTCATGGAGAAAACCTCACCAGCACAGATAAGAGACGAGATAATCCCAAACAGTGAAATGATGTTTTAGGAAAGTTTTATACTTTTATCTGAACATAGATGGGTCTAATGCTCTGGCAATGCCACCTCACATAAAGCTAAGAAAAGTCATGATCCAACCCAAGCAAAGAGCTGGAAAACTCTAAATTCCCCACCTGCCCTCTGTTCAACACTTCCTAATACTCAATTTTTATTTTATTACTTATTTATTTACACAAGGACAGAAGTAGTTCAGATGCTGTCCTGTGAACGTTTGAAATTCCTCTGAACTTTTGTCTCCTAGATTTAGAACTAGAAACCTGGTGTTGAAAGATCCTGTTAAAAGTTCAAATTTTTCAGGTCAACCGGGTGATTTAGTAGGTTAAGCATATGATTCTTGGTTTTGGCTCAGGTCATGATCTCAGGGTCGTGAGATTGAGCCCTATGTGGGGCTCTGTGCTGGGCGCTGTGGAGCTTGCTTCAGATTCTCTCTCTCCTTCTCCCTCCGCCCCTCCCCACTTCTCTCTTTCTCTTTCTCTCTCTCAGGAAAAAAAAACTTAAAAATTTTCAATACAAGGAGGCGGTGTCTAGCAGAGTTCTTCCATAAATGAATGAGCTTCCTGGAGAAATAAAGAGGCACTCTCATTAAATCTCATCCAGTGCACACACACACTTGTCAGGAGCTACAGAAATAACTTAAACACTGAGGCTCTGGAACGACTCTTAACCCTGGAAGTCCACCGTTCCCGAGGCTCAGTGATTACGTGAATGGTCAATGTCCCAGTGTGTTCTAATTCTAGCACGCTTAACTGCCATTGTTACAGAAGGCCATCAAGTTTTGTTGTTAAAAACACACACAGAATAACTACAGCTGCTTCAAGTTTTGGATATCACAAGGATTTGATTTGTTACAGGCTTTGAAAATTGCAGTTTTTTGGCATAGTCCCAATGCAGACCTGGGTTGTGTTAGGAACACATAAAGCAGGGAACAGTATATTAGAACTCTTCGAAGACATTATGATCCCTTTCCTCCATCCTCCCCAACATATACTTTTTCCTCCACTCTATTGCTAGACTTATCCTTCTGTTAAAAAAAAAAAAAAGATTTTATTTATTTATTTGACACAGGGAGACAGAGCAGGAGAGCACAAGCAGGGGAGCAGAAGACAGAGGGAGAGAGAGAAACAGGCTCCCCTCTGAGCAGGAAGCCTGACATGGGGCTTGGGCCCAGGACCCAGGGATCAAGACCTGAGCCAACAGCACTTGCTTAACCAGCTGAGCCACCCAGGCACCCCTATAGTTATCCTTCTAAAACAATGTTGGATCATACCAGGCCTTGGGTGGATGGTGGAGAATGGATTACTTTTGGGGAAACTGAAACCCAAAACCAAAACAGAACCCAACTCCTTGGGCCTTTCTAAAAAATTATTATTCAATTTATTCAAACAAAAAAAAAGTTCACCTATTTCTCCCACCCCTCTGTCCAACATTTCCTAACACTCAATTACCCTCTATTTCTTGTGGGCAGACGAGTGGGAGGTAGGTATAGCAATTGAATTGTTTTCATTTCAAAAGTCTCTCTGGGGTGCCTGGGTGGCTCAGTGGGTTAAAGCCTCTGCCTTCAGCTCAGGTCATGATCCCAGGGTCCTGGGATCAAAGCCCGCATCGGGCCCTCTGCTCATGGGGGAGCCTGCTTCCTCCTCTCTCTCTCTACCTGCCTCTCTGCCTACTTGTGATCTCTGTCAAATAAATTTTTAAAATCTTTTAAAAAAAGTCTCTCTCAATCAGGATTGAATAACATGATTCAGTCAAATTGACTGGTCCTCAAGAAACAGATTACAGAATAATGAAGAGCTAACAAGATGGCCACAAGATCAACCATCATGACATTGGGTAGAACGAGCACCACTGATAAGTTAAAAACAACTTCTTTACAATGATTCCCCCGTAAATACATTTTGTGAAGGTGAACTTAGTCTGGAGGGAACTCACAAAACTTCCCCCTACAAAAGTATCTCAACAGGAGCTGCGGGGCACAGCCAGGAACCTTCCACAAAGGCTACTCTGTTCAGCCTCATCAAGCCACTAGCCTAACAGTGAAAACAGCATTCAGAATTTCTGTTTCTACCTCTCTACTCCTTAAGAAAGACAAACCTTTCCAACATTTCAGGATACATAATAACTAACATTTACCCAGCACTGTGTGGCTCCCAGAATATAGTCATACATGCATACAACTTTCATTTGATTATTATTTTACAGAAAACTAAAGACTTACATATGAAAGGACTCTCTCAAGGTCCTTTTCCAGGAAGTGCTAGATTCGCCAGTCGCGCCACTGTCTTACACTCACTCTTCAGTCCTAGGTGTTGGTGGCAATCGGATTCCTTCACTGCCATGTGCTAACAGGGATAAGGATTTACTTCTCTCCCACACTATCTCAGAAGAAATAGGAGATTCCATTTATATGAAATGCCCAGAAAAGGCAAATCTATAGATTAGAATGTATATTTGGGGGCTGCCTGGGGCTAGAGAAGGAAACAGAAGGAAGGTCAGCGGCACAGGGATGTTTTCAGAGCAACGGCACTGCTCTAAAGCTGGACTGTGGTGATGACTGCACAACTCTGTAACTCACTGAAAGTCCTTGAATTGTACACTTAGAATGGGTGAATGTTGTGGTATGTAAATTATATGTCAGTGAAACTGTTTTTTGAGTTTTCTTTTAAGATTTTATTTCTTTTAAGATTTATTTATAAATAAATAAATAAGTTTGAGAAGCAGACTCCCTGCTGAGCAGGGATTTGGACATGGGGCTCCATCCTAGGACCCTGAGATCATAAGCTGAGTGGAAGGCAGAGGCTTAACTGACTGAGCCACCCAGGTACCCCAAAATTGTTTTATAAAAAAGAAAACACGAGGATTCTTGGGATTCTCCCTCTGTCCCACCCTACTAAAAATAAAATAAAATAATAAAAAAGAATACGTGAGAATCTATTAAATCCCAAGCTACTAAAGGCCATTTTACCATACTTCTCATTACATGTTGCACTATTAATTTATGGTTCTCTTGCCTTTGATCAGCAAGGATCAACAATTTCTATCAGCAGCAGGGCCTAAAGGTATGAACACAAAAGATGTACATATACTTACATTTCTAATTACAACCTTGTCCCTAAAATGACAATCATTTCACCTTGTTTCAGCAAGGTGACTTCTGTCAGGGAAGTATGAAGAAGCAACTAGGTTTAGCAGCACACTGGAAGAAAGTGAGAAGACTCTGGGAATAAAACCGGACAGTAAGTAATTGAGGGCACGGGAAGCAAGGTGGCCTCTGGAGAGGGGAGAGGATAGGCAAGCTGCCAGGAGGAAGCAAAGAGACAATGAAAAAGTTAATGCAAATAATAGGTCTCCTCACAGCCTCCTGCTCACTTTTGTTTGTATGCTGTTCTCTAGCTGTTTTTTCAGGGTTTCCAAACAAAAAGTTCACAGTGGCTGCCTCGAGCCATGAGCTTCCTCCCAAAGTTTGCAACCAACTGAGAGGAGCTAGGATAACCACAAACATCACAGCTAAATCTAGAACACTGGGTTAGGGCAAGGACCTTAAGTCTCAGGAGAGATAGGCACAGCCAGGGAAATTCCAGCCCAAGCAAATTCAAGTCTGAGAACTACATCGTATTTAGTAGTTTCTCACCTTAGCCCAGATAGTTTCAGTTTCCCAGACCACTTCCTCAAATGCCTCTTTGGTAGAGATGCTCAAAAGTAAACCTATGCTTATTTCAATGTCAAGATTCTCCGCCAGTAGAAGGGGAGAAAACCAGCACCAATCTTGCTGTAGGCTTGAGAGCCAGCCTCAAATCACACTTTGCAAATCCAGTCACTCAACCCCTACGTGGGCTCTGTCTTTCAAGGTCTACTCAACTCCAGGGCCCAGCGACTTCACTCCAGGCAGGCCAGCGGATGAGGTCCATACATATGGGAAGGGCCTGCGTGTGCCAGACTCAGGCTAGGCACGGAATGTACAGAAACGAGTTAGACAAGCAACCTGGCTTCTCGAGTAGCTACAGGCTAATGGAAATCAGCAGTAGACAAAACTCATCATTAACAGGAGAAAAGCATGTATCATCCTGTAATCCCTGCATGTAGCACAAGGACTCAAACAAACCAGGCTCAATAAAACCAAGTAAAAAAAAATAATAAAAAATGCTAGTTATTAATAACTAAAATGACTTTAAAAGGGATATGGGAAAGGTCCTTTAGATATTTTCTAAGGCACTGGCCAAACAACCTCAGTCCATCAGGCGTCAGGTCTGGCCAGGCTCTCCAATATCGGCATTCTTCTTTCCTATAGAGAAGCCTTCTGGATGCCTGGGCCTATCTCTACAGCAGAAATACTCAAATGAAATAGTAAACAAATAAGCAGAAAATATGTAGTTTATATATAGTATCAACAAATCATCCAGAATCCAACCCCTTCCCACCACTTCCTTTTCCGCTGCTTTGGTCCAGGCTGCCATCCTCTCTCCTGCATTATTATAAAGCCTTTATCCTCTCTGGTCTCCCTGCCTTGGCACTCCCTGGGCTACAGTCTGTTCTCCAAGCAGCAGCCAGAGTGATCCTCTTAATGCATAAATCAGATCATGTCATTCTTCTGTTCAAATTCCTCCACTTTCCAACTCACTCAGAGAAAGAGCCAAAGTTCTTACAATGGCCTTAAAACCCCAAGTGATCTGGTTCAAATATACCCTATTGCATTATAAACACCAGGTATGCTATTCCTGGAACTTGCCAATTATGGTCCCACCTCAGGGCCTTTGCATCACTTGCTATTTCTCCTGCCTGGAATGTTCTTCACAGATATCTGCACACCCCTCACCCCCTTGCCTCCTTCTCCATGAGGTCTTTGTGGTCACACCATTTTAAATTACAGCCACCTCCACTAGCCCTCCTTCTCTCCTTTCCCTGCTTTACTTTCTTTCATTTTGCTTATCAATACCTGACCTATAGGGGTGCCTGGATGGCTCAGTGCGTTAAGCCTCTGCTTTCGGCTCAGGTCATGATCTCAGGGTCCTGGGATCAAGCCCCACATTGGACTCTCTGCTCAGTAGGGAGTCTGCTTCCCCTTCTCTCCCACCTGCCTCTCTACCTACCTGTGATCTTTTTCTCTGTCAAATAAATAAATAAAATCTTTAAAAAAAAATATTGACCTATAACATATTTCGTTTGTTTACTTACTGTCTCCACTAAGATATAAGTTCCATGAGGGCATGGATTTCTATTTATTCACTAATGTATCACCAAAAAGATAGAAGGTGGGTAAAAAAAAGGAAAATAAGATGAATAATAAATACTGTTGGGAAGACAAGGCAGGGAGGGGGGAAGGGGGTATGGAGGAGGGCTGTAATTTGACAGAGAGTAGTCAGGAAGGCCTCATGGAGGAGACATACAAACAAGAACTTGAAGGCAGTGAGGCAGCAAGTCACACAGCCAAGATAAGCTACATAATTTGCAGGGCCCAGTGAAAAGTGCAAATGTGGGGCCCTTGTTCAGAAAGTATTAAAAATTTCAAGATGGTGGGGCACCTGGCTGGCTTAGTCAGTTAAGCGTCCGCCTTTGGCTCAGGTCATGATCTCTGGGTCCTTGGGACTGAACCCTTTAAACAATAATTTAAATATGCTTATGACCTCGGCAGTCAATATTAGAAACTTAACTAATTTAACTTCTTTCTGTTCGATCAGGGAAAGAAAAAAACTTCTCTCCCTTTTTAGGTCCCACGTAAAATCTCAATTTACCATGAGTAAATCGAATTAATAATTGCCTCCATTAATTAAAGCACTAATGTCACTTCACTGTTACAGTAATAATTATCACTTCCACTGTTTCCACATAATCAGTGGAAGAGTCTCTAAAAATTTCATCAACTATAGTTCAGGACCTATAGTAAATGATATACATGTAATAAACCAGTGGTTCTCAATGAAGAGCGAGTTTCTTCCTAGGGAACATTTGGCAATCTCTCAATGGGGGTTGGGGGTCCTACTGGCATCTAACAGGCAGAGGTCAGAGATGCTATTAAACATCCTATAATGCACAGCACAACTCCCACAACAAAGAATCTGTAAATATGTATGTAAGGCCCATAATATCAATAGTGCTGCAGTTGAGACTGTGGCCATACATTATAGTTCCCAATTATACCTGAGCTTAACATCTTAAAATCAAGTCTTTTTGAAAGTAGTGAAAAATCTAGTTTACACCTTAACTATAAAGGGTGACTCTTAACTATAAGGTTAAGAGTAACAGGATCTACAGTGAGCAAAAACATGATTAGAAAGCATCTGATCAAAAGTAGAGAGCAGCTCTGAGCAGATGTTTAGGAGCTCTAAGCCACTCAGGTGCAGCCAAGTAGGGCACTGGCCTGGAGAGACTGCTGTGGGTAGGGACCAGGGAAATAACACTTCTCTAGAGATCATGGGATCCTGGTACAGTCACCCTGGCCCAGTAGGTATGACATACAGAAACCATACAGAAGAGACCTTCCTTTTTCAACAGCCAAGATGCTAAGAGAGCTCTTGATAAGACTAGGATAGAAACAAGGGTGGAAATCAGAAGAAGTATCTAGATAAAAGCAAATGCTTTATCACTGTGCGAACTCAAGCTGTTCTCAGTGAAAAACATACTCAGATAATATCCTTACCTCTCACCCCTCTTCCCATCTGTAAAAAAGTTAATTACACCTACCTCCAAGGCTCATTAGGAAAACCAAATTGAATAAAAACAAGATGGAACAGGACAAATGTAATGCCTGGCACACAGCAGGCATTCAGCAAAAGGTAGTTACTGATAAGCCCCAACTCTGTTTTCCTCTGGCCCTCACCCAATCCAGGTCTTATTGATGTACATAACAATGGCAGTTCTACGGACACGTTTAGAAACTCCCAGGCAGATGGAAAGGGACTATCCATAGCATGATAATATCAGTATATGCCCGCACAGCAAGATCCCTGGTCTCAAAATGTTTAAATAAGACCTGCCAGGTAAACATACAGTACCAACCTGAAGGTGCAGAATAAATTAGTCTCTGTCAATCTGTGAAGGGCCAGAAAGAGTTTCACTTTAAGAGAAAGATACAGATAAGATCGCCTTTCTTCCCATCAGTGTCTAAAGTGTTTCAGGAAAGAACACTGAAAACTGATACAGAACTCAAATGTAAAAAGGCCATCACATGGCTCAGAGTTAATTATAAGTAATTTTAATGAGACAATATGCTCCCTCTGGTTTCCATGTTCTTCCCAGAGGTGTAATGCAATATACCTAGGACACACACACTTATAAATTTATAATAAACACAGCTCTTCAGCTCACCTAGACCCCAGTTCTGGGCTGCTGCTTAGCGACAGGTGTCACATTCACAGTTGCCCGTGAGCCCAGGGGTGTAATTTCACTTCTAAATAAAGCAGCATCATCGATAAAACCAGAACCATCCTGCGGAAACAACTGTACCACCCCTGACTCATCGCCGCGCTTGTTTACAGACAAAACAAAATTCCCTGCCCGAGGTCACACCTCAGCTGGGCTCTGAGTAAATATGCACTACGGCAGTGTGATCTGGACTGAAACTCAGGTGAACATGGCTCCCTGGTCGGCTCTGGTCGGCCTCGCCGAGTCCGGGCAGGACGCCGGGAACTCGATGCACTTACCTGGGGAGGGAGCTAGGGCGGCCTGCCCATCTGGCCGCAGAACCATCTTCGGTGACCGCGGCGGCGGCCCTCAGTGCGCCGTGGGCTAGCGCCAGGGGACGGCTAGCCGCCCGCGCGACCCCCGAGCACCCGGCCCCTCCCCGAGCCCCCGCCCCGGAGCCCCCCCCCCCGGAGCCCCACGCCCCGAGCCCCCGCCCGGCCTCCGCCCCGCCGCCGCGGCGCGCCCTGCTCACCGTGACTCCGTACTTGAGCGCGATGCCCTGCAGCGTATCGCCGGCGCCGACCCGGTGCTCCACATGGCGCTCGATGACGCCGGCGCCCAGCGGCGCCCGCACGCTGGCCGTGCTGCCGTACGAGCGGGTCTTGGTGCGGGCCAGACTCAGCGACAGCTCGGCCTCCTCGGACTCGGAGCCCGAGCGCGAGCGCGAGCGCGGCGGCGGCGAGGGGGCCGAGGCCCGGGGCGCCCGGGGGCCGCCTTCCCGCAGGGACAGCGCGGGCGACGAATCCGCCATAGGTCCCGCGGAGGCCGCCAGGTCGCGAAGCTCGCCAAGGGGGCGGCGCCTCGTGCGCCGCCGCCTCTTCTTCCTCCTCAGAGGGGCTGCGGCGGGCCGTTTCGCGGGGGCGGCGGGCTGGAGGCCACGACGGGGAGCTGCGGGCCGGGCATGGCGGGCGCCCCCCTCCTGCGCGTCCCGCCTTCCCCCGGCGCACCTGCAAGCGGAAGAGCGAGACGAGATCCCGCAGCCGCCGGGCCGAGCGCCGCGGCCCCACCCTGCTCGCCGGTGCGGGGCCCTGCGGTGCGGGGAAGCGGGGCGCGCTACCGCCCGCGGCCGCGGGGGCGCAGGGGGGCCCACCGTCAGGCGTCCTCGGCGCAGCGGAACCCTGCGGCACGCCCGCAGATGCTAGTGAGAGCCCTGCCCCCACCAGGGCGAAACACCAGAGCTTCGCTCTGCTTCCTTTATCGATCCCCCAGCAGGCGCCCGCTTTCTCAGACCTCCAAGCTCTCCACGAAGGGTACTTCCCTCCCCCCACCCGACTACCCTGATGACCTCAAAGCCCACGTCACAGAAAACATTAAGGCCATTGAGCACACAGTTTCTCCAGGCCCATCTCAACAGCCAGGAGGGTCCGGCCTTTCAGCGTTACAGCAGCAGGGATAGGCCTTTGAACATTACACCAGGTGGGTCACCTCCGACCAACCCTCCAGCTCTTTGCATTTCACTCCTCACTGCACACCCGTGCCAAACTGAGTCCTGACCTGCCTGGAACGAGTGACCGGTTACAGTCAATTCTCCGGGCTCACTAGCTACATCCCATTCTCGTGGCTCACTAAAATTTATTATCTGCACCCATCCTTTTTTCTTACCCGTTTCCTCTTTAAGATGCTGAAATCATAACTCCACAAAGTATTATCATTAAATCCACGGTTGACCTCATCTGTGTTCTTCATCTGAACACTCCCTCCTCAGCATGCTGGCTTCTGACAGTATTCTCCACAGAGTGGGTATGCATTTACTAGAGGCTGCCGCCACGATTTCTGTTGTACTCTGGACAGCTCTACGACAGGAGTACCCAATATGCAAGTCAGGAGACTGGAAGTTTAATTCATTGGCTGAAGTTTCTCTGTGTCGCAGAGCTGGACAGAGGCAAAGGCACTGGAGCTTGGAGACACCACAAAGGATGGTAGAGGAGCAAGTGGTCCTCACATCACCCTCCCACTCAAAATGGCTCCCTGTGGACAGCAGCATTACAACTCACATTGGCACCCAAAGTATTCTTTCTATTTTTATCATCCATGCATTGGTCATATCCCATCTGCAACTTCTCCTGTACTCATCCCGCCAGACAGAGCCAGTTGAACCTGCCCCTCTTGCCTACCTTCCTGTGTGCATATGCTATATACCCCCCACCTATAATGCTACTCTTCTATATCCTGTATTTTTTTTTTAATTTAAGGCCCATCCCAAATGATACATCCTCCAAGAAATCTTTCCTGATTTCCAGGTGTCTCCCTCCCTTAGCCACCCAATCGTTATTGTTTCTCCACTGAACCCCAAGGCAGTTGGTACCTCTTGTTTAGCACTTGTGTTTTGTATCATGTACTTAAATTGCCTCTACATGTTCTCCAAGGAGGCGTAACTAGATTTTACTCATCTTTTTAGCACCAGCAGTGCTTAGCCCAGAGCCTTCAATAAAGCATCAAAAGTAGCTGAATGAAGGTGTGGTAAAAAGATCCCAAAAGCTAAATTAGATTCTTTAGCAAGACTGTGCCATACATGAACTCTTGAGTGGTATCCATTGTGCCCATCCCAGGAACTATAAGAGAGGAAGAATGCCCGAGTTTCAATATATTATGAGATCAGGAAATAACTTCAAGAAATTGTCCTTAAAGAATTCACAACCTAGTATTGAGAGCGCATATACCATGTCTTCCAGTGAGGAAAAGTTTACAAGAACTGGAAGTTTTTATTTGAAGACTAATGAACTGGATTATGAGAGGTGTGCTTTGGTGCTCTTTGGGAAAAGTTCAATGATCAATTAATTGGGGGAAACACTAACAGGCTATATTTCCCTTTTGGGGGTTCACAATGCACATTAGAATACTGAAGGTTCTAGAAGGCCTGTAGTAAAGTAAGCTATTAGGTTTGGCTTAACACTGTATTTCCCAAACTCATTTAACCACAAAACCCCTCTTTCTCAGAATTTTAGCAGTTTGGGCTGTGCTAAATTAAAGGGGTGAAAGACAAGCCTATATAAGAAACCAGGAAGATGACTTGAGAAATTAGAGAATACCAAAAGATAGAAGAGTTGGTACCTAAAATAAGGGGCAGAAAATGAGCCAGTTGGAAAAAGGCTAGGTGATGATCACTTAAGCATATTATAAAATAACCAAGGCCTCTGTAAAAATTCCAAAAAAAAAAAAAAAAAAAAAAGTACCACCAAAAATACAGAGAGATTGAAAAGCCATCTCATCCCCCTCTCATAAGGATAAGTTTCTAAGATGTCCTCAGTTATTTCCAACTTTTCCTCCCTTAAGAAATCCTGGATCATAAAACACCTCCAAAACAGCTATAAAATGCTCTGAAATAATAAAGCTTAAACAATTCTCAAAATTTTCTCCATGATTCCTCTTTAAGATCTTCACTAGAATTTCCTATAGATTTCAGGAATTAATCAGTTTGAATTAATACTTATTTGATATTTTAGAGTTAGGGTCCTATGTGAGGTATTTTCCTTAGTTACTGGGGCTATTTCCAAATATTTAATCTTCCTTTAAGTTTTATATTGAATTCTCTATAATCTAAATAATATAAGTCAATATCTACAATTTATGGCTTAGAATGAAAATTTTTAAAGGTTTTATTTATTTATTTGACAGAAAGAGAAAGAGCACAAGCAGGGGGAGCAGCAGGCAGAGGGAGAGGGGAAACCAGGGAGCCCAACGTGGGTCTCAATCCCAAGACCTTGAGATCATGACCAAAGCCAAAGGCAGATGCTCAACTGAACGAGCCACCCAGGCACCCCAAGAATGAACTTCAATATTGGTGTTTTGTGTATCTACATATAACACAGAGCAAACCTCACAATTAATAGTGAAGCATTAGAAGCATCTCCTTCGGGGGTGCCTGGGTGGCTCAGCTGGTTAAGTGTCTGACTCCTGATCTCAGGGTTGAGTTCAAGTCCTGCATTGGGCCCCATGCTGGGCATGGAGCCTACTTTAAAAATAAATAAACAAAATAAAATTTAAATTTAAAAAAGAAGAATTTCCTTTGAGGTCAAGAATAAGAAAAGGAAGTTTTTTTTTTTTTTAAGATTTACTTATTTATTTTAGAGAGAGACGGAGAAAACACAAACAGGGGAAGGGGCAGAAGGAGAGAATATCCAAGCAGACTCCCGCTGAGTGCAGAGCCTGACGTGGGGCTCAGAACCTGAGCCAAAACCACAAGTTGGATGCCCAACAGATTGAGCCACCCATGCACCCCAGAAAAGGAGGCCTTCTATCACTGCTTCTATTTAATTCCGTAGTCCCTAGCCAATGCAATAAGGAAAAGGAGGAGAAAGGGAAAGGAAAATTAACAAGAAATAAGCTGTTTATTGATAACAGATAACACTAAAATGTTTACAGGCAATACAAATAACATCTACACTGGGGACTGTTCAAACTTCAAAAGTTTTAAGACAGAAAGATCAATATGCAAATATCAATTACATCATCCAATCAGAAAATATAATTGGGAAAAGATGATCTAGATACCAAAAAAAATTTTTTTAGGAATAAAAAAAAGGAAAGCATGCTTTTCATGGAAAAATTATAAAATTCTACTAAAATATACAAAAGAAGATGAAAATAAAAGCAGAGATATACCATGTTTATGGATGGGAAGATGAAAAATACCATTTCCTTCCCAAACTAATATATGAACTCATTGCAATTCCAAAAAAATCTCTATGGGATTCTTCATAGCTAAGAAGAGCAAGACATTTCCTGAAGAAGAATGAGGAAGATGGACTTACCTTCACACAACCATCAATACTTACAGTGCAGCAATGAGACCTACACCACGGCAGTAATACTGCCAGGACAGACAAATGTGACAAAGGGACAACAAAGGAAGCCCAGCAACAGGCCCATCCATATCAGAGAAAGTTAATCTATGGCAATAAATGCTGTTGGCACTGTTACCATGTGAAAAAATAATCAAGTTCAATCTCTCCTCTACCATACCGAAATCAGTTACAGATTGAGGACATAATTGAGAAAAACACACTTTAACACTTTTAGTACAATATCTTTATAACCTTGGGATAACAAAACATCTCTCCCTCTTTTAAAAAGATTTTATTTATTTGACAAAGAGAGAGACAGCGAGAAAGGGAAGACAAGCAAGGGGAGTGAGAGAGGGAGAAGCAGGCTTCCTGCTAAGCAGGGAGCCAGATGCAGGGCTCCATCCCAAGACCCTGGAGTCACGGACGGCCTCAGCCCGAGGCAGATGCCCAATGACTGAGCAACCCAGATGCCCCACAAGACATCTTTAAGCGAGAAACCAAATTACAAACCACAAAGAAAAAAGACCGGTGAATTCTGTATACCAACATTAAAAATTTCTGTGCCTTGGGGTGCCCGGGTGGCTCAAGTGTGTTAAGCAGCTACCTTCAGCTCAGGTCAGGATCCCAGAGTCCTGGGATCGAGCCCTGCATCAGGCTCCCTGCTCAGTGGAGAACCTGTTTCTCCCTCTCCCTCTGTCTGCCATTCTGTATACTTGTGCTCTTTCTCTCTCCATCTCCCTGCCAAATAAATAAATAAAGAAATAAAGAATCTTTAAAAAAAAATTTCTGGAGGCACTTAAGGGCATCTGGGTGGCACAGTTGGTTAAATGTCCAACTCTTGGTTTCACTTCAGGTCATGATCCCAGGATCATGAGATCGAGCCCCATGTTGGGCCCTCACACTCAGTGCAGAGTCTGCCTAAGATTCTCAATCCCTCTCTCTCTAAAATAAATAAATCCCTTTTTTAAATTGCCTTAAGATTTGAATAGAAGGGTATGAAATGGAAAAAAATATATACTTGAATACATATAGCTGACAAAATATTACTATCTAGAATATATTAAGATGCCTGTGAGCTATAAAAAGACAAATACTAGAAAAATGGTCAAACATTTTCAGAAGATAAAACTCAAATGGCCAACAAACCTAGGGGAAAATGCTCAATGCTACCAATAAGCAGAGGAATTCTATCTAAAACTACAATTTCATAGGCACAAGGTTGGCAAAAATTAAACAACTGGACAATTCTAAGTACTGGTGAGATTGTCAAAAGGAAATCTCAAACAGTGTTGGCAATATAAACTGGTGCCACCACTTTGAAGAGCTATGAGACAATATCTAGTAAAGTTGAAGAAGCACATATCCAGTGTTCTGGCTCTAGCAAGCTAGAAGGTCTAAAACTTAAGCGAAGTCCTCCTACTACGACTATTTTCAATTTAGGTTAATTTTTTAAGTGAAATTCATAACGAAGCTGGCCATTTAAAGAAGGGACAGATTTACGCATCGAAACAAGAAGAACCTGAAAGCTAGAACCATAAATAACTTGCCTAAATTAATATATGAAGACATAGAAAGTCTGAATGGTTCCAATAACCATTAAGAAACCAAGCAGTAGGGCACCTGGGCGGCTCAGTTGGTTGAGTGACTGCCTTCAGCTCAGGTCATGATCCCGGATTTCCGGGATCGAGTCCCGCATTGGGCTCCCAGCTCCTTGGGGAGTCTGCTTCTCCCTCTGACCTTCTCCTCTCTCATGTTCTCTCTCACTCATTCTCTCTCAATAAGAATAAAAATCTTAAAAAAAAAAAAAAAAGAAAAGAAAAGAAAAGAAAAAGAAACCAAGCAGTACAGGGCACCTGGGTGGCTCAATTGGTTAAGTGACTGCCTCAGGCTCAGGTCATGATCCCAGGGTCCCGGATTGAGCCCCGAGATGTGTGTCCAACTCTCTGCTCAGCAGGGAGTCTGCTTCTCCCTCTCCCCCTGCCTGCTGCCCCCTACTCCTGCTCTCTCTCTCACTCTTTCTCAATAAATAAATAAAATCTTTTTTTAAATGGATGTAAGAATCTTAAGATACTATGAAGCCAAATCTAGCAGTGCATACAAAAGATAATCCATCATGAACAAGATGACTTTATCCCAGAAATTCAAGGGTGACTTACTATTAAAACGTTAACTGATTTTAGGGTAAAATAGATAGAACCAAGTAATGAATCTAAGAAAATATGAGCAAGGCCTTTATAAAGAAATAAATCTTAAATTTATTAAAATACATTAAAGAAGACAAATTTTTTAAAAAAAAACTATGCCATGTAGTTTTAGTATAGACAGTATAATAGTATAGACAGGAAAATTCAAAATCATTAAAAAAAAAGTCCATACTCTTCAAATTGACCTGTATATTTTATGCAGCAGCAACTAATATCCCAATATGAGTCTGCAAGAAACATGACAGGGTAATTCTAAACTTGATATGAAAGAGCAAAGAACCATAGACAGCGAAGATGCTGAAAGGGAAGGGCGCCTGGGTGGCTCTTGTCAGTTAAACATCTGCCTTCGGCTCAGGTCATGATCACAGGTCCTGGGATCAAGACCCGAATTGCGCTCCCTCCTCAGTGGGGAGACTGATTCTCCCTCTGCCCCTCCCCCTTCTCATGTGCACAAAAATAAGTAAATAAAATCTTAAAAAAAAAAGAGAGAGGAGGAAGAAGAAAAGGAAAACTGCCCTACCAGTTATCAAGAATTATTATAAAGCTAGAATATTTAGGACAGGGTTTATTCATGCTGGGAGATTAATGAATACCAGTAGTGTACCCAGAACCAAAATCACAAATGTATGAGAACTCATCCATGACACAGGGAGCACTGCAGATCACTGAGGAATGGTGTATGAAATACATGATGTCAGGGCAAAGGGTCATCCACATGGTAGAACTCCTACCATACACAAAATCTAATTTCTGATGGATTACAGACTTCAAGATGAAAGATAAAACTCCTTCAACTTACAGAAGAATATATAGAAGATATCTATATGATCCCACGATAAGAAAATACCTCTTTAGCAAGACAAAAAAGCATTCTCCATAAAGAAGATGGGTAAGCATGACAACTTTAAAATTCAGAACTTTTGCTAACAAAAAGAAACCTTAAAGAAAAATTAAATTAGAAACTAGAAGAAAATACAGGAGTCCCAGGAAACAAGAATACTTGACTGGAATCTTTGATTTATACTTTATCATTTGAACTCCAGCTCATTTTTATATGAAAATCAGGAACCGAACAGATTCTGAAATCTAGGTATTCTTCCTTATTTTAACTCACCTATCTGAGCTTAAAAACTGCATAAACACCGATAACAAGGAATGTTTTATTTACAACATACACAATCAACTGCATGTTAATATCTAGAATATTTGAAAAGCTAATTCCTACATAACAAAAAGAGAAAAACAAATAACCCGCTGGCAAAACTAGAATTTTATAGAAGAATAAAAATCCAAGTGTTGACTAAAAATATGAAAAATGCTCAACCTCATTAATAATCAGAAAATTTCAGGGGCGCCTGGGTGGCTCAGTGGGTTAAAGCCTCTGCCTTTGGCTCGGGTCATGATCCCAGGGTCCTGGGATCGAGCCCCGCATCAGGCTCTCTGAGCCTGCTTCCTCCTCTCTCTCTGCCTGCCTCTCTGCCTACTTGTGATCTCTGTCTCTCAAATAAATAAATAAAATCTTTAAAAAAAATAATAATAATAATCAGAAAATTTCACCTTAAGGTCACAAAGAATAACCATTTTACATTCACCAGGCTGGGAAAAAATTAAGTTTGGCAAGACCAGTTACTGGTGAAGATAAGAATTCTATACAGTAAAAAAAAAAAAAAAAAAAAAATTCTATGCAGTGATGGGACAAGTACAATTGGTACAACTATTTTGAAAAACACTCTGCCATTATCTTGCAAAACTGCACATGTTCATTCTTACTAACCAGATATTCCAATAGTAAAAACTGTATATGTTCTATTGAAAACCTTGCACCTACACACCAGGAAAGGTGTGAGAATGTCCATTGTTCAGAATAACAAAAAACTGGAAACAATCAATTATTCATCAAGAGTAGAATAAATAAATTGTGCTGAGAGATTCTTTGAGAAACAGTTCACATGCCATACAATTCATCCATTTAAATGTGGGGTTTTTTTGTATATTTGTATTACATCACCTTTTTAAATTGTGGTAAAATACATATAAAAATAAAATTAACCACTTAAAACATTTTTTAAAAGATTTTATTTTTAAGTAGGCTCTACATGCAATGTGGGGTCTGAATCAAGAGTTGCATGCTCTACCAACTAAGCCAGCCAGGTGCCCCCCACTTTTACCTTTTTTTTTTTTTTTAAGATTTTATTTATTTATTGGACAGACAGAGATCACAAGCAGGCAGAGAGGCAGGCAGAGAGAGAAGGGGAAGCAGGCTCCCCACTGAGCAGAGAGCGGACGCAGGGCTCCATCCCAGGATCCTGGGACCATGACCCGAGCCGAAGGCAGAGACTTTAACCCACTGAGCCACCCAGGCGCTCCGACTTTTACCTTTATTAAGTATACAATTTAGTAGCACTAATTACATTCACAATGTTGTGCAACCATCACTACCAGTTTGTTTTCCAAAACCTTTTTTACTAACTTCAAACAGAAACTTAACACCTAAGCAATAACTCCCCATTCCTGCCTCCTCAGTCCCTAGTAACCTCTAATCTACTTTCTGTCTCTATGAATTTGTCTATTCTAAATATTTCATGAGTAGAAACTTAAAATATTTGCCCTTTTGTGTCTGGCTTATTTTACTTAGCATAATGTCCTGAAGGTTCACCTGTATTGTAGCATGTATCAGAACATCATTCTGATTAACCTAGAGGGTATTACGCTAAATAACATAAGTCAGACTAAGACAAATACCATAAAATTTCCCTTACACGCAGGATCTTAAAAAAAAATAGAACTTAGAAGAAAAATAGAGAACTTGTGGTTGCTAGAAAGGTGGGAGTTGGGGGTATGGGTGAAGTAGGTAAAGGGGATTAAGAAGCACAAATTTCCGGTTATAAAGTAAACAAGTAACTACACTTCTCACAGTGAACATTGAGTATAGAATTGTTGAATCATGATGTTGTACACCTGAAACTAATATAACATTGGCAACTACATTTCAATAATAAAAGTCTTTTTAAAAGAACTTCATTTCTTTTTATGGTTGAATGATGTTCCATTATATGGATATATCACATTTTGTTTGTCCGTTCATCTGTTGATGAACACTTGGGTTGTTTACAGCTTTTGGCTATTGTAAATAATGCTGCAAAGAATACTGATATGTAAGTATCTGTTCAAGTACTTGCTTTCAATTTCTTTGGACAGATACTCTCGAGTGGAATTGCTGGGTCATACTGTAAATCTATTTAGCTTTTTCAGAAATCACCAAACTATTTCCCACATCCTTTGCACGATTTTACATTCTCACTGGTTATGTGTGAGGGTTCCAAATTCCCCACATCTTTGCCAACAAATATTTTTCCCCAGGTTGTGGCTTACTTTTTCATTCTTTTAACAGTGTCTTTCTCAAAGCAGAAGTTTTCAACTTTAATCAAGGGCAACTTACCAATTTTTTTCTTTCATGGGGTCTGCTGGTGGTGGTGTATCTAAAAAGGCCTTGCCAATTTCAAAGTTACCTACATTTTCTTCTGTTATCTTCTAGAAGTTTTATAGTTTGTGTTTTGTATTTAGTCTTTCTTCATCAAATTTTCTTTGCTTCTTGTCAAAGATGAGTTAACCATGTTTGGGTGAGTCTATTTCTGCGGTCTCTATTCTGTTCCACTGATCTATTTGTCTTTCAGCAATGCCACACTGTCTTGATAACAGAAGCTTTATAGTAAGTCTTGAAGTTGGGTAGTGTGAATCCTTTGACTTTGTTCTTCATCGGTATTGTATTGGCTATTCTGTCTTTTGTTTTTCCATATGAATATTGAAATCAGTTCATTGACATCTACAAAATCACTTGCTGGGATTTTTTATTGGGATTGCACTGAATCTATAGATCAACTTGGGAAGAACTGACATCCTAACAACATTGAGTTTTCCTATCCATGAACATGAAATATCTCTCCATTATTTAGACCTTCCTTGATTTCTTTCATCGGGAGTTTTGTTGTTTTCTCTTATAGAGTTATTATATAAATATCTAATCTAAGTATTTTTCTTTCTTTGCTTTTTTGGGGGTGGGGGTACTAATGTAAATGGTGTTGCATTTTTTAATTTCAAGTTCCAATTATAGGAAAGCAATTGATTTTTGTATACTAACCTTGTATCTACAACCTTGTTATAATCATTTATTAGTTCCAGGGTTTGTTTGTTTTCAATCATTCTTTGGGATTTTCTATACAGACAATTATATCTTCTATGAACAAAGACGGTTTTATTTTTTCTTTATCAATCTGTATACACATTTCACCCAACCCTGCTGTCTTACTGCATTAACTAGGGCTTTTAGTCAATGTTGAACAGAAATGGCAAGAGGAGACAACCTTGCCCAGTTTCTGATCTTAGGGAGAAAGTATCTCCCTTCTCATCATTAAGTATGATGTCATCTGTAGAATTTTTATGGCTGTTGTTTATCATATTAAGGAAGTTCCCCTCTATTCCTGTTTTACTGGGAGATTTTTTAGCATAAATGAATGTTGGATTTTGCCAAATGCTTTTCCTATACCTATTGTTATGATTATATGATTATTTTTCTTTAGCCTCTTCATTTAATGGATTACATTAATTGATTTTTTGAATGTTAAACCAGACTTGCATACCTGGAATAAAATCCCACTTAGTGCATAATTCTTGTTATACATTGTTGGATTCAATCTATTAACATTTTGTTGAAGATTTCTGCACCGTTTTCATGGGAGATATTGGCCTGTAATTTTCCTTTTTTTTAATGTTTTCTGTCTTGTTACTAGGGTGATGCTTGGTCTAATAGAACAAGTTAGGAAGTATTCACTGCACTTCTATTTTCTGGAAGACATTACAGAGAATTGGTATCATTTCTTTCTCAAATGCTTGGTAGAACTCAGAGTGAAACCATCTAGGCCATGCTAAAACTAATAAAGACTATAGCATAAATAAATTAAATGGAGACTAGAAAAACAGTAGAGAAAACAAAGAAAACCAAAAGTTGGCTCTTTGAAAAGATCAACAAAATTGGCAAACCTTTAGCTAGACTGACCAAGGAAAAAAGAGAAAAGAGTCAAATACTAAAATTAGGAGTAAAAGAGGGGATATCACCATTGACCTTACAGAAATAAAAAGAATTATAAAAATCATGGAGAATTATATGCCAACAAACTAGGTAACTTAGATGAAATGGATAAATTCCTAAAAAGACATAAACTAAGGAAACTGACTCAAGAAGAAATATATATTCTAAATGTTTGTAGAAAAAGCAAAGAGACTGAGGTAGTCATTTTTTAAAATTTCCAACAGATAGTACACCTGGGTATTCTCAGTTGGTTAAGCATCTGCCTTTGGCTCAGTTCATGAACCCAGGATCCTGTGATCAAGTCTTGCAATGGGCTCCTTGCTCAGCAGGGAATCTGCTTCGCCCTCTGCCTGCTGCTCCCCTTGCTTGTGCTCTCTCCTCCTCCCCCTTTTTGACAAATAAATAAATAAATAAATAAATAATCTTTTAAAAAGTAAAAATAAATTCCCAATAGGATTAAAAAGGTTTATACACCATGACCCACTGGGATTTATCCTAGGAGTGAATTGCTAATTGAACATCTGGAAATCAATGTAATAAACCATATTAATAGAATAAAGGGGAAAACCCCATGTGATCATCTTTACAGATACAGGAAAAAAGTCTTTGATGAAACCCAACACCCTTTCATGATAAAAATATCAAACAAAGTAGGAATAGACAGGAACCTCTTCAAGCTGACAAAGGGTACTTATGAAAGGATACCATCAAGAAAGTGAAAAAAAAAAAAAGAAAGTAAAAAAAATCCAAATCCACAGAATGGGAAAAAAATATATGTAAATCACATGTCTGATAAAGGATATATAACCAGAACATATTAAAAAAACTTTTATAGATCAATAATAGAAAGATAACCTAATTAAAAAGAAAGAGACATTAAGAATTTCATTTACAACTACATTAAAAAGAATAAAATAGGGGCACCTGGGTGGCTCAGGGGGTTAAGCCTCTGCTTTCGGCTCAGGCCATGATCTCAGGGTCCTGGGATGGAGGCCTGCATCAGGCTCCAGAGAGCCTGCTTCCCCCTCTCTCTGCCTGACTCTCTGCCTACTTGTGATCTGTCTCTGTCAAATAAATAAATAAAATCTTAAAAAAAAAAAAAAGAATAAAATATCTAGGAATAAATTTAACCAAGGAGGTGAAATATCTGTACTCTGAAAACTAACACATTGATGAAAGAAGCTAAAGATGACAAAAATGGGTATGTTAACCTTAAGGATTGGAAGAATTAATATTGTTAAAATGTTTATAAATAAGTGTTGGGGCGCCTGGGTGGCTCGGTGGGTTAAACCTCTGCCTTCGACTCAGGTCATGATCTCAGGGCCCTGGGATCAAGCCCTGCATTGGGCTCTCTGCTCGGTGGGGAGCCTGCTTCCCCCCCTCTCTCTGCCTGCCTCTCTGCCTACTTGTGATCTCTCTCTCTCTCTCTCTCTGTCAAATAAATAAATAAATAATCTTTTAAAAAAAAGAAAATGTTTATAAATATATACATTTTTAAATGATTATAAATTTATATATTTATAAATGTTTATATATTTTATAAATATGTTTATAAATAAATATAAATGTTTACCCAAAGCAATCTACAGATTCAATGTAATCTCTATCACAATGTAACAGTATCTTTCACAGGTCTAGAACAAAGAATCCTAAAATTTGTTTGGAACCACAAAAGACCCCAAATAGCCAAAGCAACCTTGAGAAAGACAAAGCTGGAGGTATCTACAATCCTAGATTTCAAGCAATGCTACAAAGCTATTGTAATCAAAACAGTGTAGTATTGGCACAAAAACAGACACACAGATCAATGGAATAGAATAGAGAGTCCAGAAATAAACCCATATTTATATGGTCAACTAATCTAGGACAAAGGAGACAAGAATATCCAATGAGGAAAAAATAGTCTCTTCAATAAATGGTGCTGGGAAAACTGGACAGCTACATACAAAGGAATGAAATTGAGCCACTTTCTTACATCATATTTAAAAATAAACTCAAAATGGATTAAAGACCTAAATTTAAGACCTGAAACCACAAAGCTCCTAAAAGAAAAAAAGGCAATTAACTCTTGGACATCAGCCTTAGCAATATTTTTTGGGATCTGTCGCCTTAGGCAAGGGAAACAAAAGCAAAAACAAACAATTGAGATTACATCATGCTAAAAAAGTTTTGCACAGCAAAGCAGACCATCAACAAAATGAAAAACCAACTTACTGAATGGAAGAAGATATTTGTTCTTACTTTTGTTTTGTTTTTTCTTAAGATTTTATTAATTTGTGTTTTTTTAAGATTTTATTTATTTATTTGACAGACAGAGATCACAAGTAGGCAGAGAGGCAGACAGAGAGAGGGGGGAAAGCAGGCTCCCTGCTGAGCAGAGAGCCCAATGCGGGGCTCGATTCCAGGACCCTGAGATCATGACCTGAGCCGAAGGCAGCGGCTTAACCCACTGAGCCACCCAGGCACCCCTATTTATTAATTTGAAGGAGAGAGAAGGAGAGCGACAGCATGAGAGGAAGTAGAATGGGAGGGAGAAGCAGACTTCCTGCTGAGCAGGGAGCCCAATGTAGGACTGGATCCTGGGACTCTAGGATCATGACCTGAGCAGAAGGCAGTTGCCTAACCAAATGAGCCACCCAGGCATCCAGGGAAGAGATATTTATAAATGATATATCCAATAAGGGGTTAGTATCCAAAATACATAAAGGATTTATACAACTCAACACACACACACACACACAAAGAAAGGAAGGAAGGAAGGAAGGAAAAAGAAAAGAAAAATCTGATTTAAAAATGGGCAGAGGACCTGAGGACATGTTTTTCTGAAGAGGACACACAGATAGCCAATAGACACAGAAAAAGATGCTCAACATTACTAGTTATCAGGCAAAGACAAATCAAAACCACAAGGAGCACCTCACACCTGTCAGAATGGCTAGTACCAAAAAGGCAAGAAAAAGGGGGCACCTGGGTAGCTCAGCTGGTTACGTTCTGCCTTTGGCTCAGGTCATGATCCTGGGGTCCTGGGACTGAGCCCCACTTCAGGCTCCTTCAGGTAGTCAACTTCTCCCTCTTCCTCTGCCCCTCTCCCCTACTGGTGCACCCTCTCTCTCTCAAGTAAATAAAATCTTTTAAAAAAGAAAAAGAAAAAAAATAACAAGTGTTTGGCAAGGATGTAGAGAAAAGGAAAAACATGTACACTGTTGGTGGGAATATAAATTGGTACAGCTACTGGGGAAAACAGTATGTGGAGTTTCCTCAAGAAATTAAAAATAGAAATACCACACAATTCAGTAATTCTACTACTAGGTATTTACTTGAAGAAAACAAAAACACTAGTTCAAAAAGAATATGCACCCTTGAGTTTATTGCAGCAATATTTACAATAGCCAAGATATGGACACAATCTTAAGTACCTGTCAATAGGTGAATTGATAAAGACTATGTGGTATATACACACAATGGAATATTATTCAGCCAACAAAAATGAAACCTTGTCATTCATGACAACACGAATAGGCCTCTAGAACAGTATGGCAAGTGAAATGTCTCAGACAGGGAAAGACAAATACTGTATGATTTCATTTTTATGTGGAATTTAAAACACAAAATAAAACAAACAGAAACAGACATAAATACAGAGAAAAAACTGATGGTTGCCAAGGAGAGAGGTGTGGGGGTGAATAGGTGAAACATGTAAAGGGGATTACAAAGTCCAAACTTCTAGTTATAAAATAAATAAGTCACAGGACATAGGGAAGACAGTCAATAATACTGTAATACACATGCATGGCGAAAGACGGGAACTACATTTGTGGTAAGCATTTCATGTATAGAATTCAAATCGGGGGCGCCTGGGGGGCTCAGTGGGTTAAGCCACTGTCTTCGGCTCAGGTCATGATCCCAGGGTCCTGGGATCAAGCCCCGCATCGGGCTCTCTGCTCAGCGGGGAGCCTGCTTCCTCCTCTCTCTCTGCCTGCCTCTCTGCCTGCTTGTCATCTCTCTCTGTCAAATAAATAAATAAATAATCTTAAAAAAAAAAGAATTGTCAAATCGCTATGTTGTACACCTGAAAAAAACTGGGCAAAGGATTTAAATAGATACTTCTCCAAAGAAGATACAAAAATGGCCAATAAGCACATGAAAAAAGGCTCAATATCATTAGCCATTAGAGAAATGCATCTCAAAATCACAAGGGGATATCCACTTCCATTCACTAGCATGCCTGCGGTAAAAACAAAAAAGCCATTAAGAAGTGATGGCAAAGATATGAAGAAATTGGAATCCTCATATATTTCTGGTAAAAATGCAAAATGGTTCAGCTACTTTGGAAAACAGTTTGGCTGTTCCTCATAATGCTAAACTTTATGTTTAGCATGTTCCATATGACCTACCAACACTATGCATAGGTATATACCCTAGAGAAACGAAAACATGTCCATACAAGATGTACACAACTATGGCTTGTGGCACTAGCCATAATATCCAAAATGAGGAATTGACCTAAATGCCCACCAACTGACAAAGAAAATGTGGCATATCCACACAGTGGAATGCTATTTGGCCATAAAAAATAAAGTACCAACATATGCCACCACATGGCTGAACCATGAAAACAGTATGCTAAGTGAAAGAAGGCAGCCGCAAAACCCCCATATTATAGATCTCACTTACGTGAAATGTTCAGACCAAGGAAATTCAGAGAAGACAACATAGATTAGTGGTCCCTAGGGTCTGGCAGTTTGTGGGGAAGGGGAAGGGTCAGCTCATGTGTATGGGTTTGCTTTTTGGGATTTTAAAAAATGTTCTAATGTTTGGGTGATAGTTTCATAACTGTGAATGTACTAAAAACCATTCCATTGTATGCTTAAAAGGGTGAATTTATGAGATATTAAATATATCTCAATTAACCCATTTTGAAACATGTGCAGAGAATGGTTTAATAATGGTCCCATGCCCAGCTTCAACCATTATCAATTCGTAACCAAGTTTTTTCATCTATAACTTGATGCTGTCACCCTACTCCACTCTCACATTGGCTTATTTTAAAAAACAAACCCCAGATATTTCTTCTTCAAATATTCAGTGTGTTTTCAGTAATATTCAGTAGCATCTTTCTAAAAGATAAGGGCTCTTTTAAAAAAAAATACAGTACCATTATCACATCTAAAAACTTAGTATCTTCATATAATCAAATATCCTGTGTTTCCATGTTGTCCCTCAATTGTCTCATAAATTTGATTTTTTTAGCAGCTTTTCAAATCTAGATCTGCTACATATTGCATTTCATTATCTCTTATGTTTCTGCGTATCCATAAACCCTCGCCCTATTTGTTTTTCTTGCAATACATTTATTGAAGGATTGGGTTGTCATGTAGAGTTTCCCACATTCTGGATTTTGCTGATTGCATTACTGTGATGTTATTTAACATGATCACTTTCGATAGTGATTCACTTTTAGATGCTTGCTGCCAAGTACACTATAAATGTGACTTCATATTCATCAACATAGTTGCCACATCTTAGTGCTTACCAGACATCAGATCCTTATATCATACTTGACACAAATTATCCCATTTAACCCGTAAAACAACTCCATGTGGTATTATTACCCCAGACTGGAGATAAAGAAAATGAGGCTTAGAGAGGTTCAAAAAAAGTGGTCCCAGTCAACCCCCGAGGCAGTGAACATCTTGTCACAGCCAAGGTCTGTCTGATGTTACAACCCATACTTCTATCCATTACATGACAATATCCCCATCTTTTGCCTGTGACTGTGGTTGTTTTTGTAAATGCTAAGAAGTAGTCCTTCAGTCCACCCAAAGAACTTACTTTTACATATCATCTGTAATACTTAGTTTCAAGCAACAGAAAACATCTCAAAGTGACTCAGCAATAAGGGCATTTGTAATTTCATAGAAGAAGAAATCCAGAGGTGCCCGTGTGGGTCAATGGGTTCAGCATCTGTCTTCAGCTCAGGTCTTGATCCCAAGGTCCTAGGAGGAGGCCCTGCTCAGCAGGAAGTCTGCTTCTCCCACTTCCTCTGCCCCTCCCCACCTGCTTGTCTTTCTCTCTCTCTCTAAAAAAAAAAAAAAAAAAAATATATATATATATATATATATATATATATATATATATTTTTTTTTTTTTTTTTTTTTTTTAAAGAAATCCAGAAGTGGGACAGCAGCAGGTCTGATTGATTTGGTGACTTAACAACATCACAGACCTAGGTTCATTCTATCTCTTTACTCTGCCATCACGGATGTGTTGGCTCTGTCCTAAGGGTCAAGTTTCAGGTAACACAGAAGCAACAATACCCAGTAGAGATGGTGGCATGTTTCCTGTATGTCTCTATTTGTTTGTTTGTTTTTTTAAGATTTTATTTATTTATTTGACAGAGAGAGATCACAAGTGGGCAGAGAGGCAGGGAGAGTGAGAGGGGGAAGCTGGCTCCCTGCTGAGCAGTGAGTCCGATGCGCGGGACTCCATCCCAGGCCCCTGAGATCATGACCTGAGCCAAAGGCAGAGGTTTAACCCACTGAGCCACCCAGGCGCCCTGTATGTCTCTGTTTAAGAGCAAGAAAAATCTTTCCCAGAAGGTTTTCAGCACACACCTCCTCAGGTTTCAGTGACAAAACTGGGTCATATGCCCACCCCTAACCTCTCACTAGCCAGCCAAGAGGATCTTATTCCCCTTGCCCATGGTAGTTTAGGAGTGTACCTCTGAGATGGTAATAGGATCACCTTCCTTGGTGGGTCAACACCTATAAAGGCTTCTGCAAAGAAGAAGAGGGGTGAATGGATGTTGAGTGGGCAAGCAACAGTATTTGCTTCATGTTCCTAATGAGCTATGCTACACAGTCCATTGTGAATAACACAAATACTTCATTATAAGTGTCACACACAATTTTTTACTTTCTATCAAGTGACATTTACTTTTGAGCTATCAGCTTTCTTGCCTGCACAAAGACACTAGATAAGATTATATGTAAGGTCTCCTCCAGCTCCAGCTGTTTCAATTTTACATTTTGGAAAAAGCAAGTTCAAAACTTAAACCTACAAGATATGGGGATGTGTGGGTGGCTCAGTGGGTGAAGCCACTGCCTTCGGCTCAGGTCATGATCCCAGGGTCCTGGGATCAAGTCCCACATCGGGCTCCTTGCTTGGCATGGAGCCTGCTTCTCTCTCTGCCTCTGCCTGCCACTCTGCCTGCTTGTGCTCTCTCTCTCTCTCTCTCTGACAAATAAATAAATAAATAAACGTACAAGATATGGTCCAGAAATGATGATGGGTTTCAGCTGCCAAGTCCTAGGCATGGCTGATGTCCTTCTAGCCCTTGAAAAGTTTTAGACATAGGTATTAGATTTAAGGAACTAAACAAACTGAAACTGATCATATCTTTCCATTAAGTTTTAACATTAAAAATAGGTTAAGTGTTCTGGGACGCCTGGGTGGCTCAGTTGGTTAAGTGGCTGCCTTTGGCTCAGGTCATGATCCCAGAGTCCTGGGATCGAGTCCCACATTGGGCTTCTTGCTCAGCAGGGAGCCTGCTTCTCCCTCTGCCTCTAGCCTGCCACTCTGTTTGCCTGTGCTTGCGCTCTGTATCTCTCTCTCTCTCTCTCTCTCTCTCTCTCTCTAACAAATAAATAAAAATCTTTAAAAATAAAAAAAATAAAAAAATAAAAAATAAATAGGTTAAGTGTTCTACCTTCCTGCCTCTTCTGTTAACACCTACTAGCTTCTAGGCCTCATGCTACAGACAGAGTTTAATTAGAAGATCTTTTTCATAACTTACTTCCTTTCGCTTGGTGTCAGCATCCTTCTGGAGCTCATACAAGGCTCTGTGACCGTCAGAGCTCTTCTACCTTTGCTTTCACTGCCAACTATGACTTTAACTTAAGAAATCATTTCTGTCCCGGCTACCTTTCACAGACTGCATCTGAAGTAATTCTCCATTCATTTCATCACACACAGGCATTTTCCTTGTGGAGAACCACAAGAACACCAAAAAGAAAGATGGTATACCACTGAGTATTGTCGTTATATCAACCCTTTGCTACTCTTTCTTTCGATATGAATAAAATTCCTTTATTTGAGTTTATGCCTACCATCAGTTTTCTCTGGGAAAGCTGCTGGCTTGATTTGTAAGTAGTTCCATTCTTATTTAACAGAGGTTATGGTTTGTGATAAATGCACAACATGAAAAAGTCAAAGATATTATAGATCTGCCAGGACATTGGGAATAACAAATGATAGGAAAACCTGGAAGCGTGATTTAAGTGGGTTTGTTCATACCTCCATCTCATTTCATTATTTCCAGATCAGATGTGCCATTCTGGGGAAGAGGCCCAGGGTACAATCTATTACCATCATGGAAAGTGGGAAGCCCCTCCTGTGTGCCATTGTTCATCCCACTAGTCCCAAGAGCTTTAGAGAATTAACTGTTTTCTGAGCAAGGCATGGCCCTGTTTGAAATGTACAAAGGAAAGAGTGCTGAGAGTGCCTCTTTGGGGAAGCAGAGAATATGCAGGGTGGAAGGAGAGGGGATCAGCTTAGTAATCAACTAGATGACCTTGAGCAAGTGGTATCACCTCTCTGTACCTCTTAGAAATCTGGGGAAAAGCCTGACTCTGTATCTCACAGATTGTTGCCAAAATCAAGTGAGAACACAAATAGGAAAGTATTTTCACAAATGCAAATTTGTGTTATTATTTTTGAATATGGATTTTCCTCTGCGTTTTTTTGTTTTTTTTTTTTGTTTTTGTTTTTTTTTGTTTTTGCCACATGATAACTGACGGGTCATGCCAGATTATGAAGCACTCACCCTTGGACTGTTTCAGGCAGATTATACCAGCAATATTATATCCATCCCTTTGGTTTATTTTCCTTCCATCACATCCCTAAGATGCAAATCTCACCATAAGGTGAACTACTGCATAGCAGCTACTTAACAAAAGGCAACATACTTAAACTGTCCAGATAAATGCTATATTAAGAGTTGTGCTAGAAGTATTCAAAAGGGGTTCAAAAAGGAGTGAGAGCACATCTAATTAGAGAAAGCTTCTGAAAGATAATCCCATCATGCCATGTATTTCAGGAATTTCGGCCTTAGTCCCGTGTGACCCCACCCCACTTTCATGCTTCAGAGACAAGAGCATATTTTCTCTATCTTCGTAGCTCCCAAGAACCTGGCAGAGAGGACATTTCAGAACCTTCGGGGATGAAGTGAACCTGCTAAACGCGAGGTGGGTTTTAACATTTATCTACCCAGCCCAATGAAGCTCACCTATTTTTAACTTAGTATTATAGGTGGGTCTTTCCAGGCAAGACATGTGCCCGAGAACTCCCCTGTAACTCCCAAGGAAGAAACTTCATTGCGGATGTGTTAAGTGCCCAGCACAGCTGCTTTCATATATGCACCTAATATGGGGTTAGTCCTCAAAGTATATCTTCAGGCTTTAAGTCCACTTTACGGATGATGATGCCGACACTCGGCATAGGCTGCGTTGTCCAGTCTAACACCTAGTAGAAGCCACTGCGTGTGCATGAGCTCTTCAACACCCTGACCCCCAAACTTTAAATCAGCCTCGCTCAACTTCACCTGCTTACCTCCCTCCTTGCAGGCACCTGCCCTAGCTACTCCTCCTTCCCGTGTCCCCGCCCCAGGCCCCAGTACAGCCGGTAAAAACTAGATCTTAAGGCTTGCGCGTAAAGATGTTCACTCACCCAACTGCTCCTCACAGGCTTGAAAAGCCTTTGCCACCAACCCTATCCGCAGCCCCGAGCTTCTCAGAAGAGCCAGCACAGCGTTTTCCCAAGGCTGAGGTCCTCGTCGCCTGCAGGGCGGTGACGGGGTTGGGACGTGGATTCCGGGAGAGGACACCTGCAGGGGAGGTCCCCGTAGGGGGTCCCGCCTCCGCGCGGCCGGGGCGCGCCGCCGCGAACTACGCTTCCCAGGCTGCTCCGCTGCCGCCGCGCGCCCCGGCGCCGCGCCGGGCCGGGAGCCGCCTGTTGATCGCGCGCTTGCCCGGCCACTGCGCCGCCGCTGCTCGGCGGTCCCCGCCCGCTACCTCGGGGCAGACGGACGCACGGCCCGCACCGCCGGCTACGGGATGGGCGCACGGACGGGTGAGCGCGCGGGGGCGCGGGGGCAGGCCCGGGCGGGGCACGGTGTGCATACCCCGGCCCGCGGCGCGGGGGTGGCCGCGCCCTCCCGGCGGGCTGGAGGATGCTCCGCGGCGTCGGCGCCTGAGCCGGCGGGCGCCCAGAGCCGGGGCCGCAGGTGGCCTCCCTCCGCGGCCGGGCGGGCTGTGCGGGGCGGCGCGGGCGGGAGGCGCTCCCGGGGTGTGGGTCCCGCGCCCCGCACTGCGGCTCCGCAGCCTCGGCAGCCCGCCGGGCCGCTGCAGTGAGGGCGCGGTCTCCTGCCTTCCTCGCGCTGCGGGGCTGGGTTTTTCCACGCTGGGCTTTGTTCCCCTCTTTCCCCTCTCCTGTGACTGTTAGACAAGCTCCTGGAGCCCGGTGCCTGTCACCCCATCGTTGCAGCGGGCGACGGGCAAGGGTGCATTCCGGCTGGAGTCTTACGACCCCTGGAGCTGTCACTCGTGGGGCGTTTCAGCCTCTGGGAAAGCGGCAATCGGGGAGCGGCCTGATGCAGGTCATCGAGACCTTTATTTTTCCTGGTTAAAGTCATGGTAGCTTGTGCTCCCTGAGCCTCCTAAATTGTCCCTGTTGATCTGCAGAAATGAAGATGGATTTTAAAATAATATTAATAAAAAGTTCCTAATGGGAATTTTTACTTAAAGCGTTACAAGGTGGGAAGGTGATGCAGGCAAAATGCAAATTAGCGTTGAAAGAGGCCTCGAGTGCTACGGCATCATCTTGCCCATTAAACAGCCAAATCACAAACAAGGCACTTGGGAAGGGAACGAAAAGAACATCAGAGGAGGTATTTTTCAAATCAGGTTCCTGTCCTATATCTACCATTAAGGAGCTGAGGGACTCTAGGCAAGCCCCTTGACCTGAGTCTCTCTATGTATGTAAAATGGGGCGTTTGGGATGCTGGATTTCTAAATCTCTGTTCTTCCAAGATTCTCATATCAGGGGACTGAAGAGATGAGGTTGCGTCCGTTCAACACCATTACAAAAAGCCTGATTGTGACAGAACGAGCGGCTTTACCCTAGTAAGGAGGAAAGATTTTTCAGGGCTCTGGCAATCTGATTTTTTTTAAAAATAAAACTGATTTTTTCTATCTACTTTCTTCAGTCAACCTAATAAATATGTATTATAGCCACTTTATTGTTCGCAGAGCTGTAAGTTGGTGGGCAACATGGTTGCTTTGTGTTCCTTTTTTAATTTGCTGAAGGTGAAGTCATGAGGTGGGTGGGTTAATGGAGAAGCAAATGCCTCCCCCAGTCTGGGCTCAAGTGGTCAGATGTGGTCAGCAAAGACATGGGGGAAAGCCCCAGCAAGAAGTAACCAGAGAGCATATGCGCTGAGGAAAGAGAGGATGAGTACTGATGGGTCATTGTTTGAATAATACACAATGAGGAATACCAGAACCAGAAAACCAGTGCTAAGCAAACCCTAACATAACCAGTTCAGGCAAGGACTCATCCATGGGTTCAAAACCTTTGAGTGAGAGGTTGTTGGAAGAATAGGATTATCTCACCATGGATTACCTCGAGAATATGTGTCCTTACAATGGAAAGATGAGGAGGTCATCACCTCAGCCTAGTGATCAAGCTTACCAGCCTCTATTAAGAGTCTCCTGTTGGGATACAATAAGATCATGACTTCACCTATGCAGTGTTTCTGCCAAAAAGACTGGAAAGTCGAATTTGGGAGGGTGGGGAGTTTTGTAGATTAAAATACTCAAGTGGTGTAACAACAATTTGAGATGCATAAACTTTGGATCCTAGATCAGGAAAAAGAAAAAAAATAAACACATACACACACACACACACACACACACACATATATATAATCCTTTAGCAATATATATATTGCTATAAGATTATTTAGAGACAATTGGAAAATTTTAACAGGGACTATATATTATATAATATGATGGAATTACTTTTCATTTTCTGAGGCACAATAGTGGTGCTGTGGTTATGTAGGACACTGTCCTCCTTCGTGTGAGGTGCAGGTATTAGAGGAAATGTGTCGTGATGGCTGCAACTTTCAGCTAGTTCAGGGACAAGTCTAAGGGTGGGGGAGCAAGCTCAGGAAATGTGGCAAAATGACAGCGAATTGAAGAGAATAGTATGCAGGTATTTGTTGTAATGTTCTTTTGTATTTTCAGTAAGTGTGGACTTTTTAAATTAAAGTGGGAGAGAGTGGAGCACCTGGGTGGCTTAGTGGTTGGAGCCTCTGCCTTTGGCTCGGGTCATGATCTAAGGGTTCTGGGATCAAGCTCTCTGCTCAGCAGGGACCCTGCTTCCCCCTCTCTCTCTGCCTGCCTCTCTGCCTACTTGTGATCTATCTCGCTCTGTCAAATAAATAAATAAAATCTTTAAAAAAATAAAAATAAAAAAATTAAGTGGGAGGGAGCAATGAAATTAGAGAGTATATAAAGAGAAAGAATTGTAGAGAACTAGTAGGTTAGTGACACACAGCCACAGTGAATCTGTGGCTTTGAGTTACCAGGATTTAAATCCTATTGGAGGTGTGAGGGGGCTTAGGGCAAATTCCCTTTCTTGGTTTGTTTCGGCTACTCTCAATCATTTATTCTTTTTTTTTTTTTAATTTTATCTACTTATGTGACAGAAAGAGAGCAGAAGCAGGGGGAGTGGCAGGCGCAGGGAGAGGGAGAAGCAGGTTCCCCACTGAGCAGGGATCCTGACATGGGGCTTGATTCCAGGACCTGGGGATCATGACCTGAGCCAAAGGCAGATGCTCAACCCACTGAGCCACCCAGGTGCCCCACAATCATTTATTCGTAAGATACTGCGTCCGCTGGGGCACCTGGTAGGCTCAGTAGATAGAACATGCATCTCTTGATCTCAGGGTGGTGAATTCAAGACCCATATTTAGGTGTGGAGCCTACTTTAAACAAAAGAAAGGAAGGAAAAAAAAGAAAAAGATACTGCATCCTCTAACTCCAACCTCAAAACATTAATAATTCCCAAACCTTTGAAATGTTAGCTCTACTCGAGAACCATCTTGAAAGCACTGTCCCTTTCCTCTCTACATTCAAGATGTCCATATAGAAGGAAGTTCCCAGTAGTGGTTCTTTTTATTTGAGTTAGGGGAGTGTTAGGGGAAAGAACAGATCCAGACTTTTGACAGAACAGAAGGTTTAGGGTTTCCTCTCATTGTCTTTATTTGTAAATCACACGCACCGAAATGGTTTCTTATAGACTATAAGTGGTTCATAGAGGTTCCTAGAAGGCATGTGCAGAAAAGACTTCCTGTTGCCAGGCCAGGAAAACAAAATCAACTCTTAAGATACAACACAGTTTTATACAGAGCCTTTTGCTGCAAAGAGACTTTTGCTATACCTGAAATATACATATTTCTGCTTTTACTTTTTGCCTCCTGTTTCAGCATCAATGCTACCCCCTCTCTTTAAGTATGTTGCTAGGTTTCCCCTATTGACCTCTGGTTGGAGTGGTAATGAGAAGGTCAGTTCTAGGACTGTGGGTAATAGGAGCTCATGAAACAGGACACAAGGCCAGCTGTGCTAAGCCTAGAGATGAGTAAGGGGCAAATCTGAGGCACCAGCCCTATGAGGCCTCTCATCAGAGTAGTTGGAGGGGTCTAGAGTCTGGTAAGCTGGGCTGCTGTTCAGCCCGTACATGCAGGGATAGCCATCCCTGTTGTTTAGAGCTGACAACCATTCTGACTGGGAAGTGCCCATTCCATACCATTCACTAAGTCTTTTGCATATCATCTTGATAAGTAGTCATGAGTCAAGGTGCTGCGCATAGTACCAGTATGGCACAGCAAAACATTGATCAAACCTGGCTGGAATACAGAGGGTAGAGTAAGAGACAAGGTAGGTGACTCAAAGGCTACATAAGCCGGCAGGAGCCAGAAGGGCACAGGAATCAAAAGACAAAAAGTAGAGAACCCATAGTGCTGGTCCAGATGTGAGAAGCCATCAACTTCCAAAGGCAGGGTGAACCAATGGACACAGATACCCACGTACAAGGCAAGGTGATGGAAGTCGGGAAATGGGAGTGCCTCAGAAAACAGAATAGGGCCAGACAAAGGGATCAAGCAGCAGCAAGAAGTAGCACCTGCCAAGAGAGTGAGAAACCAAGTAGCAGTCTGGGCAGAGAGTCTCAGACTTCCATGCTGAGGAGCTTCTGCCCCCATCTGGAAGCTGCTTGGCTGCTTCCTGCCAAGGGGGAACCTTCCTCCTCCTTTGGTCAGCCTCTACATAGTGGCTTACTACACCTGGCAACGCTGACCCAGGGCTCTTAGAAGATGCTGCCTCTCTCTATTCAACAGATCCTAACAAGGATAACAGAGGGAACAGATACCCCAAATGAAAGACTATTCCCAGACCAAGGACAAAAGAAAAATGGCTTTGACTGAGGGTTTGTATGTGTGTTGTACTAGGCACAGTTTAATAAATAGGGCTGCTCATTTTGATTTTGCTTCCAAGTCTTTGTGTGTAGGCATTGCTCCTAGTGCACACATTATCACATTAAGCATCACCTCCACCTTCTGAGATGAATACTGCTCTTTAGCCTGTTTTACAGAGGAAGGAACAGAGGCTTAGAGAAGTTTCACTTGCACTCAGACCTGTAATGATCACACCCAGGGCTGGTTATCTCCAAGGCCCCTGCTTTAAGTCTTCTGAACCCGGAGGAGGGTGGTTCACTGGTGGGCACATTGTTCTAAAAGGAGACTGTTTTCAAGCAAAATTTGAGCCATGGCAACTTTTGTGTGATAAGTTTGGGAAGTTAAGACCTAATAGTCTCAGATATAAACTCTTCATTCTGGTAAGATCTGTTCCTCATTCCCCCTTCAGCTTGTTCCCTTCAATTGACCTGTCGTACTTTTTGCCTGAGATTCCTTCTTATCTCACCCCATTCTCTGTCCTTCATCCTCTGCAAGTACTCCCAGAATATGGTAGGAGCCATTTGGTTTTTTAAAAAAGAGAGAGAAACAGACATGACTGGGCCATCTTCAAATAGCTTGATTTTGGGGCAGGTGGGCAGCACAGTCAGTTAAGTGTCTGCCTTTAGCTTAGGTCATGATCCCAGGGTCTTGGGATGGAGCCCCACGTCTGGCTCCCTGCTCAGCAGAGAGCCTTCTCCCTCTGCCCCTCCCCCTGCTTGTGAACACACACACACACACACACACACACACACACACATATTCTCTCTCTCTCTCTCTCTCAAATAAAATCTTTTTTAAAAACCCAAATAGCTAGATTTTAAAACATAGGCTGTGTGTTTTGTATACATTTTGTATTTACCCACAGCTAGAAAGGAATTAAATATATAGGAAAAACTCATGTCTTGTTGGAGAATATGATGATATGTTGATTTTGTTCTAATTTACTAATTTTAGAAAAACATAGATATGGCCCTCATGCACTTTGGTTCCCTCATTATTTAAAAATAATTATGAAATATTAAATATTTATAATAGAGGATAATAAATTATCATTTCCCTATCACTACTTGGGAATAAATCATCACCACTATAGTTGAAGCCCAAGTCCCCTTTCTCCAGGCAATACCCCCTCCCCTGCCAAGTATGCAATCCTATGTAGCTTTCCTAGAAATGTACATCCTCTGACATAACTTATGGCACTGTTTTGCCAGTTTAAAAAACTTTTCACTAGTTTTTCACTGGGTTTTTCAGAGTATTTTTTGTTTACTCTTTTGCAAAAATTAATCTCTGGTTTGGACAGGGTTTAATAAATAGGGCTGCTTGTTTTGACGGTGGTTCCAAGTCTTTGTGCCAAAGGCTGGCCACTTGGTGTGGTATCTGATTTTTCCTTTTTCATCCTGCAGTTACACAAATAAGGCAATGGAAATTGAAGCAAAGAAAGCTATACTCCTTGTTTTCCTTACTAGAGACTGTGTCTTTGGGTAACCGAAGAGTTATTAGGGGGCCCAAGCATTCTACCTTCAGCTCCAGTCCTAACTCCTGTCTTCTGTGTTCCTAACTGCCTTGGTGTACACTCCCACCTGGACTCTGGGAAGCCTTGCTGGGCACTTGCTTCATTCCAGCATGTTGCCTGCTGAGCGCTTGCCGTGAGACAGACACTCTGCCGGAGGTGACGCCGCTGCAGTGCTTTGTGCAGACTTTCTACTGTGGTATCGCCAACAGGAGGAGAGAACAGATGTGAACCCTTGTGGGGCCCAGGCGGGAGCTATAGCAGGCCAGTCAGTCATGAGCCAGAAATCTGCAGTTTGACCTTAAAAGCTCTGTGAATGCTACATTCTTCTCCACAGTATGTCTGTATTTTGTATTAAACAATAGTAATTGGCTCTCCCCCAAATCTTCAAGTCAAAGTTGTGCTCCAGGAGGATGCACTTTTTTTTTTTCCTCTGGCTTTGACACCCCCTCATTTATGCAATTTGTCTTAACAGGTACTGTTACATAGTATTAACATGTTATTGTAACTACTCGACCTACTAAACTGTAAACTTGGTTGAGGCACAGGGTATCATTTATTTAGTTCACTGCTGTTGTCCCAGCAATATCTGGAACTCATGGACTTTCAGCAGATACTTGTTGAATGAATATATAAACCTGAGCTTGCAAAGCCTAAGAATATAAAGAATTACCATGTTGACCCTGTCCTCTGGGAATTCATGGTATAGTTGAAGAGAGAACCATATATGTAACAAACATGAAAAAATAACGAGAGACCAAGAGATGAACACCAAATTGGTGACGTAGGCAATGTGAATTTAGGAAGAGGAGATGGGACGCCTGGGTGGCTCAGTTGGTTAAGCGGCTGCCTTCGGCTCAGGTCATGATCCCAGCGTCCTGGGATCGAGTCCCACATCGGGCTCCTTGCTTGGCAGGGAGCCTGCTTCTCCTTCTCCCTCTGCCTCTGCCTGCCACTCTGTCTGCCTGTGCTTGCTCTCGCTTCTCTCTCTATGGCAAATAAATAAATAAAATCTTAAAAAAAAATTATAAAAAAAAATTTAAAAAAAATAAAAAAAAAAGGAAGAGGAGCAATTTCTGTGGTTGTAGGTGGCCTCAAAAATTTCCATGACACAGAGTAGAGGCACTGCATATAGTGGAATGAGCTCTGGACCGGGGGTCACTTCACCTCTGGGCTCATTTTCTTCATTTGCATTTGTGGGATGCCTACTTTGGGTCAAGACTTGTGTTGGGGCGCCTGGGTGGCTCAGTAGGTAAACTGTCTGCCTTTGGCTCAGGTTATGATTCCAGGGTCCTGAAATGGAGCCCCGCGTCTTGCTCCCTGCTCAGTGGGAAGCCTGCTTCTCCCTCTCCCCACTGCCGTGCTTGCTCTCTCTGTCTCTCTCTCCCTCTCTCTCCCAAATAAGTAAATAAAATTAAAAAAAAAAAAAAAAACTTGTGTTGGGGAGCCAGAATTATAACAGTGACTAAAACTGATACAGTTCCCACCCTCTCAGAGATTAGCAAGGAAGATGGAGATAAAACAAGCAATGGTGATAAAGTCAAGAGCAGTGATCAAGGGGTATGCCACAGGGGAGAGAAGTGACCCAGACCTTGTCTTGGTGTCTGAACAAGTCCTCCCTGAGGAACTGAAGATTACATGAGACCAGAAGATGAATATGACAGTATTCAGCCAAGGAGTGTGGGGGTCACTAGTACTCTGAGCAGAGCGAGCGGCATAAGGCACGATCCCGGAATTGGAAGTGGTCCAGGAGGCTGGAGCCAGGAGGAGATGGGGAGTGTGGTGCAGGATGAGGCTGATGAGGAGGACAGGGGCCAGACTGTGAATCTGATTCTTATCCTCCAGGCAGTGGGAAGCCCTGGAGAATTTTAAGTAATGGGGCAAAGTTGTTTAAAAAGGTCACTTTGGGGCGCCTGGGTGGCTCAGTGGGTTAAGCCACTGCCTTCGGCTCAGGTCATGATCTCAGGGTCCTGGGATCGAGTCCCGCATCGGGCTCTCTGCTCCACAGGGAGCCTGCTTCCACCTCTCTCTCTCTGCCTGCCTCTCTGCCTGCTTGTGATCTCTCTCTGTCAAATAAAAAAAAAAAATAAAATCTTTAAAAAAAAAAAAAGGTCACTTTGGCTGTTTACATGGAGAATGGATGGAGAGTGGGTAAGGCTGGATGTGGCAGAGCAGACAAGTCTGGTGGGTGGATTCTAACATGTTTAGGGAAGGACAGAACTTGGTGATTAATGGGGAGGGGGAGGAGACAAGGAAAAGATGGTGTCAAGGATGGCTCCCTGGTTGATGAGAGTCCTCAGAGGTGCTTGAGGGAGCCAAGTGAAGTTGTTGGCAGCTGGAAATATTTGGATCTAGCCCTCAGGAATGAAGTCTAGGACAAAGATATGGATTTGGGGGGTCTTTAACATATGGATTATAGTTAAAAGTTTGGAGGCAGTGAGTTCTGCCAGGGAGAATGATAGTGTGTGAAGAGAAGTTCTAAAACAGGACTATGGGGGTGCCTGGGTGGTTCAGTGGGTTAAAGCCTGAACTGAACCCAAGGTTTCTGGGATGGAGTCCCACATTGGCTCTCTGCTCAGCAGGGAGCCTGTTTCCTTCTCTCTCTCTCTCTGCCTACTTGTGATCTCTCTCTCTGTCTCTCTGTCAAATAAATAAATAAAATCTTTAAAAAAAATAATAATAATAAAACAGGACTATGGAGGATGCCAGCATTTCAAGTGCAGGAAGAGGAATTGCCTCAAGAAACCGAGACAGAGTGACCAGGGAAGTGAGGAAAAACCGTCTCTGCCACCAGACTGGGTGATCTTCAAGACCTCAGTCGTCTCTGACATGCTGTGGTCCTGCAGAGCTGGGATTTGAGCCAGATCTCAAAAGCAAAGCACATGGATAGGCCATGAGAACAGAGAAGGGCATTCCAAGGAATATTACTGTATCAGCCAAAGTCCCAACAAGAAACAGAGGACACACTCAAACTGAATAATTTGAAGAAGTTTTAATAAAGAGGCTATTCACAAAGTGGTGGGGTGGGTTTCGGGAATGCAGGACAGCAGAACTCAGGCGCGGGCCACAACGGAGACCCTTCCACCCCAGGCCTAGGGTCTGCTGAAGGGGAGAGCAGCTGAGAATGAGGAGCTACCTGAGAGGAGCTGTGGCCTTCTGGACCAGCTTCCTCCCTCTCTCCCTGCCCTCTGGCTTCTCACCAGGACCGGCTGTTGGCCAAATGTGCACCTGAAAGCAAGAGAGCCCGTGGGGGCAGTTTGAATATGTTATGTTCCTGGGGCACAGAGCAAGGCAGAGAGTGGATGTAGAGGGGCAAACAGAAGACATCAAAAACAATTATCTTGAGAAATGGAAATATATGGGGAAGAGAGTGTCTTCGTTTTCTGTTGCTGCTGTCACAAATTCAGTGGCTTCAGGCAACGAGGATTTGTTACATTGCAGTTATGGAGGTCAGAAACCAAGACTGGTGTCACTGCCTAACGTCAAGGTGTCAGCAGGTCTGTGCTCCTTTCTGAAAGCTCTGGAAGAGAATGCATTTCCCTTTTTTCCCCCAGCTTCTAGAGGCCAGCCGCATTTCCTGGCTCTCAGCCCCTTCCTCTGTCGTCTTCAGAGCCAGGAATCACGTCACTGGACCCTCTGCTCCTGTCATCACACCTCCTCTGGCTCTCCTGACTGCCTCTTCCATCTTTTAAGAGCCCTTGTGATTCTGTTGGACCCACCCGGATAATCCAGGATAATCTCCCTATTTTAAGATCCTTTATTTAACCCACCTGGTCCCTTTTGCAACATAAAGTAGCGTATCCCCAGGTCCCAGAGGATTCCAGCTTGGACATAGGTAGGGGGTCATTATCCTGCCTGTCACAGGGAGCCAATAAGCCTTCTGGCTGGAGGAGAGTAACTCCCTGGGAAAGTAATGAAGACCGTAAGCAGAAAGTGCAAACTGAAGCCAAATTGTGGGAGTTTGGGATGTTAGACTGTCTGAATTTCATTCCGTAGACAAGAGGGAGCCATTGTAAGTCCTTACCCAGAGAACTGGCTTTTTAGCAGTGTAAAGAGAGATGACCCAATTGTGGTGTTCTGGTGGCTCAGAGGGAAGAACAGAAACCATTCAAGATGCTGTTGGAGTACTTCAGGCCCAAAGGACAGAGGTGCAAAACAAGAGTGACAGGAAGAGGGGTGGTGTGAAAGGTTCTGTGCAGTCAAAATCTGCAGGAGATGCTAACCAGGTGGCCATGGAAAGAGAGGGGAGAATCAAAGGGTGGTCCAAGTTTTTAAAGTGAGTGACTGGTAAATTAATGATAGGATCTAGAAAATCAGGAGAGTAAGTCAGTTTCATAGAAAAATGTGAAGTTAGGATGATAGCTTTAGACTCCTGAACTAGAAGTACAAATAGAATCTTACCAGGCCTAAGATATCACCAATTGAAAACACACCAATATTTTATGTACCACTAAGGAAAAAATGCTGCCAACTAAAATATGATACATGCTTCCTTAAAAACATAATTTTCGGGGCACTTAGTGGCTCAGTCATTAAGCGTCTGCCTTCGGCTCAGGTCACGATCCCAGGGTCCTGGAATCAAGCCCCAGGTGAAACTCCCTGCTTGGTGGGAAGCCTGCTTCTCCCTCTCCCACTCTCCCTGTTTGTGTTCCCTCTTTTGCTGTCTGTCTCTGTGCCATGTAAATAAGTAAATAAATAAATCTTTAAATATATATATATATAATTTTCACTTTATTGAAAGAATAGTTTTAGACTTACAGAGACTTTTTTGAAATCTTTTAACTTACATACAACAAATTGCATATATGTAAAGTGTAGAGTTTGCTAAGTATAAACGTATGCATGCACCTGTGAAACCACCACAATCAAGGTAGTGAATAAGCATATGTAAAGCTCAGAATTTTCTTTATGTCCCTTCATGATCCCTCCCTTTACCCATCTCTACCTCTCTCTCTTCCATCCCCAACCAACTATGACTTTGTTTTCTGTCATATAAATTACAGTCTCTAGCATTTTAGATACATGGCATTCTTTTGGGTCTGGCTTCTTTCATTACTTTAATTATTTCATTACTTTAATTATTTTGATGTTCATCCACGTCGATGCATGTTTCAGTAGTTTATTCCTTTTTACTTCCCAGTAGTTTCCGTTATGTGGATATACCATGTTTTTTTATCCATTCACCCACCAATGATCATTCAGTTTACTTATAGTTTTTGGCTATTTGAAATAAAGCTTCTATGAATAGATTTTTTTTAATTATAGATCACACCAGGCATAGAAAAGGAAGATACAATTGAAACGAATTGGTTAATATTCTTAAAAGTTCTTCACCATTTAGAGTGTAACTTTTTGTATCACTTTTTGATTCACAATAACGAATGTCTTTTTTTTTTTTTAAGATTTATTTATTTGACAGAGAGAGATCACAAGTAGACAGAGAGGTAGACAGAGAGGTAGGCAGAGAGAGAGAGAGAGAGAGAGAGAAGCAGGCTCCCTGCTGAGCAGAGAGCCCGACACGGGACTCGATCCCAGGACCCCGAGATCATGACCTGAGCCGAAGGCAGCGGCTTAACCCACTGAGCCACCCAGGCGCCCCGAATGTCTTTTTTTTCCATCCAGTATTGCCGCTGCACCATCAAGAGTGGTCTTTTTTTTTTTTTTTTTTTTTAACCTGTGAAAGAGCTAAAAGCCATTAATGCTGGGCTTTTAAGCCCACTTAGTAATTATATGGCAGTAGCTTAAGCTGCATCTTCCTTTGGGAGCATTGCTAAACATCCCTGAGTTGCCACCTGTCTCACTCCCTCCCCTTTAGGTTTCAAAAGAGTGGTCCACTATTTTTACAAGTCCCTGGATTTTTTGTTCTGTTTTGTTTTCCGAATCCCTGACACCCATTCTTCTAGTTTTGAAGCTGGTGCTTTTACTATTATGCATTCATAAGCAATGTCAGGGACATCTTGACTGCTGTTGGGCCCACAGTAATCGTAGGATCATCAATTGTAAAACACATCTGAATTTCAGAATGTTAAATGTGGGAAACTGTGTAACATCAAGTCCATTAAGAAGGATGGTTCAGCCAGTTCATTTGATGGTTAAGGGCCTGGCAGATTTCGGTCTGTGCCCAGTGTCACATGATAAATTAGTGGTAACTGGGACCAAAACAGAGTACCCATGATCTAATTGGTCTCTGACTTTAGTGAGATGGTTTTGGGGGGAGAGTTCTGTTTATTTGTTCATTTTACTGTACTATAGCAACGGAAGATTAAAAGAAGGTTGGCCAGTGGAAAAGACAGTTACATTGTACATAGAAAAGATATCTAAACAGAAAACCACAAACTTGAATGTAGTGAGCAGTTGAATTAGAGAAGGAAGCAACATTCTAATAACTGTTCATTGGCTCACCTTCAACTGGTCTCTTCCTATGCCAACCCATTCTTTATTCTTACCTTTTGAATTGCTTTATGTAAAAAACTGGCTTCTCAGATGATTCCTCTGTTTTAAACAGAATAGATAGAGCCCAGGTTCCTTGGCAGGGATTATAAGGAAGGCCCTTCACAAATGTCCCTTTCTTGACTTAGTTCTTTCCTCTCCTGGTCGCACACCAACCATTCACCAACACACCATCATCCACCTTCTTATCTTTGTGCCTATGTTTATAATGTTCCTTTTTTCTGGAATAACCCTTTCCCACCCACATCCCCACTATGGTCTCTTCCTTCAAGGTTCAAAGGCAACCTCTTTTTCACAGTTTCCCCTTAACCTCCCTCCCCCACTTTACCCAATGATTACTTCCTTGTGTGTTTTTAGACCTATTTTATGCTTTACTTCTATTATAGCACTTATCAAATGGCATTATCTCTATTTGTGTGTCTCACTGAGCTGTGATCTTCTTGAAGAAGGGGTCACGTCTCGTTCATCTTTAGGTTCCTGCTTTCTAGGTGTGTGCCTGGCAAACAGCAGGTGCACAGCAAATACTAATTGTCTTAAAAGATCTGATTGAGTTTAATATTGCCTAGGGAGAAACACAATCAGCTAAGTGCCTTGCTATTTCCTAAATGCAATATTATCCTTCTAGAAGGAGAGATGGAAAATCCTTTGCAAGAAAGATGGGATTGAGTGAGAATTACATTCCGAATGGAAGTTTAGCAGTGAGGTAGTATAAAAGAAGGAGTTGAAAGGAGAGCGGACTAAAGGTTTAACGTGACTAAGGACACAAAAAAACACGGGACTAGAAAGAGAACAGGAGACCGGGGGAAGAACAAAAAGAGAGGAGAAGTGTGGAGAGACTATGCAGTCAGGATGTTAGGATCTTACTGAGATTAATTGCAGGGAGTTACTGGACAATGCTTTCTCACATGGACGTTCCAAACTCTCTTTCCTGAATGAGCCCCATTTTGTATTCTTCACATCACTCTCTCCCTGAAAAGACACAAGTATGCTTCTTACGAAGGCCTTACAATTAGCTCATTGTTTTTCTCGGTTTTCTATGGAAAGCTGGAGGAGGCAGAGTAGTGTGGTGGAAAGGCGCCCTGCACACTGGGAACCAGGAGGTCTGGCACATGGCAGCTCTGGAGCCTCGAGCGAGGCACTTAGCCACCTTTGCCTCAGACTCTTTGCCTGTCAGATTGGATAGTAGTATCTGTGCAGGCTTCCTTTCTGAGGTGTTTGTAAAGATTTAAGTAAGTGAAAGAGTACACATGGAAACCCATTCTAAGCTGTCAGGTCACAGAGGAAGGACAGAGAGGAAAGAACTAATTCTGCAAATGTGATCTACGAGGAAGGAGGCCATGGAGGGTGCCTGGCCTTTTGCTACCACATTCTGCAAAATGACCATTTTGTGGAAACCTTTGTCCAATAAAGACTCCATTGGCAGATAGCACAGGCTCCGTCTCCTGTGAATAAGTCCTGTTTGCTGAGTACGATCATGGTGTTTCTTTCTGATTGGTAGTATTCTGAAGTCTCAGGAGGCTGGCCTGTTTAAATGTCTGCGACCCATGAGAAGGACATATAAGAAGCCATGGCACTCCCTTTTCAAAAAGAGCTGGAGAAATACAAGAACATTGATGAAGATGAGCTTCTTGGCAAACTCTCAGAAGAGGAACTGAAACAGTTGGAAAATGTTCTCGATGACCTGGATCCCAAGGTTCGTGAGCTACAACGGAAACATCGTGGTCAGCGGTAGTAGGGATAAATGGTGTGGCTTGGTCCTTAAACAATAGTGTAGGAATCCCTTAGCTCCAAATACACATTCCTTGTTCTTTCCCTGATTGGTTCTTGATCACTTACTCTGACAGATTCATAAAGAAACTCAGTAGCTACGTCTACGATAGGATATGGCAAATTTCTCAAAAACCAATTTAATGTAAATGGTAAAACATATTTTCCATTGCTTGAGAAAGGACTACTTTGACTTAGGGAAGAAGAAAGGAAAGAGGAGAAGCGAACAAATCTTACCAAATTTCTTCTTTGAGGTCTTATACTCTACTAGGCACAGAACCCCTAGGGGTAAATTTATATTACTCCCATTTCATAAACGAGGGGAACAGATGCGAAGAAGTAATTTACAGAAGAACTCATACTAGTAACCTCAGAGATGCTATTTAAACCAGGCCTTAACCCCCCAAGTAGATCTTTTTTATACTTCTTTTTTTTAAATGCATAAATAACTAGAAATCTTTGGTGATCTCACAACAATGGAGATGTTTGAATTATAACAACAAAATCATGTATTTAAGTGGAGATTCTAATATTTTCATGAGTTCTTGAAAAACAAAGTAGCTTGTTACAGTGTTTGTTTCGCAAGTACTTTCTTCAGTCCTGATGGTATTTTCTTATAATTAGAATCCGAGGCATCCAAAGTAGTGATTTTACTATAAAGAAAAATATCACTAAAAATTATATATACGATGTGCTGATATGCCACACACTTTGGGTATTTTATTTACTTTTAAAAATGTTTTTATCTTTGATAGACATTGGGGAGTGTATGTGATGTAATGAGCACCGAGTATTATATAAGTCTGACAGACCTGTACCCTTGAACCAAAGAATATGGATACGTTATTTTTAAATTAAAAAAAATAGATTAAAAATAAATAACCCAAAACACAGCCTTAAAAAAAAAGTTTTTATGCTTAAACATTAAGGAAGGAGTCGTTCAGCTCAGTCAAGCAGGTGTCAGCATCTACCCTAATACTTGCTTATGTGCTGGGTGATTTCCCAGGAAATAGACTAGAAATAAGAGAGTATAGCCATGTTGGCTCCTTGTTAGTGTCTGTATGCCTGCTTGGGAGAGGCTTGGATAGAGATCTGGCCAAACCCAAGTGTGATCTACGAGGAAGGAGGCCATGGAGGGTGCCTGGCCTTTTGCTACCACATTCTAGAATGCAGCTCTGAAGACCCAGAGATGGCTCTGGCTGGCTGTATTCTGCCTGTGTGCATGGCGGGGGCTCCCTCTCAGCATAGGAGGTTAGAGTAGGTAGGGCCTCAGGGACGTGCCAGAGTTCCCAGCCCTCAGTGCACACCTGCATCTCTGCACAAGTGTCCTTCTCCCTGCCTTGCCCATAGACAGCAGAGCCAGGGATGGGGTCCAAGTCCCAGAGTGTCAGTAGGGTGAACACCATCCTTCCTGCTCACATGTCTGTTTCGTTAGAGCGCACTTCTACCAGCTGGATTCCGACAGAAAGACCAGACCCAGAAAGCAGCCACCGGCCCGTTTGACCGTGAACACCTCCTCATGTACCTGGAGAAGGAGGCTTTGGAACAGAAGGACAGGGAAGACTTTGTGCCCTTCACTGGAGAAAAGAAAGGTAAGGACTCCAGGCACCACATCCTGGGACTAAGGTACTCCTCATGTCTTGTCACGGGGGGTCAAGTGAACTGACCTAGAAGTGGGAAAGAAGCCAAGCACTGGATTCATTAGTAAAAAGAATCATGGCTGGTAGAGACACGTCAGTATACTTTTGTCCAGACCTATAGATTGTATACCACCCAAGAGTGGACCCTGACATAAACTATGGACTTTGGGTAATAACGATGGCAACATAGGTTTCATCAGTTGGGACAAACGTTGTGCTCTGCTGCAGGATGTCATGGGGGGGGGGGTTGTAAGCATGGAGAAGGACTATATGGCAGCCCTCTATACTGTCCTCTACACACCTAAAACTGCTCTGAAAAAATAAGGTTTGTTAGTTACCAAAAAAAATTCTATAAGAATAATATGAGAATATAGATGCTAATTAAATTAATGCTCAAGGTACTCAAATTAGTTCTATGAAAAATATCTGAAGCCCCAAAGCAAAAGCTCTGGCAGTGTGAGGTGTTATGCCTAAGAGAAGGTCCGGTAGGCATTGGTGCGTTGCTCTTAGCCTGAGCCTTTACCAACTGCAGATGTCCACTCCAGGCCTTTCTGTTCCATGTCTAGGATAGCTGTGGCACCAGACCCCTAACCTAAGATGCTACTGTTATAGACCAATGCAGTCAAGCATTCCCTCATCCAGCATTTACCAAGCACCTGCTCTGTGCAGAACCATGTGCCAGGTGTTGGCACCATAGTGCATAAGTTCCTGCCTTGCCCTCAGGGAGTTTCTGGTCTAGTGAGAGAAGCTCTGTGGTTGTCCTGGAGAGGCTCCAAGGAGCAAAGGGATGTTCCTCCATGCCGGGACTGAGCTCAGAACCAATACAGGGAAAACAGTCCGCCTTAGCTCCCCACCCCGGGCTCCCCTTGGGACGAAAAGTAGTTACCAAGAGCCTGTGTGGTTTCCTCAGCTACAGAGAGGGACTTGGGCCTGCAGATCCTAACGGAATCATCGATAACCTCATGGCACGACAGTCTTTTCAAAACGCATCAGATCATGTGGGTTCCCTGCTTGAAGCCTCAAAGCCTCACTGTGGTCCTCAGCACCCAGGAAGAGCTCGCCTTACCCACTTCTCTGATCACCTTCCCCTTCCCCTGCCAAGCCTCAGCCCCGCCATCTGCGTTCAGTTCCCCAAAACTGCCGATCTCTTTTCCCACCCTGGGGTCTGCTCATGATCTCTTCCCTCTGACCCACATCCCCAGTTTTCACATTCTATAAGTCTGAGGTTAAACACCAGGGCTTCGGGCTTTCTTTTCCTGACCCTTTTGTCTAAAATAGATCCCTTCTCTCTGCCATGACACTCATGGATTGCTTTCATGTCGCTACGTTCATCGTTTGGTTTATTTACTTTGGGTTTTGTGCATTTCCCACCTAAGATGAGGTCTCCACTGTGGGATTGTGTCTCTCTATGGGGGCATCTATGTCCCCCAGCATAGATGCTGGCCCAGGGGAGGCTCTTGAGAAATACAGGTTCGAATGACCGCTCCCTGGGAGCATATGAACGGGGCCTTGGGCAGCAGGAGCACGCTTCCTCAGCAGGCGTGAGTCCAAGGCTATCGCCCTCGCCCCGCAAGGACGACAAGAACCCTGGTTCGGATGCATCTTCTCTCTCTTCTCTCCGCAAGTCTACACACTTATATACGCGTACATGACCAATCAGTGAGCAGGGTACAGGAGGGAGCGAATCAGGCTGTGCACCTAAACGAACAACTTCGCTAGCAACCAATGCTGTTTACTTCCTCTTTGGGCGTTCCGCTTAGTCTCACGAGGCAATCCTAAGCTGGCAACTAGCCAGGCGCCATCTTTTAATGGCGGAGGCCGCCCTGGCCAGGGGCCTGCCTCCGACACAAGGCTGCTGCCTTCTGTTACGCGACATCTGGCTCTCCTCTGAATCGTTCTCATTTGATGGATCGTGCACCACTGATCATGTCAATTTATTAAGAAAGTGACGTTGGACAGTGAAATATTGGGCAGATAACTAAGGATTGCCATAGAAATAGGAGCTGTCTCTATGGCAGTGTAGCTGCTATTGGACTGAGTTCATTGTGAAAGAAAAGTTACAATGTCAAATCTTCAATAAAATCCCAACAAACATCCAGTATTAGGGTAGTGACAATAATAAGGGGAAAGCTTTGTCTCTTCTTCTCAGAGTCAAGGTCTGAGGAACAATCACAGTAAATTATCTCTTGATCCACATTAATCTGCAGGAGATTCACAGGGGAGCGAGGAAAGCAGGGGCAGTCTGAGTAGTAAATGGGGAGACAAAAGGGGTACACCTAAGCCCGGTGTAGCTTAGGAGAAGTTTGGAAATCAACACTGTTGGGCAAAATGCTCAGAGAGCAAGTTTTCCAAACGGAGCAGAGGGAATAGAGTAGAACATGCAGACCCCCCCCACACACACACCAAAAGGACCAATGGGTGATCTGGAGGCAGTGGAAGCTACAGTAAAGGTCTCAGGGGAGGGGTATGCAACCTCAGCTCTGAACACCGTGTGTACTAAGCCCTCAGGTGCCTGGGCCACGTTTTACTCTCTGCAGTGGCTTTATGCACTTAGAACTTGTTGGTTGCCCACCAACCCCCCCTAGGAGTGGGTGTGCAGCAGCAGTTGTCCTAAAGTTCAAAAGCTGTGGGCCCCCTGTGCACATGGTGTTGAGGGTAACCCTGAACACTCATGGGAAGGTGGAATGTAGACATCTCGGTAACTCTAGAACCAAAGTCATTGGAGCCACAAAGAAAATGCTTCAGGTTGCAGATACTCTGAAAAGGAGTCTGGGATAAACCCCAGTGTCTGAAATGCTGTTGATTGGTTATTTTCTTTTCCATTTTCTATTTTCTGGCCATTCTCCTTGTATTTTTCATTAAGCTCCAGTGTATTTTCTTTCTTTCTGGGAAAGGTGGCAGTTTACATGATGGGGAAGCAGGAAGCAGGGTGATGGTCAGTGGAGGAGACATTGTGGCCAGGATACCCCAGTCTGACCACAAACAGTGGTATTGCCCTAGGGTGCCCATTGCTGCCTGGTCCCTGATTTCACGTCTAGCCATTTGAAGATCTGGTCAGCTATCAAGAAGTCAGCATCCCCTGCAACCAGGGACAGCTATTGGAGAGGATTTATGAAGGAGAGTTACTGACTTTGGGTTTGACTTTTACCTTTCCAGTGGGAGTGGGGAGGGCTGACCAGCCAGAGAGATCTGGAAACAATGTTGGTCTCCATTGGCTGAACCGGGAGCCAGCTCTGTGTTCTACCCAAGATGACAAAGAGAAGGCAGTAGAAGGTTGAGTCTATAGGGAACTCCAAAGATCAAACTGGAGGAGACCAGTTTCAAAAGATTATGCCAAGAAGTAAGAGCAGCTCCAGAAAAGAAATGAAGAGTGAAAAGGTGGCAGGAATTGGGAAAGAGTGTAAGCAGGTTTGGAGTATTGCTATGGCAACTCTGGGATGTCCTAGGTTTCCCCTAATGAGTCATTGCACGCGTGGGATGTGGGTACGTCGTGCAGGCTGAAAGTTAGGAGCAGGTAATATGCCATCCTCCCAGCGATGTGATCTTCAGAGGTTGGGGCTGAGGAGGTAGGGCATAGATGTCAGCATATTCAGAAGTAAGGCCAGGGCAAAACAAATGGAATCTGACTGCGAGGACGAAGTGGGAGGTGAAGGCAGAGTATCCCCATGTGGGAAGCACATTGTACCTTGCTGTTCACAGACCTCTACAACTTCTAAACACGTCAAACCCGAGTTCTCCTTTTGTATCTGACTTCCTTTGGTATGTCTGGAGAATAGCTGTATCCCCGGGTCACTACGCTACTCCAAGTGACCCCAGATAGAGCATCCTAGTGGTCTACAATCTCAGTCTAGCAAGGAGAACTCAGAGAGCTCTAGTTTGTCCCTCAGGAACCCCTGGGGCTGTGTGGCTGACTCTGCCTCCAGTATTTGCAGGATCCAAGGGAAGAATACAAATAGAAGCCCATGTGCCATTTTTAATAAATGTTTAAAAACTAGTAAACTGTTAAAATATGTTCTATCTCGTTACACAAACACCTAGAAGCCCAGGATTCTTGGGCTTCCAAAAGTTCCATGCAAGCATATGGGTCTGTCCTGCACTGCTAGAGCCTCACACATATTTGACACCCAGCCTACAGATTGAAGCTTCATTCATCTCACCCACAAATAAACTCCCTTTGGCCTGGGGGTGTCTACTCCAGCAATGTGACATGCCTTTGGGAGGATGGACATGGGGAAGGGATGCATACAGGCCCTGGAAGCAAGTTCAGGGGTCTTTGAGCAGAGAATTCCAGGGTCCCAGATGCCTGGAGCGGAGCCTAGCAGGTGGGATTCTCAGTGGGAATGTCCCTTTGGCCCCATGACTTCTCCCTTGCTGTGGGGAGAAGGGAGATTGCAGGAGAGGAGGACCACAGTGGGCCCTATAAAGCATGGGGCCCATGGCAGGGCCTCTCTTGCCCGGTCTAAGGGCAATGCTGGCAATCCATAGTAGAGAGGTAGAAACCACCGTTTCCTTCTACATTTAAGGACCATAGTCTCCTCACATCTCTGGGTTGCAGAATGCAGGATTCCTCCTCTGATGTTCCCTCCCTCTAATGGTGGATTAATGATACTGACATTATCCCAGCATGAAGGAATCCCAGTTAGGTGTGCAATGGGCTTAAGGTTTGGCTCTCAGTGGCTCTCAGAACTGCATTGTCTGGTCAGTCCTTTTACCCTGCCTTGGTCAGCAGCACAGTGTGGTTTTTGTTTTCCTTCTGATTTAAAGGGAGAGTCTTCATCCCCAAAGAAAAGCCCATAGAAACTCGTAAAGAAGAAAAAGTGACCCTTGACCCAGAACTGGAAGAAGCTTTGGCCAGTGCCTCCGACACCGAACTCTATGATCTTGCAGGTTAGTCCTCAGCTCTGGGACACTTTTCTGTCTAGCTCTGGACCTTCAGGCACACACTGGCAGCAGCCTCTGAGCTTCTTAATAACTACTCATCAATATTGCAATACCAGGTGACTTCGGCTTGTATGTAGCCATAAGACTGGGCAGAAGTGACTTCACCTCCCTAAGCAAATCTTACTTTGCTGTATCTCAGCTGTAAAATGTAAAATCCTATCTCAGCTATAAAATGCCCTAATAATACCCTTCCTACGAAATTCAAGAGTTAGAGAAACCAAAAAGAAGGAACCTAAAAGAGTGTTGCAAACTTAAACAATGAAATAATAGCCCTTCCTCTAAGAAGCTTTCACCTTTGGCATTTTATCACATTTTACCATCACAAAGCATCCATGAAGTTCCTGCTCTTCCCCACGGTCACTGTTCCATTTTAATTGCCACGAAGAGGGCTGTTTGCCTAACCACAGAGCAGGAGTTATTTACCACTCCACCCACACAGTAATGAAAGCCACATTCAGCCCAATCTGCTCATCTTTGTCTAGCTTTCTAAACAGTAGCAACAAAATAATAATTGGTGTTATTATTTGAATTGGTTACACATGCAGAGAGACAAAACACACATGGTATAAATGAATGGATAGACAAGATGGCGCTAGACGTGGTAGACAATGGGTAGACTAGATGGCACTAGATTAGGGGTCTGCAATCTGCGACCTGCCTCCTGGGCTTGTAAATAAATTTCTATTGGAACATAGCAACAACGACAAAAGAATGTCGTGAAAGTAAGTTTCTCACCCTAATCAAGTCCTCTACCATTTCTACCATATCACTGGAGAAAGATCCCATGCATCTACCAGCATATTTATGCATCCATGGGATGTGTTTTTTTTCCAAGTGGGATGTAAATTTAGATTATTAGGGTCATTAGGTCACTAGAGGTTAAGGTGCTTTAAAAATAGACCATAGTTGGGTACCTGGGTAGCACAGTTGGTCAAGTGCCTGACTCTGGATTCTGGCTCAGGTCCTGATCTCAGGGTTGTGGGATCAAGCCCTGAGTTGGGCTCTATCCTCAGTGTGGAGTCTGCTTGAGATCCTCTCTCCATCTCCCTCTACCCCTCCCACTTGTGCTCTCTTCCTCTGAAAAAGAAAGAAAGAAAGAAAGAAACCCCCCCTTTTTAAAAGATTTTATTTATTTATTTATTTATTTGACAGACAAATTACAAGTAGGCAGAGAGGCAGGCAGGGCAGGGGGATTGGGGAAGCAGGCTTCCTGCTGAGCTGAGAGGAGCCTGGGATCATGACCTGAGCCGAAGGCAGAGGCTTTAACCCACTGAGCCACCCAGGCGCCCCAAGAAAAAAACCTTTAAAAAAATAAATAAATAAAAAATAGTCCATGAGCATTAGCAAGAATCCTCACATCTTTATTCCATGGAAAGACATTTGTAATAATAATCCATCCTCCCTCCCAGGAGAACCAGCTATGCCTTATTCTAATAGCATGCCTACTATCTCAGCTACATCTTCATTCCTACTGTGATGACGTCAGTGGTCAATACAAGTTCACATATTGGAACCTCTCTCAGAAATCACCACAGGATGGGGCGCCTGGGTGGCTCAGTCATTAAGTGTCTGCCTTTGGCTCAGGTCATGAGCCCAGGGCCTGGGATTGATGGAGCCCTAATCAGGCTCCCTGCTCAGTGGCAAACCTGCTTCCCGTCCTCCCACTCCCCCTGCTTGTGTTCCCTCTCTTGCTGTGCCTCTCTCTGTCAAATAAATAAAATAAAATAAAATAAAATAAAATAAAATAAAATAAAATAAAATAAAGAAAAAAAGAAAAAGAAATCATTGCGGGAATTGAAGCACCTGCATCACACAGTTAAGAAGGCACTTTGCAGTGACCTTTCTTCTGAGGCCTGTGGTTGCTGTGGAGAGATCCTGTCATGGTTACTGCTCCTCTCAAGGGTTGTATCATGGTTTCTACTAGAATTCCCCAAAGGGAGAATGCAGGGCTGGGCTTGAATTCCCAGGAAATGCTTAAGAAAGGAGAAAGAGAAAAATACCAGTCCTCTGGAAGAGTCTAGATTCTGAAATTCATACAGTAAAACCAGGGGAATACTCCAGATAGAAAACTGTCTTGTTCCTCTCTGCTTAGCCTCACTTCCTCATCAAATACTCCCTTAGAACTCAGGAGAAAGCCCACCTGGGGGTGGGTGACAGCACGATTCTAGGGTGGATCTTTCTGGAAGGCTCAGAGCAGCCCCATGAGTGAATGGGCTGACAGCCAGTGAGGTTTAGGTAAGAAAGAGTGCCAGTACCCTGTGCATGTTGTTCTGGCCGGTAGATAGCAGAAAGTCACCAAGGGAGCAGCAGCTGACTTCCAAGACAGCCCTTCCTACAATAGCTGGAGCTCAGCATGGTCACAATTCTGAGGGTCTAGAGAGTCCAGCTTGTCAGTGCACATAGGAGCCATCGGTTTGGGGCTAATCTACTAGCCAGATTCACAGGGAATGGATGAAACAAAAGTTAAAAGTTGGCAGTGGGAGCCAAATTATAATTAGAAGTTGCTTAGTGAGTATAGAGCCAAAGCAAGATATATTTGGATGATCCGTGGCCTGTGTTTATTAAATAGGGTGTCTCCTCTTTGGCAGTGCCAGATACATAGTGACAAATTCTTATTTATTTAACAAGAATTTGTAAAGTGCTCAGAACAGTGTCTGACGCCTGTGAAGTGATTTCCCCTTTGTAACACTTAAAGTATAATTATTTTCCCTACCTTACCAATGACGAAGCATGCTCAGAGGCATTTAGAACTCCCCAAGTCACACAGGTATTATGGGACAGAACCAGGATTCCAGCTCTGGCTGACTGCTCCCAAGTGCCGCCCTTAACCCTAGACTTGCGGGCTCTTAAACATTTGCCCTTTACTGGGCTGCTGCTGGCTGCCTCCCTTCTCCTGATATGTAGATTACAGTACAGCTGAGGAGCTCTGAGGTATTCTTCTGCCTCCTGCTGACAGATGACCTGCTCTGGGATCCTTCTCCTGGCTGCCAGTCTCTTTTGTATAATTTCATTATCAAAGGCCATGGTTGCCTTTCAGCCTGCCTGGAGCTCATTCTGGCCAGGTGCTGCTTCTTGTGTCCTTTGCTGCCTCCTGGTGTAAGCTCCCCATAATACAGGAGCTGCAAAATCTTGGTATGCTTATCCGACCTTTTACGGCTGACATCTGTTTTCTTTCCCATACCACAGTGCTCTAAACTGGAGAGAACAACTGCTGTTGGTACTGAGAGATTGGGGTGGCTTTCCCTGAAAGAGGCCCATGATCTTCCTGCCGTTTGCTATAATCTGTATAATGTTAGATCCTACAATATCCTTAGACTCAGTCCCACACTCACATTTTACAGACAAGAAAACAGAAAGGTTGAGTCTACTTAACTAGGAGGTTTAAGCAAGTTTTCAGTAACTTGAGGGCATAACTAGACCACTGCCCTGCAGATGACTCTCCCTGTATAGCCACAGAAAGACATGTGAAGATTGCTAGTGGCAATGGAGAAGGATTGGAAAGGGATTTTTAAAAATATGTAAACTTATTGAACACTACATGTGTCCCACACACTGTGCAAGGCAAGGGGGTTCCGGAGACTGACTTTACAATATGAAGAGTTGATATTCAAGGGGCAAGTTAACATTGTGGACATCCTAATATGCCTTCCCAAGCTTATGATACATTTATTGATTATCTTTGTTTCTAGCTGTTCTCGGGGTACACAATTTACTCAACAATCCAAAGTTTGATGAAGAAGTGACCAACGCTAAAGGTGGCAAAGCACCTGTGAGAAGTAAGTTGATGTGAAGTCCATGGTTTGTGAAACTTGGGAGCTCCAAGAGTTTGTTGGTAAGAGGGAGGCCTATTGACTGGGCTGCCTGTTGAATCAGATTTCCACCCTATAGATTCCATAGGTGGATTCTGTCAGTTCGCCAAGGGTCAGTCACTGGAGAAGTGTACAGCTTATTAGGTTCTCTCACTGACTCGTTCATTAGTCATGTACTGAATACCTACCGTGTGTCAGGAAGGTTCTAGGCTTAGGTACAAAGATAAAAAATGGCCTCTGCCCAAAGGAACTTCCCTATCCAGGGTTAGGATGAACCAATAAAATCAGGTAATTTTGCTCCAGCATGATCCAGGTGCTGTAAAAACTTACAGAAGATCACAGCTCTTCTTAGATTAATTGTATTTTATTCTCTTTGAAGGAGTTTCAGCAGGTACTTTCTAGTCTGAGCAGCATGTTTACAAACCATCATTTATACTGGGCTATTTATCCAGACCATAAGCAATGTTACTTTTCTTTTTTTTTCTTTTTAGCTTTTGATATGTGCAGATGAAATGTTTATCCTTTTAAACTTGGATATCAACCGGTAACATTCTGACAGCATGTTGGCTATTAAAAGTCTGATGCATCATCTTCTGGGCCTTTGTGCATATACATATTATTAAGTCTTTTTAAGACTATTATTTTAGGGAAATTTTAGGTACACAGCAAAATTGAGCAGAAGGGGACGCCTGGGTGACTCAGTTGGTTAAGCGGCTACCTTCAGCTCAGGTCATGATCCCAGCGTCCTGGGATCGAGTCCCACGTCGGGCTCCTTGCTCAGGAGGGAGCCTGCTTATCCCTCTGCCTCTGCCTGCATCTCTGTCTGCCTGTGCTCACTCTCTCTGACAAATAAATAAATAAAATCTTTTAAAAAAATTGAGCAGAAGGCACAAAGTTTTCCCATATACTCCTTGCCCCCAGTTCATGCACAGATTCCCCCAGTATCTACGTCCCCCATCAGAGTGGTACGTATATTACACTTGATGAACCTACCTTGATACATCTTTACCACTTGAAGTCCATTGTTTACATTTGGGTTCACTCTTGGGGTATGGACAAATGTCTAGTGACATGTGTCCACCTTTATTATAGCATCATGCAGAGTAGTTTCACCATCTTAAAAATCTCCTCTGTTCACCTATTCATCTTTCTCCCCCCTAGCTCCTGATGACCACTCATCTTCTTATTCTATAGTTTTGCCTTTTCTAGACTGTCATATGATTGGAATCATACAATGTGTAGCCCTTTCAGATTGGCTTCTTTCACTTAGTAATATACATTTAAATTTCCCCCATGCCTTTTCAGGCTTGATAGCTCATTTCTTTTTAGCACTGCATAATACCCTATTGTAAGGATGTGTTTATCCACTCATTTACTGAAGGACATCATGGTTGCTTCCAAGTCTTGGCAATTATGAATAAAGCTTCTGTAAACATCCATGTGTGGATTTTTTGTGTGTATATAAGCTTTCAGCTCCTTTGGGTAAACACCAAGGAGCATGATTGCTAGATCAAATGATAACAGCATGTTTAGTTTTGTAAGAAGCCACCACTATCTACCATTGTGGTTGTAACGTTTTGCATTCTCACTAGCAAAGAATGAGGGTTTCTGTTGCTCCACTCTTAGCTAGCATTCGGTTTTATCAGTGTTCCAGATTGAGGTTATTCTAAGTGAGTAGTAGTATCTCATGATTTCCATTTGTACTTCTCCAATGACATATTATGTGAAGCATCTTTTCAAATCCTTACTTGCCATCTGTAGATCTTCTTTTTTCAGGTGTCTATTAAGGTCTTTGGCCGAATTTTTACCCAGATTGTTGTCCTATTGTTAAGTTTTAAGAGTTCTTTGTGTATTTTGGATAATAATCTTTTATTAATAATAAAAGATTAGATAATAATCTTTTATTATTAATTTTAGTGAGGTCCAGCTTTTCAATTCTTTCTTTTCATGGACCAAGCCTTTGGTGTTGTATCTGAAGAGTCATTGCTAAACCCTAGGTTATCTAGATTTTCTTCTGGGTTGTCTTCTAGGAGTTCAGTAGTTTTGCATTTTACATTTAGGTGATACATTTTGAGTTAGTTTTTTTTTTTTTTGCATGTGGTCGTCTCGTTATGCTAGCACCATTTGTTGTAAAGACCATCTTTTCTCCATTGCGCTGCCTTTGCTCCTTTGTCAAAAATGAGTTGACTGTACTTACATGGCTCTATTTCTCGGCTCTCTCTTCTGTTCCATTGATCTATTTGTCTAGTCTTTCACTACTGCCACACTGTTTTGCTTACTGTAGCTTTATAGTAAGTCTTAAAGTATGATAGTGTCACTCCTCTAACTTTGTTTTTCATTTTCAATATTATGTTGGTTGTTTTGGGTCTTTTGCCTCTCCATATAAACTTTAAAAGTAGTTTGTCGATAAATATAAAAGAACTTGCTGGGATTTTCACTGCAATTGTATTAAATCTATAGCTCAAGTTGAGAAGAACTGACATCTTGACAATATTGAGTCTCTCCCAGTATCTCTCCATTTAGTTCTCTTTTATTGTTTTCAATAAAGTTGTATCATTTTCCTCATATAGAGCTTGTACATATTTTGTTATATTTATGTGTATTTCCATTTACATTAACTTTTTTTTCAAACTGTGTTTCTCTTCTTTTATCAGTACATGTAGGTTTGCCATATTCTTTTAATGAGTAGGTAGCACCTTATTAGGTGATATGCTGTAAGTTATTTAACCATTTTCACATTGGTGAACTTTCATCATGTTTTGCTGTCACAAGCAACAGGTCAGTGAACAACCCTAACATATGCTTTTATGTATCCATGCTATTTTTTCTGTAGATTAGACCTCTAGATACATAATTATTGGGTCATAGAATACCAACATTTTCCATTTTGATAGGTGAGGCCAAATGAGTCTTCTAGAAAGTTTGCATCAGTTTACCTTCTCACCAACATAAGACAATGTGTTTCCCTCCACATTGCTGCCAATAGCACATGTTATCTCTTTTCACCTTTTTTTTTTTGCTACTCAAAAGGTATTTCATTTTTTTATTTCACAGATTAACGACTTTTTATATTTTTGGTTGAGTGGCAAAGACTCTTCTGATCATATTATTTGTTCATTTCTAATTGACTTGTCTACTGATTTGTAGGAGCTCTGTGTATATTCCGATATTAACACTGTGTATGTTTAATATATGCTGCAAACATTTTGTTAACTGCTTTTGAGAATTGTTCCATTTTGCCTTTCTATCCGTTTCTCTTTCCATATCTTTGTCAAAATTAAACCTCCAAAATGGGTATCCGAGAAGGGTGGATATAGTCAAGAGGCCAGAGGGGACACCTGGCTGGCTCTTGATCTTGGGGTCATGAGTTTGAACACCATGTTGAGCATGGACCCTACTTAAAAAGAATAAGTAAATAAATAAATATTTTAAAAAAATATTCCAGAAGAACAGTATGGTTTTAGAAATGAAAAGACTGTTTCTTTTTTGCATCTCAGATCCTGTGGCTTGATTATTATAGTCTGAAAGTGGTCCATATACAGCAGCAATAACTGCCTCTTTGAAACTTTAACTCTGAACCATACCATTCCTATGCTTACTTTATTGAGAATAAGCTATACTATCATTGATATTAGAGTATTATCAGAATCTGAGCATAGGAAGGAAAGTGCCTTTTGGGGGAAGTCATCTCCGATTTTGGCAGGAGAGCCCCTACATTTTCTTTTTAAAATTAAAATTTGTCTTAAAAAAAGAGCAAAAATAAAATTAAGTTAAAATTTATGTGTTAGATGTGGTCAAAGGTGAGAAGGTCAAACCAATATTTGAGGAACCGCCCAATCCTACCAATGTGGAAGTGAGTCTGCAGCAAATGAAAGCCAATGATCCCAGCCTGCAAGAAGTCAACCTCAACAACATTAAGGTATTTCATTATGGTTACTGTCAGTTACTTGATGTATCATGAAGTTAGAAAATTTAACAGTGATGACCAATGGCCTGCTTTCATACCTGGTTCCAATCCCTTGTAGTCCCCAATTATGACACAAGATATTCTGTTGCAAAGAAGAAATTTTTAAAAAAGTGATTTCTGGAATTCTTCAGAAAGAATCATCGTATTTGTGTTAAACATATAATATTGGTTATCTACTGCTGGGTAGTAAATTACTCTAAAACCTGGAGGCTTAAAACAACAAACATTACTTCACACAGTTTTTGAGTGTCAGGAATCTGGACTTAGCTGGGGAGTTGTGGCTCGGGGTCTCAAGTGAGGCTGTTAGTAAAGCTGTCATCAGGGGCTGTAATCATCTGAAGGCTTGACTGGGGTGGAAGGATCCACTTTCAAGATGGCACACTCAAGTGGCATGGGTCTCTCCATACAGCTGTCTCAGTGTCCTCATGTCATGACGATGTGCTTCTCTCAGTGCACGCGGTCAAAGAGAAAAAGAAAGAACAAACAGGAAGCCACGGTGCCTTTTATAGCCTATTCCCTAAAGTTACAGTTGTTACTTCTGCTTTATTCTCTTTGGTAATTAGTCATGTCACTCTCAAAGAGAGGGGAAAGAAGGGTGTGTGTGAGATAGATAGGTGGGTAGATAGAGGAAGAGAGAGAGAGAGAACATTGCCTGTATCTATTTTGTTGCTTCTTTTTGGGCCAACATCTGCCATTTAGTAATAATAACTGGCTTACATTGAGTACTCACTCTGTGCCATACCCTTTGCTAAATTCTTGAAATTCATTACGATAGTTCCCTGTTGTCTATGGTTTTGCTTTTCATGATTTCAGTTACCCTCAGTCAACCACAGTGCAGAAGTAGGTGATCCTCCTGATGTACTGTCAGAAGATCAGGAGTAGCCTAACCTTATATCACCGTGCCTATGTCATTCACCTCACCTCACCTCATCACATGGGCATTTTATCATCTCACATCACAAGAAGAAGAGTGAGTATAGCTATATTTTGAGGGAGAGAGAGACTACAGTCATATAACTTCTATTATAATATATTTTTATAGTTATTCTATTATTGGTTACTGTTGTCAATCTCTTACTGTGCCTAACTTATACATTGAACTCTATCATAGGTATGTATGTATAGAAAAAAATACATATATTGTTCAGTGCTATCTGTGGTTGCAGGCATCCATGGGGGTCTTGGAACACATCCCCCATGGATAAGGGGAGACTACTGCATCTCATTTAGTTCTCAGTGCCACTTAAAGCGGTTAAGTTGCTCATGGCCACAGAGCTAATCTGTAGGCATCCAGGACTCATGTCAACCTCTAGTGTATCCCATGTTGCCTCCCTCCCAGTGGTCAGGACCATGCTGAGTGCTGTGAAAGAGGGAGTAGGAATCATTTGGTCTTTATTCTGAAAGTCTTATATTAGGAGCAAAACACTAAATAATTAACTACAACATGATGTGGTAAACCCCCTAGTGTTATGGAATTGCAGGCGAAGAATTTTTTCATTTTGCCTAGGAGAGTCAATAAACAAAGGAGGTGATATTTCAGCTAGGAATGAATCAAAGAAAAGGACAATAGAATTTCCAGGTGAAGGGAAAAGCATACCTGAGGGTGTGGAGGAGAGAAAGAGCATGATATGTTTAAAGATTGGCAAGTAGGTCAGTCTGGCTAGAATATAAAGAATGAAAGAGAAAAGGAAGGAAGTTGGGTATGTGCATAATTTCTTAGCTAAAGTGAACAGAAAGGTGATGCTAGAATGTCTTATTGTGTTAGATTCCCTTATTAGACACTAAGTGGTGCTACTGGCCAGAAAGGCTCCTTGGCTCGAAGATGATTAATGAGTCTTTTAGAAAGGATTTAGCTATCTAAACCCATAAAGTATTTAAAAGCTGTGGGTCCTTGACTTGGGGTAGCTGGGACTACAGAACGGTTTACCAGCTGTCTGTGTCTTCTTCATTTTAGAACATTCCAATCCCAACCCTGAAGGAATTTGCAAAAGCTCTGGAAACCAACACTCATGTAAAGAAGTTCAGCCTGGCTGCAACCCGTAGCAATGACCCCGTGGCGATCGTAAGTAAAATTTTGGAAAAAAATTTTTTTTTAGAAATATAACCTAAGGGTACCTGGGTGGCTCAGTTGGTTAACTGACTGCCTTTGACTCAGGTCATGATCCTGCAGTCCTAGGATCAAGTTCCACATTGGGCTCCCTGCTCAGTGGGGAGTCTGTATTTCCCTCTGACGCTCCCCCCTTCCTCTCTCTCTCATTCTCTCTCTCTCCCAAATAAATACAATCTTAAAAATATATATATATATATAAGATGAAAGTATTTAATTCAGTAGAAACTATCTTTAATTTGTTTTACCAATTAACAATTTTTAGATCTGATAAATGTATTTTCTACACAGTTAAACACCATCAGTTATAATGAGACAATAAAACAGAACCCAAATGTCAGGCACTTTGAATTAACTAAAATTTTGTGAGCACTACACTTTTAGGTGAAAGAAATAAGATTGGATTTGTCATTTAGCTAAATAAACATTTAGATTTTGCTCTGCACTTAGTACAAGTTTTCTGAAACTTTTGTATCTATGTGAACAAACTGGCACAGTCCATGGATACTATAAGACCCCCAAATCCTATAGGAAGTCAGCACATATAAAAGGATATTTCATTTTAATCTTTGAAATGGATTAGTATGTTTCAAAAATACTTTAAACAATGAAATCTTGGGGCACCTGGGTGGCTCAGTGGGTTAAAGCCTCTGCCTTCCGCTCAGGTCGTGATCCCAGAGTCCTGGGATCGAGTCCCGCATCAGGCTCTCTGCTCAGCAGGGAGCCTGCTTTCTCCTCTCTCTCTGCCTGCCTCTCTGTCTACCTGTGATCTCTGTCAAATAAATAATTTAAAAAAAATTGAAATCTTAAAACTTTTTTTAACGCTGTTAACCAGAATGTGAAAAGAATAACCAATCAAAAGCCCTGTTGGGTAGGAGGTTGGGTGAGCCTGGTGGTGGGTATTAAGGAGGACATGTATTGCATGGAGCACTGGGAGTGGTGCATAAACAACGAATTTTGGAACACTGAAAAGAAATGTTAAAAATAAATAAAAATTTTGGGGCGCCTGGGTGGCTCAGTGGGTTAAGCCGCTGCCTTCGGCTCAGGTCATGATCTCAGGGTCCTGGGATCAAGTCCCGCATCAGGCTCTCTGCTCAGCAGGGAGCCTGCCTCCTTCTCTCTCTCTCTCTGCCTGCCTCTCAGTGTACTTGTAATTTCTCTCTGTCAAATAAATAAATAAAATCTTTAAATAAATAAATAAATAAATAAAAATTTAAAAAACAAAAAAGCCCTGTTTCTTCCATGCATTTTAGGTAATTTGACTAAATAAGGATGCCCTGGACCCAAGTAAGCACTACAACTATTACCACATCAATGTTATTACTATTAATAGCTAAAATTTCTTTGGCAATTAGTAAATGTCAGCAGTAATCTCTGTGCTTTACACACATCAGCTAACCTAATCCTCACAGTAATATTATGAGGTATGTACTATTATTAGTTCCCGCTTTAACAAATGAGCAGTCTCAGGCTCAGAGAAGTTAAGTATCTTTTCCAGAGTAACACAGCCAATAAGTGGTACCACTGGGTTTTTCTGATACTATAAGCAGGATGCTTCAGCCATCAAGCTATGCTTGATGTACACTTGTACACCATGCCTCCCTGTCATACAATTGCTAAAATATGTCCGTTTAGGGCAGCCTGAGCATCAGGCTGTGGTTCTACAAACGTCTAATGCTCAGCCCTTGAATCAAGCTGGAAAAACAAGTTTTCTTGACTTGATGTGATTTAAAATAACATGTCTGTTGGAAGACCTAAAATAGGTAACTTGCGGGAGGTTCCTGGGTGGCTCAGTCAGTTAAGCATCTGACTCTTTGGATTTCGGTTCAGGTCATAATCTCAGGATTGTGAGATTTAGCCCCAAGTTGGGCTCTGCATTGGGCGTGGAACCTGTTTAAGATTCTCTCTCTTTCCCTCCGCTCCACCCCTAAAAAATAAAATAAAATAAGATTAAAAAAAAATAAAATAACACCACATGAAAGTAATGGCTTACCTATCACGGTTCTGGCACAGAGTACATGTTCAAACACCACTTGTTAAAAGAATGAATGAATATGCCCTCCAAATTCTCAGCAATTAAGAATATTTCCATGCTGTCAACAGCATATATAAGTATGCATGTAACAGGGACTAAGCTACAGATCTGATGTTTTCACCAGCAGTTATTACATATGTAAATGTGTAAGTTGAAAGCAGTTTTGAATTTGAAACCTATAATTAAAATAGAAAAAGACAGGGTGCCTGGGTGGCTCGGTGGGTTAAAGCCTCTGCATTTGGCTAAGGTTATGATTCCAGGATCCTGGGATTGAGCCCATCGAGCTCTCTGCTCAGCGGGGAACCTGCTTGCTCCTCTCTGTCTACTTGTGATCTCTCTCTCTCTGTCAAATAAATAAATAAAATCTTTAAAAAAAGAAAAAGAAAAAGAAAAAGAAAAAGAAAAAGAGTAGAACCAGATCATCGGTAAAGGTGAAGTTAACAATTTAAGGATTTTTATCAGTATATGATTTATATAACCTCTGTTGTTGGGTAGATTTGTTTTCAATAAAGCAAAATATTCGCAGTACATTTTGTATCTAAGTGACTAAAGGGATGAATAAAGAAATGATTTTTATCTCTATATAATATGTTGCAGTAAAATTGCAGGGATGGAAATAGGTTATAGTCCATTGTCAATACCACCAGTCTAACTCTTTTACCCAGTCAAATAGATAACTTGCTAAAGGACTAAATAAATTCTAAATCTAGTAAACTCTTCCATACTGTTTCTAATGCAGCAACCATGTGTTGATTGCATATCATGTGACAAGCACACCACACAATTGAAAGGAATAGTTGCAGTCCTTAGGGTGTGAAGTGACAAGCCTCTCTGGCCTGATTCCTGGATGGGATCCTATGGTTCAGCCCTCACCTGGTAGCCCTCAGGTGGTTCTCATTTCAGCCATGCCAGATTCAAGAAAGAACCTTTCTGTAGGTTGAAAATTGGTTGATTACCCCAGAGGCAACAGAGATTTTCAAAAGGTGATTATGACTGAACAACTCACGGTAAAGAATTAAAGATGGGGGCTCCTGCCTGGCTGGGCTGGTTCAGTTGATACAGCATGTGGCTCTCGATCTTGGGGTTGTGAGTTTGAGCCCCACTTTGGGTATAGAGATTACTTAAAAAAAAGAAGAAGAAGAAGAAAAGAATTAATAGAGCAGTGTTAAAGCAAAGAGTTTCAAGAAATTTTTCTCTTTAAAATTCACAAACAGAAGGGTGCTGGTACGACTCAGTCAGTTAAGCATCTGCCTTTGGCTCAAGTCATGATCCCCAGGTCTTGGGATCCAGTGCCGCATCAGGCTTCCTGCTCTCAGGGTAGCCTGATTTTCCCTCTCCCTCTGCCCACCTCACTCATTCTCTTTCTCTGCCCACCCTGCCCCATGTCAAATAAATAAAATCTTTTAAAAAGCTGCAGAAAATTAAGTTCAGAAACAGATTCAGTGAGGCACTTGTGGGATTATTGTAAACATACGCAGATTATGTATATGTGAGATGGCGTTATCCCCATTCTACAGATGAGGCAACTGAGGCTTGAGTAACTTCACTAAGATTACACAGCATGTAGACAAGCCAGGAAGTGCATTTAATGAACCTGTAATCAAGTTCAGTTCACCATGCCCCAAGTGCTTCTGTGTAGCCACATCTTTAGCAGGGGGCAGAAAAAGTCCAGATACATTAAAAAATGCTTTTACTATTAACAATGATGCCATATAAAAAGTGATGAGTTTAGGATGGCACTGTTCATAACAAATAAAATGAGAGCCACGGATGTAAGCCACAGGTATGATTTAAAATTTTTCTAGTAGCCACGTTAAAAAAAAAAGAAATAAATGGAAGTCATTTTAATAATGTATTTTATTTAAACTAATACATCCCAAATATTATTTCAAAATATAATTTGAAAGTGTAATAAGGTATTTTCCTTACTTTTTTTCATACCACATATTTGAAATCCAGTGCAAATTTTCCATTTACAGCACGTCTTAATTCAGACCAACCATTTTCCAAGGGCTTAAGAGCCACATGTGTCTTGAGGCTACCCTGTGGATGGTCCAGATTTGGACAATGCTTTCCATATAATCCTATAAAGCACAGAAAGCAAAACCTTCTCTTTAAAAATGTATTTCTAGGGGCACCTGGGTGGCTCAGTGGGTTAAACCTCTGCCTTCAGCTTGGGTTGTGATCCCAGGGTCCTGGGACTGAGCCCCACATTGGGCTCTCTGCTCAGCAGGGAGTCAGCTTCCTCCTCTCTCTCTCTCTCTCTCTGCCTGCCTCTCTACCTACTTGTGATCTCTGCCTGTCAAATAAATAAATCGAATCTTTTAAAAAAAATGTTTTTCTACTGTAACTATTTATATAACATTTAAGAAATCTAGTCTTTGTTTTACTGATCTTATCCCCAGCACATGTAATAGATGCTTAAATATTTGCTGAACTGAAATTAACTTGGGCTTGCAGCCCAGGGTTATGTTTGGCTGGGTCTCCTCTGTTTTGTTCAGTATGAGAAAAGTGTTTTCTCAGTTTAAAAGAAAGTGGCAAGATCCTGGCTACTTGCCAGGAAGTCCTGCAACTTTTTTTTATAAAGGCCTAATTGCTTCGACATTTTGTTATTCTAATAATGAACATAAATCTTGAAGCCTGGAGTGTCCATAAGGAAAAGCCTGATGTATTTCCGTCTGATGCTGTAATTAAAATGTGTACATTTAATTCTAATTAAGGACCTAGCAGTGAATAAATAACACTTTAATTTACATGGTGTACAATGATGTCAGTCCAAATCTTCGAGCTTTCTTTACAGTTAAAGCAACTGTTTGACTAATACAAAAGGATTATTCTTCTAGTCTAGTGCTTCTCAACTTGGGGTAATTTTGCCCTCCAGGGGACATTTGGCAGGGTCTGAAGATATGTTTTGGTTGTCATGACTGGGAAGAGTGCTGTTGGCTTTCAGTGGGTCTCAGAAGCTGCTAAACATCCTTTAGGACACAGGATAACGTGCCACAACAAAGAATCCTCTGGTCTCAAACGTCATTGGTGCCAAGGTTGAGAAATCTTGTTCTGGTCCCAAGTTAGAGTCCTTCTCTTCCTTCTTCCTGTGTTTTCCACCATAAAAACTATTAAAATAATTAAGAAGTTCCTTGTTCCATTTCCCAGAGCAATCAGTATTAGCAATTTGTTTTTCATTCTTTTATCTGTTGTCTTTATGACTTTAATCAAAGTGGTTCTCAATCCTGAAATAAAATCTTTTCTTAAAAAAGAAAAGGGGGGGGCACCTGGGTGGCTCAGTCAGATAAGCATTTGCCTGCAGCTCAGGCCATGATCTCAGGGCTTTTTAAAAATACAGAAGTCCAGGGATGCCTGGATGGCTCAGTCAGTTGGGTGTCCTGCTGCTTGGTTTTGTCTCTGGTTGTGGTCTCAGGGTGGTGGGATTGAGCCCTGTGTTGGGCCGTGTGCTCTGCATAAATTCTGCTTGTCCCTCTCCCTCCCCACAACCACCACCCCTCCCCCCCACGTCTACTCTCTCTCTCTTTCTCTCTAAAATAAATAAATAAATAAATAAATAAATAAAATCTTTTTAAAAATTATATAGCGATCTAATCTATAGCCCAAGATTCTGATTTAATTCATCTGGGGGTGGTGTATATATTTAAAGCTTCTAGATCATTCTAACATGCAAGCAGAGTAGAAAACCCGTGATATACATCCTTTTTTGTTTTTGATTTATCATCTTGGGTAATTTTTGTTTCTCCATTAGGAAAGCTGAGAGCGATTCTATACTCTGCCTTCATCCTTCTCCTTTTTCTTTCTCCAAATTGTAGCTATTCCATTGCTTTCACATATTTCAGCTTTATATATGTTTATGCCCTTATAGTCTATGTTTTGTATATGGATTAATTACAAAAATTTAACACTTTTCACCAGTATTTACAGTTACCTGGCTATGTAAATGTGTAAATCTCCGTTTTCATGGGCCTTGGTATCTACTGACTAATGCTGGTCTGAGTCTTGTTCCTTTGAAAGTAACTTGTTTTTTCTTACTAGATACTTTTAGGACTCTCTCTTTTCCCTTGGAGTTCTGAAATTTCACTTGTATGTGCCTGAGCATCCAGTGGGTTCTTTCAGATGAAGACTCATAACTCTCAACTCTAGGAAATTTGTTTCCTATTTAATTTTTTTCCCTTCTCTTGTCTTTCTTTTTTTCTTTTGTCCTTCTGAAACTCCTGCTAAATGAATGTTGAACTTCTTTGTCTTTACCCATACCTTTTAATTTGTCTCATATTTCCTAGCTTTGTCTTTTTACTCTACCTTCTCAAGAATATCCCCGGATTTATGTTCTCACTCACCAACTTGGTCTTTCAGCCATGCACATTTTGTAATTCTGGATGTTCATTACTTTTCCTTATTTCAATGTAGTATTTGAACTTCTCAGAACATTTTCTTTCCTTTTTTTTTTAAAGACTTTATTTATTTATTTGACAGACAGAAATCACAAGTAGGCAGAGAGGCAGGCAGAGAGAGAGAGAGAGAGAGGAGGAAGCAGGCTCCCTGCTGAGCAGAGAGCCTGATGCGGGGCTCGATCCCAGGACCCTGGGATCATGACCTGAGCCAAAGGCAGAGGCTTACTCCACTGAGCCACCCAGGCACCCTCAGAACATTTTCTTATTCAAATTCCTCTTTTTTTTTTCTCCCCACAATAGCCAGTATTTATTTTATGGATACAGTGTATTTTCTTTTTCTTTTTTGGTGGGAAAGAAGAGGGAGAATAACAATTAGAAATTTTACATTAGTTTCTGTTCCCTGAATAATCTCTGTTCTCTCTATGGCATATTGTCCATTTGGCTAACGTGATTTTTCTCTTCCATGAGGTTGGTTTTCATACTTTGTCTGGCAGTCACTGGTTGCCAGACTTGCAGAGAACGAGGTGGTATTGTGTAAACCTGGATCATTTCCTCGAAGTTGTGTTGTGTCACCATCCAACAGACTATGTATTTTATTAATTTATCAACTGCCTTCTTAGGACAGAGATTTTTGTTTTCTCTGCTGCTGACACATTGTAGTAGCCCAATAAATAGTCTTTTGTGGATGAATGAATGAATGAATGCTTTTGTAAGCAGGCAGGTGGATTGACTGGCAGCACCCTCTGAAGGGTGAGGAGCTGACAGGTGGCTGGGAGTATCCCACAAGTCACAGCTAGGGGGGCTTCACTCTGGGAGGGGTTCATTCCTGCACGTGGCTGCCTCTCCTCTCCATTTCTCCCACATAGCATCTGATGGGAGGTGTGAAGGTGCCTCTGTTTCTGCGCACCTTCCATCTCAGGTCCTAGCCTCACAAGAGGCTCTTCCTGGGAAGGTTTTCATTGACAGTGGTCCTGGCAGGTGTTTCTTTTCCAGGATGATGCAGGGAGGATGTGCTTTCCATCTGCTCTAGCTGTTCCAGTCTGTTCTTTTTTAAAGATTTTTTTTTTTTTTTTTTTGACAGGGAGAGAGGGATCACAAGTAGGCAGAGAGGCAGGCAGAGATGCAGGAAGGGAAGCAGGCTCCCCACTGAGCAGGGAGCCCGATGTGGGGCTTGATCCCAGGACCCTGAGATCATGACCTGAGCTGAAGGCAGAGGCTTAACCCACTGAGGCACCTGGGTGCCCCCAGTTTATTCTTAAGACAGTTCTTTAATGAGATGCCCTGGTCGGGACTTACCTCTGGTGTCTCAGGCAACAGCTTTTTTGGTGGTCATTTCTCCACCAGTCTGTCTTTTTTCTGTATTTCAACAATTCTTCAAGGTAATGGCCCTCTATTTTTTGTTTCTCTTGCACTGTGAGAGTTCGGTCACTTAAAAACTGTATCTTTTCTTCATGCCTGTGGCAAACTTTGGGTGTAAGGGGAATAGGCAGGTGCATGTATATATCTCTTGTTTTGAACTAGAAGTGTCCAGTGGATTTGCCACTCTGAGTGGTAATTATATTCCAAAAGTTATTTTTGAGGAATTCTAATTTATAGATGACCTGAAATAATATGACTAAACCAGTAGTGCCACATGCTAGTCAACAATAAAGTTTTCTAGTCAACAGTAAAATAATTCTGAGATCAGGTCCTTTCTACATTTCTTCTAAAGTTTAAATGTCTTTTTCTCAGGGTGCCTGGGTGGCTCAGTGGATTAAGCCTCTGCCTTCGGCTCAGGTCATGATCTCAGGGTCCTGGGATCGAGCCCTGCATCGGGCTCTCTGCTGGGCGGGGAGCTTGCTTTCCCCTCTCTCTGCCTGCGGCTCTGCCTACGTGTGATTTCTCTCTCTGCCAAATAAATAAATAAAATCTTTAACAATAAATAAATAAGTGTCTTTTTCTCAAAAAACAAAAAAGGCAAAAAATAGAACCCCCCCCCCACACACACAGAAAACAAACTGATAATGATAATAGATGGTAGTGGGATTTTACTTAATGTTCTTAACCCAACAAAGTTCAATACTTTGTAATCCTTTTTTTAAATTAAATTAAATTTATTTATTTATTTGTCAGAGAGAGAAAGAGAAATAGAGAGAGCACAAGGAGGCAGAGTGGCAGGCAGAGGCAGAGAGAGGAGCAGGCTCCCCACTGAGCAAGGAGCCCGATGCGAAACTCCATCCCAGGACCCTGAGCCAAAGGCAGCCACTTAACCAACTGAGCCACTCAGCCATCCCAACACTTTGTAATCCTATGTCAGGATTTTTTGTTTTTTGTTTTTGCTTTGCAGGTATACAAAATTAATAAGTCTGGGCTGCTAGACTGAATTATTCTTAGTTTGATTTAACTAAGTTTTTCTTTAAGTGTATAAAAAACCTCTGTGTTTAATTTGGGGCTGGGGAGTTCAGTAAATCAATTTTGGGAAGCATTAATGGTTACTTTTTGCATAATAAGGCTTTTGCAGATATGCTGAAAGTGAATAAGACCTTGAAAAGCCTCAACATCGAATCCAATTTCATCACTGGGACTGGGATCCTGGCGCTGGTGGAGGCATTGAGAGAGAATGACACCCTGACCGAGATCAAGATCGACAACCAGGTATGACTCACAGGGTGCATGTGAATTGGGGAGCCACACGGCAGTGAGTTCGAAGTCAAATTCTGTGACTCAATTTGATGTTCTGGCTTTCCTGTAAGTTACAACATCTGAGGTCCGGTGGAGTGTGTGTGAGAGTGCATGTCAGTAACAAAATATGACATATGGTAAGACAGAAAGGACCAGCTCTCCCCCAGTCCTCAGCTAGTCAGATACCAGGGGAGACAGGAGGCCACAAGTGTTGACAGCCATCACCACCCTTGCCTCCCACCAGGAATCTCAGCCAGTCCTGTTCCAGCCTTGCTGTTGCATCTCACTGGGGCTGTGGCAGATTGGCCATGCCCAGAAACAGACTCCTTGGAGGTTGCCAGAGCTGGGGTTGGGGGGGTGGACAAGAAAAAACAAGCAGAACTGGACTCCTGCAGTCTGGGGCTGGCCGTCGAGCCTCTTTGGGAGGAATCCAGGTTCGAAGATGGTCTGGCTTAGAGGAGAAGGCCACACCCACAGGGCAGTCACAGTCTCAGCTCTGTTGCAGTGTCTCTTAGGTTCCCATCAACAGCCAAAGCAAGCTGCTTGTCCCTACGGCCATATCCTCCCAGATCCCGAAGACCTTTTCCCAGCATCTGCCTGCCATGTTTCTACTTGCTCTGCAGCCTTCAGCTGGCTCCTGCTGTTGGACGGCAATTCTCAGTTCTCAGCACGATGCTGTGCCCTACCCCTTTCCATACAGGGAACTATCTGCCATGGGACTCAGTGATTCTGAGAAGCCTAGACACTGTTTAGTGGGAAGAAAGGGCCCTGCAATGGAACAGTTCTCCTATGGAGTGGTGGCAGGGACCGTGGGGGGAGGGCCTGCTGAGAGTACCCCCTGCATGTCTGGAAATTCCCCAGTCTAACAGCTGATAGAGCTCCAGGAGTCTACCCAGGACTTATTCCTTAAGTTTGGAACCCCCCCCCTCCATGAATAGGTCCCATGAATAGCTCTACTTCCCTTTTTTTTTTTTTTTTTTTTTGGCTAATGAAGACATGTGGGCTGCTGCAGTGCAGGTCTTCCTCCCCTCCACTCCTCCAGAGGCTTGCTGCTGGGGGAGCAGGGGAACATACAGAAGACAGGCACTCCTTTCCTCTCACGCTCCCCAAAAGGGATGCATCCCCAAAGCAGCTGTCCCAAAGGACGATATGTGAAGGGGGTATGCACACCCAGCCATACACCCTCAGGAAGCTCGAAGCCGTTATCCTGGTGTGTGTCCAGCTGCTAGTACAGTTAAGAAGAGGATTTGTCAGGGAGTGGGAGAGTGGGAAAATGAGCCAGAGAGAAATATGAACTGAGAGAAATGCAGTGATAGCTCAGGAATATTTACCAAATGAACTAGTATTAGAAAGAAGTGAAATGAGCTCTTAGCATATTATTTCCAGGACATCTATGACAGAGGTGGATACATGTATTTAACTTCTTATGTTGGTTTAGATCATTATGAAACCCCATATCTGACCTAATGTTCCAGATACTGTGTTCCTGACTTCTTGTAAGATACCACCTGGTTAAAATGGCCATTTAAAATATAGTTAAATTCGGGGTGCCTGGGTGGCTCAGTGGGCTAAGCCTCTGCCTTCAGCTCCGGTCATGATCTCAGGGTCCTGGGATCGAGCCCCACATTGGGCTCTTTGCTAGGCGAGGAGCCTGCTTCCCCCTCTCTCTCTGCCTGCCTCTCTGCCTACTTGTGATCTCTTTCTCTCTGTAAAATAAATAAATAAAATCTTTAAAATATATATATTTAGTTAAATTTGAATTTCAGATAAATGACAAATGATTATTAGTATAAGTATGTACATGTAATATTTGGGACACACTATAATTAAAAAATATATATATTTTTTTATTTATTGAAATTGTTTGTTATTATTAATCAAAATTCAGTTTTAACTAAGTGTCCTGTATTTTTATTTGCTAAACCTGGCAACCTGACATCTGATGAATGAGACAGAATCCCAAACATTGAGAATAGAGCAGCTTTCATAATGCATGTGAAGAAGATCCTGAAATACAAAGCCTGAATTTGCTGTCTTAAATCTCCTTACATCAACTTTATCACCCTTCTTCAGTTCTCTGGGATGGAAGCATGTCATTTTTCCACATTATTCCCCAATATGCCTCTGAAATAGCTTCTTTGCATTTGTGATAAGTAAGAGGATTGAGACTTTCTAGAGAAACTGGAAAAGTTCTTTGCTTTATTCCAAGAAAGAGGAAATTCAGAGTCAGAACTTGATTTCCATTCAAATTTTGTTTATTGACTCATAGGCTATTAGAAGTAGACCTCAGTTTTCTCATCTGTGTAATGAAGGGTTTGAAATAAAATAATCTGTAGGACCGTTTGGTCTCAGCAGCTCAGACCAATTTAGCATACTTTGGAGTGGGCAGCTGCACCGAAATGATGGCCTACTGAGAACCTGTCACTGGGGCAGGCTGTGGTGGCTACGCTCCAGGAAAATAGGTAATGATTTAATCAGATGCCCCATGTGAGAGGAACAATCAGTGACGCATATTAATGAAACAGATGGGTAACTGCTAAATAAATTTGAGTAAACAAAAAAGGTCATTTGAAAAAAAACAGAAGAAATTTATGCTTAAACTTTTATTTCCCTTTCTCCTTTGTATTTAGTGACTTATAAAGAGGAAACAAACAAATTATAAGAAATTTAGACCTCCATTTGTTGACCTGGGTTTATATAACACAAAAGACCTCAAATAAAAAGACTCAGGCTGAGAAAGAAAGATGCCCTATGTTACATTACTTTCTCCCCTCCATTTCTCAGCCCCTTCCCAGTATGCTTTTCTGCAGCTCCTACATCCCTTATATAGCCAGCAGCAAACCCATCCTGCATGTTACCCAAACACAAGACTGAAGGTGTGAGAATTGTGAGGGGTAGTAAAGGGACTTTTATGTCATCCCTCCCCATCAGCCACATCCAGCATGAGCTCCTTCTGCCCTTGGATAGCACTATTTGGCTCAATTCAGGGGCATAGGGCATAGCTAAGGGGGCCCCAACTGTATCTCAGGTCTCAATCCTTAGCACAGCCCACAATTCTAAAGCGTGTTGTGAGCTAAAGTTGTTCATGGAACTGTGAGGTCAGGATCCCTTTTTTGCTGCCTCTCCCTCCTATTAGCCTGGAATGCTAAGCTCTAAACTGGATACCCAGAGTTGTTATTGTCTGACTGGAAATATCACATTTTGTTAATTTCTTAGGGGAGAGACTGGTTTGACAGGTTGCTGGGTGAAAAGAAAGAAAAGGAGCAAAGAATTAAACCTTTGGACTCACCTAGAACACAAAAGTTTTTCCCTAAACTTTTCTCCTTCATCTACTAAATACTTAAATTTTCCAAATTTAAAAGGTATATTTTAAAATATAATAAAAATATAACAAACAACCAAAACTGCAGGATCCTGGGGAGCCTGGGTGGCTCAGTGGGTTAAAGCCTCTGCCTTCAGCTCAGGTCTTGATCCCAGGGTCCTGGGATGGAGCCCCGCATCGCATCGGGCTCTCTGCTCAGCAGGGAGCCTGCTTCCTCCTCTCTCTCTGCCTACTTGTGATCTCTGTCTGTCAAATAAGTAAATAAAATCTTAAAAAAAAAAAAATTTAAAACTGCAGGATCCTGGCACAGAAATAGACTTGGCAGAACAATGGATTCCAGAAACACATCCAAGTACACCTGAGAATTTTGTAGCAAAGTTCCTGTGAGGAAAGGATAAAGTAGAAGATAGTGGGACAATTTCATTAGCATTTTGAAACAAGATTAAGCTAGGGCTGTATCTTGACTCTTACACTTAAATTCATTCCAGATGAAATGAAGATTTAAATATGAAAATATATGGAATCATAAAATGGAAGAAATCAGAAGGTTTTCTGATAGAAGAGATCAGAAGAGCCTAAACGTGATATAAAATCTAGAAGATTGATACAAATTTAGCCATATGAAATGAAAAAAGAATCAAAAAGAAAGTCAAAAGACAAACTTAACAACACATTTGACAGAAGGGTAATTTCCTAATATATAAGAAACTTACAAATTAATAAGAAAAAAGGAACCACAGGCTGATAAAAAAAAATACACAAATGACAGAGATTGGTATTTTCTTATTTATTTATTTGACAGATGGAGATCGCAAGTAGGCAAAGAGGCAGGCAGAGAGAGAGGGGGAAGCAGGCTCCCCACTGAGCAGAGAGCCCCATACGGGACTCAATTCCAGGACCCTGAGATCATGACCTGAGCCAAAGGCAGAAGTTTAGTCCACTAAGCCACCAGGAGCCCAAGATTGGTATTTTTAAAAAGAGACATACAGATGCATAAGAAAAGTAATTGTTTTTATTTGTAATTTGAGAAATGCAAATTAAGGCAATTAAATAAATACAAGTGAAATATAAATCTTCACCTGTTAGATTGACAGAGGGGGAAAAGATTGATAATATCCCGTGTTGGCCAGCATAGGGAAAATAGTAAATCTGAAACACTGTAAGTAGGAGTAAAAAACTGTCATACTTTTGAGGGTAAGTGAGTATCAAAATTTGAAACATGTTTACTCTTGGGCCCAGCCCTAATTTGCCTTACAGGCACACTTGCAGAAATGTCCTAGGATATACTACATGTGCAAGGGAAATTCACTGCAGCATTGTTTGGAATAGTAGAAATGGCAAGTAGAAATGGAAAAATAAAAATATGTTTCAGAACAAAATGCTCGTATAATCCATTTATATGAAAAAGCATACATGTACATATTAGGCAGATATATGAATGCATAGAAAATGTCTTTAAAAACTACATACTACATGCCAAACTGGCTTTCTCTATGGGGGGTGGAAATACTGGGGGAAGGGAGCTTTTGTTTTTTATACACTTCTTGTATGCTTTTTCTAAGTAAGCCTATATTTTTTAATTTAAAAATTTTTAATAAATATGTTATGGAAATTTTTTTGAATTTTAATTTTTGTTAAATTTTGATTTTAAATTCCTTTATTTGTATGCCCCTGGGTTTTCTTTTTAATTCTAATTATTTTTTTCTTCTATATCTCAACTTCCAAAAAAAAAAAACCCCAAACCAACCAAGAAGCCTCTTTTCACCAACTTAAAAAACTTGGGGATTTATCTACAGCCCAATAACCCCTTCAGTGTTTGTTAATTCCAGTGGCTATGGTTCAAACCACAATGAAGTTTCTTTGGGAACTCCCACTGAGACGCTGGTGAGAAAGAATGGCCAGCTGGTTGATGACCTTTAATTATTTTTGGAAATGGACTCCAGAATAGAAATTTTAGTAATTGGATTGATTGCTGTAAGACAGTTTCAACTACTTAAAAACACCCTTTGTTTAAAAAAACAAACAAACAAACAAAAAAACCTTTGTTTAAACTGTAGAAACTGGGATAAATTAGAAACACAGAATATTTAGTTTTGCTTTAATTTTACATGTGGAATCATTTTTTTCCTTCATAAATAATTTGCTTAGTCTTTTCAGTTCAGCATTCCAGCAGATTTGGCTGTCTGTTGGATTTTGCTTCCAGACAAGGAGCAGGTCTCAAGTGACTGTATGGGAGAAAATATCTCCAGTGACTTTATTCCTTTCCATGTGAGACTTTTGACCCTTTCCCTTTTTGTCCAGCAAGTAGCTACGCATCTCTCCCATGCAAGTAACTGTTTCCTCTTTCTTCCTGATCGTCCTATGTCTGTTCCACACCTGTGACCAGAGGCAGCAGTTGGGAACGGCTGTGGAGATGGAAATTGCCCAGATGCTTGAGGAGAATTCAAGGATCCTCAAGTTTGGATATCAGTTTACCAAGCAAGGGCCTCGAACGAGGGTGGCAGCCGCCATCACAAAGAATAATGACCTAGGTAATGCAGCCCTAATGTGTGCTGTTAGCAATTAGAAGAGCAGGATGACGGTTGATTTCTCCACTGCAGATACGGTATCTCACAGATCTCATTCCACTGGCCTTTCGTGTCAGCCCTGGATCAAAGGCACATTGTTATGTTACGTAGGAATTCTCATCAATTTCACAGTGTTTCCGTTTTATTGTAACATTCTCTCAAGAAGAACTGTTTGTTCTTTTTTTTTCCAGACAGCCTTTGATTGTTGGTTGGTTTTCTTTATGTATTTGGTTCTCCTTTCTTACACCTATTTACCCTATGTTGTTATCTGCACCAGACGATGGATACAGCGACATGGAGATTCCCAGTTCAATTATGTTTGACCCCTGACTCTGCTCTTGCACTTGGGTTTAAATACAGTTATGTCTGATACTTTGGTGATGTCCACGTGAAATAAACTAGTGGAGCTATGTTATAAAGGTTAAACTTAGAAGTAGCTTTTTCAGGTAGCCCCTCATTAATTTTTCCTGCTCCTTACTCTTTGCTGAGGATCCTTGACATTTCTTCTGTTAGGATGAGAGGGGGCATATCCTGGTCAACCGCAGCACAGAAGACTGGGACAGACTGGGAAGGCTTGTTCTGGGCACAGCTCAGTCACCTGAAGCAGCATGGCAAAAGGACATTCAGGAGTAGACAGTCACTTGGCAAGCAGCCAGCCAATAGCAGAACTCTGTCCACAGTTTGAGGTTCAGGGACAGATGTTAGACCTTGAACGAGAGAACTGGGCACAGTGTTCTACCAAGAAGTGTTCTGGCCACAGGGAGGATTTGGATTGTAGACCAGACAGAAACCAGGAGCTGGAACCAGAAGGGGCAGGTAAAGATAAATGCACATCTCCCTGCCCAGACATCCTCACCCAAGATGCTGAGCCCCAGGCGAGGTAGGTTGTGTGGCCTCTAGAGGCTGGCCAGGCATATGACAGTTCTTCCCGTGGGGATGTGGAGGATGAGGCGAAGGGGGCAGCCCCACAAACAGGGCTTTGGGGAAGGATAGAGACAGCAGTCAGAAGACAACTAGGAGAATGGCAGGGAGTCCACAGCTGAACAACATGGGGACCAAAAAGAAACAGGCAAAAGAAGAGGCTGGAAGTAAATGGAAAAACGATCATGAGCCCAGGAGTGGCGGTGGTGGGCAATAGCTTTTGTCTCATTTTCCTTCGGGCTGGGCTATTTAAAGTGGAGAGTTAGAGCAGGACCGCAGCCAGGGCACCTTTTCTGCGAAATCGAGGAAGGTTACAGTAACCCTCTTCTGACCCACCAGATAGGCCTGCAGGTGGAGAGGTGAAAGGGGGACATGGGTTGCAGAACCTGGGAATGGGCCATTGGGGAACCCTGATTTCTGAGTTTGCCTGCCATCTAAATCATCCCTTCCTTGGAAGCTTGGGGGGTTTTATATAAAATGGGTTTAGAAACTTGGAACATTGTTTGCAGCTCCTCCTGGTTGTCAGGCCGTAAGCAGCATTCATAGATTATAAATGTGTCGTCCTGGGGAGTTAAAGGCAGCTGGAGGTCAGATCACACAGAGGCTGAGCTGTGCTGTGGATGAGTGACCATGGAAATACTCAGCAATTCACTGTTTCATGGGTCTATTCTGGACGTGCTACTCCGTAGAAATTTCTAACACTCAAGTTCCCAAATATCAGACATGACTTTATTTAAAATGTGAATTCCACAAGACACTAGGTAATGGAGTAATTTCCATTTATATCATGTAGTGGGTAATTGAGTATTGAAATTTAAGAAAACCATATCCTTAAACAGGTGGGATTGATGTTAGTGTGATTAATGTTGTTGGTCTGGAATTTAAGGACCATTCCTTCAATTTACCTTTTCTTTTTCCTGTCTTTATTTCTCACCTAGTTCGTAAAAAGCGAGTTGAAGGAGACCGAAGGTAAACTTCTGCAAGAGAAGGCAGAGTTGTACCATGGTGGCCATTGAAAAAGAAGCAAGCAAAAACTCATCTCCTTCCCTGTCAGGACCATTTTACCCAAGGTTGTGCATTTCCGTTAACCACCCAGCTAATCATGTAATTGTTGTTCTTTTTTAGCACTACTTATTTATCTTGGATTTTTTAATATATACAGTTGTCTCATTTGCTCATGGGCACCTCTGGCCACTTGCACCAGTGGACCTCAGCAGACCCTAGTGGGTAACAGCAATTGAAAATTACTTCACCACTTTCATATTGGGTTGTCTGGCTTTCTTATGTGAATTCTTTTTTTTTAATCACTGAAAGGAGTTTAGTATATACGTGTATTTGTAACTGTGATTACGATAGAGGCCTATCTCTGTTTACATGCATAGCTTTGAGTTAGGCTAAATACATCAGAAGTACTCTTCTGACCACATAAGAAGTTAGTATTGCCAATCTTTCACTGGATGAGAAAATGTGACCAGCTTGGCACAAATTCTCCCCTAGTTCCAGAAAAATCACTAAATGCACATGCCCCACTATTTGAAGATCAGTGGAATCATCTTCCTTAAAGCAAGGCAGCATTATGATACTTTTAATACAACATCAGCAAATAAGTCTGAAATAGTAACCCATGAACGGTCTTTAAGGCAGACTTACAGGCAGCAAAATTAATCAGCACACCCACTTTTATTGATGATTCAACACAAATTCGATCTTTAATATTACTCTAATAGATAACTTTTTACAAAGCTGTTTTAAACTTTTCCAGACGTGATGGGAAATTTTTAAATTTTAGAAACAGGGCGGCTTTTAAAACAGTACATTCCTCAATAAAACAAAAATAATTGCACCTTAGTCAGATACATATGACTGAGTCATTTTGGCTAATTTAAAAGCATTTATTGCTTTACCTTTAGTGTGACGAGATCACAGAATGAAATGTGAGTGTTCCCGTTATGTATACAGACATTTATCCGTACGGCATGCTCTATCCAGACGTTTGCAGACATCAGGGGTAAAAATGGGAATGATCGCTTCTCCACATCTCAAGGACGAAGACTGTGAATGTACAGCTGAGATGATTGTGTGGTTGTGTGCAGTAGCTTCTCATCTAGCATTGCAACAGTATGATGCTCAACTAAGGAAATTCGGGACTTCAGCCTTTGGCTCAAGCTCCCAGGCCTCTGATGGCAGACGGTGCCTGAGGCTGTCGTTGGTGGCACTCGGACCCTGCCTCAGACACCTCGCCCTCTTTCCCTTCTGCTCTCTTCTCCCGGGCTTCCTTCCAACTCTTTCTCTTTTCCCTTTTGTCTGAAATCCTGAGCCTTGTAAAGGCGACCTCCCTCTACCTGGAGCTAAAGAGAGTGCTGACTCAGAAGAAGATGGGCCCAAGTCCAAATGTGTTCGGTGACTGAGCATTCCTGAGTTGCTCGATAGTAGTAAGACAAGCTAATGAGAAAACAATGAGTGTATTATTCCAGTTAGCTTGTAAAATGTAGGGAATCTGGCTAGG